>NC_137153.1:57390838-57990838 GCF_951394435.1 Stenella coeruleoalba
TGGGATTTTAAGTAGATGGAGGTCGTTAGAAAATGGATAGTGCTCCACTCATTTAAAAAAAATACTGCAGCTGCGTTCTTTTTTAAAAAACCTGTTTTTTTTGTAGGAGTTCATGAGAACTAAATACTTTATTCAGTTAATTCGATTTTTAAAGTATTGGTAAAGAAGGAAAGAAAGCAGTTTGCCAGGCTGGAGACTACCGCAAGTTTAGAAATAGATCTGCGAAAGATAGTGCAGAGAGCCAGCGCTTTGCAGCATTTAGCTAGCGAACAGCTGTATCACACAGTTCTAGATAGGATAAATACATTTGAATAAGGTGTATTTTGACATATCCTGTAGAGGGACCCTGATTACTGCTGATACAGTAAGCTGGGATTTAAATGCAATCAACACAAACCCAATATGCAACTCTTTATGTGCAGTTTCCCATTCTTGCAAGTTAAAAAGTTCATTTCCTCCCAGAGATACTCCTTGGAGTTGCCGAGTGCTTTGAGAGGTGTATTTCTGAGGCACGTCCCTGCCTGGGTGGCTGTTTTTGTGGTTGGAACACAGAGTGTGTTTTCACTGACCTTAGGACCAAATAACTTGTCCTGGCACTTTAAAAATTAGGTGTCATATTCAGGGTTTTCTTGAGTTAGTGGAGGTCGTGTGTGTGTGTGTGTGTGTGTGTGTGTGTGTGTGTGTGTGTGTGTGTGTGTGTTTTGAAAGGGAAGATTGGTTTAGGTCTCCCTCTAGCTAGAAAAGAGTTAATAAAACCAGATAGAGATAATGATCAATTGATAAATGGCTATTGAACCACATAGATGGTGTTAGATTGCTTCTTTGGCACTAGCCCATTTCCAAGTAGATTTGAATCTAAGGAGACTTTAAGTCGTGGAAAACATTTTAGCTAAAAAACAAATAAAAGTAAATTATATAAATGATGGATCAAAGTTAGGAAAATAAATTGAAATCGCTCAGAGACAGAAACTTGTACAGCTGAGCCATTATGATGTCTTTGATCCAGCTGTTTCACTCTGTGGGTGTATAAAAGTCTCTTTTGTGTGTACCTATGTGCATGTATGTGTGAAAGTGAGCATCAGTGATAATATGAAAAGAGTAGAAATATAGGGAAGTAATTTATGCATCATGGGTGCTGTATGAAACTATATAATATTAATTATACTATTTACTAAACAGTGTAGTACAATCAAGGGAGAAAATCACAATGTAAAAAAGTGTAGTGATTTCACTATATTTTATATATTTTCTTTATTTTTTGGTTTTGAAGTAATTGGAGACTCCCCTCCCCCTCTTTTTTCTCCTGTCGTGGTTATTAAATGCTTAACCTCCTCTGCATTTTTGGAAAGCATGTGAAAGAGGGTATGAGTTTACATGGTTTTTTTTTTCTCCTTTAGGATGACATTTTAGTTTGTATAAATATTGTGTAAACTTAAATTGAAACTGTGTAAATCTAAAAATATATGTGCTGTACATGTTTAATATGTTTATTTTCCTGACCTATAGTTCATTGGCAATGCTGATTCAGAGTGTGTGTGTGTGTGTGTGTGTGTGTGTGTGTATGTGCCAGAGCAAGGAAGATATCTCGCAAAGCCAACAGTTTCAAGGAATACTAGTCTCAGTATACACCTTAAGCCAGCTTTTGTCTTACTACAGGTAAAAGTTTGTCCAGTTTAATCAAGTCTGCAGAATTTTGTATTTCTAAGGCATAGAGATGTTTTTTCTATATTATGATTATTTTAATTTCTAAGAAAAAATTGATTTAGCTCATGAAATGAATACAATTTATTGGGTATATTTTTTATTTCAAAGTTTTCTGTAATAAGAAAAACTAGGATTCACCTGACCGTTTCTTTAAATATTAGAAAAGACTGACTAGCAGGTTTTAAAACTGAGTTATAGAAAATTCACCATCTGTAGTATTTAACTACAGCAAAACTTAAGAGTGTGAAATAGCTCATGAATACTGAAATTTAGTATTCTAGGGTTGTATCTTCTATGAGTAATTTAGGAAGTAGGGTTATGAAAATCTTTGTCTTTTGTTTTGTATGAGCAAAGTTAGATCTGCTAATATGTAAATCTTCAGTCCGTGTAATTCTAACAAAAAAGATACCACAATCTGAAGCCAATTTAGATTTGGTGGAACTAAGTCTGTTCCCCTAAAGTTTGAGATATGACAATTTGACTGCATTTTCCTGCCTCTCTACATTTTTCTCCTGTATTTGAGTATGATGTTTTCAAAAAGGATAATATTTTTCCATACAGACAGATATTTGGTAACCTTAAAGGGCATGACTCTTGACTTTTGTAAAGGGAGTTCTTCTTTGGGTCACTTTGATCAGTGACAGGTCGAGAATAACCAGAAACCCTTTGCTCATCTTCTAGAGTCCAGAATGTTATTTTACCCGTTTTAACCTCACAAAGTACTGTTAAAAGCACAAAATCAGGACTGCTTTTGGAAGTTGTTGTTGTTGTTTTTAATCAGGCTTTAAATGGTGATTTTTCGATTTCTGTAAATCTTTTGTGCATGTGAGAGAAGAGCAAATAAAATTTTTGTAGCTACCTCAAGGGATGCAGTAGTCTAATATATTTTGAAATCTTTTCAGAAATGAAACCATAGCAGGTAAGGGGCTAGAGCCCACACTTTTACACATTACTAGAGGCATGTACCTTTTATTATTAGTGAGGTATATTTAACCTGTTTCAAATAAGATGTGGATCCCTTAATAAGGTCTCTTTTCAGACACGAGTGAAATACTAAGTTAGAATTATAAATGACTCTGTGCATCATTATGTAGTAATTTAGGATTCACCCAATGATGTAACAAAATTAACAACATAATTTCATTGTGAAACTGTGTCTTGTTAAAGAACAACTGTCTGACATTATCCTACAGTTGCTTTATTTAACTTCATGCAAATATTATTAGTAGTGACATTTTTCTATTGTGCATTAGATTGTCTCATTAGCATGATGTGTTAGTTATCACCAGAGAAATCATTTCCTAGATAGGTGAGGGGCAAACCAAGAAAGCTAAAAATTAAATCAGTGATTTACATTAATACCAGAGCGTCTGCTCACCAGAGATAGGACAGAGTCAAGCAAACTTTCTCACTAATATAAAATCTAGCCCATTTCAGAGAAATGATAAATAAAATATATTGTCAGAAACATATAATAACATTGCTGGAATCCATTTAAAAGCAGGTTTGAAATGAATTTTTCTCCCAGTAGTCTTTTAGTTCTTTCTATTCATATAGGCAAACACAGTTTCCGTTGGTTGAATCTATATTTTCAAGTGGAAATGGTGGTTTTGTCTGACTTCCTACCTGCCCCTGCCCCCCGCCAAATAATTTGAATGTTTATTCATTAACAGTTTAAAAGGCACATAGACAGTGTTTCTTACAAGTCAGATGCCTAATTGTATATCGCGGTTTGCTGCTTCTTTCTAGTTTGTACAATACATTTTTATTCTAAACTCTGTCCCAGTCGTGCAGCCCTCCTGTCCCTTTTAACAGAGGATGTATATTCTTATTTAACCAGAGACCTGAGTAAAGCAGTTGATAGTTAATGGTCTTTGAAAATGACTTTCACTGCCAGGCATCATGCATCCCTAGGTTTCTGCACTTTTCCTCCTCCCTTTTTACTCCCCTTCTTACAGTCGGTGTGTTTTAGTAATCATGTCTTAGTAAAAAAGGATTAAATTGACCAAACTTACGGTCATGATGCTAAAATAAATATTTATATTATACTAGGAGGCATGTAATTTCAGCTTGTTGAATCGGTAGGCTGCTACCTCCAATTTAGTTCCCCTCTCTAATTTGAGTGATAATGTGTTTTATTTTGAAGTCTTAACTGTAGACATATGTTCATATAGAATTCTTATCATCCATTCTTATAATGGAACACTAAAATAGGAATATGTGGATAATTGTTAAAATACAAATTATAGCATAGAGACAGGTACCTGTGTGCTGGCCTATACTTTGTAAGTCTACGTATAACATGCAGACTTCACTTAACAGGCACTGTGTAATTTGTAATGCGAGGGAGGGGAAAGTAGTAGGCCTTATCTGTGGTGTTTACATATGTGTAAAAGCAGATCAGGCACAAACGTATTCTCAGATGTGTGTGGTATATATTGGTATATATTAAAAATCTGTGCGCAGATTTCAAGTTTATTTTCACCACAGTACATTAAGTGAGTTGGAACATAGTAGGTGATCATTTTGAAATTACTTTTCTCACGTTTCTGTCGTCTGCTCCTTGGGACTGTGTGTGTGTGTGTGTGTGTGTGTGTGTGTGTGTGTGTGTGTGTAATTTATAAAGCCTTTTGCTAAGGTGAGTCGAGTAACCACAGTCGAAAAATCAATCCCTAAAGGTGCAGCTATCTTATCTCTATAATTGTAGGTATTTTTTTATAATTGCATTTATGAGTGTATCTGAACACTCACTGATAAATTCTGTTGTTCATGCGTGGCTTTATGGAAATCTGATTAATGGAGTGACAGGACAGATTTGGGCTCCCACAGCAGCACATCCTCCCACTCTGTGTCAGGGTTAAGAGCCGCGGCAAATCCTCCCTAACTAATTAGATGCTGAGTAAGGCATCTCGGAGAAGTTGGGGCAAAAGTGAATGGGTCACAGCCAAAGCAGGATTGCAAGGACTCCAGTGATAGTGAAAGCATTCCAGTTTGCTAGGTCATGGTGACACGGGGAGCTGATTCCAAAGGAGCAGGCCGTTACAGATAGTGAACTGGCGTCATCCACTTCAGCGAAAAACAAAAATTCTAGTGCTTCTGTCTCCCCACCTTATATGCCTGACACACACTTAAAAGTTAGATTGGGCACCTGCCTTCATCAGTCTGCAAAGCTTTCCACAGGACTTTCCCTATAAACATGAATAGCTAATGACTCTGTACAGCCTAAGAGGTATTTTCTGAACTTGGGATGCTTGATTAGAATATGCGCGCGCACACACACACACACACACACACACACACACACACACACACATGTATGTATCTAAAGGAATGAGACAAGAAACTGGAATTTACTTCTAGCTTGTGTCCACAATTTGAATCATTGTGTTGGAAACGAAGTAGGAGTTAACTCCTTTTTTCCCACGGAATATTGTCAGGGAACTTCGTGGTAGCAGGGAGAAGAGAGTGAATCGTGGGGTGACTTTTTCAGTGAGAGAATTTTTTTCTGGGACTACCTGCTTGTTACTATCCAAAGAACATGAAATATAATGGTTACAAGATTTCCTTTCATGTGAGGTTTGGAGCCCGGGTTGTTCTGTGCGTGGAATGAATTCTTCACTACGTGAAAATCCTCTTGTCCCTCTCGTGGTATGTTTTTGCCGCTACACAACTACCTTTTCCAGGCCTTGGTCAGAGAGAAGATTGTTTGGGGATCATAGGAAATGATTGATCTCACCCCTGTCTGCCGAAGCTGATGCCATTTTTATTTCCCAAAAAGCAGCTGGCTTCCACATTTTGCTTGGTGATCCTCGTCTACTTAAGGACCAGAGAGAGAAGGAGGAAGGGAGTCAAAAACCCTTTCAAGGAACTTCGACATCTATTTTTAAGCTTTAGAGAAATAAGGGAAAAGAGGCATAATTCAGGCATAGCAGCCTTTCTATCCTGACATACAAGCAAGACATTGTGTAGAAGAAGGAGATTTTTCCTGTAAGATACAACTGTAAACAGGCGAAAAAAATAAGATGAAAAACTTTCTGAACAACTCAAGCTCCAGGAAGTTTTAATATGTACAGATGACGTCCGGAAAATGATGCCTGGGGCGGTGACATCCGACGTACTCCCATCTCCTCACTGAGCATGACCTGTACTGCCTTCTCCCTCCCCAGTTTTAAAAGAAATTTAGAGACTAGGAAAAATAAAAGTATTGATTCTTTTTTAATTTGTACATTCCCTGTAGGAAGCCTAGCAAATTTCATAGTGTACATTCAAACCCTAAGGTGAAAAATTTATGACTAGAGTTCATTTGGGTGAGGGCGGTGTGCGGTGTTGTTCTGTTCAAACGCTCTGGGAAGCATTTCATGCCACAGAGTCAGAGATCAGGAGAAGAGAGGAAGAGCTGTATCATTTCTTCATCCACAGAGCCTTTCTTAATGGAAATGCTTGTGGAGAAACAGTGCATTATTCAAACTGGCTAACGTAGAAATCAAATTCTCAGCTTATTAATCATCATTCCAATTAAAAAAATGAATTGATCCTTTAACAACAAAATAATATCCTTTTGTTTTTCTTGAATTAAGCTCATCAGTTTTTCATTTCTGTTAAGAAAATGAAAATAATCTTGAACAGTAGGAAGTTACTCATTGTAGCACGGATTCTCTTGAGCATAGCTGACATCTTATTTACTCAGTATTTTTAGACTGCAGTGTTATTTTGCTACTGTCTTTAGGGTTTGTGTGTTGTTGAGAGGGGGGATGCTTTAAGTCTGTTGTGCTGGCGGCCATTTACTTAATGACCTAAATACCTGAATACATGGTTAGGCTGTTCTTTCTTCCTATTTCCGTTCCCAAAGACCTAATTTCTTACTTTATTTTCCTTTCCCCTCTTTTTTCTTTTTCTGGATTTCTCCTTACTTTCACTGGGTCTGTTTGCCCTAATATAAAGGAATTAAAAGGCAGTACCTCGCTCTGGCAGAGGGATGGGAAAGAGGTGCCACTCTCAGATGTGGTCCTCATTGTGGAGGTGCTGACAGGAGGACTGTCCCGAGTTCTCTTCTGTAAGGGTTCTCTAAGTCTGGGCTTGATAAAAATGTGTTACCAAGGGCCCAGGCTTATCATTCAAAGGCGCTGAAAGGCAGTTCAGTTGGATCCTTCACCGTGTAAGAAGGTACTTAGCTGAATAGAGATTTTGCTTTTCTCTTTTTCTTTTTTTTTTTAAGTAATTCTTGGCTTTATCATTTTGTGCGGTTAGACTTACGTCTGCGCAAGAGAGCATTTTGTTAGAAGGAAAACGCGTAAAGTTTTCCGTCGATAGGTTGAAGGTATGACTCTTTGAGACAAACTGAAGTTAATAAGAGTTAACTGGAACATTTAAAAAAGAAGTCGTGGCAGGACTGATATTAATGGGTGACATTAAAAATTGAAATTGAAAGCATGCAGTATACATAACACAATGAGGAGGATTCACTACTGTTCTGTATTTAATAAATTTTAACTCATTGTCCTACACAGCTGAGAGACTGTTAAAATGGACAAGATTAGAAAATATTATTCTACATGGGAAAGACACAGCTTCCAGTCCTGGACCTGCTGTGCTTTTGTGTGACTGTCATGAATTTTTCAACTTTATTAAGGTGTCTTTTAGTGGCTATTTGTTTTCTAGACAGTTCTTCAGGACTCATACTTGATGATCAGGGAGTACCTGAACGGGGAGTTTAAAAAGAAAAATTTCAGGATAATGAATATTTTACATGCCGAAAACAATTACTTTCAGCTGGCTTAACGTAATAACACAACTAATATTAAAATGAGAACGTTCATCACTAGGGTTTAAAAAAATTTTTTTTTCTTCCATTAAAATTTAAGCAAGAAAGATTTCATTGACTTAAATCATTAGGATGGCTATTTGGGGCACCTAATCAGGCATAGGTAAAGAAAACTGCCCACTCCTGTGCCCTCTGCCAGTGCTGGAGGGCAGTGGACATGACTGGGAGGCCACTTGCAAGAAATGGGACGGTAATTATACACTGAGCATATTTATGAAGTTGCCTTCTTGTTGACCTCGTGTCAGAACATAAGAGTCAGGTAGGTTATTTGTGGCTCTATCTAATATTGCTTTTCTTTTATTCTTTTTTTTTTTTTTTTTAGGTATAAATATTAGAGTACCAGAAAGAACCAAAACCAAAGCCCTGTTGTAGACTTTGTGGAAAGACTTACTGTCTTGCTATAGAAAAAATTTAAAACCCCACAATGTCACATGGTAGTGCCTTTGTATGTGGTGCACAGACAGGCAGGAAGTGTACACCTGTCCTTTGGTTGGTTGTAGGAATTAAGTGATTCATTTCTAGGTTTGTTGAGGTTTTGGCGTTGGCTGCCTCAAATGCAATGAGTGTATGGATAGCTCATCCTAAAAAGGAATTCCTCGTGTTAGGAATGTCATTTTAATGATTCCTTACTTTGTAGCCTTTTGGCTCCTTGAGGATAGTTTTTTGGGGAAGCTCAGTGTCATTCATTGGGAAATACCTTGATTGAGTCTTACTTTGTGAATTGCCATTTTCAACCAGTGAAAAACTGCAGTTATCCTCAAATGAGTTAGAACTAAACTGAGATGGAGATACCAAGATTAGACTCTGACTCGAACTTCAAACATCTCATCATTTCCCTTCCCAACCACTTCTTTTTTGTTTTCTTGGACAACTTTAGAAAGTAACCGGGGACTGAATAAATCTTAAAATATCTTCCCAATCCTATTGTCTGTTAAACGGAGTTCCTTGTGAAAAAGAATTTTTCCATTTTGACTCTTCTTTTGACGTTTATTATAAATGAAGTAGGAAGGGATCGAGAGAGAAGTCCAACATCTGGGAGAGCTTGTTTCAGTAGCCAGCATGGGAGCCCGAACCCTGGCTTCATATAGGTAAGATGTGTTATGGGAATAAAGGCCTTGTGCATTTAATGAACCCCGCCTGCCTGTCAGCTTGGTTTTTCTTGCACCATTGTTGTTCACATAGGAAAAAAAGAGTCTTCACAGCCTGTGGTGAGATTAGAGTAATGAAAATGAAGTGTTAATCTGTCGATAGCTAGCACATCTCATATACTGCTTCCTGGGCCACATTCATGCTTGTATAATATATTCCAGGTTTTCTCATGACCAGAGAAGCTTGGATGCTCGTTATATTAAAAAAAAAAAAAAACCCTTTTGGTTAAAAGAGAGAAGTGCTAATTTTTACTTGTGCAGATAACTATTTTTAATAACTTCTTTGTAAACCGACTGCTGCCTGCCTTCTTATTATGCTGATGACCCACTGTTCTTTGTGTGGTGGTATGCCTGTACTTTTGGTCTCTCTCTCTCTCTCTCTCTTTTTTTAAAACAAATGTAGAATGTTGAAATGAGCCTCGGTGTAAGCCTAGTTTGAGATACCCTTTCCTAGAAATCAGTGATTCATAGAAAGAAGTGAATGGAATACCTTCATCCCCATAGAATATAGATTAAAGAATATTAAGCATTCATTATCTCATGCTTTATTTTTTATCTTAACACAAAAAAGTGCAAACAAAAATAAACAAATCAGGAGTCTTCTAGAACTGTTTTATGTATTTGCAGTCAGCTGCCATGTGAACCTGAGGAGAAAATTTTAAAACTTTGGTCATCATGGATGGGAATTAACTGTGTTTTTCCATAAAATTCCCCTTTCTAAAATGTTATAGTAGATGAATCAACATGAATGTGGTGAATTATATCAATACTTTTCCTAGAACTCTTGTTTTAATTTTTTACCATTTTACTCATTAGTCATTTGAGAAATTTAAAAATTTTTCTAAAGGGATGCTCTTAAAGAAGAAAGAGAATATGTTTAGTCTTAGATTGTACCAAGATGTTTTAAAGAAAATAATGTGAACCGTTACATGCATGCTGTCCCACGGGGTCATCTCTTTAAGAAGCACCTTAAGAGATGGTTTCAAAAGAAGTGTAAAAGGGGTGGGGAGAGGTAAATTAATAATTGAGTTCCAGGTGTCTGCTTCTAATTGCTCAAATTTCAAACATAAGGGATATTAAGGAAAAATGCTTCCCAAAAGGAGTATATCACACTGTTGTTCAGCTATCGGGCCTGAGACTATGGAACTCATACTTACGGCATTTTCTCTTTTCCTAGTCAACTGGGTGTTAAGGAATGCAGTATGATCATTATGATTTTGTGAACTGTTTACTTAAAGTTGTTCAAGTTGTTAAGAATCAAGAGATTTTGGGGATTAAAGTTTGATTGTGAAGTAAATTTGGCATGTGTTCAAGGGTTACTTTCTTAAGGTGAAACTGGAAGAAAAATGCCTCTCTGATAGGAAGGAAACACCTAATTAAAAATAATCTTTCAAGAATGTGGGCCAATGATGAAACATAATTTGCAAACACTCTCCTAAAGTTGATTTACATTTTTTTCTTTTTCATAAGTTGGAATATGGCTGGTCATAGCATATTTAGTGCATTCTGAACCATACGGTACAGCAGAGATAGCCTGTTGATATCCTTTGGTGAAGGGAAAGGATACTTTCCTCTGCTAAACAGGGTATTTCTAATTTGTTTGTAAACTCTGTTAATAGATAGAAGAACTATATTGTTGTGGTTAATTGGAAATAGTGAACTAGAAAAGACTTTCTCCTTGCACTTGCTTCCAGTTAAGAAAAAAAGCAAATAGAAGTGCATGGTGACTTTGTCATAGACATCTGCTTTTAGGTAATAATCATTTTTAAAGAAATACGCCATGACTTTTGGGGTCATTTGAACCTGCAATAATGTCTATTTAATATAAGTATAAATGTCAGATTGTGGCATACATGTGGAGCCAGTAAAGATGAGTATTTGCTATGATAATATTCATGCATTCTAAATGTTGACTTTTAAAATTTACCTTGAAGATGTATTCTATTTTCACATTAGGGTCAGTTTTCACTTAAGTATATGATCGTTCAAGAAAGGAAGTGCAGAAGTGTTAACATGTGAAGGAACAAAATGGATGTAGATCTCAGTAATAGTTTGACCTGAGCACATTTTCTGGGCTGCAGAGAAGAATGTGCTTGATTGAAAACTAGTGTAAATGTTTTGTTGAACCACTGTGTAAGACAAGATCATCAGTTTTGGATTTGCTTTACAAATTTTTTTAATTAGGAAAAGCAGTTTGCTTTGCACTTGATGTTTGATTGAACAACTATATTTTGAAGTAAAATCTACCCACTGTTTTACATTGTGTAAGCCCATGAAATAAGAAAGAGAAGACACCCTTCTCTTTTTCTTCCACAAACTCTGTAAACCCTCTTTGGAGTAGTATGGCATTTTAAAGATCAGGAGTTGCCCAAAAGGGCCATGAGGAAGTAAGGTAAACAAAGCAAGAGGTGTGAATCTGATGGGTACTGTGGTGGACCAGAAGGCTCTTGTGTCAACCACAGTGAGGTAGCAGCTCCCCAGCTCTAACCCGTTGTTGCCAGGTGGGAATGCAAGGCCCAATGCTGTGAGGTCTTCCTCATCTCTCTCTTTTTTTTTAAATGGGAAGTCAGAAATCTAGATTTTTATGTCAGAATCTCCTGATTTTTAAATCTTGGCAACCTTTTCAAATGTTTTTAAAAGTGTGTGGTCCAAACAAAACTCATCTGTAGGCTATATTCAGCCTACTGGCTGCCAGATAGAAACCTCTGTTTTAGGTAATATTTTCAAGGATGAAGATAATAGTTTCATTGCATGTGAGCATTCATCTTGGGAATTCCCCACTGGGATGAGACCGAATTCTTCATTTTTTTTCACAATTTGAAAAAAGTTTAGGGCTTCCCTGGTGGCGCAGTGGTTGCGGGTCCGCCTGCCGATGCAGGGGATGCGGGTTCGTGCCCCGGTCCGGGAGGATCCCACGTGCCGCGGAGCAGCTGGGCCCGTGAGCCATGACCGCTGAGCCTGCGCGTCCGGAGCCTGTGCTCCGCAACGGGAGAGGCCGCAGCAGTGAGAGGCCCGCGTACCGGGGGAAAAAAAAAAAAGTTTAGTAAATATATTTCTGGTGCTGAGAGTTTTGATGTATATAGCTTTTCTTTTTATGACCCACATATAAAGAAAAATCAAACATGAGCAAAACAAAAAATGGACAAAGACTTTTAATAAAGGTAGAAAAGTAAGAATTTTAGGATTCTAGGGAAGGAAGGGGAGATTTCTAAATTTGGAGAAGAATCCCATGATTTGCGTCAGTCACTGATGTATATATGAAAAGCTGAATTCAACTATAAAAGGCTTTTCATCTCACCTTTAAGCAGTGGATTCTTGGCCCTGAATCTTTGTGGGAATGCAGTAATTTACCAGGCAATTGATTATGATGTCACGGGGAAGAGATGGACCACAAGGCAAAACTTCCCCGTACTAATTCGTACAAGGCCAATATTGTATACGAGCTTCAAAAAAACATCATTTATGTTGTATAAGATGAGGTTTTCAGTGTCTTTCTAAATTTTTCAAAGGGGCTCTTTAAGAGAAATAATCTATTCATAATTGAAATTCTCTAGGCAAATCATATATCAACATTTTCAACAGAACAGGTAATTAATTGGTTTGAATTTCAAATTGAAGGTCATCCTGTTATTGATTTTTGTGGGAACAGGAAACAAGAACATCTTGTTAAAATGATCTGCAAACGGGGCCTCCGTGTGCCTAGGTTCTATCTAGGGTCTTGTTGAACAGCATTGCTGGACAGTGTCAGACACCAATCAGAAGGGAGTCATCACTGATGTCAACATTAACAAGCTGTTGGTTTGCTTCCAAAACAGCAGAGAAGAGCTGAGCTGGAGGAAAGACCAGAGAGTAACAGTTTGTTTTATATAGCAAGTCAGGTATTTCAACTCAAGTGACTGGTGCAGCTTGTTACAAAGCATGTGTATGTGTGTCAGAATGACGTTGGTGTGCCATGTGTAAGAAGTTCAGCATCAACACAGCTGGGACTTACCACTTTCAGAAGCCTTTCAACTGGGAATTAGATAAAATATCTTTAATAGAGGGGAGGGAAGCACTGCAGTTAAGAGGGTGGTGAAGAATGGAGGATAAAAGAATATACCCTTTTAGATGCTCTTCATTTTTATAAAATAACATTTGTGCTTTGTATTTGAGAAATAGTTTTATTGTTCCATGTGCCAGGCTATTTTAAAGCAGTAATTTCTCTTCTCGCTGTGTTTATACTTCTCGCGAATGGTGTAATGTGAGGGTAACATGTACTCGGTGGGTGGCAAACATGATGCCTTTCTAAACTGGAATAAGTATTTTAATTTGAGCTGTGCTAAACAAGTTGGAAACTTAATGCAGCTTCTTCTTAGGGTTCAAAGTAAAATTCTTAATAAAAAGGAGGGGGAGAGCCTTCCATTTTAAATACCCTGGAGCCGTTAATGCAGTTATTTCCAGGTCGACTTCTTTTTGTGTAGGCATGACAGTAGCACCAACCATCTGCGTTAAGCCTTAACATTCCACAGAGCCACTTTAAGTTTATTATGAGCTTCAAAGCCTGCTCATCCCTAAGAGAATATCAAGTTTAAGCATGTCACGTTGCCATAGTCACTGTTAACTTTCTTAAATCAAGAAGTGCCTTTCTTGAGTCAAAAAGGTTGACTTTGCTATAGGTGATCCAGTCTTTGGGTCCAGTGCAGTCATCTGTCTGATTGTTGCCCCCTTGAATTGTCAGTCCACCTTGTTAGCAGTGGTTGGAAAGTACCCCAGATAAGGCAGGACTCCGCACAATTTGTTTAAAGCTCTGAGACGATGTCAACATTCTTTTTCAACTTGATTCTTAGAGCTCAAGTCATTGATCCCGTTTTACCAATTCGCAGTTGGAATTTCATTACAGTTTTTAGAAATGTAGGGGAGGGTGGGAAAAGATGTTGATGCTGTCCTAATACTTGGGAGTTTCTACACCACAGAAGGCTAGCGCTTTGGGAAAGAATATGGGGGCTGCCCAGCCTGATCTCACGGTGCTCAGCTTCTCTTCTGAGGGAAAGGAATTCCCCATTTCCTGAATGTGAAATGCCTACCCTTTTGGAGGCTCCTGGTCTTAGTTCCTACCTCAGTTAATAAACCACCCCTGTCTGTACCGTGTATCTCAGAGATGGAACTTGACGGACTAGTCAGCATTGCAAAGGTCACCCTAAAGCTGTTGGCAGAATACACTGCTCTTTGTTGCTCGGTGATTATAATGCTACTGTAGAAGTTAACTGGATGTATTCGACTGAGCTGCTTTTCCAGAATACCAAATTATTGACTTCTTTTAGATGCCTAATAGAATGCCCAATCACAAGCTGTCTCAAGTATATTTGAAAGACTTCTTAACTTGAAATATCAGTGCTTTGGCCACCAGAGGGATAATATATGCAGAGTGGGTGTCCATTGCCTTGTTTTGCTTCAGTGAAAATACTTCTAAATTATTCTCATCTTTTAGAGTTTTCATATTATCCAAAACGATAATGTTCCAACAAAGTAGAAGATCAGAGGTGGTCCAAAAAGTTTCCTTACATTACAGCTTGTCTTCTGTCAGTGTAGCAGTATTTAAAATCATGTTATGAATGGACTCTTTTTTAAGAAAAACCCTATAAAACTTCATTTCCTTTCATGTTATTTCCCATGAATATAAAATGTGGAAAGAGCTTTTTTTTGGCTTTAGCTTATAACTTTAAAGAGTGCAAAAGTGGGTTTCACCATATTTTTTTTAATGTAAATTTATTTATTTATTTATTTTTGGCTGCGTTGGGTCTTCGTTGCTGTGTGTGGACTTTCTCTAGTTGCGGCTAGCGGGGGCTTCTCTTGTCGCGGAGCATGGGCTCTAGGCGCGCGGGCTTCAGAAGTGGCTCGTGGGCTCTAGAGCGGGGGTTCAGTAGTTGTGGCACACGGGCTTAGTTGCTCCGCAGCATGTGGGATCTTCCCGGACCAGGGATTGAACCCATGTCCCCTGCATTGGCAGGCGGATTCTTAACCACTGTGCCACCAGGGAAGCCCCTCACCATATTTTTGTGTATTCAAATTTACTTCACAATTTTCTTACTGAAATATTACTTAAATTATATTCAGAATTATGAGGAATAGCTAATAAATGATCAAGCTATTTATTTGAGGCAGGGGAACTGTACTTGAGAGAGTTTTGTATTTTGCATGCTTACGTAGATTTTGTGGCACCGGTACAAGCTTGATATACCTTCTAGTGCACAGGTAGTATCTTGGCTTTAGCTCTCATTTAAAAAAGATGAGTAAAGATCCCAAGTACTAAGGTGTGAGTAACTAATTGTTTTCACTTGATGCATGTCCTTTGGACTGACTACTTTCCCAAATGTGTGATCTGCCACATATTCTTACTTCCTCTAGTTCTTTTTGGTCCTAATCAGATTGGTTTAGCAATTTAGGCATTTAAAATTACTTCCTCTTTGGTTTCAAAATGAGTAAGTGAAGACTCAGAGAAATCCCTTCAGTTTACCTTTTAGTATCTTTGAACAGAGCAAATTCTGACCTACCTTCCTTTCAGTTGTTTCTTTTTTGTTTGTTTATTATTTATTTATTTATTTATGGCTGCGTTGGGTCTTCGTTGCTGCGCGTGGGCTTTCTCTAGTTGCGGCACGTGGGGGCTACTCATCGTTGTGGTGCACGGGCTTCTCATTGCAGCGGCTTCTCTTGTTGCGGAGCACAGGCTCTAGGCACGCGGGCTTCAGTAGTTGTGGCACATGGGCTCAGTAGTTGTGGCTCTCGGGCTCTAGAGCACAGGCTCAGTAGTTGTGGCGCACGGGCTTAGTTGTTCTGCGGCATATGGGATCTTCCTGGACCAGGGCTCAAACCCGTGTCCCCTGCCTTGGCAGGTGGATTCTTAACCACTGTGCCACCCGGGAAGTCCTCAGTTGTTTCTTATTGAGCTAGATAAGCACATATTAAGCAGACTATGTTCCCTCTCTCTCCAAAATAACAGAATGAAATCGGTGTTCAAATAGCTTTTGTTGCAAACATTCAACAATCAAAGGGAACTAAACAAAATGATTTAAAATACAGTGATTAGCATTAAGTTCAGATTCTGAACAGTATTTGAAAGCAGAGTATAGTGACAGAGTTTTGTGTTGTAGGTTCTTAAGACCTAAACATTTGTTGAAAAGATCTTTTTCTTTAATCCAGGGGTTTGTTTCTCTTAGAATAATAATCATTTCATGCTGTTCCTTGTTTTTCTAGTTGACCCATTCTCCAGACCTTTAAAAAAAAACTTTTTAAGTCGATGTAAATTCCATTTTAATTAGACCAGTGCAATCTAGTACTGCAACTAGCCAGGAATGGAAGAAACATGTTGGCAGTTAATACAACCGAAATCAACCATAGCCAGATAATCCCCCTGATCTTTGTTCCCCACCTCCACAATTAAATGACCCTGTTGTTCTGGAGTTTCAACAAGACATTTAAGGTTCATTTAAAAAAAATGATCATCCTTTACAGGATTGTTTGCTCTTGCATTTCTCTTTCTTTCTTTCCCTTGCCACACAGCTGTCACTGGTATAGGAGAAAGATTGGGGGGAGGGGAAGAGGAGGAAGCCCTGTTCAAATCGTGTCACGTAGCACTAATTCATCTGCTCTCATTAGAGGGAGCGAGGGACAGCAGTGATGGCCAAGAGCTGCACTCCACACATGACACGCGAACAGTTTGGGGAATAGAAAATTGCTTTCTCAGGAAGCCCAGCCAATTAAGGACTTGACCATATTGAATGTCAAGTGTTAATTTAGGTTTTTCTTCATTTTCCCAGTAGTAATGCGGGTCCTGTGATGAGCAAATACATGTCAAGTAAAAGTTGATTGCATGAAGGACCCGGGTATTATATGTCACTGACAAGTCACAAATGTACTGAAGTCTTTTAACCCCTTAGGTGAGTGTGGTGGGGGAGGGGAGAATGGGATTAATGTTACCATAATGATAAGAATAGATAGTTTACATGGGGGTGGCATGGGTGGGACAGACAGTAATGGTAATTCATGCAAAAACCGGGGATAGGACAGATCCTACTCTCAGGGCATAGAGGCCCTTGAAATGCATACCATATGATTCTCTGCCATTGCATGGAATTCAGAATATATGGTCTGTCTCCTAAGATTATATGAAAAGGGAAAGTAATGTACTCTACGGTCTTTACCTAGGAAATTCCTTATTAATTTTCTCCTTTGGAAGAAATAAAACATTCATTAAGTAATCACGCTATTTTGGACATTTTAATCCTTTGGCTCAGTGCAGCTGTAAAATTTCTGGTTATTTATAATTTCAGCTTCTAATCAGCTTCAGCTTCAAATATTCATTTTAAAAAGTAGCCGTGTAATAGAAAAGATGCAAAACGTGAGATGGAAAGAACGTTTATTTTCTGTCACGAGTTCTCTGGAAGGTGGTGTTTAGCCAATAGAAACAAGTAGGTCTGTCATTGTCTTTCATTTCTTTTAGTGCCCAGTTGTAGAAGGGAAGAGATTCAAGCTTCAGTGAGTGAGGTAACTTTGTGTTTTTGAAACTAAATGTTGCACGTTGCCCATCATGTATAGCATCTCATTTCCATTCATCAGCATTCATTTACATACGAATGTCCGGAAAATAAGAGAATGTTTCTGTTGCAGTTGTACGAGTAGCAAATAAAAATATCCCCACAGTTTAAAGCACTGCTGTGTGTAGTTTAAACAATCTTAAAGTGAAACTCAGAGCAGTTAAAATCTGGTCATTTTTTTGTTTTCTTTGTATGTAATAATCACTTTCCCCCTTCATATCTTTGAAGCTGTCACCTTAATTAAAACACTTTCTTGAAACTCTCTTCTGTTTATTCGACAGTTTTAACACACTTGCCTTTGTGTCTTGACAATGCTTGCACTCTGAAAACTTGAGTCTGATAACGCTTTAATTTTGGCAGCAAAAAATACTAAGAGTCTTTCTATCCCTCAGGTTAGGAGCTGTACTATCATTATATTAAAAGTTGGCTAAAGTTACATTAAGGAACAATTAGGAAACGACTACGAGAATCTGCTGTTTAATAAAATAGGTTTTTATGAAGAAAGAAACATTAGGCTCCCGAATGCTGGGATGTAATATATCAGTTCTTTAACATCTCCCTTCCCCTTCTCAGAACTAACCAAATAAAATAAACTTAGCCCTCCCTTCCCTTCCTATGTTGATAAGCTCTGTCTATGGGGCTCCGGTGGCATTGCGAGAGTACTGTCTAATTAGAGCCCAATTGTCAGCAGCTTCTCTTCCGCTGGGTGTGCCGAGAGACTTAAGTAAGTTTCCGTAAAGTAAATTCTGATGTTGGCAGCTCGGGGTTGCTGATTCAAGTTATTCCTTTTCTTCTGTGTCACTTTTGACGGATGGTACCTAATGCAATCAACCACAGGCCAAGCAAGCCTTGCCTTGCGTTGTGTTAGTAACTGGACCAGGAGATCCCCTCCTCCCTCGATCTCACCTTCAAATGCTCACTCCTTCCTGCCACCCCCACTGACACTTCAGCCCAAATCGGAAAGTGAAAAGAACCACAGGGCTGCCCAGGACAGGCTCTTCTGAAACTTCATTTCCCAGTGGTGCAGCCAGAGCTGCCTCCCTTTGCGTGCCTTTTTGATAAATTTAAGAAGTCAAATCGCTGACACAGATAGATAATCCAAGTGTAGAGGGTGAAGAGTTATAAATTAACACATTATTCCCTCTTAATGTGAAATACTTGAGAATGCATTTTCTCGGTCCCCTGACATCTACCCAGTGAGGGCTCGCATTGTACTTTTCAAGTGGCATTGATTTGTTAAAGCGCTGAATTAGCATCTCCAGCCAGCTGCTTGATCCACTGTTGTGTCATGGGCCTCTGGTACCTCCTCTCTCCCCAGCCATCCGTTTTTTCCCTGCAGTTTCCCCTTTCTTCTCTCTCCCTTTCCATTTTGCTCCTCCCCGTCTCATTCTCTGTCTCTCTCGTCCTTTTCTTTCCTGTTGCTTGTGTTTCTTTCAGTCTGGTTTCATCCTACTCTCTCTCTTTCCTTTTTCTTCCTTCCGTCTTCTATCCACACACTTCCTTTCCTGTCTCATCTTGTTGCCTCTGAGGGTTGCCCTCACTCAGGGTTCGAGTCTAACTGCGTGTGTGTGTGTGTGTGTGTGTGTGTGTGTGTGTGTGTGTGTGTGTGTGTGTGTGTGTGTGGTGGGGACGGGTCGGTGGCGGGACAACTAGGGGTGGGTAGCTCCAAGTAGACTCTTGTTGTGAAGAACAGATTAACACGTGTTTGTTTGTGCTCATCTTAATAGGAGTTGGTGAGAAACATCTCACCTATTTTGCTTTCTAGAAGCTAAAAGGTAACTTACAAAACTTTAAAATTTGTATTTCTAAGTGCCATTTAACACAGTACTGTTTTCTTTTGGTTAAAGGAAAATGAAAATCACTCATGGTTATCACAGATTTGATCATACACATGTACCCTCTAAAATGTTTGTATTTCCGCAAAACTTTTGGATCTGTACAACTTTATGCAATTCAGTGAACTTATTGCTAGAACTTTCTTTTCTAGCAGGTTTTGGCTGATTCTGATTCTCCTTATTTGTACTGGTACAATTTCCTGTAAAAATATGACTTTCTCATGATGCATCACTGTACCATAGCAGTATTAAGATTATAAAATCGGTTGACAATTTTTTATTTAGAAATAAGGGATGGGTTATTGCTTATTTTTAGCAATGTGTCTCGAAGTTCCAGAGGTCTTCAGAGGAACCGCATCACAGTTGAGAGGTTTAACATGCCGCATGTGCACGATCACAGACCTTCACTCTTCTTTCTCTGAATATTGGGCCAAGATGCTCTGAGACCACTGTGTTGATTAATTTGATATGAGCAAAGAAGTGTATCTGTCTGAACTTAAATAGAAATTATCCTCTGTAATTTTAATCTCATTGCTTTAAGTGGTGCTGTCTGCAGTTTTACTACATTTCCCTCTAGTAACATAAAAATTGGAATTTGAATATACATTGGTAATAAGTTAGATTACTTGAAAAAATCAAACGTCTCTATTGTTGTTTCATATAGATTAAAATGGCAGTTTGATTTCAGCATTTACATTTTGAAATGGAAATATTTCACATAGGATTTGATAATCTTTGCTTCACTGTTGGCTTGATTTCCCACCCCCAGTTCCCTAAGTCAGGTATAATTCCTTTTTTTTTTTTTTTTAAATTAATTGCTGTCCTCCTAGCTAGAATTAACATGGTTTGGGATTAGAATGACTCTTCAAGGCATGATAATTTCTGTTTAAAGGAAAGGAAAAAGAAGTCTTTTAACTGGGGCTTAAGACTAATTCCAGCTACTAAGGAGACAAAATTTATGCTAAAGGAGACAATTTGGCTTTATTTTCTATGTGCATGTTAACCTGATAGCGATCATCATTTTGGGTGTTCTCTTAGATGAAGTAAGGTGTTCTTCAATTGTTGCAGGAAGGGGATGTGGCCTCATTCTAGGAGATTAAAGCTGGAACATCTGCATTTTGCAGGGATAATCAGCTCACCTGGCTGTAGTTCAGGGTCAGGGCCAGAAGGAGGGACTTGCCACTTCTTAGAATGGCCTGTGACTAGAGTAGAGAGGATGAATTAGAAGACAAAATAGTAGGGCAAAGTTGAAAGTGAAAGTGCCCCATATGAAAATAGTTAATGATGAGAAAAGGAAAAAAAAAAATCAGAAAAGTAGAAAAATCTGGAAGGCATACGTTAGTAGTGAGAGAGAAGTTGAGGATAAAGGGAGAAGGATGTTGGAGGGGCAAAATTATGGTATCTTGTAACTTCCAAAATTAATAAAAATCAATACTTTTGTGATCGGCTATTAAGGGCCAAATTGGCATCACAGCAGAGTTGAAAATTACTTTAAACAGTTAAAAACCTTTAATGTGATTTTCAATTTTTCATTTGTTGTACACATGTTTTTCCTTGTCCCTTAGTTTGTTGCTTCTGTTCCTTGGAAGGCAGACATCTCTGCACAAGTAATACATCAATACATCTAGGGTTTTTAAAAAAAAACAACAAAAACCTAATTTATTCCTTGATTGTTGTGTGATAGTACTTTAACATGAAATGGTTAAGTGTGGATGTTTTAGAGTTCAACACCTTTGAGTTTTCCTCTAAAATTCTCCAGAGAAGTCAGAATAATTTCTGTTTTTGTATTTTGTAAGTCTAAATTAAATGTCACTTAAATGCGGAAGAACTGGCAGCTTTGATAAGTAGTCCCCAAAGCAAACCAGTTTGTCAGTAATCATAACCTAATTATGAATGCAAATGCAGAGTTTGTTTTTTAAAAAGTCTAAGACAAACAAAGGAAAAAGAGAAACAGACCCCTCTCCAGCACAAGGCAAAAGCCTCCCCACCTTCAACACGAGCCTTTCAATAGTAGCACTAATAATAAGAGAGAACCTCTGGCGTCGGCCCAAGTCCTGTCGAGAGGGAGCCGCCAATGGCCAGCGCAGTGTGTGGCTCTGCAGAAGTGCCAGAGTGACACACGCATCACAAGCCGGTCACAATGCAAGGGGTCAGGGGTCACGTTCAAGAGTAGGGTGTTGCTGGGCCCTGCCAAGGAAGCAGAGGTGGCCCCTCTGTGCTCAGTGTGTGGGTCTGTGTGCTCCTTTCCCGTCAAAGCTGGCCCGGGAGGGCCAAAAAAGCGGTTCCTTGGCAGGGTTTAATGGCAGGATGATGTAGTCTGTTGTGACTAGTGCATTCCTTTCAGGTTAAACTAGGGAAATGGCATTGTGTTAAAATTCCAAGTCGCATGAATGTTTTATTGCCACAGTGCATTTCGCCCTCTAGGGGAGTGTGTGTGGCGGCCCGCGAGGGCGGGGGCGGGGGGGGCACTTAGAGACTCAGGAACTATCAGAAGAACACTTCCCTTGGAAAATTTTACCCACCAGCGTGAAGCTGATTTGCTGTGATGGTCACTTAGAAGGGTTTCGCTTTTTCCTAAACTGTGGCTGTTTAAAGTCTGGCCATCCGGACAATTACCAGCTGAAGAAAATACGGCAGGACACATGCAGAGAGGTTGGGAGATAGAGAGGAGGAATGCGCCAGAAAGGAGCTGAGCTGCCTTCTTGTGTAAACTGCCCGAGAGCAGTGAGGGGCCCCTCCCCGCCCGGTCCCTGTCCCCCCCTCCCTGGGCTGTGCTTTGCTGTCGGCCCGAAGGCCAGGAGTGATCTGTGACCCTTGCACCACTGACGGGGAGGCCACTGCAGCTCATGGTACCGTATGTTACCAGTACTACTCCCTCATTCCTTCTCACTGGCTGCTTTGGGGTGTGTGGGTTTTTTTTTTTAAACCTTTTCTCTCATAACGGTTTATATTAGTCAGAGGGATACAATTTTGGAATGCAGAAGGTCCGAGAGTTTGAAACAAAACAGGATTAAGTATGGCACTGTTCTTCCCCCCTCCTTGGTGTTTAGAAGGGCGAAGCAGAACCATTCTAGTTCAGTTTCAGCCAAAGGTTTCCAGTGTGATTTAAAATCAGGAATTCTGGAAATAGGACAGTTTGAAAGATGCAGGTCATCTGGGCTGTGGATCTTGTAAAAGAGACTTTGTTGTGAAGCCTTGTGAGCATCTTTAGGGTTTGAGGACATTCTCAGGTTTTGCAGTTGTCTCAGATATAGCCATTTTGCAGATTGCCCTGACCCCTGTCCCTCTCCAGGGGAAACTCTAGCCTGCTCCTTCACTGTTCCACTTGTTTGAGGTATGGTTACTGAGGGTGTGTACGATTTGACTTGGGTTGTAATTGTGCATGTTACATGCAGCAGTCAGGATGGCTTCATGATTTGATCTGACTCAAGTTAATTTATAACAGATTAAAATGTGGATGTATGGGACGGCCTTCTGATTTTGCATTGGGACTTTATAGAATATTCACGTGTCTGACTTTTTCCCTGTGAATAAGAGATGTGTGGGTTATCTTGCGCTTACCTAAGTAAACATATCATCATAATTTGAATTTAGTTTTGAATTACCTGTTTCTCTTCACTTTCAAACCTTAATACTTTCTTTGATTTCACGCTCTTGTGATAAGTCATTTTTCTCTTCCTTAATAATGCATATATAATATACAGAGTTGTGTATGTGTGTGTGCCTGTGTGTACTTGCATACTCTGATAACTGCCAAATGAACACAAGGAAAAACTTTTTAGAGTTGTTAAGCCAGGATAGTTTTACATTGATAAATTTTTTTTAAATGTTATGTAACAGAAATTTAAGTCAAGAATATGCCACAAAAAAGTAAGCTATAAGTGGGGCCATGTGCTATGTTTATAGAGTTTTTGGTCCATGATTTATGTATTTCTGTAAAACGATGGTTTGTCAAGATAGACCTCGAGTCTAATCTGATTAGTGCTGTCCATAGATGGTTTATTATCTATAAACAGATAGATCCACATAGTTTATGGGAGGTCTTAAACCAACAAGCAGTCAACTCTATAGCAAAATCAAGATTTATGTGTGGACTTGGCACTTCAAATTTTTGATGAATTCATTAGAATTTCCGTTACATTCTAGAGAATACTCACTTTAAGAATTCTTTTTACTCTGTTGAATGTAATAAAGTGGTGATGGAAGTTTTCTTTTGGTGATTCTTGTTTTTAGTTCCAAATTTTAAAGTGCACTCTTCAGAGGAATATTAAACTTACTTTGCGCTGGATTTTTTTTTCCCTTACAGCCAATTTCAAAGTTAATTCTTTTTCCTAAATAGAAAAACTCGTCAGCAGTGCCAAATTGAGAAAAAAGTCTATCACGTATGCTTAGATTATCTAAAAAAAAATTGTTATCCTGATTATGGAAGCAGTTTTTGATTATAAAAAGGATGTTGTGGTTGTATTCAAAACCTTTCCAATTTATTAAAATTTTCCCTTTATAATCCAAGAGGGAAAGAGTGGAAATACTCCAGTATCATGTCTCCTTAATAGGAAAATTAAAGTTGACTTAGGATTCTTTTCCCTAAAAAAATCAAGCTTTCTTTAAAATATTAATAATTGTTCTTTCAGCATTTTTCTCTTCCCATTGTACCAGCCAGTATTGTTTGGCATTGCAGAACTCTGGTGCGAGTTGAGGGCTTTGGGGGAGTTAAAAGATTGGTCCCGAGTTGAGATTCTGTTGTTGTCACTTATTAGTCTTGTGACCTTGGGTGAGTTACTTTATCCCTAACCTTTACTTTCTTCAGTGTTAAAATGGGGAAAAGAACACTTGAGAAATTGTCAGGAAGATGAAATGAGAAAACACCTGTGAAGCTCAGGTACCTAGTAGGTGTTCAGTAAACTGTAGATCCTATTCTTTGAGCTTGCCCTGTGGCAAGCGTCCCTTGGAAAGCTTCAATTTTTGTAAAAAAGGGGGTAAATTTAAAAAGTTTTAATTTCTTCAGTTATCTGTAGGAAAGGAGTATTAGGCATTGGCAGGCAACTTTCTTTTTTTTTTTTTTTTTTTTGAGAATCACTTGTATCATCCATTAGTCGTGTATTTTTGCCACTCTGCAAAATTCTCACTGGGATGGCCTTCCTGGATGTCAGAGCAACGCTATTATTTCTGAGATATCAGTTATGGCTAACGATAGACTAGAAGCCAAGTTGGCAAATTCTCTTGAGCTCTGTTTACCTTTGTATCATCAGTTCTAATCACTTGCTTGAATCAAAGCTTCCTGCTTTATGATACTCATTATCATTAGCACTTGGTAACAGAGCTAGACGTTCCATTATACAGGCACCCTGGCCTCTATCCCTGGCTTTGTATTCATGGAATCAGGGTCACACTAAAGCGAATAGTGTTTACACCTTTTAGTAGAATGAAAATAATAGCAAGCAACCTACATGTGTATTGGGGTAATATTTTATCTTCATTTACAGTCTTGCACAATGCCTTAAGTGTAGTTAACGGCTTGGGAAATATTTGTGGAGCAAAATATGCTGCTTTTATTGTTTTTAAATCTGGATTATGTTTTTTATCAAAAGTAACTGTGTTCTCATGAGTAGTACATTAATGTTGTCATAGATGGTCTTTGATTAGCATTGTTATTTTGCCTAACATCTCATTTCTCTTAGCCAACAATAGTTTGAACATACTCCATCTTAGATCTAAAATAAATATTTGGCTTAGCGTTTACTTTCCACCTGTTGCTAAGAGTAAAAGAATGAGGATTAGAAACGAATCATTTCATAGCTACCTCTTAGCTCACACAGTGTGCTAGGGGTGGTGCCCACTTTGTCTTTCTCAGCTCTTGCAAAAGCATTCAGGGCAGGTACAATTATTTCCATTTTACAGATGAGGAAATAAAGGTCTCAAACCTGTATCCAGCAAGTTTGACCCCCAAAGTCTTTGCTTTTTCCTCTCCCACATTCTTCATCCGTCTATAACTTAAGCCGGCTATTAAAAAAAAAAAAAGAATAAAAGTTGTTGAACCTGCCGTTTTTTGTTTTTCCTTTCAGATTAAATTTTACAGGAAGCCAACATGCAGAACGGATAAAAATTAGAGCTGCTCTAGATGAAAAGGGTCTAGCTGCAGAGTCCTATCTTTTAGGCTTCTACTAGGGATCCGTGGAATAACTGCTTAGAAAACCATAGTCTAATGCCTCTACACCCCCAAGAAGGAGGCATAGCGTAACTCCTTAGTCTGGGAGTTAAAGGGTTTGTTCATCATCTTGAACTTGGAGGTGCAATTATGGGGAATTCGCAGGAAAGCCTAATCTCTACCTAATTTGAGAAGAGGCTATACCTAAGAGAAAAATAGTGGGGGTAAATACCAATGTAAAAACAATTTTTAATTATATCACTGTACAGCACATGTTAATTTTCAGGGCACAGATTTTGTTTAATCCAGAGCAGTGAAGTAATTTTACTGTGGGAAGAGTCATAAAAAACCAAGGCACAGCTTTATGTTTAACAGAAGTCTGTGTCCACAAATATATACAGACTCTCCTTCAGTTTGACGATATTAAAAAGTTGTGCTCTATATAATGCTATAGTATATCTGTAAAAGATATACACATATCATATGCATACATGAATAAAGGTAAGGATGGAGAATATGGGTAGATTTAACTCTGAGAAAATGTTTAAAAAACATACTGTTTAAAAAAACACATACTGTTTTTAAATAAATTGCGTATAAAACAAATTAATTGACAAGGTAATTTTGTAATATTTTTATAAACCAGGAATTTCAAGTTTATTCATCTGCTACATTTATTTTGGGATTTTGTATAGTACTTCACTAGAAATACAATTTCTGTTTATCAGCATGGGTGGAAGAGTATAGGCTTTCAAGCCAGATGTATTTGCACTTGAATTTACCCCTTCTTTATGTGACTTTGGAAACTCACTTACTTCATTTATAAAATGAGGGTTAGAAATGGTAGCTGTGAAGTCCTGCACAGAGAGGGTGAGCTGTGTTGGCTGCTGTTAGCAATTTCTTCCTCTGTTGTTCCTGTTGTCATTAATTTGCAAGCTTTATGCAGTGTTCAGTTAGCATCTCTTTATTAGTGGTGGTACTGGGTTCTTAATAATTGTATCATGTGCACACTTAGCCTTTTCAGTTACCAGTTTAAAAAATACTCGTGCCGATCTTGCAGAAGCTTACTTTTGTTGAAGAAAATGAGAGCGGAGAAAAATCTCCCTTTTCTTACTCTTCACTGAGCATCAGTCATTGAGTGGCATAATTCTAAAATCTTATGTGGCTTTTGGGTACTTTATGAACCTTTTTATGGTAATCCAGAAGCAAGACACTGATTGAATTAATACATTTCCATCGAGGGACTGGTCTGTTAACCTATTCCTCCTAACCCATGCATGCTTTCGTAAGGGGACTTTTACAGTCTGGTCAGGAGGATGCCACATTCTGTGGGGATGCTGCTTTGTAGATGTGCAGGCTATTGGTGAATCTAAGAGCCTTTCTGTGTTTAAAACAAAGAAAAAGGTAAATTAGAAATGGTAACAAGCAAACCAAAAACCCTGTTCTTTTTATAAAACGTAAATCCGAAACTTAACATGCTGACTTTAACTTTTAAAAGTTGTAAACTGATTTTTTTTACAGCTCTTATAAAGAGTACATCTTTACGGTGAAGATCTCATTAAGAAAATTACAAAGAGTAAACACTATCTGAAAGGATGCCACTAAGGAACCATTTAATTAACATCTTTTTAGTCATCTTTTTTTCATTTACAGATATATACGGATATATGGATAGATGCTAGTTATATAAAAGGATTATGGATATGTGAGTTCTTTTTTTTTTTTAACTCAACCATGTCATAGATATCTTTCCATGTCTGTAAGTAAAGATAGCCATCATAATTTTTAATGGATTCTCAGTATATCGTTGTACCATAATTTACTTAACAGGTTCTTGGTTTGTGGACGTTGAGGTTGCTGCCAGTTCTTTTCTTTTACAGAGAGTAGTGCTTCCATATGAACATTCTTGTTTGCACTTGTGTTCTTATTTACTAAAGGTGAATTCTTGAAAGTGATGTTCATGGGGAAAGAAGTATAATTTTGTATAGCTTAAAACAGTGGTTGGCAAACCTTTTCTATTAATGGCCAGATAGTAAATAGTTTAGGCAGCTGTGTGGTTTCTGTAACAACTATTCAATTCAGTCCTTGTAGCCGCAAGCAGCAGTAGACTATATACATAAAGGAATAGGCACAGCTGTATTTCAATAAAACTTTATCTACAAAAGTAGGCAGCAGGCTCGCATTTGGCTCAGAGGGTGTAGTTGCTTACTCCTGGCTTGAAACAAAGCAGAAACTGATGAGGGCTGGAAATCTACCCCCAGTTGTCTGTAAGCTGCTCTCATAGTATCTTAGAAATGTCTTCTTATCTCAGGGAAGTATAATGGGTTGATTACCTTCTTTCCAAGTATATGGCAATCGATACCTTTTTTTTTTTTTTTTTTTTTTGCGGTACACGGGCCTCTCAGTGTTGTGGCCTCTCCCGTTGCGGAGCACAGGCTTCAGATGCGCAGGCTCAGCGGCCATGGCTCACGGGCCCAGCCGCTCCGCGGCATGTGGGATCCTCCCGGACCGGGGCACGAACCCGTGTCCCCTGCATCGGCAGGTGGACTCTCAACCACTGCGCCACCAGGGAAGCCCCTCGATACCTGGAGGTTTTCACACCTTCCCCTACTCTGAAGCCTAGTAAATTTTAAACTAAGAGGCTATATATGCCAGTGTATATTTTTTGACAACTTGTGGGGCAGAGAAATACCCCTAAAACTTAGATTTTAGAGGAGATGTTGTGCGTTTTCTTACCTGTAGAAGATTGCTTTGATGGGGTAAGGTTCTCGAGGTATCCTGAAGTAAGCCAGAAGGAAAGTTAGCAACAGAAGTATTTCAGCAGAAATGTGCCACAAATCAACAGGGTGACATTGAATTAGTTACTGGACCTTTACAGGCTAAATTACACTCAGAAGACTGCTCTGTGCATAAATAGCAACCTCCTTGCATCTTGAATTTTTATAAAATAGGAATTATTGGCCCCTAACTGCCCTAAGGGTATTTCTTGAGGATCAGGTGGCAGAATGATATAGTTAAAAATCACTCTATTTGTAACATTGGGTCACTGGTGCCACTGTGACTTTTAAGAGATTTATTTATTATTTATTTTGCACGCATTTGTTGAGTATCTGCTGTATGTAAAGCTGTTTGGTAGGTGCTGTGGGGAAAAACAAACGGAGAAGCACGTTAGTTCTTGCCCTTAAAGAGGAAAACATGTAGTGTATTTAAAGTCTACCGTTGTATAGTGCTGACGGGCCTAACAGTGGTAGAATGCTGGGAAGGAGATCTCTTCTGCCTGGGGGTATCAGGAAACTTTGTGGAAGGAGTGGCATCTAGAAATACAGAGGTGTTCAAAAGTTTAGTGCAGGAGAGGGTATTCCAAAAAAAGAGCAGTGTGAGAACTGTGTCAAATTGGGAAAGCCCAAAGCAGTAAGCAAGAGACATTAAGAAGTCTAATTAGACTCTGTTCCGTATTTGTCAGTGAAGGAGGAGGAGAGATGAAGCTGGAACGGGCAGGGCAGAGCTAGGTTGTAGAGGGCCTGGATGGAACTTCGTTAATTGGTAATTTGTGGGGAACTCTAAACATCGTCTAGGAGAATATGTTTGACAGTTGAAGGGGTGGTATGTGGCCCTGGTTGACGAGTGTGGAGCGATAAAGTTGGGATTATCAATCACGTAAGGGTTATGGCAAAGGTCTGAGCATGCTCTTGTTAGAAATGATCTAGGAGAGAAATGATCTGGAAGGTGTGTGGGAGGACAGCTGAGGGGATGGGAAGGGAAAAAATAGACAGGCTTTCAGAGTTTATTGGGTTTGGGAAATAAGCAGAAGGCTTTTAATCATGATCTATGGTTCTGAGTCTTTGTTAATGGGATTCTGGTGATAATAATGCAAAAAAAAAAAAAAAAATCAAACAAACAAAAAAACCCAAGTCAGGATAGAGCTGTAGTAAAGAAAGGATAGCAGTGAACCCATATGCTTTGCTTGTTTAGCTCAAGGTGTTAACTGGATACTTGGAAATTTCTAGTGGGAGCTTGAAAGTGCAGGACTAGAGCTCACATGAGAGGTAAGGAATAGGGATTGGGGAGCATTGTTCCCATACAGGTGGCAGATGAAACCAGGGGAGAGCATCACATCTAAAAGGAGGGCATGTAGAGAGAAAATGATATTTTATAGCATTTCTTATCATGATAAGTCATTGACATAAACAGCTCTATCTTTATTTGAGACTACTAATATCAAAAACACACAAAATGAAAAACCATGTGTTTTATCATGTATAAAGTGTTCTATTGTCTACTAAGCCTCTTTTAGATTCTAAAGCCACTAGATTTCAGGAGTAAAGTATGTTCAGTTTGAAGAAATACCTTGTAAGATCCCCAAGGACAGTGTAAGGAAGTCCCTTTTACTTAATCTTCTCACTACTTCCTGAGACCCTCAGTAACAGAGAGATGCCATTGGCGGGAGAGGTTTAGGTTCCCTTGATACCTGTCTGGTACAGAATACTGTGTACAGCTTTTCACCTTCCTTAGATCTCACCCCAGTTGATCTAGGATTGGGAAGCGGGGAGGGTGGGTCTCCCAAAGAAATCAAACTCGTGTGCTTTTGTGCATTTTCTCTTTTTAGTCTGGGGTCCTCAGCAAGTTTGGAGGGGCGATTGTGCAATGCACAGTATGACTTATGTTTGAGTTGGGAGAGTTTTTATTGTAGGGAACAGAAGGGATGAATCTGCCTTCTCATTTCCTTTCTTATCATTACCTATGTTCAAGCTTTGCACGCAGGGAGAAGCATGTTGCTTCACTGGTCTTGGGCATACTGCACTGTGCGCTTTGGCAGTGTGGTGATGGCTCCCTGCCAGCTCTCCTGGTTACGGCACCCCGGAACTCCACTGGTCTGTTGGTACCATTTGTGGCCTGCCTTCAGTCTCGCTCTTCATAATAAGTCTAACCCACGTCAAATGGGGCAAGAGGCTAGTCCAGAGGAATCTGCTTCTCTAGACAACCGCTGTGCGTTAAATCTAGTTTAACTGCTCCTTGTATGGCAACTTAAACTTTTTCTTTTTCCATAATAGGTTTAATGTAGGTGGTTCAAGAGGTAACACGGGATGTTGAATTTTGGGAGGGTAATATTTGTTCTCTCACTGTCTGGAGTGTGACACATTCTTCTATCATGTTTCTTTCTTCAAACTCCCTTTTCTGCTTTCTCACATATACCTTTTTCATTCCTTTTCAGTGTTGTGAAATTTAGGGTGGGAAAAACAACCCCATTGATTTGTCCCGTTTTGTGCCTTTTTTTGTGGCCTCTCCCGTTGTGGAGCACAGGCTCTGGATGCACAGGCTCAGCGGCCATGGCTCACGGGCCCAGCCGCTCCACGGCATGTGGGATCTTCCCGGACGGGGGCACAAACCTGTGTCCCCTGTATCGGCAGGCGGACTCTCAACCACTGCGCCACCAGGGAAGCCCCCATTTTGTGCCTTTGATGAAGTAAGATCAAGTGAAATGCACTTGTTTTCTTCCAAAGTGAACTCCTTTCTAAAAAATGCCACCCCCTCAAAAAAAAATTCTTGGTGATCATGGCTTGAAATTTGTCTCTTTCCCCTCATTAGAGATAAATTCATCCTCATTCTTTTTTTTTTAAATTAATTAATTAATTTGGCTGCACAGCTCTTTTTAGTTGCAGCACTCGGGATCTTCGTTTGCAGCTTGCGGGACCTTTTTTTTTTTTTTTAAGTTGCGGCATGTGGGATCTACTTCCCTGATCAGGGATCGAACCCAGGCCCCCTTTATTGGGAGCATGGTGTCTTAACTGCTGGACCACCAGGGAAGTCCCAAATTCATCCTTATTCCGTTGTTTTTTTTTTTTTTGTTTTTTTTTTTATGTTGGAGGTAGGAGTTTATTAATTAATTAATTTATTTTTGCTGTGTTGGGTCTTCGTTTCTGTGCGAGGGCTTTCTCTAGTTGCGGCAAGCGGGGGCCACTCTTCATCGCGGTGCGCCGGGCTCTCACTATCGCGGCCTCTCTTGTTGAGGAGCACAGCCTCCAGATGCGCAGGCTCAGTAGTTGCCCCGCGGCACGTGAGATACTCCCAGACCAGGGCTCGTACCTGTGTCCCCTGCATTAGCAGGCAGATTCTCAACCACTGCGCCACCAGGGAAGTCCCCATCCTCATTCTTTCTTTCTTTATTTATTTTTTGGCGGTACGCGGGCCTCTCACTGCTGTGGCCCCTCCCGTTGCGGAGCACAGGCTCCGGACGCGCAGGCTCAGCGGCCATGGCTCATGGGCCCAGCCGCTCCGCGGCATGTGGGATCTTCCTGGACCGGGGCACGAACCCGTGTCCCCTGCATCGGCAGGCGGACTCTCAACCGCTGCGCCACCAGGGAAGCCCTCATCCTCATTCTTGATCTCTGTGAAGAATCAGGGAGACAAGCTGAGTGGAGCAAACCCAGTGGCTGAGTTCAAGGTGACATGGGTCCTTTTAAAGTGCTTTTTAGTTTGAATGCTAAAGCTATTGTCTGTCCCCAAATTATTTCCTTCTCATTTTTGCAGCATCTGTGGAGTTGCCCATACCACTGCTCCTAATGCGGCTTGCTCACTTAGGCTTTTTCTTGACATACCGACTCTCCTTCACAGAGTCAGATTCTGGGAGATCCTGGATCTTATGCCCTGATGTTTGCTTCTTTGTTCTTCCTTCTTCCCTTGTTCCCCCACCCCCCAGACATATCTCTTCTAAAACTAAATTATCATCTAGAAAACTTTTGCCTTGCCAGGTCTTTTTTGATTTTCAAGTTTGTTTAGGCCAGTGGTTCTCAAACTTTCATGCTTATCAGCATCACCTGGAGGGCTTGTAAAACCACCTGGCTGGGCTCTACCCCACAGGGGGTCTGTCACAGGTAGGTCTCAGGTGGGGCTGCAGCTGCAGTTCAAGGGAGTTCCCAGGTGATGCTAATAATGTTCCTGGGCTGAGAATACACCTTGAACCACTGACCTAGACTGTTGGTTGTCTATCAGTTTGCTGTCTAGTTTTGGGTTATTATTTTCCAAAAGGGTAGGGCTTCCTCAGACTTTATTCACGAGCTCCCTGGAAACTCCTTACTTTTTCATCTTATATTTATTTATTTTTGACTGTAGTTAATTTACAGTGTTTCAGGTGTACAGCAGAGTGATTCAGTTACACACACACACACACACACACACACACACACACACACACACACACCCTTGATTTTCGCATTCTTTCCATTATAGATTATCACAAGATACTGAACATAGTTCCATTTGCTATACAGAGGGTTGTTGTTGTTTATCTATTTTATGTATAGTCGTGTGTGTTGGAAATTCCTTACTTTTAATTCATAGGTCAAGCCACTAGCATGAAAGAGAACTCAGAAAATTGCCTATGTTTTCATTGGAAAAGCCTTGGTGGGGGCAGGAGTGGCAGGGAGTGAAATGTATCTCTTCTTACTACTTCCCCCAGAGAAGACTTCTGTGGTCATTCTCTCAGAGCCCAGACACATCTTCATAGTCTTCGTCAACACAGTGTTCTAGGAAGCCGTCTACAAGTTGATGGAGCTGGCCCCTAATTGAGACCAATTGAATAGGTATAATTTTCAGTTTCCCTAATTGCTTATATTATTCCTTTGACACTTGAGTTTGCTTCCACCACCACCCCCCCACACACACCAAATTCCTTCCCTCACTGTCTCAAACTTCTCAGCCCTGATGGGAATGGTGTGCTGGGGAGCAGAGGGAGATATCTGGGGAAGTATCATTACCTATGCTGTGTACCTACAGCCTGCTTAGTTAGGTGTTTTACCTGTGTCATGTCCTTCAACCTTGCCAACCTTACACAGTAAATATAATTACTCCCATTTTACAGATACAGCAAATAAAGCTCTGAATTGGTAATCAACTGACCAACTTCACAAGGTACTGTAGCTGGGGTTAAAAACAGAGGTTTCCCTCCAAAGCCAGTGCTCGTTGCATATTACCTGCCTTTAGGATAGTTAGAGGTGAGACTTGAGGGCAGAAAGAAAGTTTATCTGGGCATATATATACATACATATATTTGAAATTTCACTTAATGCCAGTTATCAGACTTGGCGATGTTTATGCCCATGAGCAACAACCTGGGGTGTTCAATTTCCAACGTGCTGAATGACAAGAACGATTGTAAACCAGTTGAAAATAATCTCACTTTGTACTTTTCTTTCTTGAGTATAAAGTCCATCCATGGCATAGGTGCAAATAACTTCATCCTCATTTTCTTCAGTGCTAAAACCCACATAAAACAAGAAGTGGAGAAATAGGTGAACTCTATCAAATGGTAGGAGACTTTTCTAGTAAAGCACTAGCATGGTAGTTCAGAGGACTACGTCTTCATTTCAGTTCTGTCCAACTTATCAAATGTGGAGGGGAGACCATAGTGATAGGCCTCAGTTTTCTTATTTAAAAATAAAAAGAGTGCGGTGGAAATTTCCTCCCCACCCCTTACTTGTCTGATAGGGGAATTAATAAATATTTTGTGTAAAGCCCTTTGAGGCTCTGTAAGAAAGATTCTGTGTAATTTTAGCATTATTCATGGTCCATCAGGCTCCTCAGGGTGTCACCAGGGAAGAGAGATTTTTATCTTTTATCCTGCCTTTCACAGTATAAAAACAAGGTATTTTTGTTGTTGTTTGTGGCTTTGAAAATCTCCTGTAATTGTACCTGCAGTGGTTGCTCCCATCACAGGGCCAGGGCCCTAGCTCCCCCAAGAGGACCAGCCCTCGAGGCAGAAAGAGACCGAACCTCACTTAGTTCCTGGCTCCTGTGAGGATGCTTTGCAACCCACCCCCAACCAGTAGTCTTCCGTGTCTGTCAGCCTGTTGAGTGGCAGAATCCCATCCTTAACCCTGTTCTGTTCTCTCTTCTCCCACCCTGATCCTGTAGTTCATTGTTCTGGGATGGCTCAGAGGGGACTGTCCACCGTGCTATTCAGTTCTTCTGCAACATCTTGCTCATCCTCTCACCTTCCAACACCCTGCCTCATCTAAGGCCTCTCTAAGAACCAGCATATTTCTGGCCATTCTGTATTGGCAGCTGCATAAATACTGTTTTGACTCAGCCGTTCCTTTCTGATCATGAAGTGGTGTTTTTCATTCTTAAGCTTTAGGTTCTGTATATGTGGCCCTTCTGCGGCTAAGGCCTGGGGCTCCATGGTTGGGAAGGCTTAGGCCTGGAATGTTGTCTTTAGTTAAATCGTCACCTGAAAAATGAAGATAGAAGTTATCTGCACATCCAGCAACTTTAGCTCACCTTCTTTTTCTATTTATTCCTCTCACTTATTTGCCGCACTGCATTTAACATACATCCCTGTCTTTACAGTGTTGGGTAATTAATTTCTTTCTTTATCTGCTCTTTGTCACAAGTGCTCCTGGCTAGCTTATTTTCAAATCCATTTCACTGAATGGTCTTCCTGAATTCTTTGCATTATCTGAGTATTTCCTCTTGTTGCTTGGTATCATCTAACCACTGACATGAGGCTGTTATTGCTTTTCTCTGGCTTAGAATGTAACAGAGCTTGTACCCAGCCATGTCCCTGAGTCCTCTCAGGGGACTCTTTTGGGGTTATCTCTCTCCCTCTCTCTGTTTTTTAAAGCCAATTCTCTGTCTCCATTCTTTTCTAAGTTCTCCTTGGGTTCAGATCCTTTCCCTCATACCTTCACTGCTAGACGGAAGCTACCAAAACACATACACTTCAGAACTGTTCTGGGCTTACGGCCACCTTCACCAAAGAGTTGAGATGGCATGGAAGTTAGTTAATTTATTTAGGCCCTGACTTTTTATAGTGCTTATCAGGCAAATGCCTGCCTGAATGTTTACTGTTTAAAAATAAAATGAAAGTTCAAATGGGCCCTGGCTTTGCAAGAAGCACCCCAGATTCTATAAGACCTTTTCTTGGTAACACGTTTCTCCTCCCAAGTTATCACTTCTGCCTCTCTTTCTTTCTTCATTTGTTGCTTACCCACCTTATTCAAGTATTTTGAACGGTAGCTCCCGTTTACAATGTGGAGATTTTTATGTCTTCTTTTCAGAAATCTGGTCCCTAACAGTCTTTATGTATGATCTCAGTAAACAAAGAACGTGTGTGTGTGTGCGCGCGCGCGTGTGTGTGTGTGTGTGTGTGTAGGAAGCCTGCCATATTTCCTCCCTGCCCCACGGAAAATATGTTTTCTGGAAGCCCTTTTGACACTGAAGTGAATGCCCACTGGCCCTCCCTTGTTGAATTCTCCTGAGAGGAGAGAGAGAGAGAGAGGCCTTTATGCTTGTTGTCATATCTTTTGTTTCTGCTGATTATACACAAAGTAAGTTGTAAATAGCTCTCTCACACACCGTGATTCCTTTGAGGTCTCTACAGGAGAGTAGATATGCACTCAGCTCCAGCTTCCCTGGGGATTCTCGAGGGTCCCTTTCAAGGCCTCTTACTTCCTGTTATAGCACCAGCTGAATGAAATTTAGATGAGTTCTAGACAATTACCATCCCATAATGAAACCTGCAGCCTACTGTTTAGAAATACTAGCTGATCAGTTTAGTTTTTTTCTCTGTTTTTAAATTAAATGTTTTTATTACTTTAAGAGTAAAGTATACAAAGATGCAACAAAGAATAAAAAAATAAAATGTCCCCTTAGTCCTACTACGTTTCAGAGATCAAAATCACAGTGAACATTTTATGAAAATCACGGTAGAACTTTGTTTTAAAGTATGATGTTGAAATGCACACTAAACACTAGCATGAAGACAAGAGGATAAAATTGGAATTCTCCAAATCAATTTGAATTTTCAATTCCATTGAAAACAGAAGGTACACATCCTATTTTAGTATCTTAATTTAGAATGGAGTAATAATGAGTTAAAGGGAATTCCCTGGCTGTCCAGTGTTCAGGACTCTGCACTTCCACTTCAGGGGGCGCGGGTTCGATCCCTGGTTGGGGAACTAAGATCCCGCATGCCGTGGGGCATGGCCAAACAAAATTTTTAGGTCTGCTGTTTCTGTCAGGCATTTTTTGATTGCTTATAGATAGTTGGCTGACTGCTAAGGCTTTTGAATCAAAAGGCCTAATTGTCTAGGTGTGCTGAATTATACCTAATTAGGTTATCAAGCTTTTACATCCTGTGTATTTTCCTTGGGACATTTTGATGAACTGGAAACAGATATAGTTTGCCTTTCCCTTATACTTTTTCTCTGTCTGATAATTGATGACTCTAATTGTGGTGGGTGACATAGGGGGAGTATTGTTAGATGGTGAACTCATGAGTGAAACCATGTGGATTTTGGTTCAAATCTCAATTTTCTCGTCTTTAAGGTAGTCCGTTTTCACAGATCAGAAGGATTTTCTTTTCTGCTCAGAAATCCTGGGATTCTAAGATGGAGAGCACTCTTCGCTTTCCTCCTAGTTCCTTTTTGTGATTTGGATAGCTGAAACATTCCAGTAGCCTGGCACAGTTTCCTTCCAACTTACTCACAGACCTTTTTGTTTTCTCTCAGCAACTGTGTATTTCTAAGTGTTTGAGGTTGTAATTGAGTGTAATTGTAGTTGTTTAACTTTCTCCATTCCTCTTGAGAGTGTTTATGAAATGCCTTCTGTGAGGGTAAAAAGGAACTAGAAACTTTGTCTTTGTGACATGGTCAACTAATATTAAGGTAACTGGTAATTGTTTTGTGTACATGAAATAAAGTATTATTTACACTTAATTTGCAACATATGCATTCTGGCTTATCTGCTGTAATCAGTTAAGTAGTCACGTTTATTAAGGTTTTATAGGAAACTTTGGGGGGGGTTGTTTTGATATGGAATATTCTAAGTAATTTTCCCCCAATTCTTCTCTTGCACCCTAGGGAGAATTACTGTTGCCCAACTGATTGGTGCCCTCACCATGTGTCAGTGTGGGGTGGGATCAGCATTGTTCTGTGGGTGACACAACACAGATGCAGTGTCTCTATTCCTCTCCATGACCCGTTTCTTTCTCATTTCTCAAGTTAGAGGAGAAATCCCCTTTAACCTTGCTGATGTTGTCCCAGACCAAAGAGCGAGTAGTAGGTCTTGATTTCTTGTGACACTTTCTTCATTTCCTTGTCTTCTTCGTAATTTCTTTCATATGAAACATCAACAAATGCCTCTAGAATGGGTGCTACTAAAAGCAACTATTCCATGTTTTTCATTAACTTCTTTGAAATATGTTCTCGCTCTTTCTCATTTCTTAAGTTTGGGCTTTGTAATTTTCTAGCATGTGCCCCTGAGCTAGTTATTTACCTACTCTAAAGCTCCCCCTTTCTTGTGAAATGAAGATGCTCGGATCCCGTAAGATGGTTGAAAGGAAAAAAAGGGTTAATCTCGATGTAAGTTACCCACATGGTGACTGGAACAAAGCAAGTGCTCAGTAAATGCAACCTCCTTTTCCTTTCCTTCTGGGGCTCCAGGTGAAGAAATTTGTGGGTAAAGAATGGTTAATTTCAAAGACAGCTGATATTCTGTTGATGTCACTTTATGGAAATAGGCAGGAAGAAAGAATAAGACACTTGAAAAGAATAGGAAAGTTGGACCTAAAAATGTTTGAAGAGTTGACTTTTTAAAAATATATATGTTATATTCACTAGTAAACTTGCAAAGTGGAGTTTATTGAAAATTGTTTAAATCTGGAGAAGTGAACAGATTTGTGGGTCAAAAGAAAGAAGGAAATACCTTCTAAGACAGCATGCTTGGCTGAAAACTGATCTCTGAACAAAGGAAATTGATTGGCACAGATGATCCCAGTTGGAGTTAAAAAAATAAATAAAACAAAATACCAAAGGAGGGCTTTGAGAGGGAAAGAAGATACAGGTGAGATGAAGCTGATTGATGGATTGAGATTCTGATACACATAGATAGTTGTATGATTAATGAAGGTAGTATGTGTTTGGAAATACTGAGTAGAGATTTAGAGAAGAATTTAAAAAGCAGAAAACAGGTTTCAATGGAATCTAAATTCTCTTTATCTTAAAAATTTTTAAATGAAGTACGCATGTGACTAATAAGTAGGTAATATTTCAGGATGAGAGCAACTAATTGTAATAGGTAGCTTAGTTTTGAAAGGGAATCTTAGCAGCTTTCGTTGTAGGATTCTAGATACAGAGAAACATTTACTAAGTCATAGCTTTCTTGTTATTTTTAGTGTTAGAGCAGACGTAAAATGAACCTCTTAAATGTAGCTCAAATACAGTAAGTAAATAATACATGTTGATAAATACTAGCCCATGCCAGGAATAGAAAAAAAAAATGTGAACTGGTATTTTAAGTGTGCAAAGGAACTTTAGACATTACAGAATGCAGTTTTCTTAACTCCCACTTAAGAAAATGAAAAGAGAAAAAAAAGTCACCAATTTCAAGCAGAGATTCTGTTTCTTTTTCCCTTCCCTCATTTCCTCCCTTCCTTCCTTTTGACTTTCCTCCTTCTCTCCTCCTCCTTCTACAGTCCACAGATATTAAGTGCCTGCTTTGGCTGTGGATACAAGGGGCAATAAAATTTATGTGGATTTTTTCTTTTTAGAATTTACCTTTTGGTAGTTAATAAACGTGGGTGTGTGATATTTACAACATATTTGACCTACTGAGTGTCAAAAACCTGTGAAGCCGTGATGGAAGCCGTTCTGTTTCAGAACTGCAGTTGGGATGTCCCTGCTTCTGCCTGGGTCAAGTGTGTTTGTGTGCAGTTTGCAGCAGCCTCCACAGCCAGCATCTAACTTGGCCGTATTCCCCCAGGTTCCAGTGGCATGTGCTGGCAGAGTGCTGGGTGCAGACTTCTGCCCAAACCTGGAGGAGCCAGACCAGAGGCTGGAAGTCCAGGTTGGAGTCTTACTGTTTTATCAGTTGGGGGTGGTGTGACAGTAACAGTGGTCTCTGAAGGCCGTGCAGATACATCAGATGCCATCAGGAGACAGGCAACTGCTGAGACAGGTATAACAGAGGGCCCGGTGTAGCATCTGTGCAGCCAGAAGTCCTTTTCAGGATAAGTTGTATGTAACTAGAGATCATTCATTTACTCACTCAAGAAATCAAGACTTAGTGAATAAGAACGTGGTTTCTGAAGGCTGGCTACCTAGGTTGACACAGTTGCTATGAGATCTTTGGCAAGTCCCTCAACCTAACTGGGCTTTAGCTTTCTCATCTATGAACTGGAGATTTCCCACACTAGGTGAATGAGGATTAAATGTTATAACACATGCCAAACAGTTAGCACAGGACCTGGCACATAACAGGCACTCAGGAAATCTTAGCTCTCATTTTTTCAGATCATCATTATCAAGTGCTAAGAATGATGCTAGGCTCTGGGGACACCTGGGGAGCCAGTCATGTTTCCTGCATTGTGGTCTCCCAGCTCAGGAGAATGGAAGCCGTTCAGCTGGGCGCTGTATTAGAAAAATAGGACTTAATGATAAGTAGCTTCCTTCTTCATAGATTGGGAGATATGTCCTCTGGTGTAATATTAAGTTTATTTACAAAGCACATTTTTCATGAAAGTATTGACTTGGAATTCGTTGTGTGGTCTTGAGAAGTTAGAAACAGTGTGGTGTATTGCAGATTAAAAATACAAATATGACATCCTGGCCAAAGGCCTATCTCCACTTCCAGGTACCTGTTAATAGTTATGGAATGTGTGTGCCAAAGATGCAAAGATGGAGGCTGAAGTTTCAATATGGGTGGCACCCCCTTGCGTGGGCAAACCCATACTATTCTTTAGGGCCTCTATTTGGAGTCATTTTCTAAATTTTAAGACTTAGGGGATGAGCGTAGTGAGCTCAGTGTTAAAACATTTTTTTTGTTTTTTTTTACTGGTTTAGACACCCCAAATGAGAAAAGAGAATAGTTTAAAAAATTGACTTCACAGTGGGCGTGATGGCAGAAGTGGTGGTCGGAGGAGGTTTCAGTTTTTACGATACTCTGAAGGGGACACCATCTCTTGCACACCTGCTCTTGGCCTAGGGAAGGCCACCTGAGCTCAGCGGTGCCACAAGCTGGTACTGTCTGGGCGACATATGGCTATATGATACAGCAGAAAAGCAGGTGTGGCACGTATGAGACATGATCATGCGTTTCCCAGTTTTAGAAAGCGCACAGCTTGTGTGTGACACCTATATGCAGAGTGATGGAAGACTTTTTGTGAAGAGTAGTCTGATCCTTGACCCCTTCGGGTAGGACGAGTGATGTTCTTCAAACACGTCACCTGGAATGGTCTGTCATGGGTGGCTGTTGGATAATCTGCTTTTGAACCTTGAGTTATGGAGCAAAGAGCGATGGGTTTTGCAGATGTGGGTGTGCGTGAAATAAAACTGAAAGAGACCAATGGAGCACTTTACTTCGACATACCAAGGGAGAAAATGTATATTTACATGTTGAAGTGAAACCGTGGTCGTAGGTAGCTAAACAGATGGTGGAGTTGACAGTTCAGCGAGGGCCTTGCAAAGAAGACCAAGTTACTGGGCAAAGAAAAGAAAGTGCTCATTTCATTGGATTCCTCATATTGCAATAGCACTTTGGTGGACTGAGTGGAAAAGATGAATATGTGAAAAGATAGTCAACTACAAAGCATTGGTGAATTAACTGGGACCCACTTGAACCATTTCTTTCTCTCTTTTCTCCTCTTCTTTTCTAAGTATGGCTTCCATACATTTGAATAATATCTGGTACATATTCATATTATGTCCGTCATAATAAAGTTGACACTTAATATATTCTTCACCAGCTAACGGTTCCAAGAGTAGCTTAGAGTCCTTTCATTTTTGCCATGGCATGTGCATTCTGGTCTTTTTTTTTCTTTTTTCCTATCAAGTGAGCCATTTCTTATTTTTTAGTCCAACTCTGCACTCCGGGGAACTCATCATAGGACTTGCCAGCGTCGTTTACTTTTCCTTCTTGGATCTCAGACTTTCCCCCAGGGCCAGGCATTATAACCATGAGAGGATTTTATGTTTGGCCTCTTGATTCTGAGAATAATCTCTTGTACACCTCGATTTAGGAGCTCTGGCTTGTTTATATCCTTTTCTGTGAAGGATTTTCATTTAGACACACAGTACCCATATGTGGTTTACTTTTGTATTTTTATCTGACATGAATTCTCAGGACCGATGGAGCCCCTTCCTCTTCTTACCTTCTTTCTTTTAACCCTGTCCTTTTAATCCTGAAAATTTCAGGTGACTTAGCAACTTTATCATTTAATAATCCCAAGATCCCTGACGCTCTTTCATGAACATATCCTTGGTTTTGAATGACTGTCATTGTCGAAGTCTGAGCATGACTTGACTTTTGCAAGGGCATCTGCTGTCTTTTTTGTGTTAATATATCTGCTTTAGAAAAGTAGCTGGAAATCCAGACTTTGATTTACTGTCTTAATTTTCTTGATTTTCTTCAGTGGCTTTTGAAGTACATATGAAACTGTGTACTTTCTTTAGCTCTGGAGGTTAACTGATGCATAGGCTCCCTAAATTGTCCTCTTACATAATTATTTTATGGGAAATTGTTATTCTAGTTTAGACCTCCCTAAATTGCTGTTAAATATCTTATTTTATTTTGTTTTATTTATTTTTATAAATTTATTTATTGTTGGCTGCATTGGGTCTTTGTTGCTGCGCGCGGGCTTTCTCTAGTTGCGGTGAGCCAGGGCTACTCTTCGTTGCGGTGCGTGGGCTTCTCGTGACGGTGGCTTCTCTTGTTGCAGAGTGAGGGCTTCAGGAGCTGTGGCACACGGGTCTCAGTAGTTGTGGCTCTCGGGCTCTACAGTGCAGGCTTCAGTAGTTGTGGCTCACGGGCTTAGTTGCTCCGTGGCATGTGGGATCTTCCCACACCGGGGCTCGAACCTATGTCCCTTGCATTGGCAGGCGGATTCTCAACCACTGCACCACCAGGAAAGTCCCAAATATTTTATTTTTAATCATAAAAGTGACTGTTTTAGTCTCACTGTGCCTCATCGTGTGTTGTTCCAGTTAGCCTAGCACAGTTCCTTTCCTGGTTGGGAATTCAAGATGTGGGGTTTGACTTGGTATTTTTCACCACTAAAGTGCTTAGAAAATTAGAATAAATAATGAACCAATATTTCAGTACCCGATTAGACACAATTTACTGTGATGTTTCATAAACCACAGACTCCTTTCTTCTGTGAACGCGTGAAGGATCACTTTTTTTTCCCCAGACATACTGGGGTGCAAATGTAAATTTCCATAAAATTTAAATGAGCTGCTTCCTGTAATTAATGAACAATTGTGGCTGCTGTCTAGTCTACATTGTAATTAACCGTGATCAGGCTTGTTTAGTGATGACACTGTTCCTGTAATAATTTGACAAGCTACTGTGAATTTGCCAGGTTATTAAACAACCTGCAGCATTCACTTACAGAATCACAGGGACGGCGGCGGCTGCTAGTTAAATGCAGCATAAGGGCGAAGCAGAGCTGCCCATTGAAGTCTATCGATCACCACGAACAGGTTTACATTCCCGTGATTTGGGAGAAGTTAATTAATTTTGTGTGGGTTGTCTTGAAAACTTTTTATTACATGGTAAACCTAATGGGGCAAAGCTGGTCATTTTTGTGAACTCATAATGAAGCTAACTAATTTTCTATATTGTTATCATCTATACGGACACCCGGAAGCTGAGGTTCCCCCTTCCCACCCTGTTAAATAGATGTAATATTTTAAACAACGACAACAACAGGCTGTTCCCTCCCCAAATTTATTCCCAGCATCTCTCAAATACAAGTTTACTTTTTTATTGAGTGTGTGTGTTAGGAAGAGCAGATGACCTTGTGCCAAGCACAGTCCTGTCACAGGGAGAGGGAGCCATCCAAGGGGACCGGTAGCCATGTCCATAGTCACTAGCGCACCCGCCGGCCTGAGCCCCCCTTAAGGTTAAGAACTGTTCAAAACGTTACTGTCTAGTTACTGTGGTGTCTTTCATTCAGATTCTGTTTATTGACTAAACCACAAGGATTCCTGCCCAAAGTACCAGGCGGTCTATGCTTGACTGATTTTGATTTTCTAACATCAGCCCTGGGGTTTATTTGAAAAATGTACATACACTGCAGCTTTAACAAGTCAAGTGACTGCATGTTTTTGACCATGGAGTCGAGTATATCTGAAGATCATTAAATTTAGAGGGGAAAGGAGGGGTGGAGAATAAGTGTAGTAGTCATTGTACCATTGCAAAGAGAGAGAGAGTGTGGGTGTGTGTGTGACACATGGTTTTTGTCTTTTCATCTTCTCCAAGAGCCAGAAAGTTTCCTGCCGTTCTCTTTCCAGCTATTGACAAATGATTGCCAGATGTGAGATCTTTGCAGTGCTCTTTCCCTCAGCAAACCTGCAGCGATGGGATATTTGATTCTCCCTTGCCCATTTCATCTCCTTTCCACATCTGCCAGGGACACACAAGCAATACATCCCTACATGAGAGTTTAAAGTTTATTCAGCTCCTTTTTCCCCTCCGATAAAATGTGTTTGGAGACAACACAATGAGGTCCATATGACTTTCTCCCAACTCCACTGTATGAAATTAGTTGTTTATTTTACTTATCTACCTCTCAGTAATTGAACGATTTCATTTTAGTTTCGGTCCATGGAAAATTTGATGCAACTCTGGGAATGCTAAGAGTTTCCTATTGTCTGCTTGCTGCAAGTATACCATCATCACAGCTTCTCTCTGATCGTCTCAATTCTGATAAAAACTAGACTGGTGGTTTCTATGGACTTCCTAGGAAAGTAGTTTTAATAAACAATTGTCAAAATAGTAAGTGTAGCATGTCTGGTAAAATTCAGTAGTCATTTAAGATCTAAAAAGCCATCCAGGAGGGAGAAAATTCAACTCGTTTGGCTTGGTTAGCTTACCTTGTATTTGTGTCCATTGTTAAAGTTGTTATGGATAAGGTCCTAGTTTTAATCCCGAATAGCTTATAAAAGAGAACGTATAGTGAGTTTTGAAGGTATCTGAAATTAGCCTGTGTAGGCCACACACATAATCATTGACATGCACGGAAGCCTTTTGCATCTGCTTGGAATCTGTATTGATACTGATTTTTTTTTCTCATCTTAGTTTACAAATATTTTCCAAAGTGCTCTTATAGCTTGTGTTCATACTATAGGGTGGGCTGACACAGGTGGCCTTTCAGTTTTCCTATTACACTTTTTGGCAAACGAAGAGGCCCCTTGCTCCCTGAATAAGATCAGCATTTTAATTTTTTTTAACATTTAAAAAATAATCCATAAAATGTCTGCCACATGTTCCCTAGTTGATGGAAATGTTTTCCAAATTAGAGTGTAGTATTGGATTCTTATTGTAAAAGTGCTAGCCTGTTTACTATTTCAGCTACCCTCTTAGCTACCTGTCATTATACAAATTTATGTTTTTGTGTGTGAAACTCAAATGGTGAATGTAAGATAATTTTATGAATTTCTGAGGAAAATTTTTTTTTTTTTTTACTGTTAAGAAAGTAAATGGCTTTGCCCATGTGAGACTCAAAATAGGAAAAATGTGGTCTCTTTTTCATTCTGTTCTTTTAAAAAAAAAATAACAAAGCAACAGCAAACAAAACCTAACAAGAACGAAAACAAAAAGCCAACAGCCCCTGAAAAGAAGAAATCCTACTTAAGCCTAGGAAAAAGAGGTCAGCCAAACTCATGAAGATGTATACATGGAATGTCTGTTACTTTTTGTCTGTCAGTTAGATTATACCCTAGTAAAGCTTAACAGAGAATAAGGGGCACAACTGCTTACCACAAGTTGCCAAAATGTTGCATGTTTCTGTGGGAAGTGTCTTATTGAACAGGAGAGAAAATAATCGTACTTGAAGAAACCGTTCACTCTTAGAAAACAAGGCGGTGATCCTGATGGAGGGAATAAGTTTAAACAACAACCCCCAACACAAAATTACCATGACCAACAAGGATCCCTGTGGAAAAACTGATGCTTTTGTTGTCCTTCGACGGTGCCCGAGGACTGACAGCAGGCCAGGCCCTCAGTGGATGCCAGTGGCTGGGAAGGTGGAGGCGAAGAGTGCTTTCACGAGACAGCAAGGTTAGGAGCTCCTGTGGCGGCACCAGGTCCCTTCAGGTTTGGGTTGTGTCTTGGGACTTGCTGTCGCTAACGCATTTGCTGGTCTCTTGTGCCTTCCTGCCTTTTCCTCTGCATGGTTAGAGCCTGGGAGGCAGAGAGGTGCTAAGCAGTGGAGGTGCCATCCAGCCCGAGTGCCTAGGGAACATCCTTCAGAGGACGACCTGTCACCAGCCGTCAAAGAGGAGAGTGGCTTTGTGGTCTCTGAACATCTGGCCATGCTGCACAGGAAGCTGAGGGGGTGTCATTAATTGTGATGAAATAATTTAAACCATCAGGAATAAATGAGGCTGTTAAGCTAAGTTCAGATTCCATTTGCCATGCACATGTGTCTAGCAGCCTGTGTGCAGTTAAAAAAAATTGAATTATATTAGCTCATGAGTAGAAGTGAAATAGATACTGTAAATGAAACAACTTGCTGTATGGTGATGACACAGTGTTGAACCACTTCATAGAGTTACAGTTTGTAGGATCAGTATATTGAGAGTTGTACAGTATTTAATGAATTTTTTAAAAATAAATTTATTTATTTATTTGTTTTATTTTTGGCTGCATTGGGTCTTTGTTGCTGTGTGTGGGCTTTCTCTAGTTGCCGAGAGCGGGGGCTCTAGAGCGCAGGCTCAGTAGTTGTGGCTCACGGGCTTAGTTGCTCTGCGGCATGTGGGATCTTCCTGGACCAGGGCTCGAACCCGTGTCCCCTGCATTGGCAGGCGGGTTCTTAACCACTGCGCCACCAGGGAAGCCCCATGAATTTTTATATAAAAGGATTCTTAAGGTATTGAGAGAGATAGTCAGGACCAGTGGTTTATTGGAGCACAGAGAGGACGGGTAGGTGGATGGGTATAAAAAAGCAAGCCTTCGGGCCAAGGTGGTTGGGTGGACGGGGTTCGTAGTCTGCTAAGCCAGGCTGAACTGATGCACAGTGGACCTTTCCATAGATTCTGGCTTTGAGCCAGTATTGGGTGCTGTTGCTCCGCCTACGTACTCCAGGCTGGAGGACGATTTCTCTCTGATGACCAACTTTGGACGTCCCTTTGAGGCTTCCAGCACTTTGGGCACATCTGTGTTGTTTTCTTCAGAATGAAAACAACTCTCTTTGGTGATAGATGACTCCTCCAGCCGATGAACGTATTTTTAAGGCTTTGCATCATCAGTGAAGACTGATTTCAAGTGTAATTTTCAGGCACAGTGGAAAGAGGCAGTCTTCACTTCTTTACAAAGGCAAGACTGTCAGGTTGGAATGTCGGGACATCCCTGAGGTTTGAGCACTAAACTGAGCAATGATGTGTAGGTTCCAAAGTACATTTCTAAAATAAAAGTCGTTCCTTTTATCCATGAGCAGAGTCTTCAAATTTGAACTTTTATTTAAAAATAAACACAGGAATCTGAAAAATAAAATGAGGCTGTTTAGATACAGGAAACATTTTTTAAAACCGTCGGAGAAGTCATCCCTCTGGCAGGCGGAGGCGATGGTCCAGAGCCCTGGCAAGCCTTGGACAAAAGCCATATCGCTAGCTGTGTCTTATCTCACTTTGCCCTGTCCATCCCCTTGCTACCTCATTGCCTTTCTCTCTCCCCTGTTGTGTATCTCCTTTGTCTTTTCCTTTTCCATTTTCTCTTTTCCTTTATTCTCACTTATTTTTATCCTTTCTCTTTACGACCTGTTCTCATTCTTCATTCTCCAAAGAAACGAACTGCAATTCTGTTTTCATTTATAGTGTTAGTTTTCCTGCTACTAGTTAAAAGATTAATATGCTTTTTAAAAAAAAATTATTTATTCATTTTTATTTTTGGCTGTGTTGGGTCTTCGTTGCTGCACGCGGGCTCCCCCTAGTTGCGGTGAGCGGGTGCTACTCTTCGTTGCGGTGCGCGGACTTCTCATTGTCGTGGCTTCTCTTGTTGCGGAGCACGGGCTCTAGGCCTGCGGGCTTCAGTAGTTGTGGCACGTGGGCTCAGTAGTTGTGGCTTGTGGGCTCTAGAGCGCAGGCTCAGTAGCTCCGCGGTATGTGAGATCTTCCCAGGCCAGGGCTCAAACCCGTGTCCCTGGCATTGGCAGGCGGATTCTTAACCACTGTGCCACCAGGGAAGCCCTAGGTTGCATTTTAACTTAAACTTGTATATGACCATTGGTGGATTTTTTTAAGGAATGTGAATGAACCTTGATTAGCTTTTTTTAAAAGGAATGCAGACTACTCACTAAATTGTCCCTTTACCTGGACGCTTGAATGGAATTGTTGTCGATGAAAGCCAGAAATTCGTGGTTCTGAGTCACCATCTTCCTTCTTCCTCATAGAAGGAAGACATTCAAATCAAAACACTTGCGTTTCCTGATGTCTAATAGAGTAACCAGTAGTTAGGATAATGCTCCTTGTGTGTTTTGACCTTTGGATTTCATTTTAATTCATGTAATAGAGTAGGAAGACTTACACGTTCTTCAGATCTATTTTCTTGGCATTGTTGGAAGGATTGAAGGAGATGATGTGTGCGGGGGGGGGGGCATTGTGCCTAGCACATTGCAAATAGTGATGTGACTGCATTATTGTTATTATATAAATGTATAAATTGTACTAGCATCTGTTGGCTAAGCAGGTAAAAATTAAGAATAAATCTTTCTCCTGAAAATTTCACACATCTCTACTATTTAAATGTTACTCACCTTTAAATAAAAAGTTTTACAATTCTTCCCCCAAGAATAGGGAATGCAAGGTGAACGTGGGAAATTTTGAACAAGATACCTGTGTTTTTCTTTCTTTACTTGGAAGAAATCACTGCATTCTGTAGAACATTTATTTGTTTCTCAAAACAAATAAGAAAATGATAGTATAGAAAACAAACTCATGGTTACCAAAGGGGAAACGTGGGCGGGGGATAAATCAGGAGTTTGGGATTAACATACACACTACTATATATAAAATAGATAATCAACAGGGACCTACTGTTTAGCACAGGGAACTCTACCCAATATTCTGTAATAACCTATATGGGAAAAGAATCTGAAAAAGAATGGACATATGTATAGGTATAACTGAATCACTTTGCTGTACATCTGAAACTAACACAACATTGTAAATCAACTACACTCCATTATAAGATAAAAGTTAAATTTAAAAAAAGAAAATGATGGTATACTCAGTAGTTGCTTGACGTTTTCTCTTGCAGGTGTTTTAGTAAATACAGATAAAAAGCAGTTTCATGAACGTAAGTCCACCACCCCCACTCTACACCTTTTAATTTTGATGGTGTGTGAACTGGATGCCCCTACATTTTGGGGGACCTTCTTTATTCTTCTGCTGTTATTACTCTCACTGTCTGCTTAAGTAGTAGTAAATTTGTAAATTCTGTGTCTTGAATTGTATATTTCAGGTACATTATAGATTAAATAAATGTTGGTTGAATGGCCTGAGAAGTGCATTTTGCATCCTGTCTCAATACCACTGTTTCTATGAGAGGATATTATCTAGATTTCAGGTGACCAGCTTAACCTAAGCTGTTCATATTGGGAACCATCAGTATTAACACAAGAAGCTTATTTTTACTTTATGTAAGTTCCTTTGTCATAATAGCTTCATAGGTGCTTCATAGAGGGAGAAAGAAAAGACGAGAAAACACGGAAGTATTTTAATTCTTGGCTTCAGTAGAGAGAATTATGTGTTTGGGGGTGTGTGCATGTATATGGATTTTGTATATACCTACAACATATATCTCATTACATACATATCCACATAATTTCTTTGTTTACAAGAATAACTGGTGATGTTCTGTTTGAATATTTTGTTGGAGTTAGGCATAATATATAATTTACATTGAGAACACTTAGTCCCTCTACCTCCACCTGCAAAAGAAAGAAAAAACTTTTCTTTGGGTGGATAATAGAACCTCAGTTTGTGTGTGAGATTCTTTAGGACTCAATATTTTTTTCATGTGGTTTTGAAATTTAAACCTGGAAATCATCTGAAGTTATATAATGTAATGTCTTCATCTTATAGATTTGGAAACTGAGGCCCAGAAGTTTTAAAAGCCTTGCCCCAAATTACATAGTTAGTAAAAATTCTCCATTTCTGACATCTGAAGAATGGAGTTACCCAAGAATATAAAGTTGTTACTCTTTAATGTTCAGTACATGCCAGTGGAGTTTCATGGAGTGTGGAAGCAGACCAAGTCCCCTTGAAATCATTGTTATTATAAAAAACATCTTTAAGTGCCTTTTTGGGATGGTACTGTGTTTGCATCCTATAAAAAGTGAGCTGAATAGACAGGGTCTCTGCCCTCTAGAAGTTTATAATCAAAAACAGATAATGTAGCTGACATCTGTTATTGTGTTAAGGTCCTACAAATAAACATTGATCAAATATATAAATAAAAGTTTTATATCAGAGACAAGTAAAAACCTGTTTGCTTGCCTGATTCACCCCTACACTGAAACCATCCGTGGAAGTTGTAAAATGACTAAACTGGACTAATCCTGACACCAGGATATTCCTGTAGGTTGTTATTTTTTAACGGTTTTCATGGAGTGCTGGCATTACCATCATGCCACTGATAGCTTATTGTGAGTGGGTCTAGATTCAGAGATGTTGTTTTTATCTTTCTGGTTAAAGAATTGGAAAGAATTGAATTCTCCCCCCTCTATGGATTATTCTCATTTCTGCGATACCTGCTATTGTAAACCAGCATTCTGGAGTGTACTTTACAAAAGTTATCCAAGCCCCCCCCATGTTAATAGAAATGATATGTTTTTAAAAATTAACAGCCTTCCCCCCCCCCAAGTCCCTAGAAAATGCATTAAAACAAATATAGGAGTTTAGGATTGATGCTGTAATGAGGTGAACTTATATATCCAAAAGGCTTCAAAGGGAATTGTAAGAAGAGGTAAGTTCACAACTTTGGAATGAGCAAATCTGGTTGTAAGTTTGAGTAAAGCTGTACCAACTAAAATTAAGCATATGAAAGTTGGCAAGGGAGATAGGTATTGAGTTTGATCAAATATTTTCTTTCTGCATGCTTCAACTTTAATGCAAGGTATTTTAACAGTCACTTCAAAAATGAAGTGTGGGGAAACTAAAACAGCAACATCGGGAAGTCTAAACATGAACCCATAACAAAGTTCAAGACATTAAAAAAAATAGCTGTCCCTACCCTAGTGTGGGTGTCTGTAAATTAAACCGTGTGGATGCATAAATTAATTAGAAGCACAGTCACTGATATAAATCAAACTTATTTGGTACACTGATGAAATGAGCATTGTTTATAAGGTTATCTTGTTATTTAATCTCTTCTATATACACCTGGCTAGTTAGAATTATGAAGTAATAATACAATTAATGTGATGATGGTATACTTTTTCTTAGTACAGGCCTGATCCTGTAGGCCTTTCTTGACTGGGGTTTGTGAATATAGAGGATCATAGGAACTGGAAATTTTAATTAGCAAGAATGTTCCTCCTTTCCCCCTCCAGTTGTGTGGGTTTTTTTTTTTTTTAATCTCAGGATGTTCCCTGGATAGTTTATTCTTTTTGAACCACTAATCTACTGACCCCAGAAGAAGGAACTGCCTTTAGATATTATTTTCTCAAAACTGTGCAAAGTTCATTATGAGAGCTACCTGCTGTCTTCCAGCTATACTCTGCTGTGCCACTGGGTCTCAAATAAAGAGAAAGTTTTACTTACAAATGAAGCCATTAGGAATTTCTTGAATAAACAAAGTTTTTTTTTCTTTGATGTGCAAAGGAATTTTGTTTATAACTATTAGTCATATAAGTCCATGTCTAACACATGCAAGGAACATTTGTTATCTTTTGTATGAAATGGAAAGTACTCTTGTCAGCTAGAGAGTAGAAAACAGAAACACTTTTTTAAAAAGCTAAACAGAATCCTAGTGCAGAAGAAAATTGTTAGTGTCATTATTTAGTATTTGATTCAGAACTTTTGCTTGGTATTTTTTTCCCTTATTTACCCTGCCTACTTTCCTAGTTTGCCACCCCCCAGACTCCATGAAGTTGGTTTTTTTATGTCTACAAATGAAAACTTTGCTTATGGGAAGTTAAATCAAAGCTGTGCACTTTATTGACCTTGCTCTCAGGTTGCTTACCTACTCCATGGCGTTCTTTTATTCTTTAACAGAACTTGACAGTGGTGTCCAATAATTTAACTAAGGAATTGCAGGGAAAAAAATGTCACAGGTAATTCCCTCTTGATGTATTTTTATGAATGGAGGCTGATGGCTTGTTGTTTCTACTTAATCTCATTTAGAGAATGGATTTAGAACAGGGTCCTTTTAGGACCACGCACAGGGCAATTAGGAATGTGTATCATAAAATCTTAATTGTGATTTTATTTTGCCCTAAACGGTTAGGATGTTTTTTTCCTTCTCTACTGGTCTATGTTGATGTTAAACATTTCCAAATTGACAAATCAGCTCTTTGGATATATTACTTTAAAGATTTTTGTCTTATCTTCGTAGGAATGCCGCACATTTCCATTTCAACAGTGATTATGATGCCGTGGCAGCATCCCCTGGCTGTTAGCAGAATATGTAGTATTTCTGTGGTTTTGTGAATCAGTAACCACTAAAAGATTTCAGACCCATCACCTATGAATGCTTTGTGCAGAGTTTGCTTAATGAGAGCAAATGTGGCGTAAGACAACCTCAACAGTACGTGTAAGGATACATTTTCACTGTTACACTTGGCTCTGTCCTGGATTATGCAACTTGGATTTTCAGTCACTGTTAAACTATGCAGATATATCTGATGGAGTTTGGGTCTGTTTCCTGGAAGCCTTTCAGGACAATACTTGTGAAACCAGTATTGAAATCAGGGGCTCTGCTGATCAGAGTCAGGCATATGGTGGGACATGATGCCTTCTGGGTTGAAGAGGTGACTAACAGTAGACCGACAGTTCTTCTCTTCTTGCTTACTTGAGCTTGCTTCTCAGATCTGATAGGAAGCATGTTTCAAAGAGCTGAGAAGGCAGTATGGGCTACGTGCCCTTTTTCTAGCTGAGAGTGACGCATATGGCCAGAGTGTGTGAGAAGCTCCGAGGTATAGTCTGGGTCTCTGTTGAATAGAAGCCCTGGTGGTAAAAGTAAAGGGCTACAAGTTATACCCTTCAGAATTTTTCTGATGAGTATAGCTTCTCCATGGGCTGTCTATTCTTTTGGGTGGAAAGATCTAGCCTTCCTGGGCTTTCCTAGTTTCTTTCCCTAAACATTTATCTTTTCCTTTTACTGCGAATTATGTCACTTATCTCTTCCTTCATTTTGATACAGTCAGATACTGTGTTATCTTAGGATCTTTGGGAAGATGACTTAACCTAGGTCCTCCTGCAAACAGATCCTGAGACAGTGCCTTTCGTGAAGGTACTTAGATCGGGTAGATCCCAGAGTAGGAGTGAAGGACCTGGGGAAACCAGTACAAAGATGAATTACTGAAGTACTACTGTTAATGGTGCTCATTCACACTTGGGCCTTCAGAGGTACCTCATGAATATGTCTCCACCCAAAGTAAAAGGAGAAAATGTTTACCCATTTGCTCTCATTCTCGGTTGAGCAGTGTGGCCCTGGGAGCACTAACTCTCCACACTTCTGATTTGCGCCTGTGCATCCTCCTCCAGGTCGTCAGGAATTGTGAGGCACACGGGGCAAACTCAGAGCAAGATGCTAATTAGCTACGAATCAGGGAAGTTGGTTGATGTGGCTGGAACAGGTGGTGAGACAGGAAGGATTTTTGGTAGCGCAGGGGAGGAGCCTGCTCTAGGGACTGATGCAGTGTTTTCAGGGTGGCTCTAAAACCTAGAGCCCTCTGGAGTCTTGTCTGTGCCGAATCCCTCATTCGTTGTAGCATGCTTCTCAGGTGAGTTCAGGTGCTTTTACCTCCACTTTGTTGCTAGAAAGGAACGTTGACATTTTCCTAATAATTTCAGCATACCACTTGAAAAATCCCCCATTAGGACCAGAGTGATCTGGAATAGGTAATGCATTTCCCTATCATGGGCACAGTTCCATCACTTTATCCACATGGAAGCACGAACATTTATAGGCCTTGTCTCAATTATATACCATATCCTTGATTGTGGAATGGGGGAAAGTTGTTAACTGTTCAGCTACTCTTACTGTTCTTCTGAAAAACAGTTATTTAGCAGAATTCTTCCTTGGGGTGATCTGGCTCTTTCAGATCTTTAAACGTAGACTCTCACCACTTTTTTCCAGATGGACCCAGGAACCCCAATAGGTATAGTTGATGCCTCTATTAAACTGTGATATCTGATAGATTAGTGAAGATTTAGAGAAGAGCGTAAGGAAAAACAAAAAGGTAGTCCTCAGTGAAATCAAAACCGTACGCATGTCTTCGGTACTTAGAGACGGAAGAGACTGTTTCCCAAACCAGCTTCTTAGAAGAGCAGCTGAGTTGCACAGTTATTATATGTGTTTTTTTATTGTAGTTATGGGTTTTTATTGGAGTCAGGGTCCAAAAATGATAAGGCTAACCGTTGTCATGGATCATGCAGAGGTGATGAAACAACATCAAGGTTTCCTACCGTCCACCCTAAGCTGCAATTCAGATCTTTAACACCCTTCTCTTCTCATAAGTGGGTGGACTGATTTTAATCATTTCTTTGTTGTATCTGACTTCTTTCCTTCCCGATGTTCCTGTTTTTAAAGAAATACTTACTGCTTCTAAGATTGATACTTTAAGGATGGTAGAGAAGAACACGTTCTCCATGTGGACACGTAGATGGAAGGGCACCTTGCAAATGAAATGCATCACACAGGATCTGACATATAGTAATTCCCTCAATAAATTATTATTTTTTTAAAAAGGTAATGGACAGGGACAGGAAAACCAGAGAGGCAGATTCTAATGTGAATATAATACAGAGCTGTTAGAACATCGTCAGTCAGTTGGGTGTTTTGTTGTCCAGTGAGATGCTCTTCTGATTTGCTCTCTTGCCCCATTTCAGGACAGACAGTACTGTTTTAATCAAGAAAGAATTCAGTGTACTCTGTTAGGACTGAGGGAGTCGAACAGCTGGGTGATGTGAGGTTAAGATACCTTAGCACCTTGAGGGCACAGTGCAGCCTGAGGGGTGTGATAGAATATACCATCTGGAGGATAAGGAGGTTTAGATGCTAAGGAAAATGATTTCCCCTTGTGGGCTCTTCAGGAACACTTTTCTCTCTTGTGGTTGGTCGCTTTCAACGTATGGCAATTGTTTTCCATTATGATCCCAAGCTCCAATCAATAGGTACAATGTTATGCAACTTATAGTTACATTATAACCAAAATATGTCACATGTGGTTTCTGAGTGGCTAATTTACAGTAAGTCTTTCTCAGTCCCTAAAGTGGATGTTATGACTAATTTGAACTCCCAGGGACAGAGGCATTTTTTTATATGAAAAGTGTGTGTGATGGGGGCGTGGGGTGCAGGGTGTAGAGATAGGAGGAGTAGTAAACCAGCGTGTCAGTTTATCCACATACAGATTGATCTCTCGGCATCTCCTTTGCATCCTCATGGGTTGTTGTGAATTATCTGCTCACCCTGGGAGAGATGTGCTCTGAATTTTAATAACTTGAAATCTGCGAATCTATTAAAACCATATTTGTAGCGCTAAAAAAAAAATTGATATTCACCGGGCAGTTTGCCCAACAAGAGAAAGTCAAAGAGATTATACACTTATCCTAAGTAACAGCAACCACCCTGCCAATTCCTCCTTTGAAAGAATACAGCAGACCCAAATTATACATCTATGGGTAAGGGGAGACAAGAAAAGAACTCAATATATCAAAATCAGAAAGTAAATTCCACGGTAATGGTTACAATAATGTTTCAAGATGTGATTTCAGCGTGGGCCTAGTCATGAACTAATCATAGCTTAGATGGGTTTAAAATTGTTTAAAGCACATCCTGAGGTTGTTAAATATGTTTACTCCTCTCCCTTGAAATTAGAATATTCACTCATATAACAATAGATCCCAAGATCACATGGGGCAAGGACAGCCACCTCATTGTTTGACAAAGAAAGTGAGGCCCGAGTGTCATGGTGACGTACTGTGGTCAAAACGTGGTCTTCTGATTTCCCATCTAAAGGTCTTTTCATCCGGGACTGAATTAACATATTTACCACCTACAGTATGCCACGGCCTGGTGATAGAAAGATGCATAAGCCAATGTTTCTGAGGGAGCTCTGCTACATGCAGTGGGTGGTAAGCTAATCTGTTCAGAGTTGTACTTTGATCTTCCCAAGGATGGGTTTTGTCCTGTTCATCTTTAGGGTCCCAGCATCAACCATCATGCCTGGCACTTAGTAGGAAGGTACCTAATCATTGCTTGATGGATGGATGAATGAATGAATGAATGAATGAAGGTGATAAATGCTGATCGTTATGCCATGGAGTCACAGAGGGCAGGCAAACCCAGGAAGAATTCACACAGGAGAGAAGGTTTTAGTCAAGCTTTTGAATAGTGTTTTTCTACAGCAAAAAGAGTGGAGAATCGGCAAGCTCAGCTGAAGGACACTCTCCTTTAGAGTACGAACCAAGCTGTGTTCATCTTTGTACGCTCTGGACTCCAGCAGAGTGGCTGACACTTAGTGGGTTCTCAAAAAATACCCAGTGTGGGTTTCTCCCTATATAAACTTGAAGTGCACCTTCCTTTACTTTCTGTATTAAGAATCTGGTAAATGTTTTGGTTTTAAAATATTTCTTGTTTGATTATATCTAAATAATATGTATGCTAGAGTAAATGAAATGTTACCAAAAGAATAACTCTCTCCTTCGATTTGATTATGTCAATAAAAGTTGAAAGGACTGTTTGCTCAGATAATCCTCACTTTATGGTAATTGGGAATCGACTTTCTTTCTTGGGCTGTTGAAGGTGACTACTTCAAATGACTACACTAGGCATGACGTAGAGTCCCAGTGTTCGTTTTCAATTAACCATGTTGTTGATCATCTAGTCCAGTAGCAGTACTTCAGTTGTTTGCACTGCCTGTCTCAGTTGAGTAAAGCATGGAGCCAACAGGAGCCTGATTATGGATTTTATTCTTGTATGGGCTGGTTAGATTTGCAAAGTGAAAAACCTCTTGAATAAACATAGCACTCCAAATGTTGGTTAGCTGTTAAATAAATGGGTGCTGTTCTTACAAAGGAGGACTTGGCTAAAGAAGGTAGATCATCACATCTCATTACCATTCTTGGATGAACAACCAAAGCACGTATTCTGGTGACAGTAGTTTCATAATATTAACGTGTGTGTGTGTGTGTGTGTGTGAGAGAGAGAGAGAGAGAGAGAGAGGGAGAGGGAGAGGGAGAGAGAGAGAGAGAGAGAGAGGGAGGGAGGGAGGGAGGGGGAGAAGGAGAGAGGGAAATGTGTTTCTCTCTGAAATTAGTATTTACCTCTTTAATGGAAATAGGAAACCCACAATGTTCATTGTTGGCTTAAATCTTTTTTCAGATTAAAATACCACCCTAATACGAGTTCGTAAATATTTGAATTTGTTTGTAAATTTTAAAGCACTGTGTACTCGAGCAGGAAAAAAATTAAAGGAAAAATAATGTCAAGCAAGTAGTGTCCAGGTTGAGTAATACTGATTACATTAAAGTGAAATAGCTACCGCTTCCTCAAAACATCAGACTTTTTAAAAGGATATATCACCTCAAACATGTGTGAATCTTATTTTGAATAGATTAATGTTGATTATATTTTATACCAACAGCAAAACAGATAAACTTGCTGTTTAGGTATCTCATTTGAACTGAGACAACATATCATTTCAGCTGGATGTGTGTTGAAGTTTTAGCAACAGGATTATCCAACAAGCCTGAGTAATGAAAGCTGACCTATGGTTTCTTTTCTTTTCTTTTTTAAAAAATTTATTTATTTTTTCTTTTTGGCTGCGTTGGGTCTCCATTGCTGCGTGCAGGCTTTCTCTAGTTGCGGCGAGTGGGGGCTACTCTTCATTGCCGTGCGGTGGCTTCTCTTGTTGCGGAGCTCGGGCTCTAGGCGCACAGGCTCAGTAGTTGTGGTGAGCAGGCTTTAGAGCGCAGGCTCAGCCCTTGTGGTGCACAGGCTTAGTTACTCTGCAGCATGTGGGATCCTCTCGGACCAGGGCTCAAACCCGTGTCCCCTGCATTGGCAGGTGGATTCTCAACCACTGCGCCACCAGGGAAGCCCTGACCCATGGTTTCTTGAAAGATGTTTTTACTTAATTGCCAAGATAGCTTAGATGTTGTTTAGTGTGTTGTCAGTGGCACTGTAGTATTCAGATAATTGAAAGTATTGGTCAGTAACCTCCTTGTGCATGTTTTTAAGCTGCTGTTTCTTTTTCTTAATGAAGCATATTAAATATCTTTACCATCACCTGCCTGTTTTATTGGAGTCACACTTTCCAGAAAAACAAAACACCTACATAGAGTTACAGGAGAGAGCTGTTGCAACGGAGATGACAGAGATCAGTGGAATGCCAAAATTACCGGAGTGAAGAAAACAGAATTGAAGATGAGACCAAAAACAGAGAGACAGAAAAGCCCTCTGGCAAAATATAGCTCTGGAGGAAAATATGTTAGAAGGTAGAACTTCATAGAAAAAAAAATGTATTTTATGGGAAAAATATACTAAAAACCACATGACCTCCTAGTTACTGAAATAGACATTCAGATTTTATATACAGAGTAAACTACTCAAAAGAATTGTCAAAGAAGTCATTATTAAAATTACTGTTTTGTTTTTTACAGATACAGATATTCCTTGAAATACCCCAAAGGAAAAAACCAACAAATTAATACATTTTCAAATAAAATGTTAATTAAATATAGTTCCTTTATTATTTTTAACCTTAGAATTCCTTATTGTAAATATTACTAGAACACTAATCATGGTAGTATGTATCTTTTAATTAGTGATGATTCCTAGGGAGAGTTAAACAGGTAGGAAGTATATGTTTATAGATTTGGGGGGTCTTGTTATTCTTTTAAGCAAATGTTTAATTATAGAGGAAAGAAAATTTGAAAATAATATCCACCTTAAACTTTAAAAAAGAAGTTAGAGGACACAGTAGCAAGGTGGAAACAGGTCTTTGGTCACCATGCTTTGGAATGCAAATAAGATCATATTGGCGAATGATCCTAATCTGAGTGGGCTCAGATATATGGTGTTTGATGGCCTGTTTTAAGCAGTAGTCAATTTTGTTCCAGTTAGAAAGTTAACTGGCAATATTAGTTTTCATATCTCCAAATTAGTCTTAGTTATAAATTCATGATGCTAGTCAAATATTAAATACACTTTTGTGCTTGGTTGCATAAGATAGTTTCAAACAGTAAAGTAAGATGATCAGGACTGCTCAGCCTAAAAGACGGCGCGGGTCTAGTGTGGAACGGTTTCTGTGATGTCTAAGGCACCACCCTCGTTTACAAAGAATCTCTTAGATTTAGAGTAGCCTGGATATCCACAGCATTAAACATAATACTTCACCGGTACAAGTAAAACATTCCAGTGTACACATTTCTTGTTGACATGTTTACAGAAAAGTCTCTGAGTTGTAATCATTAGTCAAATATAAGATTCACACAGGTGTGTGTTTTAGCCAGTTGCAGGCCGGGGTGCCCATGTACCTCTTGCTCATGACTCAGTTCAGGTGTTTCTTCTTTTTTAAGAGTTCCCTCTCCTCCTTGTCCACCTGGTCTAGGTTTCGTGCACTCTTGATCAGGAGCTTCCTGGGAATCCCTCTATCCCTGTTCCTACCGTACCATCTGTTTCCATCACACCATATTATAATTGCTTTCTTAGTGGTTCTCACCTCCATTTAGGCTGCTTTGATTTGTGGCCGTGTCTCATGCCTCCAGCACCCAGTACAGTGTCTGGCACACAGGTGTCAGGTGCTGAGTAGGTGCTTGAATGCATGCATAATTGAATGAATGGGAGGAAGGAAGAACTAGACAAAATACATCGTGTGATGGAAATATCACCTTAGGTTTATAGAGTGTTTTTCACTTATTTCCCCCTACATTTGGAGAAGTAGGCGCGGAGCTATGATGCTATTTAATTTACAGAAGAAGAAAAGGCAAATGATTTGACCAGAGTCAACAGACGTGTCAGACACAGCCCCCAACTACCTGCTTTGGATTGCGTTTGTTCACTCTGTATTGCTGATTCTTTTTTTTTTTTTTTTTGTGGTACGCGGGGCTCTCACTGTTGTGGCCTCTCCCGTTGCGGAGCACAGGCTCCAGACGCGCAGGCTCAGCGGCCATGGCTCACGGGCCCAGCGGCCCCGCGGCATGTGGGATCCTCCCGGACCGGGGCACGAACCCGTGTCCCCTGCATCGGCAGGCGGACTCTCAACCACTGCGCCACCAGGGAAGCCCTGTATTGCTGATTCTTTATCATAGCAACGAGGTTAATGTTAATGAGGCTGCCTGAGGCCAGGTTGAAAGTGGGGAGAGTTTACCCGCAGAGCAATATAGCATGCTCAGCCAAAGGTATCAACCGCGTTCCCCTTACTTGCCCCTGTTTTTCTAAATGCCGTTACTGCCCCTACTATGATTTTTCTGTCATTGTTCATGAATCTGTGATCGATGACTACCTAGAAACCATGGCCAACACCAGACCAGATTAGGACAAGGGCAATTTTCCTGAAATTTTACCAAATAGAATTTCTGAAGGTGAGTTGCTTACTACAAAGCCAGATTCCCTTTGGTGCCCCAAAGCAGTCCCAGCCTAAAGGATAGAGGCCCTGAACAGAAACCTGGTGTGACTTTTGGAGTCAGGGCCACCATTTGGTGCAGTTGCAGTGGAATGTTACTGGACATAGAAGTTTTGATCCCATGAAGTTGTGGTTGAGAGCGGTGGTGAGGACTCTGGGCTTTCTGGGCAAAGGGCAGCCATTGGCGAAGAATTAGCATGTTCATGTGTGACAACATGGGCAAGTAGCAGCCGAGGAAGGGCATGGGACCCTGGAGGTGTAGGAGGTCGGTGACAGGGAGCAGTCCCATTGAGTCCAGTGATGAAATGAGCACTGCCTTCCCAAGTCCAGAGTTGGTCCTTTTCTTGTCATGGTATTTCCCTTTTCACTGAGAAACAGGAAGAAGGAAGGCCTGCTAATTAGAGACGTAGGATAGAGGGATTTGAGGACCACTGGAGGGTTAGTTTGCATAGCAGATCTCTAAAGAGAAGGGCTAGTTAGTTGGGTTAGATCTTTCTTTGAGCGGGGATTACCTCCTTCCGTGTCTGGGGCCATACACTTAATATAGCAGGACTGTATAGCTAGTTTCTAGACTTTATGTTAAACAGTATGTTTACACAAATAGGAAATTGATGATTAAGGCAAAGACGTTTGGAAAATCTGTTTTCGTAAGTGTCCCCTTTCATAGTTTTTTCTTAACTAAGTAAGGAAGTAATATTCACACCTCACACTTGAAATTTTGTTCTGTCTTAGATATCCCAGCAGGTATGTTTGAGGGTATAGGGGTATGATCTCTCTCTGAGGTTTTTGAAATGCTGTTTTGCATTTTTTTCTGTGTGATGTCAGAGGACAGAGCTAGAACCTGAATGTAGTTTACAGAAAGACACAATTTTAGAGCAAATGTTCTAAGAACTAGAATAATGACACCAAGATTATCACATATCAGAGGTCATCTAGTTCAGGCCTCTGTAGTCATGGTGTGACCCAGAGTTACACAGCTGGAATAAATAACCCAGTTGGTAAATGAGACTGAACCTGTGTTGATGTTAGTAAAAATACAGTGGGCGGCTGCAGATCACGAGGATTTTTCTGGGTTAGGGGAGTTGATTAGTGATGTTGTTGATGGAATCACCACATTTTATAGTGAAACAGATTAGATGGTCAGACAGTGTGTAACCAGAATAGACTGTGACTGCCTTGAGGACAGACGGTAAGTTTTCCTCTTGATGTCCCTCCTGTTGAGGGTGCTGACTGGGATTTATAGGGCCTACAAGTATTTGTTTAATGTTTGAGTAAAAACCATTGACTCAGTAGCCTTATGTAAGAGCAGTGTTTCTAGAGCAGGAACTAGTGGAATGTTCTCCCTGATTTTATGCATCAGTGTTAATTCCTTTTTCTGTTTTAAGTTGGATATTTTCTTTCTTGTGATGAGTTAAAATCTGGCCGATTATCTCTGGCTCTGCGCCTTGGGCTTGATGTTTCTACCAAAGTAGACTCCTAGAATTTAAAGAAAATATTGGAAATGTGGTCTGATTAGCATCGAATAGAATGGGATCTTCCCGTGTTGTATGCTTTGTAGGTTTGTTGTGTTGACTTTTTTGAGCCATATGTTCTAAAATGTTTTAAAAATGTGGCATCATAATAGCTACCATTTAGAGGACCAGAATATGTATTTCAAGTACACAAAATAAACTCATAAAGTAATATGTCAATGTTTCCCCGCCCCCGAAGGAGAAATATTAGGAGTTTAATGGGTTGAATAGAAATTTCCTTTTGCCTGGTTAACTAAATTGCTATCACCTTGTAAGCCCCTAAATCCCAATCTGTTTTTCTAAGGAAACATGTTTGCAGCTGTTTCAAATAACTGGTGGTTTGAAGACGATTGTTAGTGTGGTTTTCTATACACTCAAAACTTAGGCCCTGCTCTTTGAGGCTAATGAGTTGGCTAAGGAGTTGAGTTAAATAATTTTTTATTTGTTTTATTCATTAAATAGTTTGGCTAAAAGAAAAAAAAATCTATGCTAAAATTTAATTCTGTAGTAGGCATTTACAAAATAATTTTATTCTCATGTGCATTTATAGATATTTGAAACATTTTGAGAAATTTATTTTATTTTATTTTAATTCAGGGAATTCTGTCACAACCAATCACTTACACCGGGTTGCCCAAAAAGTTCGTTTGGGTTTTTCCGTGACATCTTATGGGATGAACCGGGAGATTGGGATTGACATATATACACTACTATATATAAAATAGATAACTAATGAGAAGCTACTGTATATAGCACAGGGAACTCTACTCAATGCTCTCTGGTGACCTAAATGGGAAGGAAATCTAAAAAAGAGGGGATATAGGTATAACCGATTCACTTTGCCGTACAGCAGAAACTACACAACATTGTAAATCAACTATACTCCAATAAAAATTAATTAAAAGACAAGACAAATAAGAAAATGAGATTAGTATAAGTTCAAGGCCACTTTCGTAGGAGTCTCCAAAACAGTAGAAACATATGGTGATTGTAGGAACGGACTGCATGAGGGGGAAGAAAGGGATAGCACTAAACCTTCTTAAAGTGCTCTGAAACTGTGAGGCAAAGGGCTCTAGAGTCTTCTTTAATACGGACCCACACTTATTCTTCACCTCTGGGGGTCTAACATGGAACTCTGTAGTTTACTAATCACTTTGCCGTGGACTACCAAAGTTGGCCTCCAAATTAAACTTGTGATTTTGGTGGAGCAGGTAGTACCTGCTATTTCATAAATGAGGAAACTAGTTTAGAGAGGTTATGTGGTTTACCCAAGTAAACTCACAGAGCTAGCAAGGTCTCACTTTGTTAGGCCTGAAACCCGGGGTTTCTCATTAAAACTTGAGCCTATTGTCCATTGCATCACACAGGAAGGAAGTGAGGACTCGCCACCCCTTTCCTTCTCTCTAGAAATGGAGAAAAGAAGTCCTGTGTTGCCATCTCAGTTTTACCATGTGACCCTGGGCAGGTTCATTACTTGTCTTGAGCCTCAGTTTCTTTACCTTTAAAATGAGAACAATGGTATTTGCATTTTATAGTATTTAGTATTAAATGAGATCAGGCATCACTTTGGCTGGCACCTTCTATGGGCACTCAGTTTTTTTTGTTTTTCCTTTTCCTTTTTGTCTTATCCAAAGAAGATTGGCTTTATTTGTGCCAGCAGAGTACAGCTCCTCCTAATGGGTACCTTCAGCAGCCCTTGGTCTGCTAAGTGGTGGGAGGTACACACACTAATACAAAACGCTGGGTAGTATATTGTGCTGTGTAATTAGGAACTGGAGGGAGTGCAGATAAGAAAGCAATAATGCTTTCCTACAGGGTAAGGTTAGAAAAGGATGTGAGTTAAGCTGGTCCTTGATGGTTAAATGATGTGGAGCTTTCAGAAGGTGCAAGGCATTGAAAGCAAGGGAAGCATCATGTGCTGTGCTAAGTGCACAGTACATTTGGGGAACAGCTAATCAGGGTGTCCCTGGTGTGGATGAAACTTCCTGGGAGAGGAGATGATAGATTTATAAAATGATCTGTGGGGAATAATTTGGCTGCATTCATTTGACGTATTACTTGAGCATATAATTTGTTTCAGGCACCAGTTTGGTTGCTGGGGTACAGTGGTGAATGTGACAGAGTTCTTTTCTCTTGGAGATTATATTCTAGCGAGAAGACAGATGACAATAAACAAAATAGATATGGGGTATAATAAGGGCTATGAAAAGAAACAGAGCAGGGCAAGAGGATGGGGAGTGAAGGTGGGGAGGGGCTGCTGGTTTAGATGGGATGATCAGAAAAGGTAGCTTTGAGGAGATGACATTTCAGTAGAGACCTGAGTAAAATTAGAAAGTGAGCCCTGCCAGACCTAGGGGAAGAACATTCCAGCAGAGGGAACAGCAATGACAAAGACCCTGATGCAAGAACAAACTTAGGTAATCTTGAGAAGCAGTGTGGTTGTCAGTGAAATTCAATTTAAAGGATCCTGAAATTTCAGAAGGGCATGAAGAAAAGAATGGCCTTTTTACGTGGAAGTACAGTGGTATCTGACTGTAATACTGTTGTTAGGGCCCTCTGTATTATATATGTGTTTGTGTGTGTGTGTCTGTACGTGCATGCATGTGTGTGTCCCCTCTTCCATCAATCTGCCACTTACCCATTCACCCATCCATGTATCTATCCAACCAAGTATTTAGCCAGCATTTGTTGAGTACTTTCTGTGACCCAGGTACCGTTCTGTGCCCTAGCTCTCAATTGAACTCATGCTTAAGTTTAATCACATTATAAGAAACACACGGTTGTTGTAATCAATGGCTTATGTAGTGGCCTCATATGTTTTTCTGAATCTTGTTGATAATTTTAAGACACTGGAAACTGTTACCTTATTATCCTCTGCCCGACAGGTCAAGAGGCCATGTGTACTTGAGGTATTGCCAGCATCTTATAGGGAAAAGAGGTGAAAAAAGAGTGGCAAAAAAAGAGTGCCCACCACATCTGGGTAAAGAGAACACTGATGCTGGATATTTGAGAGTTCGATTGTCTGTTCTGGGCTACTTAGTGAATCATCTGTGTGGCAAAATGCAGTCTTTCCCTAAGAGACAGACCAAGTTGTTTATTGATGCTGGAGAGGAAAAGGGTTGGGCACATACTTGCAAGACCTCTGATCTTTCCCAGAATTTGGAAGGATAAGGGAATTGCTAAGAATTTGAGATTGGAACCGTTCCCTCTAATTGTGGCTTTGGCCATTTGAGAGAAAAAAAAAAAAAAGGAATCCAGAAGGTGATATGCTGAACAATATGGGAGCTATTCACGGTAAAAACAAGCATTTAGACAGGCGTTCGGCTGAGTTAATGTGTACTTTAGTTTCAGGCAGTATAAACTGAGGTGGCCTTGTTTCACAGTGGCATTTAGGAAAATTAACTAAAATGTACCAGCTGCTCAACATTTTGTTTTGTTTTCTTTTCTCTTCCTTATCCTCCCCACTGCCCTTTTCTTTATAGCTGGTTTTCCCTTCTTTCTAACTTGGAAATTATTGCAAAAACATTTAGTAACACTCATACTTAAAATGTTGTCAATTCTAGATAGACTGTTTAACAATGAAAATTTCCACTCATTCTATAGATAGAACTGGTTTGGAGAATTTCTAGCTTGCTGGACAGTTGGCATTGTAATGCAGGCGTGCTTACCTCCCTCTCAAATCAGTGCCTCATTTCCCCCCATGGGTGAGCTGGATGCCATTTCCTCTCTTGTCCCAGGGGCCCAGGATGTTATTGAACCTCTGTCTTTCCTACTTAGGAGGTTACTTTCTTTTTTTTTTAAACGATTTAAAAAAATATTTATTTATTTACTTATTTATTTGGCTGCACTGGGTCTTAGTTGTGGCACGTGGGATCTTCATTGCAGTGTGCGCGATCTTTAGTTGCGGCATGCGGGATCTAGTTCCCGGACCAGGGATCGAACCCGAGGTCCACTGCATTGGGAGTGTGGAGTCTTAACTGCTGGACCACCAGGGAAATACCTGAGGTTAACTTCTTTTAAAATAAATTACTGCATATATTAAACATGCTAATTTTGGAAAATAAGAGATTAGAAAAAGCACAATCATGAACACCTATAACCCCAGCCACTCTAAGATAAATATACGTACGTATCTAGCATGCCCTCCACAACATTAGACTTAGGTGATGATATTAGGTAGGGTATCACTGAGACAGATTGGTGTCCTTATATGTGTGGAGTATTATAAACGTGATCATCAGCCTTGTATCATCTTCAGGGGCTGGAAATTATCCCACCATAAAGATGAAATGATTCTCCTATAGTTCATTTCCAATTCTTTCCTATTACGAAGGTAAAATCAGCCTCTTTGTGGTCCAGGCTCATTCCCTTCAACCTTTGATGGTCAGGTCACACCTTTCTCTGTTTCCATTCAGAACTCAGTCTCTTCCTGCCTTAGCCTGGTGAACGGCCATCGAACTGCTGTTCTGCCCTTCCCCACAACAGGAGCTCTGGAGAGTTGAGCTCTCATCTGATGCTTCTTGTAGAAGTGGTTCTCTTTTTCATGTATTTCTCTGTGACATTTGATGCTTTGTACACTGTTGCTCCTCCTTGAAGTGTTTGGATTTTCTGGCTCTTCATCCTTCCAATTCTTTTCTTACTTTTCTGACTCCTTGTTTTCTAGGTGCATCTTTTGTGTTCTTTGAAATGTAAGTCTTTCCCCGTTTTCTCCTACACACTTGGGGCAGTTGCACTCATTCCTACTGCCTGAAATTCCTGCCGATTTACTGACAACTACCCAACTATTTCTCCATCCTAGACTTCTCTGTGGAGCTCCGTGTTTGGAAGTTCAGCTCTCTTGGATCCTCCACTTCAAAACTCAGCCCATCAGAACCTAAACTTTTCAGTTTCTACTCTTGCCCTCTTCTAGCCAGCCTCTGCAATATGTTAAATGGCATCACATCTGTATAATGTCCTACCTGGGCCGGAAATAAGGGAAGTCACCCTAGACACTTCCCTCTCCCATGTTCCTTCCCCAAATCCAACAGCAACTAACTCTGCGGTTTCCCTCTTCATTTCTCTGCAGTCCCAGTGCTTCTGATTTCCTAAAGACTCTGATTATTTTTTGCTTTCAAACACCACTTTCAACTTTCTCTTGGCCGTCCCTCCTGTCATGACCAGAGTAATCTAACATGCAGATCTGAACCTCATCACTTCCCAACGCCCAAATCCTGTAGTCAGCTCCCCTGGTGTGTTAGATGAGGTATGAATTCTTTGGTGTGATCTGGCCCATTTTAATCTCTTGTCCTTTCCTCTAACCACTTTTCTTTTCTACCACTGTTAGGGATGCGTTGGGTTCTCCCAGTCCCCCACTGTGTTCTTTTCTCTTGCTGTTCTTCTTTAGATAGTTAGGCATTCTCTTCCTCTGTGTTTCCTGAACACCCTATACTGAGATTTCCCAACCCTGGAATGATGGACATTTTGTGTTGACTAATTCTTTGTTGTGGGGTATCATGTTGTACCCTGTATGATATTTAACAGAATCTTTGGCCTCTACCCATTAGATAGATACCAGTGACAACCTCTCTCTCCTCTGTCCCTTGCCCCAGTTTGACAGCCAAAAACCATTTTCAGACATTGCCAAGTATTTCCTGAGTGGCAAAACCTCCACTGGCTAAGAACATGGCCCTCTTTGTACCTTTTCTGAAGTACTTAAAATAATGTCTTGTGATTATGTCTTTGTTTATCTTCTTTGCCGTCAGAGCAAAGTGCACCTCGAATCTCAGTGTTGAGGCTGGGGTGGCCCCTAGTCAGCATTTGTTCATTTGCTGAGTGTATGTCAGGATGGACCACTCATTGCTGTTCCCAGAGAAATGAGAAAGGACAGGCAGCAATGCAGAGAATTTTGCTTTTGCAAGAGGTTTTCATGGTTTTAATTGATAATTTATGGTGCTTTGCATGGTAATGAGTGAATTCCCAGTAATGTTCTGTAGGTACAAGAGGGAAGTTGTGCAATATCTTTTGCTTGAGATTCTTTAAAAAGGGACTTGATTTTCTTTTTAAGGCTGATTCATTTCATTAATTTGTCTATCATGGTTGAACATCTGCTTTATGTCAGGGATGTTGTTTATTCCTGGATGAAATAGTCCTACCCTTTTAGGGTCTTTTAGGCTTTTCAGATAGATATTCACAGAATAATTTTAACATGGTGAGCTGAAAATAAGTCAGGGCAGCAAGGGTTTCCAAGACAGTGAGCCTAGACTGACTCCCCAGGCAGGTGGACCTTGTGGGTGTGTGGAGGGTAAAGGGGATGTTTATGCGACATTCCCAGTAATCTTAATAAGTTGAAATTCTGTAGGATTGAGCAGTCAGCAATACCCCCCCCCCCCTTTAAAAAATTTGATTCAACTCCATTACGGTGAATTTGGAGAACTAGCGTCTAAGACAACAGTGGCTGAAAATTGCCATGGTCATCAGCATTTTATATTTCCTTTATGCTGTCTTAATGATTCTCCCCCCTTCCCCCCACCATTTTTCCCCCTTCTTTACCTGAATTCCTGTAGCGGGAAGCATAATGTGGCAGGTATTCTGATCTCATGGCCTCCTCTGTCTGCAGAGGTGTATGTGAGTGAGACCCTTTTAATCATTCGTATAATGATTGGTGGCTCCCTGTTGTTAAACCACAGTTATTGATCCATCATCGCTGAAGTACATGGTTGAAGGAACTGGTGCTGTCAGGCATTGATTGACTGGGAAGGACGCGTAGAGCTATTCTAACTCACTTTTATTTTCATCAGCAACAGTTACAGTAGAGACCTGTGTAAGACCTCCATGATGGAACATTACTTTTCTTGCATTAAGAGGTGTCTGATGTGACTGAAATTGCCAAGATAACTCAAAATGCTGCATTTAAAATATTTAGAACAGAAGAAACTGTCCAAAACCTTCTTATCGGACTAGGCTAATGGTTCACGCTCTGGAAAATAAATGGCGGGGGGAGAGGGTGAGAAAGAACAGATCTAGTATAAAATAGTTCTTAAGCAATTTGGAGAACATATAATAATATAGTAAAATTTTGACATATTTCTGCACAAACGGTGCAGTCGGACAACACAAGCATGTTTGTGTGTAAGTAAAATCATTTTCATGGCTGTTCAGATAATTAACTTCAAGCCATAATTAATAGCTGGTTCTTGGTACAGTTGTTACATCTTGGGCAGTTTCAGGAGGCTTTGGAGCCTCCGTGTGCGAATATTTTAGATAAGAACGCAAACTGAAGATATTAAAGGTACTTAACTGAGAGCGCCTCTCTTTGATTTAGTACAGCTTACGTATATTTTAAAATCTGAGATGATCATAATTTGCTTTGGTGAACTCTTTAATAAAGCTCCTGTTATGCCTTGAATTCTAGTTAGAACAAAGGAGAACAACCAAAATAAATGAGGGGAGGGAGGGGGCAGAGGGGAGATAGGGGTGCATGAAAAGGCTGAAACCAGAAGAGGACAAAGCTGCCGTTTCTAGTGACATTTTATCCGTGTCTCAGAGCCTGTGCGTTTGTCCCTCTCTCTGAATATTTTAGTTTTGTTATAATTACAGTATCTTGCCTGCACTTTGTCCCTCTGATCCTTTTTTAAAGCCTGGATCAGTCTGTGCAGACTGCGCTCGTAGGTGTGATTTATTGAGTGACAAGTAGCTGTAGGGTAGAACACCAGCCTCTGTACCTGAGTAAAGTATTAGACATCACAGAGCCGGGCCAGGCAGGAGGGGGCCTCGGGAGGGAGCGAGGGAGGTGAAAAGCAAAGAGCAGTAACACAGCAGCTCCTGGATACAGATCAGACAAGAGGTTCTGCCACAAATCACCTGGAAACATGTCAGACGCTGCATGTTTGTTGTTTTACACTGAGGGCACAGCCGTCGTCCAAAAGTATTGATTCTTTCCTTTGTACCGAGACAGAGACTGTCAGCCCTAGCAGGCTGACCTTGGTATGGCGCAGACAACTATTCCCCACCCTGCCGACCAGATGAACCCCACAGGAAAAGGCCGGGCAAGATATGCCAATGTCCACTTCACAGGCTGCCCCGGCACCTTCTGTTTCCCAAACACTTTCCCCCTCCCCGGGCCCCCAGAGTGCTCTTTGTGACAGAAAATTGGAGGCAGGATTCTTGGAGTTTGCGACTGTGTGTGTGTGTATAGATGCACAAAAAGAAGCCCTTTTTATTTTATTTAACTGTGAGATAACCTGAAGGGTGTCTGGCCGAGGATGTCTGTGCTTGTGCATTTTGTGTTTGAGGGGGTAAGAGAAGATAGTTTATTTTGTTCGTACATATCAAAGGCAAAATCTCTGTGTGTGGGCACTTAAATACGTTCTGATTGTTTTTTTGAGGGGGCCAGGTAGAGTTTTCACCTTTTTCTCTATTCCAAAAGCCCTGGTGTCAGGTGAGATGTGGGGAAAAGGGATCAACTCTCACCCTTAATTCATGTGTGGTTATTTGAAAAGTTGTTTCATAGTAAAACTGCACAGATCCATTTACTCTACTCTGTGAACCCACCGTTCTCTTTCTAGTTTTGAACTCTGTGGTAGTCTTCTATCATTTTGCAGCATTTAATAAATTCCATTTGTTAGGAAAGCCAAGGAAGTTTTAGCTACAACAACTGGTTTGAAATAAATGTAGAATCCATATTTGTTTGGGCTGAAAGTAGACGCAAACATATAGCTTCCGGCATTTGAAATGAAGAGTTCAAGACGTGAACCTATAAGCCGTTAGCAAGAAGGGACTGCAGAGGGCCTTTGCTCTGAGCACAGCCGGGCGAGCTGACTCCAGTGCCCAGGAGGGCTTGCCTCTAGCGAGGGGGAAGGTGTTTGGAGACGCTCCTTGCCGAAGCGGAGTGTTTTATTTTGACTAACAATAATAACAGGGAGGACGCCTTTCTCCCTTTCACTTTTAGGAATGGTGTCGCATGCACGATCCCTGTCCAGAAGATTGAGCAGTCCAAGGGGAAAAGTCAAGTAGCTTTCCAGTTTTGCCTAAACGAGAATCTGAGACACACTGGTGGGGAAGAAAAGTGGTGATGTCATGTGCACTTAGGGATAGGGGGGAAAAAAAGCCCTCTTTTTAAAAATAATACTTCTCTTTTCTAAATAAAATAATGCGAACAGGTTCAGTGTATGTGATAGGATTTTGAATTTGCATAACCTACACTCTTTTATGAAAATGAGTTTGTTTTTTAAGTGGACCGTTGAAGATAAAAATAGCAAGTACATGTAAGGCATCTTAAACTCATTACGCACTTGTAGGAGAAACCCTTTTATTTTCTACATCTATGCTTTCACATTCATACTGTTAGTTTTAAGTGACTATTTGGCAACCTAAGAGAAAACTCAGTGGTTAAAAAAGCATCATTTGTTTTATTGTCAGTTTTTTACTTGATCTTAAGGTAAGAGATCTCTTTGAAGTATTGGGATTTCCAGACACCTAACAGGGAAAACTTTTCTAACACATGTGCTGTTCTATGAAAACAATGTAAGACCGAACTAATTCTTTTGGTTTCTCATGCTGATTCTAAATATTTCTTGTTCTCTTCGTTGGATCTTTCTCATCCAAAACAGCTTTATGTTTTAAGGGTAAGAACTGCTGAGCAACTCTCTCTTTGGGTATTAAAAAAGGCCAATGATCTAGGATATATCACTGTCTTTAAAAAAGAATATTCTAGGTATAAAATGGGAGGTGAGGAGTGACTATGCTATATTAGAAATGCCGTGTTAAAAAAAAATAATGCAGAGAATGAATTAGGAATGGCTTGAGATCTGAACACTCAGAATTGGTATATATTTTTTAACACTCTGCTTTTCTTTTAATATATACATGCTAATCACCCGTCTTTCTCTCTTCCCTGTGTATGTTATACCCACTTGATTTACTACTGAAATTATATTGCTTTTGAATGTGTCAGTTGAGTTATCCCTTGCCTTGTTAGTATCATGTTTGATTCCTTGGACAGAGTCATAAATCACTATCTAATATGCAGGTCTTTTGAAGACGCACCCAAGGTTTATTGCCAGTAACAGACTAGTGGCCTTATGTGGACTTTCCATGAATAAAACAGATTGATGAGCCATTTTATAGCATCGCAAGCTATATTATAAATACATCACCCTTTTCAGTAATTTAACGTGAGGAACAGCCTAATGAGCTCCCAGCCATGATCAGCCGGAGAGCTGGGAGTTCTGTTTAGTTTCTGGGACAAGTGACTGGTAGAGGGTAAGAAACCCGAACCCTGTAATGTTTTCCTCAGTTCAGTAACAAAAGCTTTGTAATATGAATCATTTCAAGCAACAGTAAAGTCAAGCTGCATTTAGAATTGGTCGGAGTAATGAAGTGAAATATATGTGGGTCTGATACTGCTTATAACGGGGAATGTAACGCAATGGACTCTCTAAGTTATGTTTCTCCTTTTACTGATTGAAGTCATCGGCGAAATTGGATCAGCAAATTATCATTTTGAAATATATATGATCAAACATCTACCTGACAGCTTGGAAGAGAAACCAGGTAGATAGGTTTGCAACATCATGAGGATCTCTGTTGAAAGTATAGCTTAAGACGATCATTGTTTCTGTATTCAAGCCTTCTATTTTGCACAGCTTACAGCACTTTAACTTTAGTATCTAATTAATCCTTGTAATACACCTGTGGAGTAGGAGGAGTGGGCGGCATCCGAGGGTGAACAGTTATTATCTTCTTTCTGGTGAGGAAACTAAGGCAAGTAAAGATGACTATTTTTTTAAATTAATTAATTTATTATTATTTTATTTAATTAGTTAGTTATTTTTAGCCGTGTTGGGTCTTCGTTTCTGTGCGAAGGCTTTTTCTAGTTGCGGCGAGCGGGGGCCACTCTTCATCGCGGTTGCTCGGGCCTCTCTCACTATCGCGGCCTCTCCCGTTGCGGAGCACAGGCTCCGGACGCGCAGGCTCAGCGGCCATGGCTCCCGGGCCCAGTTGCTCCACGGCATGTGGGATCTTCCCGGACCGGGGCACGAACCCGTGTCCCCTGCATCGGCAGGCGTACTCTCAACCACTGCGCCACCAGGGAAGCCCTAAAGATGCCTATTTTTAAAGAGCTGTCTGAATAAAAAGGAGAACAAGATAAAATAAGTGAATCAGCAAAACTAAGAAAAATGCTGTTTATTAGATATAATGGATGTCAACATTTAGAGAACTTACACAGACATACCTTTGTGGACCTGCAGTTAACAGTTTGGAAGGTAGACTACACTCAGTATAGTTACAGCATAGCTTTGTGAATGAATTTTGGCTACCTAGAGGCTGCAGTGTATTTTGAACTGGAGGGTCCTAGAGGATATGTAGAGTTGATTACATCACGCTGCATGCAACTACCCTTGCCATATACCCAGCTGAAACTGTGCTTTACATTTTTAGAAGTCAGACTTTGGTCTGAGGTGACATTGTAAATAAATGAGTAATTAGCCTATTGTAAAAAAATTAAAAAAAAACATTTTTTCAAATATAATTTCTGCTATGAAAGCACCTAGGCAGTTTGGCAGACTTTATGTACACTTCAGATGCGAAGTACCTTGAATGTACAAGGGAAGAATGAAGAACTGAAAAGGGTTTAATTAGTCTTTACAGAATAGGTAAAAACAGTGTTTTTTCCACCAAGATACAAACACATCAGTGATGGCCTAATGCATTGGGCCCAGTCCTGCCTACATTCAGATACTATGCATCTTCCATTATTTAAAAAATAATTTAAATGGAATGGACCTATTCGTACCCTCTATTCCTTGGCCCTCTTTATACCCTCTGTTCCTTATTAAAAATGGTTGACAAGTAAAATTCCATTTTAAAATATATCTGTGGACAGTCAATATTGTTTTGAATTTTAAAGAGTTCCTGTGTCTTGTGAATGGCAAAATTCATTTAATATTCTTCATTCAGGGCAAAGTACTTTTGAAACCAACTGAGTGTTCTTCTCCATTTTTGCTTTCTCCTCTGCTCTTTTACCTTCTTCCCTTTTACACCTGGGGTTGAGTATGGACTGCAGGTCTAAACTAATTAGGTTGGATGAACTACGTTGGTCCTCAGTTTCTCCATTTCTAAAATTGTGGGCTAGAGTTGAACTTTCCTCCAGGGAGTATTTGGAAGAATATTACAGAATGGATTTATAAGATCTCTGTGTCTCTGTAGAGGTCGGTGTACATTTAGTTCTACTCTTTGGGGTATGCCAGACGTTTACATCTGGGTGAATGACCTTGGGTTTTAGTGAGGTCTGCTGAACCAAGACTTGTGGCCGTATCATGTATGGTTCTATAGCATTGACCTCTCAAATAAGCGAAGTTTGTGACAGTGCATTGTCTGCAAAGAAAATTTTGGCTAATTCATCATTTAAACATCAACAACAAACCAGATGCCTTTCTCCTGTAGATTTTGTCACCTGAACATAAACTCGTGAAGATTTTAAGCTTAAAAGTTAGAAACAGAGGCCTGTAGAAGTGGCTTTTCAAACATCTATAAAAATCTATAAAAATCTATAAAATCTATATAGATTTCAAAAATCTATAAAAAAGAAAAGTCAGCGACAGGTGGAACATGTCCCTCCCTCCCTTTCTCCCTTCCTCTGTCTCTCTTTCTCTAATTTGTGCCTGTGCTGCTAGTTTTCCTCTTGAGTTCAGCGGTAATTTTCATATGAAAAACATCAGGCTTACGGAAAGAAAGATGTGTCTCCAATGCACTCAGACCCACTTCTTTCTTAATTTCTGAGGGTTTGAAAAAAATACTCCTCCAGGTCTTCTCTATGTCCCAGGGGCTCTGGGAGAGTCCTATTCAAAACTAAGGGTTCCTAAAGAATTGCTCAGCTGCAGACCCCTAGCCTCTTACAACATCAGGCAGTTTAGGGGCGTAGCTCACGTTGCTTTTCAGCTCAGTGCCCTGTGCTGAGGACCAGAAGCTCCTCTGATGCCCTCAGTCCTGGAACACCTTTGGAATGTTAGGCTTATTCTCTCTTTCAGTAGAAATGAAAACAGATTGTTTGCTCATCATTTAACATTCCAGTGGTGAGCAAAGCAAAGTGTGTGGGATGAATTTATACGTAGATACATGCACTTATATGGAAGGTCTGCCTCTGTGTTTTCATCTTTTGTCACAGAGTCTAAGGGGACTAAGTAGCTCTACCTTTGTGATATGTAGATATCGTTGGTTTTTAGCGCAAAGTGGTTGACTCATACTATATTTCCACGTAGATTGAGTACCTCATATTCATTAACTGCCCTTATGTGCCTCGCCACCTTTAGAGGGCATGATTCTGCTGGAAAATTATACCTAATGAATTGCAAATAGAGATCAGTTAAGTAAGTTGTGTTAATTATGTCATTTGCAAGATTGCCTAATGTGGAATTGGTCATGAGACTAGAAACTGCTTGTCAAATGTTTCCCTTAACTAATGTGATATTTAGTGGTTTGCAAATGACACAATTCACATAACTTATTTGATGGAACGCCATTAAGCACCCCTTAGTTTGCCTTAGCAAAATTATGTTATTAAACATGCCATGATAGGTTCTGCCCTCATTACTTTGCATTCAGCCCAGTGAATAGTGTTTGTTTTGTGACACTTATCCCCCAGTCTTTCATCTTCGAGGAAGCCAAGGGAGTTCCGTGTTCAGAATCGTGTTTCTAATCCACTTTCCTGCAGTACACACGTCTTATCTGGGCTTGGCTGATAGAACCTGGATGTGTACTCATCATGCTACAGTGGTGAGCACTTTTCACCGTGCAGTCCTTACTTAGCTCTCTTTTAGCCAACTTTGTCATCTCCCCCCGCCCCCGTAGTTTGATGTCCTGATGCTCTATTAATGTCTTAAGTAGAAAATCCAGAAAATCTCTGAATCATACAGTTTCCGTTAAAAAAGCCAAGTGTATGGCAGTTGTAATTACGACAATAACTGTAAGAGTGGGGTACTTTTCCACTGTTGTCACAACCGCCTTGCCTAGGAAATCTTTGCATTAGAATCATGTTTATCTCTTCAGTAAATAATTTGTCCCATGTTGCTTATTACCTATTGAAGACTGTGTGTCTTTTTTTTTTTTTTAAGACCACGTGTCTTTTTAAAAAACATTTTTTGAGTGTATTGGTGACTTCCTACAGCCCTGTCTTCAGAGGGACCAATCCCAGGGACACTTCTAGTGTTTGGTTTTGTCACTTAAATTTTGTTGGGTGAATTCTTGTTAATAGTACGTAAACTCTTACACAGATTGGGAAACAGTTGAATAGTGTTAAGAATACAGTCCGTGGCTATGGAAAAGAGCCAGCCAACCCACAAGTGAACAGCATAGCAGTCTACATGTCTAAAAAATACCTTAAGCCTGCCTAGGATCAGACTTAAAGTTTGCTTTCTAGTGAGTAGTACTTTACTCACCAAAATGAATGCACACATTGTTGGATTGCTTATGTTTTACTTGGAAAAACTTTGTTGAAGCCCACCTTATCCTTTAACCTTATGACCTCCCTTTCTCTCTTTCATTATCAGAAACCCCATCACAGTTGCACTTGGGTCAAAGCCTCTTCCTAAAGTTATTGTCACCTTAGACTGTTCCTGGTAGCATCACCCTAGGGGAGAAATTCTTGTGTGACAGAACAACCTGATCTATTTTCTGTGCGTGGACATCTCATCACCTCCAGTTTGGCTCCCCTTTGACCTTCTTCCCTTAGCCACACAGCCCATGAGGCCTGCCTCTGTCAGAGTCTGTCTTGAAGGATATTATTCTTCCTGTGGTCTTCCTCTTTTCTTCCCACCTTCTACCAACCCCCATCCATACCACACACATTCCGCCAACTCTCCGTGTAGACTTGGCAGGAGATTCCACCCAGGTCCTTGTTATGTAACCAACCACCTACCCCTTTTTGGCAAGAGACACCCAACTCAGCAAGTTGCAACAAAGAATGGAGTTAATTGGAACATGTGCTGTGCTCAAGTCTGCAACTAAAAAGGGCTGATAGTCATCAGAAAAATACAACCATATGTAGATGTTTGCTTGATAATCTGTGTATACACGGGAAATGTCGTCTGCAACCAGGTTGCATTTAAATAAAATCCACTACCATTCTCCTCTTTCTCTTCTGACATTTCCCCTCCCCGCCTCCTCATATGTAATCCTTGTAACTTGCTCTCTCATGCCTGCTCGTGGGTGGGCATGGCCTGCTGATACAGATGAGTGAAACAGACCTGTGCGTGACGCTTCCCACGAGGAACTTTATGTGATTTATGCGTGGGACTCAGCTATGGCTAACATCCCAGTGGACCTCCTCTCCATTCCCAACTGTTGCAATATGGCTCATACCTTTAGTTGATCTCCGCCCCTATTTTTGTGTCCCGTCTTGAACTTTAAGATGTCTTCTGCTTAGCGCTTAACTTTTAATCTTAGGTGCAATTTGCATTAAATAAACTGCATAGATTTTAAGTATAGTTTCATGAGTTGTGATGTGTGAATGTATACACCCATGTTAAACTATCACCTCAGTCAAAACCCGTATCATTTTCTTACAATATTCCATTGTAAACAACATCTTGTTAAAAAAAAAAAAAGGATATTTGGACATATTTTATGACTTGTTTCCATATAGTGGAAATATTTTATGACTTGTTTCCATATAGTGGAAATATCCTAACGTCACAGCTGCTGTTGAGTATGACAGATAGTTGACCATCATCATATGTCTGATGTAATTAGAAAGACTTTCCACTGCACTGCTGCTACCTCCCCACCCCAGGCTACTGGAATTCCCCAGCAGTGGGCTGACTGCCCATCCCAAAGTCTCAGGCTTCTGGGTGTTCTTGGTCTACATGCCTGAACTTCAGAGGGAGTAGTGACCTCTGTATGCTCTGAGATGGTTCACAGGCAACGAGGCTGGGCTTGGATGCTTCAGTTGTTTTCCAGAGTCTAAAATCTCTAGATATTCTCACTTGTAAAATGATTACACTACTAGAAGGCAGAGGTGTTTTATGCAAACGTGGGAGTTCTGAAATAACCTGAGGGGTTTTTTTTTTTGTTTTTTTTTCAGAGCTCTTGGGAATGGCCTGAAAGGATCTTGGTCTTTGAGTCTCAGGAAGTGTATTTTAGATTGGATATCTGTCCTCAATATTTTCTTCTTTAGGTTTTGAGAGGCTGCAGAGTAGTTCTGGACTTGAATTGCTATCTGAGAGATTCCACTGGCCTAGATACTTTCAGGACAAAAGTCCTGGATGATTATGTTAATAGTAATTACTCTTCATTAAGCTACTTAGCTGTTGCAGGCAATGGGCTAAGACTTTGTGTACATTATCTCATATATAATCTTTCTAACACCCTAATTATGTAAGTACTGTGTTTTTCCCACTTGATAGCTGAGGAAACTAAGCCTTGAATAACTTATGCACAGTTACACAGCTAATAAGTGATGGGACAAGGATGGGATTCCAGATTGGATATCTGGTCTCTCAAACACTCTACCCTAACAGTCCACACATACTCTTTGGACTTCTTCCAAGTATTAAATAGATAATGTGGTAATATACATGTATATGGTATTGGATATTTTAATATAATTGTTGAACTATTCAATATTATGGAGAGAATGGAAATGTGACTCAAACTGGAGCCTCTGTGTCAGATTACCTTCCTTTAAGCGTCTCAGAATGTGTGAAAATTAACAAAATAATAACGTTTTGTGAAAAATGGAAGTAGTAAGGACTGTTGCACTCATTTTGAAGAGGAAGAGTTTGAGACACGATTTCTCATAGCATCACAGAGAGAAAGGAAACCTCGTCTGTCTCCTCGTGCCTCTTATTCTACTCTTTCAAATATTCTTTTCCCTTATCCAAGCCCAGTTGTTTGTTTGTTTGTTTGTTTGTTTGTTTGTTTAGGGCGCCTTGCTGCATGGCTTGTGGGATCTTAGTTTTCTGACCAGAGATTGAACCCGCACCCTCAGCAGTGAAAGCGCAGAGTCCTAACCACTGGACAGCCAGGGAATTCCCCAAGCCCAGGTTTAAAGAACATTGTTAATTATTACCTTTTCAGTTTAAACTGTGATTCATAGACAGGAACTAGCGACATTCTTATATCTGTTTAAGAGTTTACCTAAGAGACTATCATGACCGGAGTCAGTAAGATTTCTTTTCAATGGATTCAGCATCCTTGTTAGGGCTCAGGTTGACAGTGTTGAAGACTTGTTGTAAAGCACAGAAGTTCAAGAAGTTTGGTGCTAGTTTACAAAGTCTGCTTCTCCAAGAGGTCCTAGTTTCCTTCCAACTAAAGGGAAAGAGACAAAGTAAAATAAAATGCTTAAATCAACACTAGCCAAAAGAAAAGAAAGAGGAAAGAGCAAAGAAAAGAACCTGCCAAGAGCAGCAGTCACCCTCTGTCTGGGAAGTGCCTTCCCTCCCTCCTTGAGGGTCGCTGGTTTTGCTGTAGGATATTTGATGTGTATCATTTATTTACTGTTGCTTTTTGTGTTCCTCCCTTGATACTCTTAGGCTGAGACTTTATGTTAACTGCCTTATGCCACTAATTACACATTGCCTTTCATGTTTGTTATTATTAGTTTAATGGATAAATCGTGATTTTCTATAAACACAGGGCACAGGCTTAAAGGAAAGAGGAATGTTTTAGAGACTTTGGGATTATTCAGAATCCCAGTGACTATCACTGACTTAACATATCTAGACTGCATTTGTAGTCTGTTCCTTTTTTACTATTAATAACCATAATGATTAAGATAGTGAAAGGAATTTTCAGCTTTAATTTGAAGTTTTGTTGCCTGGGAAAGTTTGTATTCAACTCTTGATACTGTCAAAAAGAATCTTTCTTAATAATCATCAGAATCAAAATATATTTAAGGTACATTGGAACCTTAACCTGAATAATTTATCAGCCCTTTCATTTCTCTGCCCATGGTGTGATGACTTGAGGGGTCACCTGAGGTCATTCCAGATATCGAGATTCTCTTACCATTTCTGCTCTGGACGCTGCTGGGAAGTTGGAAATGAAAATTCCTCTCTGGAATATCTTTTTTTAAATTTTGTTACGTGTAGGAAACTTTGATATCATTGTGGAAAGGCAGAATAGAAATAAAAGGTATTTCAAAGGCATTTGATGTAAACCTGTGAATCTTTGCTTTGACTAAGGTTATCAGAAAGTTCTTCTAAGGTTCTTCTGGAGTACTTTTTTCAGGTGTTAGGTGAATATACCCACATCCATGGGTCTCTCTGGAAGTTTATAGTGTCAGGAGAACTCAAGGTTTTAAAAACTGGCTACTTCTTGTCACTGTCCTTTAGGAAAGCGGGCTAAAGAAAGCTGTTTGATGATTTGCTAAACGTAAGATAGTTAATCTGAAACCATGCTGGGGGAGATCAATTTTGGGGCAACAAAAGAACCATGTGTTTGTCTCATTGACCTCAGAAGAGGCCAAAACTGATGATTTAATACCTGCTACCCATATTCATAAATGTCAAGAAGTGTCAGTAGTGATTGCTGTTCTTAACATGCTTAGAATATTAGGTCTCCATGATGTTTATGCATGAAAAGATAGGTAAAGCTAAGAATTCTAGAAGGAAAAGATGGAGGGCCCTCAGATGATGCTAGCAAGCACTAGCAAGCTGAATCCTTGGTGGAGAGGGATACGTATGGGTCCTTCTTTCAATTTCCCCAGATGATTAAAATACACAGCCAGCCTTGAAACCACGAATGCAGATTCTAGACCAGTCTTTCTCATTAACATATGAGGTCAACAAGATTCACAGAAGGTAAAATCACTCTATGAGGTTAAGTAACAAATTATTTGCGACCAGGTATTGGAATTCAGGTTTCCCAGGTTTGGACCTGAGTTTTCCTCAGCACTCTATTTGTGGTCATCCCCAATTAATCCCTGCTCCCTGTCTAGAAAAGGCAGTTTTGTGACCTTCATTCATTTGTGGAGTCCTCTTTCTGCTAAGGTACTAATGGCTCAAATAAGTGAGCACTTGTTGTGGTCTAGGCTCTGTGCCATGAGTTTTACAGGGGTTGCTTCCTTAGTCAGGTATGCTAATATTCCTATTTCACAGATAAGGAAGGGCCCCGAGAGCTTAAGTAACTTGCCTATACTTTCAGAGCAAGAGTAGGTGGAGGCCTGGGATGGGAGCCTGGTAGTTTGATTCCAGCATTGTGGCTCCTGAGCAACTTAGCTGTACCTTCCCCAGAAGGGTTCAATGATTACTTCTCGTTCCAAAACAAAAGTTTTGTGTAGACAGTTTAAGCCATAGGAACTCTAGACCACATTTTGAAAGCCAAAATTAAGAAAACAAAAAATGTGGCCCCCAAGGCACTCACTGTTTTCCTTCCCTGTTTCTTGAATACTAAGAGAGCAGGGGATATTAGTGATGACAGTCTTTTCACTGCCAAACGGACACTTGGCAGCTGGCTGTAGATCTGCCTCAAAGATTTTGTGTCTAGAGAAGTAAAAAATCTTAGGGAGGTGGAAGCTGTGGGCCGGTGGTTTGGTCATTGGTTTTGTGGTATGGTTAGGGTTTTATCACCGATGAAAAAATAAGGAAAGCCATACGGTAAAAGGAATATGTTAAAATATGCATTCTACCTTTCGAAGAAGAGTTCAGGTGTGGGTAGCAATACTTTGTAGTGTCACGGGGAGAAAACCTCAGAGATGTTTCTTAGGGTAGAATCGGAAGCCATTGTGGCGTGGCCTAAAGCAGCATTTACAAAGCGTAATGCTTTTCAGACTTGTCGAAGGTTCAGAAGTATTGTCTTCTTTCTCCTATTGATTAAAAAAAAAAAAATCCTCATGCACTCATTTTAAAGTATCAAAGTAAAAAAACAAAACTTGTACTGGATGTAATTTCAAGCTCAGGATAGGGAAGTGGAAAGAGTATGTTGGCAAGGTAATATTTTAGTAACATGTAAGATGAGTGTTCTAGAAGTAGGGTCACTGTTTAGTTTGGCTTGTGAACATGATGGTAAGTCCTAGTGATGATGAGTAGGTGGAACTCATGATAAATGTTGCTTAGTAACTTGCTGTAGTGTGTGTTTACTTATTGTGGAGAACAAATCTTTAACCAGTAAGTTGGTGGATGTTAGTTTGGTGACTTTTTAATTTTAACAGCAAACAAGAAAATGGTCATTCCATTAAATAACACCACTTTACAGAGTATTACTATTATTTTTTGGCTCGTTCCAAAAGAGGACTTAAGGTAGTTTTATGTTTTTACAGGCAATACTTCACTTAATCCTTACACCTCCATTGAAATGCAGTGGTTGTTTGGGCTAGAATTCCTGTGTGAAGGAAGTTTTAGAAGTCTCAGCTAGGGACCCACCGATTTCACGCACTTATATGATAATAGGCATCTTTAGTCCAATAGATTATTTAACTTGCATCTTAAACTTCTTTTAATTCAGAAATTTTTAGTGATAAGATTGTTACCATTTGAAACCGTTTAGCAATTAGACTAAAAAAACAGAAAGTTAAATGGAGGCAACAGATTGGTACAATAAACAATTTTAAAATAGTAGTAAGGGTTCATTTAAAAATATCTGGGAGAGTACCTTAGCAAATTCATGTAGTGGGGATTTTTAAGTTTCCCAGGCGCCAGAGAGGCAACTTTCTTTAAAGGGAGAAGAGACTTCTTACCCATCTGACCAGTAGTTGTCTTTCACAATTTAAGATTTCCTCGAAGTTTTTACTTTAATCTTCCCACTGATTTTTTGGGGAATGATTTGCAATCTGAAGTATTTTGAAAAATACTGTAGAGAGTATGACTGTATTTATATTTGTATTATAATAGGAAAGTTTAGAAAGTAATCAATGGACTTTGAGAATGAATATTTCTGGTCATTGATTTCTACAACGTAGACCAGAGCCTTCATTCTTTGCAGTTTTCCAGTAGTCACTTTACCCGGTGATCCTCATGTGTTTCTCCATGAACATTTCAAGGTCTTGTTCTGAGGGTCCAATTTCTTTTATTCTTATCCTGACATGCCTGTAAATGCTCCGATGGTAGTATCTTAACTTTTTCTAAGGCTGTGCACTTACTGTTCATTGAGTGCTTACAGCACTTCTCCAAAGTAACAGGATTATAATGCTAGTTTCGTCCTAAGAATGCGGCCCCTGAAGTTCAGAGGCTTGACATCGTATAACCACAAGGGCCATAGCCAGGTCCCCAGTGCAGGTGTTTTTTGATGCCCACTTTGGGCTCTTCACCAGCTAGATTGTTAAGCTTGAGCTAAAGTTCACATATTTGATGCATCCTGTTGGGATCTTCTTGAAAGGCTACAGGTTGTTAAAAATCTTTCAAAACACATGCCTTAAGTTCATGCTTGATTCACAACAAGCCAGCCCTCACAGTTTCTTGCATAAACTTGGGAATTTTCTACTAGTTTGCTTAGCCTGATAGAATGACCTCTTGATGGGGTTGTATAATTTGAAATGTTAAACACATAATAAGAACAGGAGGAGACTCTGCTTTCTGAGGAAACTATTAATCTGTTAATGAAAAATTAGTTGAAAACTAGTAGTTAATAATTGCCACTTTCTAACATGAAAAGGTTCTGTCCCTCATGTGTTTTGTTAAACATTGTAAAGGTATCAAAATTCGATGAACTTTAAAGTATTTGTATTTGATACAATGTATTTAGATGGTCTGGATGTGGAAGTTGTTGGGAATGATCATTGGAGCTTAGAGGGGCGGGGGAGAATATGAGAATATTTAACCTATCTTTGAATATTTGGTTTCCTGATTTCACGGAACACAACCAATGCACTTATTTTACATGCAAACCATTACACTTGGTTTCTGTAGTTAGTCTATTAACTTAGTGTTCTTTTTTTTGCTTAACTTTCTTAACCAGAAATGTGGTTTGGCAAGGTAAGGGACAGAAGTGTATCACATACTTCACTGGTCTCTGTTTTTTACGAAGAGGATGTCTATATTGTTACTTTTGTTTATAATCGTTAGAAGCAGTATACTAGAAATGGGTTCATTTGTCTGTAAAAATTGGTCTTTCTTTAAAAAAACAAACAAAAAAACCCCTTCAGACCGTCACTAGCAAGGGGCAAAAATGTAATCCACTTTGGATACTTTTCCCCCTGCCTTTTAACATGTGATGCCTTAGGCTTCAGTTTTGTTGTTGGTTGTTGTTGTAGGGAAATAAACAATTTTGATACAGAATTGAATAAGAAACACTAACAGATAAAGGTAACAGAAAAGTGAATACAGTAATAGCATTCAACAATGATGCACTGAGATTGTAATGACTTCTTACAACTTAAAGCGTTCTTGAAATATGTTTAAGACCTATGCCTAAAAAAGTAAACAGGCCAGAGGGTGAGATTTTGTTGTCTTCTAGATGTTTATAATTAGTAAGCTAATACTAACATTTAATATTAGAATAAAATGGACATGCTTTGCTCCAATACTTAACAGAGGCCAATAATAACATTTCCATGAATATGAATTTTCATTATTTCTGTTATTTGAATTAAAATGTGTTTTTGATGAAATGTCTCTGAAGTCTCATCCCAGAATATTTTGTTAACTCCTGTTTTTATAAAAATACATACAGTTTTTCGTAACTTCAAAACTTTTCAAGTTAGCTTTGAGGAAAGTTTTTTTCAAGGGAAAATAGCCTGTTATATACGACATCCTTTTCACTCGTTTTGTGAGTGTTTCTTAAACCTCACACTTTCTAAGTATCTTACACTTTCAAATCAATAATAATTGGATCATTATCCTGATGTTACATTGCCATCCTAGACATCATTAACGTCTATTTATTTTTATCTTTTGAAATTTATATCATTGTGTTTAGATGTAAAATTCCGTACTGGAGAATCATAAATCCTATCCAGTGGTCTTAGGTGAGGCAATTTATGGGCATTTTGAAATAGAATCAATTTTATTTATTAAAAATAAATGGAGAAAGGGAAATATTTTAAAAAAAGCTGTATTATCTCATTCTCTTCAGAGTTTATTCACCATTGTCTGGCATATTTCAGTAGATGAAAATGTTCATTCTTTTTTTTTTCTTTTAAAGAGTGTCTTTTTCTAGGAATATATTTTATGAGTGTAATATGGTGCAATGTGTAACGACGTACCCTATACCTAAGGGTTTTAAATGTAATTAGAGACGTACTTCAGGAGTGCAGGTGAAAATCTGAATGTGAAGAATCAGGTATTGCAATAGGTCCCTGTATAATAAGACTTCTGGCTTCCTAGTTTTTAAATATATCTTAGGTCTTAACATTCTTAAGGTTGGCATGGTCATGAGAATAACCTACTTTTTAAAAATACAAAAGTATTTGGTTCTCTTCTTACTTCCAAGTTTTTTATTTTATCCAGTAGTCAGTACAACTGGAGCTGCCTTCAGTCTTCAAATGTACTGTTGATGACTTTCATTAGATTCGATTGAGAAACAACCTTGATGATGAAAAGTTTGCATGTGTGTGTATTTTTAACATTTTCATCCGCATGCTCTTGGTTTCATTTGAGATAGGAAATGGAAATAACAAGATGCTCTTAGAAAATCTTGTTTCTGTAGACGGCTCAACCTTGCCAGAAACCACGAGGCAGTGGAAATATCACGAGAAAGCCTGTTCCTACAAGACTCCCAGACTGATTACCAGACCAAAGAAGTTCCCAGAAATTTAGCTTGAAGCAGTCATTTAAAATTTAAGAGGCGGATCCAGTCGTGCTCAGAGTCACCCATTGCTAATTATAGTAACCTATAATGTCCCAGTGATTTTGTTATTAGCCACACCCCAGTGTGAAAATCAATGTAAATAAATCAGTCTTTGATTTTTATATGTTCCCTCCAAAATATATTCTTGGTAGACCCTTAAGATCTGTGTATTTCACTATTTGTAAATTGTATCACGACATCCCAAACACTTTGAACCTATGTTTTTTTTTTCTTTCCGTACTTGATATATGTTGTTCACCTTTGATGTAACAGGTAGCTATTTTCTTTTAATCTCATTTCTTAAAATTTCTAGTAGCTGGGAACCTCTCCTGCCTGTTCCACTCTGTGTGTGTGTTGGTTGCTTAATGGCATGTACATATCTTCAAAATACGTGGAGCAACTGCCTTTTTTAAAAAGCTTCTATGTTTTATATACATATATATATGTATGTATGTATGTATATATGTTGTGTTTTGGGTAATATTATGTTGTATGTGTGTATTATGTTTTTTGTGTAACCACAGAAATTTAGTTATGACTTTGAACCCTTGAAATTCGTGTGACAAAGCCCAAGTTTATTGTGCACGTTGTGATTTAAACCATACCCCAGGTTATTCTGGGGGGTTGGAGCGATCCATTTGACGCAGGCAGGTCTTCCCTGGCAGAGGCTTCTTGCCCCAGCACGTTCTGGACAGATGGCTTTGATGTCAGATGAACGTCACAACTTTAACTGCTGTGTTTACACTGTATGAGAGCTTGCTGAAGCTCTCGCTGCATCTCTCCCATAATTCCAGCTTCCCTTTAGGTCTGAATACATGGACACTAAAGGAGCCCTTTCCTTTTAAAGTTTGCTTGTCCGTTAGGCACCTCAAGAAGCTTATTCTTTTGCGTCATTTTCTGTAAGAGTTCATACACAGGACTTGGTACTGAGTAATTTGGAGCACAAAATTAATTGTGTGGCCTTTCATGTGCCTAATGAAAGCCGTAAGGGTATGATAAGAAAAGAAAATGGAGAAAAAAAATTTGCTCCTTCCTAGACGGCGAGAAGAAAAAAATCAGAGCAGTTGTCTTTGAACCACAGAAGGATTTATTCTTAAGGCCCTCCAGCCTGTTTTTCCCATTACCTAGGAAAGCAGCGCTTGGGCTTTTAAAATTTAAAATTTTTTTTTTATCATGGAATAATTATAGAACAAATGATATGAAATTGTATCCAGATTTTGCATCAACACCCGTTAGTTTACTAATTAAATAAAGGCTGTAGCTTCAAATAACATCCCACCTGTTTGGCTTGTGTGAGGATCTGGTAAGTGAGATACAGAATTGTAGTAGCTTGGCTAAAAAGAGGAGAAAGAAAAAGCAAAGTAACCCAGAAATTCTTCATTTCCCTTCAGATATTTTTTAGGTATCTTTGGATTTGGAGTATGTTACTACATTCTTCTTTCAGCCGTGCTTCTGAGCATATAGACGTGTATGTTAGACATTAGACGAAAGAAAACTTCATCTAAAACATGCACTTTCCTGAACAATAAACCACAACTGGTCAGACATGCTTATTTTTTTGTGTTAGTAGATTTTTTTTCCTGCAGATACTTCTGCAGTGTTATGATTTTTATGACCAACATGCCAATGTAATTTCAAATTTTAATTTTGTCTTTGGGTGTGCTGGTTCACTTATCCTAACAGTCTCCATATTCTAAAATTCTAGTGTAGTCTAAGGAACATTCTTAAGATTATTTTGCTGTTTCTTCTGTGCAAATTTTGAGTATCCTTTTTATCTTGGTTTAAACTGCTCCCAGTCTCTCAACATTAAAAGAATAAAGAACCAACCACCACCTTATAATGTATCTCCTCTTTTGCTATTCTTCTCCTCACTTGATGGGAATCGTTTTGCTCCTTTTATCCTCTTCCACCCCCAGTCCCTTACGTCTTGTCACATGGAGTGATCTTTTAAATAAGGCATTTTTGTTTCTCCTCTGTTTTGGAGGAACCTATTTTAAAAACTAGATTATGGCGCTTAGGCAACCATATCTAAAAAAGTCCTGCGACTTATCTGTTGAGTTTCTTTATTACAGCATTTTGTCCAGAAATATATTTAGCTTGTTGGACTCTCTGATGAGAGTTGGCTAAGAACGTATGTAGTAGAATTGTTCTTCCCACTTTGAAATATATAACTTCACATTATATCTTGTGCATGCACACAAAAATCTGCAGTATTAATTCAGACACTGACCTAATCACTATTTTTTTTTTTTACTTCTCAGTAAAACTGTATGGTCTCATAACTTTCTAACAGAGACTGTGCTTAGTAAAATAGAAAAATACTTTCAGTTATCGAAGTACTCAAAGGTATTAAAGTATTTCATTAAACTAGTTAGAGCTTGTGGCACATTGGCTAATAAATTTTACATGACAGAGACCAAGGGAAAAAGAAAGACATGAAATTGTAATGCAAATAAATAAAATTAATTAGTAATTTCCACAAACAACTATGTTTATGCAAGAGCATTGTTACCTACCAATGTTTAGAATAATTTCTGGATCAAGATAATTTATGGTGGTTCCTTTCAAGGAGCCCAATTATCTTGTAACTAATACAACATGGGATAAAGTTAATCCCTTTTTAACTACAGTGAGAAAATTCAAGAGCCTTGGCTTCATAGACTAAATATCTGAGGAGACAAATTGCTGAAATAGCGCAGCAGAATAAGAGAAATTGCTACAGATACTCCAGGTTGCAGTGTGTTATTAAACATTGGTCACTGTGAAAATATGGTTTCCATATGGGGTATGGTATATGTAATTTATACAAACCACGTTAGTAATAGACTATCAAGTGGCACTGAACTCAAACTGTGATGGAATATGTAAGGAAATTGCTGGTGTGTCTTGGGGTTGGATTAAAAGGAATAGACCTTTATTAGAGAGGTATGTTTTCCCCTGCTGTAGCCCAGGCCGCTCCTGGACGCAGATTCTTGGACTCAAACTTAGTGTTTAAGAAGGAGGTAGTTGAAGGTTTACTTAACAGGATAATTTGGGGAACTAAGTGGCGATGATTCTCTGAAGTCAGATTTTTGGGTGCAGTACTTTTAATACAGTAATCATACTTAGTTTACCTGTTTACCACTAGACAGGTACTCAGATTTCACGTGACTAATTATAACAACTGTCTTTGGAGAAATTGGGAAAACAATAAGAGCTGATGATACCCTTAAATAAAAATGTTTTAAGGAAGGGAGAATAGTAGAGGAATAGATCCACATTGACATTTGGAAGAAGAAAGGTGCTATTTCTGTAATGTACTTAAGCCCATTGAGTGTGCATGGTGGATACATTGGAAATGGAGGGTATAATTTATATAAGTAGTTCTGTGTAGTTCAAAAGACAAGGTGAGTAGAGTCCTGTTGTGGAACAAACTCTGTTTAGGGGAGATATCTCATTAGAAATCACCTCTGTTTAGCTGGTAAGCATGAAGAGAAAAAATTGGTAGCATGGTTTAATAAACACTGCCAGCACATTTAAGTGGATTGTGACACTTTATTCCAGGCTGAATAGCCTACAGGCAGGCCCTAAGTTTTACATGTTTTTGTGATTTAAAAAAGCAGGTTTATTATATTTGACACCCACTGAAATTTTGACTTTGGAATATATTTTTGGTAATTCAGAACAGATTAAGTGAAGACTTCTCTTTTAAATTTGCACGTTAGGTGGTTTCCTTGTTTCGTGTTTCTTGTCATAGGCATCACACAAATAAATATCCTTTAGTTTGCAAACAGCTCTTTACTCGGATTTGTGTAGGGATCATTGCTGTGATGATGTGCTATACCATATTTCAAAGTACTTCAATAATTATTAGGCAGATAGAAACAAGGAAGATGGAAAATAACCTAGAAAGTAGCGACATCATATAAAACTGTTGAATACTTTCAGTTGGTAACAAACAATGAATATTTTGGAGTGGAAATAATTGTGAAGTAGAGCCACAGCACTACAAAATGAGGTAGTTGGAGACAGTAGAACTTTCATAATTAGAATTTTTTTTTAAAGGCTCTTGAGTAGAAAAAGTGAGATTTTAGTTACATAGCACTAGGCTTCAGAGTAGCCACAATGAAGCAAGCGTAATAGGGTTTAATCTGTTGTCTTCCTAATAACTTTCATATATGCCCTTGTTCATCCCTGCACTAGCACAGAACCCTAGTTTTCTACTTTTGTTCCTTGATACAGGGCCCTTGTATTTCAGTAAGTAGAGAGTTTTGCCTTCTCAGACATCTAAACAATGGCAGTAATCTATAACTAACTGCTATTCGTTATGTTGCAGAGGCAAATTGCGCAGAAAATTATGGATAATTTTAAAAAGATGAAATACAGGTGGCTCATCTAAAACAGACTCCAATTAAAACCACATTGTATTAAATAGAGCCTGCTTTAGATAGACTCCTCTTCATGCTAAATATGAATGGAGTAACAATTTTAGATATAATAGCTGGTATCTGGATTTTAATATGATCAGTTCTCATGCTTCAGGGCCCAGATAGTACCAGCTGGGATTAAGAAACCTGCCCTGCTATAAAACTTGATTATATTGTTTTTTGCACGGGTACCGCGTTAGGAATTATTGAGAAAGTGGCTTTCATGGGGTATAGACTTTTGCATAAAAGTTGGTGCTAAAATTTGGCTGGTGTCAGAATGTGCATCACAATGTTTTATCTGGTATCTTATGAATTAAATGCATGAAATTAGGCCCTGGGATTGTGTCTCAGCCAAAGATAGGGCAGCCAGTCCCCAGTGAACAAAGGTGTGGTCTAGACCTAAGTGTACACTGTCTGTGTTGCGGCTTATATGAAATGTTGTACCTGTTACCTTATCAAGAGAGTAATTTTTCCAATGTTTAGTTGGTCCGATATGCTAATATCTGCCGTTAGTAATGGCCTGACAAATTGTTCTCTTTAATTATGGTTTTATCAGTTTGGCAGAAAGCGATTGACAAAACAATATGCAGATTCTTTTCTGTCTTGGCTTTCAGTCTCCAAAAGGCTTAGAGGGCCATGCCAGTTTTTTTTTGGTTTTGGTTTTCTGGGGTTTTTTTTGGGTTTTTTTTTTTTTTTTTTTGCTGTTCAAGAAATTAGTAGCGAACAAAGGATCCAGGGAAATGAGCTCCTCGAGGGGAAAGAGCAGGGCTGTTTATTCCAGAGTTTCCAGTGCCTAAAACAGTGCCTGGCACAAGGGAGGTGTTCAGTGTTTTATTGAAGTAAAAAGAAAGATGAAAGAAAGGAGCCATTAGTTCTCCCCCTCCCCCTCCTGCAAGGTGACCGAGTTAGTCCTGACTATGGTGGGGAATGGAGCAGTTCTCACTGTTTATTTAGATGAAGGGAACGCAGAACCTCTTTAAAGGGGAAGACAAGATCCCCTGTGGTTGGACCCCTCCTCCTCCTGCAGCCGCCACTCTTGCCTCTTCTTGCCTCAGCCTTCCTGCCCCAACAAGACAGATCAGCTTGGACTTCTCTTATTCTGTGCTGTTTCCCATTGTCCAGCATTCTCCCATGTTGACCCCCTTCTTCCCTCTTCTAATCCTGTCTGGTTGGTTACTAAACTTTTTTTTTTTTAATTTTTATTTTGTATTGGAGTATAGTTGATTTACACATTTACACATTTACAATGTGTTAGTTTCAGGTGTACAGAAAGTGATTCAGTTATACATACACCTATATCCATGCTTTTTCAGATTCTTTTCCCATATAGGTTATTACAGAATATTGAGTAGAGTTCCTTGTGCTATACACTAGGGCCTTGTTTATTATTTTGTGTATAGTTGTGTCTATATGTTAATCCCAAACTCCTAATTTATCCCGTTCCCCAGGCTTTTCCCTTTGGTAACCATAAGTTTGTTTTTGAAGTCTGACTGTTGTGTAAATAAGTTCATTTGTATCATTTTTTTAAAGATTCTACATAAAAGTGGTATCATATGGTATTTGTCTTTCTCTGTCTGACTTACTTCACTTAGTATGATAATCTCTGTGCCCATCCATGTGGCTGCAAATGGCATTATTTCATTCTTTTTTATGGCTGAGTAATATGCCATCGTATATAGTACCACATGTTTATCCATTCTCTGCTGATGGACGTTTATGTTGCTTCCATGTCTTGGCTATTGTAAACAGTGCTGCAGTGAACACTGGGGTGCATGTATCTTTTCAAATTATGGTTTCCTACCTTTTTCCTGAAGTCTTCTCAAAACCCCAGTGGGTCAGTGCCTCTCCTCTGTTTCCCTAGAGTGTTCTCTGTGGATTTCTGCTACTCATCTAGACGACATGTTAAAATTATTTGTTTTTTCTCCTGCACTAGGCCGTTTTTGACATCAAGAAGCTCACAGCAGCCTTTCTATATTTGTTCAAACTCAAACATGGACACAATGCTAGGCCATGATCATTGGTCAATATTTGCCAAATGAGTGTCCATACCAGCCCTCTCAGAAGTCCTAGAATGAATGAAAAACTTGGAATGTGTCTTTAATAATAAATCCTCCCAGTTACTGGGTATAATTCTAAGTCCTTTATTACAAGAGTACGGTTGTTAATCTAGTTACTTCTGCCATATTTCAACCTGGATAAGCATATTTTACAGATCTGCTCTGTTGGGTTCATCCTATTATAGTATCACACATGACCAAGGCCCCTGGATTTTGTTCTGTGGGACAGTGGCTGTGTTTGGAAGGAATGGTGTTTCAGTGGTGTCACGGGCTTTCATTTTATGGGAGTACTTTGGCAATTACAAGTGCTATTTAAAGGTATTATTTTTATTAGAAAGGTGAAGATTTAGATCTGTGGTTCATTAATTTTGTAAAGTTTGAATTAACAAAGGCTAGTTTGCAGCTCAAATTATGAAAGCACACTTTTCGGAAATTGGGGAAGGACATAAGTAAATTAGGTACTAGTCTTCAGATTTTACAAGGAAAATACACACACAAATGATACGTGTAGTTTTTAAAAGAATGACTCAAAGAAATTCAATTTTTGATTTTGAGAAAAGCCCCTCATTTTTCATAGTACTTAAACATTGTAGTATAATTTCTAGTCGAGACTGGGAATATAGTTACTGGAGTTCTTAAAAATCAAGTTTATCACATGGAGGGAAAAAAAAAACCTCTGAATTTTTTTTTTTTACATGTAATTTATATATGCTAAATAAAATTTAGAAAATGGAGCTTAACTACAGTAAAACCATTGCCAATAGTTCTGTCCACACAGGTGTTAATCATTTTAGGATATTTTCTTATCTCTTCTTTTTCTCCTATTCATTAAAAAAACAGGTTTTACTGTGTGTACTGCTTAATAAGCTACTTTTTGATTATCAATATATTGTCATTTCCCTGCCATGAAATTAATTACTGTGAGTTTTAATGATTTCATAGTCATTTTATTATAAGTTGGGCTTAACCATATCAGCTCTTTCTTGTTAGACTTCACTTTGTAATTTCATAATCAAGTTTTGGATTTTTTTCCTTTTTAGACTAACATTCTTTATTTGATTTAATATGGACTAAGTGCTGTAATCTTGTCATTCTTTTAAAAAAAATCCTATGTCATTTCTTTATCAGTATATTCTTTTTCAAATCTGTGTTTTGGTGAATATTTGAAAAGTCTTGTTCTTAGTGCTTGAATATAAGTCCATCAGTTGCTCGTTCCCCATTGCTGTCAGTGCTCTCAGCCCTGCCTGTCTTGTATGGCTATAGATCCAACCACATGGATGGATGTGACTTCCGGACCCACCCCAAGCACTTGCCTTTGACCAACCCAACCCTGAACTCACCCAAAGACACACACAGCAAAGTCCACTTAGGAAGCACTTAAACCACGAGGGCCAAGGTTTCCTCTGTTCATGGAGTGGATCTTCTGACCCTTCTTTGTGTCACATTGATAATAGCTTCATTAAAAACAAAAAATGTTCACAGAACTCTGGTAGAAACAGAAAAGATGTGTGAATGTGACTTTCGGATGAGGTTTTTGCTGACTGCATCTTTACAACATAAGCTTAATGTGTTTGGCTAAATTAACTGATAAAGGCAACCTGTTAGTCCTTACATGTGACTTCCTTACGTTTAAAATACTTGCCAAAAAAAGAAAAAGGTAATTTCATCTTTTTTTTTCTCCTGATTGAGACTTTGGCAAAGCCAAGAATGACAACTCTAGTCTTTGTTTTTCTCAGAGAAAGCCTGATGTGAGAGGGTCCTTAGACACTACAGAAAAGCTACTGCTCACTTAATAATGTTGGTAAAATTTTATTAGGTATTGCCTTCACACGCTATAAAGGTTAAAAAAAATCCATTTCCACTTAACATTTCTAGACTAATGCTGATGGACTTTCTTTCCCTTTAACAGTAATGTTTATCCATTTGAATGTTGCTTCACAGAAAGGAAAAGTGCATTTGTGTAAAAATATCTAGGGCTTGCCAGGGAATTTTTTTCAGAATGCTCTGTGGTTACAAATGGAAGCTTACCGTTGTATAAACGGCAGGTTTGAATTTCTGTAGTAGTCGTGGCATGAGTTGATAATCTGTGAATTGTCCCGCGTGTTTTGTGTGTGTTCATGTGCGTTCATCGGCCCGTCTGTAAGTAGCTGGATCTGGTGCAGTTCCTGCCTCTGCTTCTCACCTCCCTTATTTAGATCCATGGATATGCACAATCTTTAGTCTAAGGCAGGTCCCAGAAGAGGCACGTGGGAGGGTGGGTATGGGAGAGAGGCATATTCCTTTCATGGTCCTCTGGTGGCATTCCACTTGACACAGTGACAACACTTCCTGAAAGCTTAAGTTCTTTGAATTTGTGGGTCTTCTCTCTACCTCTGAAATTTCCAAAACTTTCTCTAAACAAGATGGCTGGCACGTCCTGGGGACAGAGCAGAGACACAGAACAGAGACAAAGCCGCCCTGAGAAGGCAGACACACTTCTATTGCTTGTGGTTTTTCAATGCAGCTGCTTTCAGATGGGCCGGCTTGTTCTACGCTGGTTCCACTGCCAAAGCAAGACTGTCACACAGCTGGTAGTACTTACTGTACTTGCGGGAAAGTATGTGATTCATTAGTTGGAACCGTATGTTTTTCACCAGTTCTGGTCATGTTTTTGTTAGGATGTGGTAAAAACACAAGCAGGGGGTGAAGGGACAATGGAAACCTGTGACTTGTTAAGGATTGGCCCCAACCCATTATTAGCTAAATTGTACACCATAAAATGTCCTCTGTACCTCATAAGACAAATGACTTAATTTTTTATTCCTCAGTTGAGGTCATTTAGTCATAAGTAGTAAAAATTATCAACACTGAGCTCTTTTGCTCTTTTTCTTTTCTGTAAAGTATGATGATCCGTTTAAACCCCAGATTATAATATGAAGAGAAGTCATGCAAGTAAAAGACATTAATTTGCTGAAAAATGCCCGTGACGGGTGAAGAGCTTTAACTGGAGTGAACTCTCGCTACTGATAAAATATGAGGATGGTATTCCAGCTAAGGAGAACCACTTCTAAGACTACAGGGTGTGAGGAGTTCCCTTGTCTACATATGATCGAGCAGACTGCAGATGTATGGCTGGCTGGCTGGATGAGGGACTCTTCGTTCTCGTTAATTTTGGTGTCATTAATGGGTTTACACCACAGTATCTGAAATGGTCGGCGTTGGTATCGTGCAGAACCTTTGGTGTGAGCTGCATTGAACATTGGCCCATAATCAGATAGTTTGTGAGCTTGTGAATTTTTACAGCTGCACCATCCTAACCATATTCTTTGGAAAATGAATGCCATCTCTGCTCGGCTGTGTTCCCTTTACAAATAGGTATTTGTTTTAATATTTGCTTTCCTCTCTTTCACTTAAACACTAGTGATGCTTTTCCTGCGTTCCCACCCCCATCACCTCCTCTGGAGATAGGTGACATTTTCCAAGTCTCTCTAGGTAAAAATATTGGCAGATTATGCCTCTGCCCTCGGACGCTGTTTTTCAGCTGTTCCCGTTACAAAGAGTTCTGCACCGTTCATACCTCAGCACATACACTCCTGCAGTTGCTGGACTCTGCAGAATTAGAACCAGGCCTGTCTCTGACAATTAGCTCAACTGGCTGCAGCGTAAATAAAGGAATGCGCTCAGGGACTGTAGTCTGTGACACGGTTTAACAGAGCGTAAAAAGGTGCATCTGTTCCATGCCCAGATCCAGTCGCCTCCCTGTCACTGGGAAGTTACCGACACGGAGACATGCCCGCGCTGTTTGGTAAACAAGCAGCAGGTATTAAATTAACCAGGCTGGGAGCGTGCAAAAGTGCTGCTCTATTAAAAGCCCCGCTATCTCAGCGCGACGCCGGGTCACAAGCAGTCGCTAGAGTATCTCTTAAGATGACTCACGGCACCACATACTTCAACACTCTGTCCTCACTTCCAGAGAGGACCATTGACCTTTGGCAGCCTGATGGAGGCTTGGGGGTGCAGAGGAGAGAGAAAGCAGAAGGAAGGGTGTATGTGTACAGTCGCAGGCTGAGTCAGAAGGCAGTGAACACTGAGCAACCTGGATCCAGGTTTTAGTTTAAATCGCGCTGTGGAATCCAGTACCAAACTATAGCCAGGGTTTTGTTTTGGTTTGTTTTTCTGCCTTTCTGCCTCACACTCCTCATAGCTGCCACTTGATTTGAGATCTGAAATAATGAGCGGATATCTGAGTGATCAGGGGTGTTGTCTGTCTGCCTGTGTTGTATGTATACAACAAACATCTTGTAATATACTTGTACGTAATACAGTTGTACTTTTGTTATTCAGCATTTATTTGCGTTTGCGTTCAGGTTTTCTAATGGGGGAAAAAAACACGTTTAAAGAACTTTTTGCTTTCATTTAGCAAGGTAGTGATTTTTAAAGTTTGTTTTTCTTCCAGCTTCAGGAATGCTGTACAGAGAGTTGCATACGTTGACATGTTGATATGTTCTTTGTTTTCATGGTCTTATAATCTTTTTCGGGCAATCTGCTATGTCTGTAGGCAACGCAAGTAATTTTCAGTCTACACATCTGTGCAGTAGAGACCATTATTTCTGAAATTTTCCTGTCCTCCTCATGGTTGTGTTTCTTTTTAGGGCCCCAACTAGCTCTTCATCCATTAGAAGATGATGTAATGCCAATGGGATCTAGCCCCACACAGCTTGAATTAAAATGATTCCAGTTGGTGATACTTGAATGTGAATGACCAGAAGGTGTGATGCATTCAACACTGTATTTGAAGTGCTCACCTTGGAAATCTCTCCTGGTTGCACAGGCCCTTTGGTCCTCATCCTGGAGATCTTGTAGCCACACCTGCATTCCGGCTGTCCAGACCCATCTTTTATTGCTCGCTGTCTTTATATAGTGAGGTCTGGGTGGAGGAGTGAGATGAAAGGGGGGTGAGAGGGTGGAGAGGAAGCATCCTTTCTTATTGCTTGCTCAGAAGGAGAGGGTTGGTGGACAGGAAAGTATTCCACTATCCAGAGGGTGGTGATGTCTCAGAATCTCTTTATCTGTGTAGCATCTTTGCTGTGTGAAGTTTAATAAGCCAGCTGTGCAGTTCTTTAAAAGCCAGTGGATTCCATTTTTCATTTGCTTTCCACCCCCTTTGCTCTGAGCTTTCACTCCCTTTCCTTATCCTACCCCACCCCCTTCTTTATCTCAGGGGAGTTCCCTGAGTAGCAAGACTGAAAAAGAGCTGAGGTTTATGTTAGAAGAAATTAAGGTTAATGATCATTGGCTCATTTTCATATTCTGTGGGTGTGGATGGAGGAGTAATCAGTGCAGGTGGCCCTGCCAGTTGGGAGTTTTTCTTTGTCATCAAGAAAATAAGGAGAGTGCAGGGATTGAATTACCACAACTATTTCAGGACTAAACATATTTTATTTCCCGATCGGGTCTGGTTTAAGGACACAAAGCTGACATTAATTTTATCCAAAGAAAAGCACAGCAGTTTTTTTCTTCTTGTTTTATAATTTGACTGAATGCAAAGGGTGGATGCATGTTCAAATTTAATTCTAGTATAATCTTACAAATAATATTCTGAAAAGCAAAGGGGTTTTGATTCAGTTTGACAGTTTATGTTTCTGTGCCCAATTACCACTTAGTTATTGAATGTTAAAGAGCTGCTTTCTAAAATGTGCACTCGGACCGCACCAGTTGGCTTCCCAGCTGCCTGTTATTACATGTGAGGTGCTCACTCCTAACTTTTTAAAGGATGTACACATTTAAAAGAGTTATGTTTAGCTAGAAAAGGAAGTGGGGGATTTGGTTAGGAAGTGCTTGCTGGCCTTGAAAAACTATCTTGTGTGCAGTCTAATTTCAGCCACATAAAGACCATTCTTTAGAGAAATATTTGTTGGATTTAAAGAAAAAACTTAAATGCCCAAATAAACTAGGGAAATAGCCATGACTTTTTTTTTTTTGAAAAAAGTGTAACTTCTATTTGGAACCATCTTTTAAAGTTTTTATGTGTTTTTAATGCCACTAGTGTAACTTTCTACATGTGAGGGATTGTGATTCAAGGCATGGTAAAGGAAGAATTGAAAGTTGACCAGGGACAATAAAAGTCATTGTGGAAGAGCATCAGTACGAGCTATGCATGGTAGGTTTTGCTTTCTTAGCAGAATGCAGCTCGAGTGACCTGATGTGTTTTTCAAGCACAAGGTTTATTTGGCTGTGACAGTGTGAGTGTAATATTAATGATACTAAATGTAAAATTAACTTTTATGTTGTGTGAGCACTTTTTCTTGCCTCTCTCTTTCCAATGGCAAGTATTTCTTTGTGCCGATATCTAGTTCTGTTGCCACAGTGAGCATTTATATAACTGCGTAAGCCACAGAAAGTTGGGGCTAGTCAGGTAGCTGTGCTAGCATCTGTCGGGCAAGTACGAGTCAAGGTGGGTCTTGGTTTTGATATCCCTGTGGTATGAGTCTACATGCAGCTGAATATTCATTGTGTGCCCATTAGTATGAATACTTTGTCTGCATTATTAATAACACATGAAGAGACCATTCTCCAACATTCAGAGGGCAAGAATGTTTCAGTGGTTTCTGGAAGCTCCTTGCTGTGGAGAAATAAGATTTCTTTTTAACATGGCAGTTAAGAGTTTTAAGCAGCATTGTAAAATAGTTTTAAAAAGAAATTTGGTGTATCTTAAGAAATTGCCGGGTAGGCTAAGAAAACTTAATATTGAATGAAATGATCGTTTGAAATCCATATGATTTCCAAGTTGAATGTTTAAGCAAATCACGCTATGTATTTGTTTTAAGAAACATTAAACAAAGGTACCGAAACACCCAGTAAATCATTTTTCTAAGGTAACGTCCTGTCCTGTTTCTTGCTTTGCTTTTCACTGAATCCATTTCACCTTGCCTATTACTGACAGAGCTCAAAACTGGCCTTACTTTGATTTTTCTCAAAGCTTCTGGTAAGAACCATTCGCATTAGGACCCACATACATCTGGTATTAGCCAAGAAAAGGGCAACTATGTATTAATTCAGCCTCACTGAATACATGTGGAATAATTATAAAAGCAAATAAGTTCTACTAATGTTTTACTTGCATATAAGTTAGATCCTTAAAATCAGCTATAGTTCAGACTATAATGCTGGCGATTTGTCCGCTAAAACGCTTTACAGAGCATGATTGCTGAAGCCATTTGGATGGCTGTCTCTGCAGACTCCTCAGCTTTCACCTATCTGCCATTGCTCTCTACTTTGATCTTTGATTTCTTTCAAAAGTTCCCAGATTTCTTGCTTTCCTCCCATTGGATGCATAGGATATAACGGAATTCATTTGTAGCTCTTTTTTAACTGCGTATTTGAATTTGAAACTCATCATGCCAGGGAGTAACTCAGTCTGGTACAGTCTGCTCACTCTCGCAGTTCTAACTCCTGAGTCCTCTGTGCTACACTTTCAATTTCTTGTGGCCGACCTGACTACTCTTTCTATCTCATTTACTGGAATGTATCCATAAATGAGGGCTGTGTGTGTAGGTGTGTTTTACACGCACAGTAATATACTCTAGCATGGCTTGTAGTGTGCCAGGCTGTGGGGTTTAGTTTCACCGTCGTTTGGGGAAAAATACACATATGAAACAGATACTGAATTTCTGTCCTGCATTTAATCTCCCCGTTTTCCATTTCCTTTCTCCGATTCAGGCAGCAAACTGATCAAATTCTCAACGTAATCTGTAAAATATCACGTTTATTGCTATCACGGAACTTAGAGAATAACGTTGTTTGTCGTTCCTTAATAGGAGGTAAATAATAGTGTGTAATTAAGTATTTAAAGTGTCACCTGAAATTGTTGTTCTTCAGATGCTTCAACCTTAGCCCTGTTATAATCACGTAGCACAAACAGTTAGTACAAGCTGTGGGAGCAGCAGGCTGCTAAAAATCCTTTTCTGGGCCTGGCCACCCAAGAGCTGTGTGAGGAGGTGTTTCATGAATTACCACAAGGTTAGGCATAACTGATGGGATCTGTGCAACTACTGCTCCAAAAATTGCCTCTAAGAGGGATCAGCTGCACATTAGAATTGAAGATACTCTCCCTTCCATTTAGTGAAGAAATCACTAAAGCTTTTCCGAGGTTTTTGTAGGGGATATCGGCCTTAGTAGCCTTCTTACCAAATGAATTGCAGTCAAATGTACCTGTGATAGTGAGCTTGAACTCATAAAACAAGCGATTCACTTCATTGCTTTATAAACCCATATCCATCCAGGGCCTAGATGTTCTTTATTTTATATACCATCTTGAGTTATTAGTCACTAATGGAATTCATATGATGAATAAATTTTACATTAATAAGTTAATACATTAAAAACATTATGCACATCTTTCAGAAAAACTTTAAAGCCATCAGAGTGGGCTGTAGTTTCTTAAATTAATTGAATAATGAATAAAACCTGTTTTCCTGTTGTTTGTCACTGCTCCTTTACAGCAGGCCCAAATGAAAATGAACCATGGGTTTTAGGAATGAAAATCTGAAAAATTTTGTAATTTTTGGAATTGTAAAATGTTGAATCTGTTTCTTTGATTTTTGAAAATGATGAAGCTCAGAAAGTTAACCAAGCAGACCGTGGTCAAATACCCAAAAACTGACTGAAAATGACCAGAGTCCTATTGTCTAGACCAGCACAGTCCAGTGAGTGGCAAGATAAGCAATTTTATAATTTAAGATTTTCTAGTAGCCACATTGCAAAAGTAAAGAGAAACAGGTGAAGTTGATTTTAGTAATATATATTATTTAACCCAATGTATCAAAAATTATTTCCATGTATAATAGGTATGAAAACGTGTAGTCCACATGAATATTTATCAAGACATTTTGCATTCTTCTTTTCACGCAGTCTTCAAAATCCAGCGTCTGTGTTGCACGCACAGCACATCTCAACTTGGACTGGCCACACTTCAAGTGCTGAGTGTCCACCTGTGGCTAGTGGCTACCGTGTTAGCATAGGTTTAGACACCAGTCCACTTTTCTTTCCAGCTATGACAGCAGTGTAGTAGCTTCTAAAGGGTTGACTGGGATTTTTCTAGTCCCTATTTTGGTTAATTTAGGAGAGCTGATGACTTTGATATGCATGTGAAAAAGTAACTGAAACTTGGGGTGCCGAGTCTCTGATAGAAGCACGTTTGTTCAGGAATCACCTTTCTGATGAGCATTTTTAATTTCTTGGTCAATGCTCAGCAGTACCTCAAGCAAGTAAATATTTTCAAGATACTTGTTGACTTTCTTCCTTCTTCTCCCTCCCCTCCCCCCCACCCCCCTTGAAGCCACGCTGTCTCAGTTTGCTAACCACACACACGTTACAGGCAGTGCTGGGGGAGAAGATGATGTCTCCTTCCACTTCCCCTTGGACGTTGAAGGCAGTGCAGCTTGGCGCTGCCCGGAGCCGAGGCTGTCCGCCATCTGTGTAAGGAATTCACAACCGCAGACAAAAGAAATTGGCCAAGTCTTCCCTCTGTCTGTTCTCCAGATCCTCAAGATAGCCATAAAACACCTGGACAAAATCAGCAGGTGATGGCAAGGGAAAGAGAATGATCAGTCACAGGCGTTGTTGAATCCTTTGAACGTTACTTATGGCCTGGACATTGCTGTCACCAGGCACAGTTTGATCTTGGGTAAGTTTTCTGGAAGAGCTTCATTCCCTGGCTCGGTGACAACAGCAGAAGCAGATAACACTGTTGATAGGGGAGAGGAGAGGCGACTGAGGCTTCCCTGCCTGAAGGTATAGCAGCTTCAGGGTGTGTTACCTCCATGTGTGGAAGAGCATCCTGCAGAACGAAGTCATGTCCAGCTGCGGGGAGTGTGCTGTGTAGATCAGGGTCCTTGCTGTAAACCTGCTAGAGGAGTTAAAATACTCTCTCATCTACTTAAAATAAGTCATAAATTGTTTTCAGAATGTAGGTGTTTGATCGGCATTGTTCGTATGCTGTGTTTTTTTTCATGTACCTTAAAATCAATTTACTGAACTTGCCCTGAAAGAGGAGAGCTGGCATTATGGTAATCCTAGGCTTTTAAAAATCTTCTGTTGTGGGCTTCCTTGGTGGCGCAGTGGTTGAGAGTCCGCCTGCCGATGCAGGGGACACGGGTTCGTGCCCCGGTCTGGGAAGATCCCACATGCCGCGGAGCGGCTGGGCCCGTGAGCCATGGCCGCTGAGCCTGCGCGTCGGGAGCCTGTGCTCCGCAATGGGAGAGGCCACAACAGTGAGAGGCCCGCGTACTGCAAAAAAAAAAAAAAAAAAAAAAAAAAAAAAAAAAAAAAAAAAAAAAAAAAAAAAAATCTTCTGTTGTGATGGCCCTACCTATCCACACACGTACATACTTGCACACAATTTGTGTCCCTAGGACTCCCCTGTACGTCTTTGTTAGAGAAGGGTGAATATAACGTTGGAACTCTCAAAAGAGCCACCTAAGTTTATCTTTTCAACATCCTCATTTTCTGTCACATGCTTACTTTCTCATCTTTTGTTCTGATGATGTACCTACAAGATTTAGTAGATACTAAGATATCATTTGGGTCATCTGGATTTTCTGTGACGGTTATGTGCCGCTGAACTGCATATCATGGAGTCTGGTAAGGAAAGGACACGTTTTAATGGACCAGGAATTTGGCTGTAAAGAAATGGCACTTTTTGCCAGTAGGAGCTCTGAGCAAAGTCCTTTAGCTGTTAACCTCTTCATCTGTGAGAGTTAGAGTTTAATACAGTGGTATTTAGCTTTGTTTGCTGCTGCCAGTGTTCAGGGTCATATTTTAGCTATGATCTTTATTTCCAGTGAGAGACGTAAGCCAAAGCAGAAGCTGCACTATTTAATTCAGAATTATCCCCTCTCCCTTTAGCTCTGTCTACAAATGTAACCCTTTTTCATATAAATGGCGTCAAGCTTCATTGAATTTAGCTCTGTCTTGTTAAGTACATTAATGCTGTGTTCTGTCATTCATTACATGAGAATTAGTTGTCTATTACAAAGTGGGGGTCTTTGTTTGGAGCCTGATCTTCATGGGAAGAAAGCCACACGTGGCCTAATTTCCTGAGCGCACTGAACGCTGGACTTATTTGTTTGTGACTTGTACGCCCCTGAAAGTGTCATGCAAAATGCCAATTCTGCTGTTGGGAGGCCCACCTTATTTTAAGCAAGAAAACTCTAAAAGAGAAGAACAATCATCGCCTTCCGTTAAAAAAAAAAAACAAAACCCCTCTCCCCCCATGTATTTTGTCACATTTTTTTTAGTGATCTATACAATGTCCTCCGAGTGCGTTACAGAAAGTGTTAATATCTTAGAGCAGCAGTAATAATAATCCTTTTACTCAGGGTAATCATGTGCTAATCTGCTGGTAAGTCGAAAGTATTAGATCATTTGAAATTCATTGTGTCAGCTCAGTTGAAATAACTGGTATGGTGCTATAAACATTTAGAGAAAGGGAGTCTTTGAACCCAAATAATAATGTCAAATAGTTTGTTAGTGTTACATGCTCATGTTTAAAGGTTTCATAAGCTCAACCCATGGACAAGAGCATTTCAGTTTACATCAGTGCGTAATATATTATTTTAACTGAAGGTTTATTTTTATTTTGTTATTTGGGGAAAGTTTCTTTTCCTCTGGCACTTATGGACTAGGTTTTTCTGTTACAGTTTTCACCCTGCAGTCACAGGCAGCTTGGTGTGCCAAAAGGGTTTTGTTTTGTTTTAAGAAAACTCTTCTTGTTTTTCTAAAGCATTGTGTCGGGGTTGAATTTTCTCCTTGCTCCCTTCTTTCCTCTCATGTTCTCGGGAGGAGGATGGACGGTGTACATATTTATTTTTCTGTGAATATTTTAACTAGGAAGTTTTGTTTCATGGTTCCCCTCTTTCCCCTCAACCAGAGCCACCCCTCCCTTTGAATTCTTGTAACTCCCTTGAATTTTTCTCTTCCCCTGTCTCATCCTGAGCCTGTAGTTGACTGGCCTTTGAAGATAAGATTCCTTGTTTTAGTCATCTTCGTGCCTGACACATAGTAGATGTTCAATAAAAATTTTAAAAAATTGCTTCACTTCTAAAACGTTGGGAAATTTGGTGACTCAGCTAAACGTGTCGCCATGTCAGTATATGAACATTTTTGGTGATGGGTCATTCATTTTCCTTTTTTTCTTTTTGGGAAGTCGGTTCAGTTTTGAAAGAGCACCTCTTTCCTCAGAGCTTCCAGGACCATTTGAGCCTGCAACTCCCGTTCTCCACCCTCATGACTGGTCAGCTGTGAACTCTGGAAGGCATTATATCCCAGCTTCACAGAGTACCAGCCAGATTCACTGGCTTTCTGAGAATGCATAACTTAAGTACTGAACAGTCAAGGCTCCTGTAGAAGGAAGTAATATCCATCCTTTCTCCACCTCATGTTCTCGCTTTTTGCTTCAACCCGATCTTTGTTTTGCAGTTTTAAAGGATTTGTAGACTTTCTAATCCTGGAGTTCCTTAAGTACTGGAATGTGAAATTCTACTCCTTTTTGAAATTGAAATTTACAGACCTTTCCTACTGATTGTATTCTGTGACTAAGGAGAGGGCCCTGAACATTATGTCGGAGATAGTGCCTCAAGTGCACTGCCATGTCCCCTGTGGCTTTCTTCCCGCTGGGTCATCCCCGGAACAGGCTTTGATCATGAAAAAGTTCATCTCAATGAAAATACTGTATTATATACTATAAGAGAATGAACTAAATCCCCATAGGATAGCTCTAGAGCTTAAATTTGGCCAAAGAGCAGAGAAGTTGCTTAATGCGATCTGAGCATTTTTAGGCCTGCCCCAGCTCAGAGAACAAGGCAGCCAGATGGTCTGGTTTAAATCACAGAGACAGTGCAGCCAGTCAGCAGTCCCCAGCCATCTCAGAAGTCATGTGGCAGGGAGGGGTTGGTTACAACAGTCCGCAAAGCTCTAGCCTCACTGATAGTGTAGCACTGCACTGAAGTATGGGGCTGGGGATGATTGATGGGGTTTCTATAAGCAAGCCAGTCTAGAAGGGTGCATATCTTATACTAGGTAGCTCTGGAATTGCCCTTGGTCACTGTAGAATGACACTTAGCTTCAGAGATTAGTCCAGGCATGGTTTTACTAGCATTCCTGGGAAAGGGTAGCATGGCACAGTGACAAGAAGCATGCACTCCGGAGCCAGGCTGCTTAGGTTTGAATCCTGTTTTGACCATTTGTACTAGCTGTGTGACCTTGGACAGGTTACAGAAGTCTCTGTGCCCCTATGTACCTCATCTGTGAAATGGGGATAATAATACCTACATCCTCTGTAGCTTAAATAAACTGTGAGGATTGAATGAATTTACAATTCCTGAAACAGTGCCTGAAATATAACAAATAGTAAGGACGTGTTTGAGCAATAAAATAAAACTGGGTGCTGTGAACTGCTGATCCTTCAGAGAACCATTAGTGAAACCTACCCCTAGAACCTGACCCTTTATTAACACTGACAGGTTTTAGTAATCTTTGTGGCTGACACAAATGCCATACATATGTGCCTTGTGCTCAGAAGCCCTTATAGGTAACCTCACGTTTTTCCTTTGTCCATAGGTAAAATTTGGAGGATGTGGCCATAAAGAGCTTTTGTGGGGATTCCCTTTGGAGAAAATGTGGGCTGAGTGAAGTCCACTTTGATCTAGAAATAGGGCTGTTTTTGTAATCCCTTTTATATTGTTCTATTTTGCTTTCTTTGAGTGATGTATTCTTTCTGAAGCCTCATATGATTTGTCATAGGATGATGTCTTTAGTTGCATCTTTGAAAACCAAAATGATGAACTTTCAGTTTACATCTTGCTAAGAAGCTGTATCTGACCATCAATTTTAGTCTAAAAGCAGACAACTCTTTTTTATTCCCTAAGTATTTTTAGAAAGTTTTACTTATTAGTCCTCAAAACATCCAGATGTATTGGGCCTTCTTTCATTTTTGGCTACAGAATAAGTATCTCATTTTGATGGTAGTGACAAGATTAAAAAAGACTTGAAGATAGACTGTGAAATTGACATTTATCAATGATCATCTTGATCCTGTATTCATTTTCATATTCCGAAATTCACCGTATGGTTGTCTAAGTCCTACAGATTTGCCAACACTGTGATTTAAGCCTTTCACAATTACCTGTTGTAATTCACATAACTGGGTTTCATATTATCTGTGGCAACTATTTATTTTGATTCCACAAAAAAGGGATAGTATTTGCCGAAATGTTAATGAGGATAGAATGGTTCAGATTGGGGGAAAGAGCATACCGTGAAATGCTAGGGACAGCCACTTAAGAAAATTACCACCTGTGCCCAAGGAGGACCTTTACAATATGGTTATGGAGACGTTATTAACTGGTCATAGTCACCAGATTTGCCACCTTAACTGGAGTTATCCTGATGTAATGCGGTTGGACAAATGTGTCTCTTGAGCTGATCAGACTTGATTTTGATTTCCACTTTTTCCATGACCAGCTATGAGGCGTTGGTCAAGTCATTTAATCTCTTGGACTTCTAGTTTCCTTATCTGTGAAATAGGGATGATAATGTACCAATCCTGCTCAGTTGTCATGAAAATTAAATTCATGTATGTATACGGTTGACCCTTGAACGACACGGGTTTCAACCGCATGGGTCCACTTACACGTGGATTTTTTTCGACGGTCAATACTACAGTACTGCACGGTCTGCAATTGGTTGACACCGTGGATGTGGAACCACGGATATGGAGGAACCACAGATACAGAGGAGCCGGAACCAGGGATACGGAGGGCCAGCTCTACATGATACACAGATTTTCCACTGAGCAGAAGGTGGGCGCCCCCAATCCCCAAGTTGTTCAGGGTCAGCTGTATTTACGTGAATGTAAAGTATTTAGCGTAGTTCCTGGCACATGGCAAGAGCTTGAGAAATTAAAACTCTCAGACTGGGGCTTCCCTGGTGGCGCAGTGGTTGAGAGTGCGCCTGCCGATGCAGGGGATACGGGTTCGTGCCCCGGTCCGGGAAGATCCCACATGCCGCGGAGCAGCTAGGCCCGTGAGCCATGGCTGCTGAGCCTGCGCGTCCGGAGCCTGTGCTCCGCAACGGGAGAAGCCACAACAGTGAGAGGCCCACGTACCGCAAAAAACAAACAAACAAACCCAAAAAACTCTCAGACTGTGAGCTTTAGAAATATGTGAGACAGAATGGTTAACTTACTTGCTGTATTACGTACGAGCTGTTCCACCATTCGTTAATTATGGCAGTAATGGTGGGTTCATCATGTTGCATCCTCACTCTTGCAAGCATCATCCTTTTGCTCAACAGCAAAAGTTGCCTGGCTTGGGGCACCATGTTGTGTCTACAGAGGTTTTTTTTCTCGCTGGTTGGAAAAAATGCATTTTTAACTCCCTAAATTATGATAGCAAAGTCATTTACATTGATTAGGTTGAGTTCTTTGGATTTTTCCTTCAGGAAAAAATAAACAGTTTGCCAAGTGGTTTTCTTAGCTCTTTAAAATAAAAGCCATCACAGTGAACGGTATTTGGTCCCAAATCGTACATATATTGATGGCCTACTAGGCACCATGCTAGCATTGGGGATGCTGAGATGAGTAAGCCACTGTCATTGCTACTAAGAAGTTTACACATTGGTATTCTGGACAGATGACCAAGTTTTGGCCAATGATCAACCATTTTTGTTGGATTTCATACATTGAAATCCCATGGTGCACCACCCCTTCCCCCATTACTTTTGTATTTTTCCTTGAAGTTTGTGGCAGTCAAATCTAATATGTTTGGGTTTCGATCCCAAGCATTATTTTCTGCTACTATTTTATAGGACATGTCATTTGGTTTTGAGCCTTATTCCATTAGGATTGACTCTGAGGGCACATGAACTAGGAATCTGGACCTATTTTCATTATCCTTTCTTTCTTTAGGGGCGATTTTCCGTAAGGTCCTGCTCTTCTCCCTTTGGTGGCTGTTACTTTTTTTGTTAAGCCAAATGTCACATGACGTCATCTAGACAATTTAAAATTCTCTGGAATCTGAGACAACTCAGAAAATGTTGCAATTCTGTATAACGCGTCCAGATGACAAGCTTGCTTGTCACCATTCCTTCTGGGAAATCCCAGGGAATTGTCATGGTCTGTCGTCCCGGTTACCAAGAATTTCTCACTTAAAGTTGAATTGGTGGTTGGATAGTCAGGGGTGTAGGGGCCCCTAAACCCTGGTGAGAGGTCGAGGAGCCCTCCCTTTACGTTTGCCCGTTGTCACTTTAAAAAATGATAATTATTTATTTATTTATTTATGGCTGCGTTGGGTCTTCGTTGCTGCGCGCGGGCTTTCTCTCGTTGCGGCGAGCAGGGGCTACTCTTCACTGGTGTGCGGGCTTCTCACTGCGGTGGCTTCTCTTGCTGTGGAGCATGGACTCTAGGCACGTGGGCTTCAGCAGTTGTGGCTTGCGGGCTCTAGAGTGCAGACTCAGTAGTTGTGGCGCACAGGCTCAGTTGCTCCATGGCATGTGGGATCTTTCCTGACCAGGGCTCAAACCCGTGTCCCCTGCATTGGCAGGCAGATTCTTAACCACCGCACCACCAGGGAATTCCCACCCGTTGTCACTTAAGTGGAAGGTAGTAGAAGGCAGCAAGGCGTACTGCTTGAACAGAATACAAAGAATTGAAAGACAGAAGGTGACTGCTCATCTCGTTTTCAAGGAGAGCTATAGGTATTGTTTTTGTTATGAATTCCTGTTCTGGGGAGCCTGAGCAGTAGTAGTGGCTACAGCCTGCTGCCACCATCGATTTTGAGTAACATACGGCATTTGGGGTTGCCTTTCTCTTGGATTCTCTTTTTCTTTTCAACTTAAAATTCGCTAGAGGAACATTTTTCTGGGTTGTACACACATAATGGAACCTTTTCTTGGTCTTCAAGGCACTGTGTCAACTTAACAGTCAGAGTTTACAGGTTTCTAATTATTTAATATAGTACATTTTTCTTCCCTTGTGTGCTCTGCATTTTAAAATTGGAAAAGTACACAGGATTTAAATAAGGATAGTCTTACTTAAACTGGCACAGTAGACGTACGGCTCTACTGGTTATATTATTCATATGCTTGGAAATTCTCAGTGTTCCCCGTGGTTCAGAAAGTTAGAATAAAATTTGCTAGCTATGTTTTATTTTGGACGAATCCATTTTTCAGACCGCCTTTTAACCTTACGTTCCTAGGTATTCTCTTTTCTAAAACGCCCACATTGTTTGAACAGCCCATGGAGTGGGTAGTTCTCATCCGTCTTGGGTGATCTCTTCCCACCTTTGCTTGTTGAACTCAGCTACACGGCTTTTTCTTAGTGCTGGAGGCCCAGCACTGTGCTAGGTGTATGCGGGGTGGGGGGTGGTGCCAAGTAAAACAAGACATGGTCTCTGACCTTGAGGACCTTCCAGTCCAGAGCCTCTTGAAAGCCTATCCGTCTTGCAAGCCACTTCCTTCACTAAGCCTTTTCTCATTACCTCAGAAGAAGTAGTCTCTCTCCCCTGAACCCTAAAGCCTTTTGCTTATGCCTCTCTTGTCACGTGGATCACGTTCTACTTTATAGTATAGTTATTTGTGCTTAGGTTTATCTCCCTACTCAGTGGTCAATTTCTCGACGACATATTTAGTTTTACAAGTCGAGGTTTAGAATTCTGCTTTCCATGTAGTGGGTGTTTGATAGATACTTAGTGAATCGACGGGCCATGAGAATAGAAATTCTTGCTAAGATTTGGTGAGGGAATCTCGTCATATTTTAATATTTTGTTCTTCTTATACAGCACGGTTAAGGGAATTTAATTTTCAGATCCTAGTGTACCGTAAAGAAGGAGAATAGAAATACAAATGCCTAGTTCTCTAAGTTTGATATGAGAAAGGTGGCTGAGGAAGTGGGCTGGTGGGGGGAACTGTTTAATGTGTACAGTATTGTATCATGAGGCTGATACTTAATTTCAGGAAACAGCCTAATGAATATGAACACTTGGAAAATTAGTTGCCCATTCCATTAATTGTTTATTTGTGAATGAAAGGGGCTAGTCAGGCTGGACGATTGCTTGGTTTCTGGAAATCGGTAACTAAACTATCTCCAGATGTGGGGAGAAAGAACGACGTCCACATTTTATTGCGCGTAACACTTTGCACAATTCACAATTTGAGCTTGGATTTTTTTGTTTTGTTTTTTGCTTCTGTTTTCTAGCACTTCATTTTATTTCAGTGTTAGATCCCTGTTCTCTTTTTCACCTCCTGGAAATTAACTCTTAAAATAATTAAAAAGAATAAAAGGAAGCTTGTAGTAATGTGCTTTTATTGAAGTTCTGGGGTCAAGTTAGAAGTAAAGAGGCTAGGTTGTTTCAGCGTGGAGAAATAATTTTTTTCCTTGAGCCATTATTTCACTGGGAGATATTTATATAGTAAGTTTACATGCATAGAAATTGTGGAAACTAGATATTTATTTAGTTAAGTTAAATCAATAATCATTCCTTTTCAGGTAAGACATTTAAGAATTGAACGTAATGATTATTTCAGAGACTTGATAAACATGCTCAGGGAAACTTGGATGATATAGCTTCACAATGCTGCTCTTACAACTTAATCTTTATTGACTAAATGCTAACAAGCTGTAGAATTCTTGCCTTAATAGAGTAGAAAATGAGACCTTTTTTTCTACCTTGAAAACTTTTTTTGGGTCTTCATGCAGTTTTATTTTAGCAGTAACCCTGGCATCCCTTGACTGCTTTATTTATTCCCTCATCTTTCCTGCAACAAGTGTCAAACATCCCCTTCTTAGAAGCTGTCTTGGGAACTTGCATTCTGATGGATAACCAGTCAAAAATAACATCACATTGGTGTCTGTCTGGGGTTGGAATTTTTAAATGTCACTTAAAAATGGCATTTGTGCCATAGTTCACTTTACAGTTATTTTCCAGATTCAGAAATACTAGAAAAATCCTTCTGGTGCCATTAGGAAGACTGTCCAGTGAGCCTTTCTCTTCATCTGCAGGTTGTTGAGGAAACTCTGGCTGGACCCTTTGGTGACTAATTTAAAATATCTGGCAGGACGATTGATAGCGCCTTTCCTTTGTGTAGTGACAAATATATTTCGGCTGCAGTTTATTAACATAATTCAGCACAACCACAGACATATTGGACATATTAGAGCATAGAATTAGAACCATTTTTTGCACATCACAGTCTTCTCTCACTTGTACTTTTTTTTTTTTGACAAGGATCTGGATAATTGCTTCAACAAATGAACTGCTGTGTTCAGTCTGTTTCTATAATTTCATAAATTGTTTTCATGCTAAAAACAAGCAAGCTTTCACTGAGTTAATATAAAGAACCACAGTGTAATTACAGGAGCTGCATTATTAAGAAGTATGACAGAAGTGGCAGCCTAACTGACAGTTACTTTCTCCTTGCTTTATCACAACAAATGAAATATCTCTTTTAAGTGCCAGCAAGCAACAGAGTCTGCTACACATACATCATCTTGGAAATGGGTGTACACTCAGGACTAATTAGTTTAAGTACGTGCACAGTGATATGCCCTGGGAAAGACGCCAGACACTGTGGTCTTCTGGGTGGTGGAGTTCTCGAACTCTGAGGCAAGGAAAGGTGAAATGCTTTGGATTAGAATGAGCGTGAAGTTTACCACAGAGTAGATGACTATTTAAAAGCAGGTAGAGGGGCTTCCCTGGTGGTCCAGTGATTAAGACTCTGTGCTCCCAATGCAAGAGGCCCGGGTTTGATCCCTGGTCAGGGAACTAGATCTCACACCCTGCAACGAAGATCTCGCACGCGGCAGTGAAGATCCCACGTGCCACAACTAAGACCTGGCGAAGCCAAATAAATAAATACATATTTTTTGAAAAGGTGTTAACTTTGTTAAAAAAATAAAAATAAAGGCAGATAGAAACTTTTTTCAGGTGTACGTCGTATCCTCTTCATTGATTCCATTTAAACTCTGTTGGGTCAGCTACTCAAAGATGCTTATCTCTGTATCAGGTCACAGACCCATACCACTCTGATGATTATTATCATTTAAGTGTCCTATTAGTTTCTCACATTACTTTTCCCCCTTCAGTCTCATAATTACAGTCTACTTTTTCTCACCATATATAAATTGTTGGGAACCTCATTTTCCGTCTGGGGATATTTAGGAAAAATGTTGCTCACTGGCCATTCTTTGCAAGTTTTAGTGGATCTAATTATAGTCGTGCATCTGGCAGGCACGAAAACCATTAGATGAGCAAAGAGGGCTCCCAAATGCCACTCCATGAGTGTAATTGAAACTGCTTCCGATTCAGCATATCCTTCTTCAGCTGCATTATTAGGTGCTTTCCCTGTACTGTCCGTCTGGTGTGGTTACATGGTGTGTTGAATCCTTTGCCACTTCCCCCCTCCCTCACCACTGCACTGTATGATATCCGTATTGTGTTGCTAAGCCTTTCATGTAGACATGATGAGGATGTATATTATGTTTACCCTTAACACGTATGAGATAGAAATGATTAGATATTAAGGGATAAAATAGAGGTGACTCATCTTCTTTATTTTATTTTATTTATTTTTGGCTGTGTTGGGTCTTCGTTGCTGCATGCAGGCTTTCTCTAGTTGCGGCGAGCGGGGGCTACTCTTTGTTGGTGCTCGGGCTTCTCATTGCGGTGGCTTCTCTTGCTGCAGAGCACGGGCTCTAGGCGCGCGGGCTTCAGTAGTTATGGCACGCGGGCTCAGTAGTTGTGGTGCATGGGCTTAGTTGCTCCGTGGCATGTGGGATCTTCCCGGACCAGGGCTCGAACCCGTGTCCCCTGCATTGGCAGGCAGATTCTTAACCACTGTGGCACCAGGGAAGTCCCGACTCATCTTCTTAAGAGCTTGTGATCCTCAGAGAAAGGACATCTTCAACAGCTGAGCGGGAAGCAGAGAACATTAAGAACAAAACAGAGCCACATCTATCTTTTCTATCTCTCAATTCAGTCAAGACTGAGGACAGTGAGAGATAAAAGTCCTGGGGAAACAGAGGAAAGGTCAGACGAGAAGGAAGACCAGATACGGGATTCAAGACTTAATGGAGAGGGAGGGTAACAGGGAACACTGCTGTGAAGAAGAAAAAAAATACCCATCTTTCTGGGAGGCCTACAGAAGAGACCTACCTTCAGATTAGGTTGCATGAAGAAGCAGAATGGAAATATGCTTAGTGGCTAAAATGCCATAAGGTGCCTTCCTTGGTGTGACTCTGCAGTCCACGGGCCTCAGTAGTTCACAGCCACGTGCTGTGTATACATACCGCCTGTGGCACAAGGAAATGAAGTCCAGGAGACATCTCCCCATTTCTCTAAAGATGTAAGAATAAAGTTCAGTCTGTTCTTAGCAGAATATACACGGACTGTGCACTATTTTTATATCCTCCTATTTAGCTGGGCTTCCAGTTGAGTTCCAAATGTTTTGTTTTGGAGCAGCTCAAGCATGCTTTCCTGTTGGACCTTCAGGTCCCCCTCCTTCAGTGTCTCCTCAGTGAAGCTGTCTCTTTCTCCCTAAGACTGGGTTGTTGTGGATGCTCTCTCTGTGCATCATTGCCCCGTGCGTTCACTCCCAGTCCATTCGAAGTTGCTTATTTACTTACTTTGAAGGCTAAGTGTCTTTATACCCTCTTACAGTATCTTTATCTGCAGTTCCTGGCACAGAGTAGGCACTCAGAAAGTATCTGTTGAACTAACGATTTCGTGTCTGAAACTTTTACTATAAAAGCTCTTTGGCTCTGGAAGGCCCCCCTGGAGTGGCGTTTTCTCCAGCCAATTGATGATCAGAGTCAGCCAAGACTTGTACATCCAACAGCCTTGCTTCAAACCGCCTGTTAAACATCTTCCTTTCATAGGGCTGTGTTCTAGGCACCAGAGAGACTCACAAAAGCCCCAAGGTCCTTTCCTGTTCAGGAGACTGAACTTAGGTTAGAGAGGTATGATATTTAGGAAGTATAAGTACATAAAGCAAGTTCCTTATTATAAAATACATATACCTAGAGCTTTGAAGACATTTGAAACTTATTCCAACTTATGCATGTCATGGAAGAAGAAGGTGAAGCAAAGTTTGATCTTCATCTCATTCAAGTGAACCTGCTAGAAGGGCCAGGTCTGCAAGCAGTACCGCAGTGTTTTAGGTCTCCTGACTCCCTCCCTCTGTCAGATTCTCTTTTGATTCCACTAGCTAATTTCTGTATTGAGTGGTGAGGGCATATATAAATGTATAAACTGTATGTCTGGAAGCCATATATTATTTATATCAGAAATATAATTTCTTCCATGCTTATTTTGTGTAAGATAAGGATTAATAGTCATGATAATTGGTTTCTTTTACCCCTTGTTGTGCCTTCCACAGTGCAAGGCTCTTTAAACAGATGATCTCTAATGAATATAAAAACCCTCTGTAAATAATAGTATCATTTAGTTGTTATTGTATTTCTTCAATACCCATGAAGAATTGGGGGGCTCAGAGAGGATCAGTAACTTGCAGAAGGCCACACAGTAAGTGGGGAGTACCTTTAAGGAACCTTTTTCCGTGCATGGGAAATGGTAGATAAGATTTAGTTAATGGTAGGCTTCCCACCCCTCTCTCGCCTGCCTTTCCCTCGTGTGAACTAGTTGCCTCAAGTTTCTTGAAGTTTTCGCTCGCTAGAAACAGTGCTTTGTGGTAGCTACTGGCAGTATGACTGCTGATCCCACGATGGGGCTTTTGGAAACCAGGGAGTAGATAATAGTCATAAGATTAAGTTGGCGGTCCTAGGAACCCTGTCCGACTTATTAAAAACCGTGCTTACACACTGAACTTTCATGGGAGCCAAACTTCTTTTCTTCTTTTTACTTTCTTTTTTTAAAAAGTGTCCGTTTTTGTTAATTTATACATTGGATCAGTAGAGCTTGTGACTAGAATATTAAGGGGCTTTCCATCTGAAAGTCTGAACGGTCTCGGGCAGGTAGGAAAACATTGCCTGTGATTTCAAGAAGTCTTAAAAAGAACCTCATCTGATAATGAAAGCATCTGTGTAACATACAGGAGCACATTAGCACACTCTGCTATGTTCAAGTAGAGTTTCTAAGTTCTCTGTGCATGGTTTTTAATAAGACTGGTAATGTAGGATAACCATGTAGAAACACCATTTTATTTTTTGCTTGGAAAATGTATTCACTAAGAAAATAATAAGATTGTTTCCTCACCACTCAGTATAACCTGTATCACTGCTCCCTGTGTTTAGACCTGAACCACCTACCAAAGTTGAGATGGTTGTGACCAAGTTTACGAGTGTGGACTGGACCTGTTTCTTTTGATGGCATCTCATGGGGTCACCACCCGCTTTCCTCTACATTCCTTTATCATTGTCTCCATCTCTCCTTGTTTTCTCCAGCTTTTCTTTCTCTGAGGTTTCACATTACTTATATCAAAGTGAATCCTCTTTTTTAAATTGAATACCTATTTTATTCTTCCCTCGAATTCACCTGCATTGTCTCTGCTATAGTGATTTTTTTCCTTTTTTATTTAAAGCTAATCCCTTTAAAAAATTATTTTCCCATTTCTCTCAAACTTTCATCCTCTGCACATTTCTTTATTCACTGTTTTAAAGGCATATGTAAACTAGTTTATAAATAATTCTTACAGTTTGTAAATAATTCTTTTACTTAGGACCCAAAACTTGCTAATCATTGAATTGTAAGTCCTTACTGCCATTCTGTGAGCGAGTCTTCTAAATGGCTAATTTTCAGAAAGATAGTTCTTGAAAGGTTGGAATAAGTCCTTATTAAATTTCACTTAAGTATATCAATGTGTACTCTCAATTCTAAAAGTACTAGTTTTCATGGCTGCAGTCTACATTGGTACTGTCATATTCTCCCATTTCATATTTTCTGAAATTCCCACTGTGGATTCTTTCTCTGGCAATAAGAAAAACTTTAATTCAGTCCATCTTAAATGTTAAATAAGGGGAAAAAATTATGTAGCCCTTGTTACTTCACGATAGTCATGGGACATAAATGAAAGTTTCACAACTTCGAAGCAGTAAAGTCTAGTCGGTTAGAGCCTGGTAGTGGACTAGCCTTGTGGGAGTGAGACCCTGGCTGGATCTGGGAAAGTTAGCATATGTCTCTGTGCTTTTTTTCTTTTTTTTAACCTGTAAATTAGAGCTAACAATGGTGTGATACCCTTCTAATAGGGTACCTGTCAAGGTTGAATGAATATTTCTGCGTAGAGTGTTTAGAGCTATATTCGACGTGTGTAAGAAGTGTTGGCCAGTATTATTATCTAACTCAGACAGGATATGAAATATGTAGAGAAAATAAGAATATATTCTTAAAAAGACTGTATCTTAAAGTAGGATATTTCCTCTCACCGTTCTCCTTATGCATTTTTTTCTAGGGAATTAGCTGCTCCTTGTACTGACGCAGCCTATTTCAGTGTGTTTTAAAGACAGCAATTGTAGTTTAAGTGTGCTTTAAAAAAAAATAGTAATAATGATTTGTTCTTTGACATGTATGAGAGGACATTATATGAAGTCTGTTTGAAGGAGATATGTCCATTTAAAAAAATTCAGTCTATTTTTTATAATTCCTAACAATGGGGGGATTTGTTTGGTTCAGTAACCTTATTAGTTTAATTAAACAAACGCAAAAGCAGATTGACATCCAGAAGTATTTTTCTTTTGTTTTACAAGGTCTGTTTTTTAAATTGAGCTAAAATCCACATAACATAAAATTCAGCACTTAAAGTGTATAACTCAGTGGCTTTTAATAGTCACATGCTGCACTATCATCACCACTATCTTACAAGATCGTTTTAATTGAAAAGGATTTATATTTAAAGAAAGCTTTATGAATTTTGCTTTGAATTCAAATCATGTCACGCAGCTTTTAAAAAATAAACATAGTAGTTCAGTGTTTCTTTCATAAAATTAAGAAGTGTTGGAATGTAATGAATATTAAGAGTATTGCTGCTCTTTTATAAAATGTTTTTTTTAAATCTCCATGTACATACAACGTTCAGAGAGAGAAAGAGAGAGCCTGAGAGACTGAGAAACAGAGAAGTGTTCTAATTAAGATAGTGCCTGGATATTTGCTTTGTAATAGGTTATATTTCTCTTGAATAAGCAGGAAAATGGTTAATGTTTTTAAAATTATGAACTAATTTGAACAAGATAAAAAGAATTGGGCTTCCCTGGTGGCGCTGTGGTTGAGAGTCCGCCTGCCGATGCAGGGGACACGGGTTCGTGCCCCGGTCCGGGAGGTTCCCACATGCCGCGGAGCGGCTGGGCCCGTGAGCCGTGGCCGCTGAGCCTGCGCGTCTGGAGCCTGTGCTCCGCAACGGGAGAGGCCACAGCAGTGAGAGGCCCGCGTACCGCAAAAAAAAAAAAAAAAAAAAAAAAAAAAAGATAAAAAGAATTGACTGTCTTGCCAATATCCAAATCAAGTAAAACTCAAAACTTTAATATCGTGTAAGATTTTATTTAGTACATAAACTCATAGAAACTTTTATTTACTAGAGTTTCTATACCTTTATATCTCTTTATATTTGATTCGAGCAAAGAAAAAATTGGCCATTTATATGAAATTTCTATTTGTGTTATAATCAGGACTATGACAGAATAGTCCATACTAGGTGTTTTAAAAGACATCTAATTTGTAAGAGGGAGCTTGAGAGAAAGGTTCTTAAGAAAACCTAAACAGAAAAACTTTAAAGAAAAATCTACATCTCTCAATTCATTAATAAAGTCAGCTGAGGTTATAAGCAGGAATACTAACAGGAGATTTGGGATGTTGGCAGTGAAGCGCCCCTAAAATTAAAATACTACTGAGAAACCACATGTTATTGCCAGATTTCATAGTACTTCCCTCCTCCGGTACCCTTTTAGTTCTGTCTAAACCGAAGCATCTTGGATCAAAAAGCCATCTTGATTGCTGGCTATATTTATTATGAAGGCATTTGAGATCCGCTATTGCTGATTAATAATGTTTATATACACAAATGCTTAATGTTTTAAAATGATACTCTTCAACCAAGTGATTTTTGCACATGAAAAAAAGAATATGACCTTTTTTTGAGTGAATTAGTTAGGACACACCTGGTTGTTAAATGTTTACAAGTATTTACATGGGTAACAGTTAATAAACCTATGTTTGTTTTTAAATTCGTGTCTTAAAGAATAAGAACATTTGAATTTTAACTAACTGCACATTTTCTTGTGCATTAGTATTCTATCAGGTCCTCTGAGTGGAAGTAAATTTTGTTTTTAGTACTACAGCGACACTCGCACATGGATGTAAGGCTGGATTACAGCCCAGCCTTCACATCACAACAAAGGTGTGAGCATTCCTGTTTGCAGGGCTGACCATCCTTTCCTGGACTCAGGAGTAGGATTGCTTTTGCTTCTTGAGAGATTTAACCAAATCTAATACCAGCTTAACAATGAGAGGCATAAACGGTAAGCATCAACATCTTTTCAAAACACAAAATGCTACTCCAGAGCAGTATTCCGGTAATGAATTTTTTTGTTTTCAGTGATGCCCAAAAGTTTCAGTGGATGACCCACAGCGTACTCTGAACACACATGGTGAGATGGTTCCCTCTATTCCTAGGAAATGTAGTCCATGGTTTTATTAGGTAACGTTATATGCCATTCTGTTATAGGGAGTGAAGGAGTAAATAGAGGAGACTGGATGCAATGAGGACTGGGCAGCATTACATGATAAAAATCCACCTTCCTGGATGCAGTTAATACAGAAATGTAAAAATGTTCCCATCTGTCTAAGCCATCAGTTTCTGATGCAGTCCCTGGAGGAAGTGGCTGAAAAGTCATTTCCACCTAATGGGTTGTTAGGTTGCCTCTGTACAGTAAGTTGGTGGTTGCAGCCCACTTCCTCTAAGACAGAGGGCCGTGTTGCTAAAACCCCATCACGACTGACACTAATTGGCATTGCTGTCGGCCCGAGTTGTGAAAGCAGGCCTGCGTGGGCATCCAGTGGGGTGCACTGTGGGACGTGTGGCATCGAGGGGAGGACTTTTTCTTAGATTCTGCTAGTGGTTACACATATTTTGATGTTCCTTTTCTGATCCCTGTTCATGCAGTTTATATCCTCTTCAGCCTCGTTAATTGACTTGGGGAAAAATTTGTTGAAAGCCAGCCCCCTGGCTGAGTGTCTTGTTATTGAAAGGTGTCCTCACCTTCCATAATATTGGGGCCTCCAGATATTATCACTTGCCTGAGAAAATCTCTATTAAGTCATTAAAATTATTAGTAATAAATACAGCAGATAAACAGACCACTCTTTTATGCATCTAATAAACTAACATTTTTGTTTTCTTTTTTTTCTTAAATAAGAAGCCAGAAGAGGGCATATCAGTCTTTCAAAAATCAGTTTGGGAGCTGTTTGGCCTAATTCACTTACAATTACCATAAATTAGGAGGAGAACCTCTTTTGTATTCATAAGGGCCTGGAGTGAAGGATTGAGTTGCTGCAAGGGGTTTGGAAAGACAAGAAGAAAAGAAGAAGAAAGCAGAGATGAGCACCCTGTCCTTAGAAATTTTTAAGTATGTTAAAACTCTATTGCTGCATGTAGCCTCCATACTTTGATGATTACATACAAGGGCAGGAACTAGGAAAGGAAGAGAAGCATTACTAAGCAGCTGTGTTGGAAGGACTGTGCCAGGCACTCTCCTGTGTATTACCTTTTAAAAGGTACAGGTATTACCTGACTTCCATAGGTAGGAAAGTGTGACAGCAGTTACTGCCAGGTGTAGGCAAACTCTGCTTGCTTAAGTGCATATTGAAAAATTGGTGAGAGGTGGCTTTAAGGGAGGAAGGGAATTCCTAGGGGAATTGATTAGTCATATTAATAATCATTTATGTCTCTTCCCAGCATCCATTTAAAATGAAAACGGAGAGCCATTGAGCTACCCAGACCCCAGGCCTCCCAGCTTCCTCTTCCCTTCTTCATCAGCTTCAGGCTCAGGAGTCTGTCCTGGGATCTTGCTTCAGCAGTTGGCTTGGCCCACAGCTCCCTGGGAGAGGCTCTGCTTTCTAAGGTTGGAAAAGCTCCTGAGGCCATCCTCAGGAAATGGCTTCCTTCCCTCCCGGTGTCCAAGGGGATGTGAAACAAGTTTGGGATTTCCCTTCACCCCTGAAGTCCTTCAAACAGAGCATCTTCTCGCATTTATGTCCATTTGTTTTGTTCTCAACACTGTTCCATGCCTCTTACAGGCACTGCGGTGAAATTAACAATTACAGGCGGAGACACTGATGAGGCCACTGGGGCACCTGGGAGCAAAATGTGAGGCGTCACCCCCTCTGCAAGTACACTTGAGATTCTAATGGGTTCATTCGAGTGTGTTGGTCCCGGGCAGTGGTGCTTCTGTAGTGCCACAGATGATTCTGAGGCAGACCAGTTCTCTTTTGTATTTAATAGGTGAAGGTTTTGGTTTGCTTTGTTTTTAAAAGTGGAAGCATTGGGCCCTTAGCAAAAGGAGATGAAATTGTGCTAAGAAACTTGGTTTCCTCAGCTCACTGATAAATCTCACTTTCAGTGTGCAGACTCATCTTGCTCTAGCTAAGATGTCTAAATCATAAAAGAAAAAAGGCACCAGCACTGCTTTCCCTGACTCCAAATTCAAACAAGAAGCAGCTTCACATTGGAGGCATCCTTAGCACACGTTTTGTATTTCTCACCTTGTTCTTTATATGTTTTATTTTATGAGACAAAAAGGTAATTAACATACCTGACACCTGTGTGCAGAGAGCCTCAAGTTTCTGAAACACACAAACTAGCTTTAGTAGCTGATGTAATACTCCCACCTCATACTAGTTTAGGCACCTGAGGATTTCCACCCTCCCCACCCTTGTCATTGACTTTTAGAAGTTAATAATTAGATTAATTTGGGGGAAAAGCTCCATTTCAGTAAATGGACACACAGAATCTAAAATATTTTTCATGGAGATAAATATTAAAAATGATGCTTTGGCAACTAGAATATGGCTAGATAAGCATTAGGTAGGCTGACTCTAAAATTTGTTAATTTGTGATTCAGAGGTAAAAAGCCGAATCTGTCTGTAGAGCAGTCTAAAAGAAAATAATACCGTGCCGATAGACACCCACTGAAAATTCTGTCCCTCCTACTTATATCTGAGGCATACAATCTGGCAGCTATGCCTCGGTGTTAATTTGAACACAGGTAACATATTTTACAATTAAAATAATAGCCTCATATATACTGGATGTGAACAAACAAAATTTTAAAACATGTTCACTGCCAGTTCTTTGGATATTCAAATAATGTTTCAGTGAAATCGTATTGAATTGTTCCTTCCTGATCTATTTATGGTCCACCCAAATGGGACCTGCTAATCGTTCAAATAGTATAGGAAACAGTCATGAGGTACTTTGCATAAATCTAACTTGTACTCTTTTTGGTTTTGTTTCTGGCACTGATGTCCAGTTTCATGAATAGCGATATCTGTGGTCTGTGGCCATCTATTTAGGGTCCCTCTTGGATAATATATAATATAGGCTAGGTATAGATCTCTTTTATATCAGGGTTCTGAATGTGGATGAGTGATAAATGCAGTGAAACTTTGGTTGCTGCTGTCTTCCTTTATCATATTTGTAGACTGACAAAGTAATTTGTGTGTATTCAATCATCCGGCCATCCAGTAATATATTGACTTGTCTAATGGTACTTGTATTGAAGAGGTGGAAGCACCACAACATAAAGAAATGACCCTCTAAATCACTGAAGAAGAAGTCAAATGTATCAAAGTGTTAAGCTTATCCTAACACATTGCCTGTTTTTCATGTATTACTTACTACTAGACAGGCTTCTCTAATAGTCCAACAATTTCATTGCTTTCCAGAGCAGGAAAGCAGGTTAGGAGGATTTCATCAGCCTGTGCAGGGAATTCAAATTGACCTCCTCAACCTTTACTTTTTCCCTTTACTGAAAGACAAACTGAGAGACCCATTCATTTGGAGAAGGTGTTGGAAGGGTGTGTGTGTTTTGTCATGAAGGGCAGCATCTGTAGGCTTTCATTCAAAGCCGTTGCTGTGCCTTGCAGCAAGGGAATCAGAATATTGAATTTCTGCTTCTTTCCTTTTGACCCTTAGAAAGTTGTAAATAACGATAGCACATGAGTTATGATTTAACCCTTCAAATTACTCGAAGATGGTTGACGTTAACTCATGTCCCTGATCACCTGGCTTTCAAAACTCCACGAGGATGGAGCAGATGTTATGTTTGTTTATAGTTCACAACTTCTATCACAGTCTTTGGAGTAACAGACTTAGCAGATGAAAGCATGAACGCTTTGTCTGTGATGGACCATATGCATTTTAAAGGTGTTGCTCTTTAATGTTCAGTTGTGTTTATATAGTGTGAATGGATTTTGCAGAGGCTCACGTTTTACACGTAGCTGTCCTTGAGGTGTACTTCTGTTAATTTGTTCATGTTAAAGCCACAACGTACTTGATATTTTTCATAACACTTGGATCAAGGAAGAAAAGGGGCAGCTGCAAAAACTGACTTTAAGGAAAGAATCTCTCTCTCTCTCTCTCTCTCTCTCTCTCATCTATCTTGGTGTTGGGCTTTTTTTAAAAAATGAGAAACGTGTCATTTCATTGCCAGTGGAAGCAGTAGTGTTGCCCGAGGATTATATACATTGCCTGCGCTTGAACTATGATGGATCTGGTTTTCTTGTTTCGGTTTCAGGCACACTATCACATAAGCAGCCTTTGGGAGCAGAGAGGTGGGGATGTCACAGAAGAAAGCATTCTTTTTTGTAATGACAGGGAGACCTAAGGTTAGACTGTTAGTAGCATTGCCTAGAAGAAGAGCTAGGCATGTGTGTCCTTAGCATAAGATACTTTTTTCTAGCATGTGTATCTAAAATATATCTTCTCTTAGCAGTGAGTGGATCTGCCAGTGACCACTGGCAGAGAAGTTGGGTGACCAGGAAATGACTTCTGTACAGCACCTTGCCTGTTTTGGTAGCACATGCTGTATGTTTTATGTTGTACCTGAATTTTATAATTTTCAGATAGATATCTCTGGAATTTGTAGATGCTTCTCAGTCACAGATAAACATTTTAGCAACTTCATTTTTTTTGTTTTTGAAATTCACAAAGCATTTCAAAAGTTATGTCCACTTGGAAGGTTTTTCTGCTTTCATTTCCACCCCCGCTACCCGTATGCCAATACTTAGAAATATGAGTTTAATGTAAATTATACTTTGATAGCCTGTTAACATTCTATCAGATTTCAGTTTCTTTTAAAGTTGTTACAGAACCAAACATTTGACAGAGAAATGTAAAGTGTCTAGCAAGTGATGTGAATAGTAACAGATTTTACCTCATTTCTGTCAACTTGTCTGTGCTACTATTATTATGAATATTACAGTGTATGGTTCTTGTTCTCTGCAGGTATGTACATAGGGTCTTTGTGGTCAAGGGGCACATCTGCTTATACTGAGAGATAACTTATTGGTTTGGAATCCTTAAGTAATCCTTAAGGATTGGTTTGGAATCATTAAGTAATCCTTAATGAAGTGGTTCTATGAGATCTCAAAATACAGATTTAAATCCCCAAAACTAGAAAGGACAAAACAGGAAGACCAGGCATAGAATGAAAGAACGTCATCTTTATGTAAGAGATAAATTATGATACTCAAAGTCACATCCAGCTTTGTACAAAAAGGAGTGGGTTTATTCTGTACAAGATTACGGGGAAAATGACATAAAAGTACATACTGATAAAGATTGTGCCTTCTGGTGTGTAAAGTGGATATCTAAGTATGTGTCTATTTGTGTCTATATACAGAGTTAAAGGACAGTTTTCCATGAAATAATGCATTCCTTTAGAATTGCTGTAGATTTTCATAATTTTTAAAACATTCCTATTGTAACCTACATCAAAAGGGCAGCCAGGGTTTTTTGTGTCTGACTATACATATGCATTATAAAAAAAGTGAGTCTACTGTAATTACCAGTTTGCAGAGCGAATTCCTGCAGGGTTTGTACTCTCCCCATTAGTAAAAGAGATAAGTTGAAATGTATTAAAATTTCACTGTACAACTGGGAGTTTTTGTTCACAGTAAATGTGTTAATGTTTCTTCATTGCTTGACTGTTTGTGTTTAAATTTAGGCAGCATGCCCAACAGGGACAAAATTATAGGATAAAGCTATGTATAAAAGAAAATCCTTCAGAGAGCACCAATAAGGCTCTTTTTAAAAATAAGCAGTTACGTATAATAGTACATGGCCATAGCCACAGAGAAAAGTTTTATCTGTCTATTTCAGAATTATTGGAATTTTTCTTTCCCTTGTGTGAAAGTTAAGAGGACCGAGCTTATGTCAATAGCTAATATACTTTGATGTAAAAACATTTATTATTTCATTCAGTGTTACTCTTATAAAAAGCAAAAGAAAAGATTCCTTCTTGTTATTCTTATGATGAAGAGAGGCTAATAGCATTTTGAGAGAGAGGTGATAGATCACATTTTCTTCCCTAGTAAAGGAATTCATTCTTGTTAAGAATTCTAATTACAGCCTTTTATATTTCTGGAACATTTTCCTCCGCTTTTCTTCGTTGCCATGAACTTAGTAAATACAATTATTCACATAGATGGGCTTACATTAAAAAAATTAGTCTGCAGCCACTATCACATTGTGTGAATATGCAATGAAATTCACAAACATGGGATAGAGGCTAGTATTTCTCTGCAGTCTAGAGTGAAAAGAAGTTGCAGTTATCTGTAAACACTGGCTGTATAAGCTTTAGCCAACCTGTGGACCAACCCTCTTCTCTCTGTCTCTCTCTCTCTCTTAAATGCTGAAAATGTGGTGCAGTTCTTACTGTTTACCTTTTATACTTTCTTTGGCCTGCTTTTCCATACGTGAGGATGAAAGAGTTTACTGATATCCATGTGCTGTCTCAAATGTCTCTGCAGGCCTCACACAGCAGACCCACAAATATAAACCGTGTACAGAAACAAAAATAAAATATAAATCTTTATTTTTAAATATTGCTATCCTAGAAATATTGTTTGTAATTTATTGCTACGTAGTGGTAGTATCTGTATGTATGTGGAGACATATCAAAGAGAGAGAGAGGAGAGAATGTATATGCCTGCATGTCATTTCTTTGGATCCGTACATTCAGGTGCCCAGAGGAAGATGTGAAAAGCCCCTTGAACATCCCCTGTTGTATATTAGCTTTCCGTCATAAAGTATATTTTTTCCCTTTAAAATAGGTTGGTTCACCAAAAAGAAAGCGAGGCATTTAATTCTCCCTCCTCGACACTGTTCTTTACAAAGTAAATTTTTAACTGATAGACCTTGAAGTCTTTTAGAGCTATTACTATCTTTTGGCTAATTCATAGAAAGGCACCATGTGAAAATTGGATTTTTGATCTGATGGAGTGATTCTTGAGTTCTTATGAACCATTTATAGTCTATCAAGTAAATCCTTCTTAGTTCATGGATTATTGACCCAATGGACCATATTAGCTGCTTCGAAGCTGTTATAGCCCATTATGTTGATTCAGCTGACACACGTATGAACCCAGTCCTCATGCCCAAGATGACATTAACATTGTTCTGGAAGACTCCCTTTTTTTCCACAAGCTTTGTATTTATTTCTGAATTTTCAAGAGTTAGCTCAGAGTTCCTGACAACCATTGCATTAGTCTCCCCATTTGCTCAGTGATGTCAAAGCATTTGTTAGCAGCTGGATGATGTGTTTCTTGCTGTCTTTCTCTATATGTCTCTCTTTGTCCTTTAATCCTTAAAAAGAGAATAATGTTTTTTGCAACACTCTAGGGCACCTGTTACCCTCAGATGCTTATAGAGTCCATAGAAATTTGTGGGATTTCTATGAACATCTGAATGTAACGGATTCAATTCGAGAAACCCACGTTTTAGAAGAAATGATAACATTGTGTTTTTAAAAAATGTTTTCACCTGAGAGGTTCCACTTGAAAAATTCCAGCGACTCTAGCCAGGGGTAAGATCAAGATGTGCCTTTAGTGATTTATATGATGCTCTAATGAAGCCAGTCCAGGTCTCAGCACAGACCCCTGGGGATTCTATGACCTAACATAAATAACGTATAAGAGGGCACTGTAGACTGTTCATCATATCATTATTATTATTTGTAATAGGTATGACTCCTGAGGTGATATCTGCTCTTGGGCAAAGAAACATATTCTTTCTTAATCAGGCATAGTTACGATGCACAGACACATGAACGATGGACAGTATTAAAATGTTTATTGAGATATTCTATTAATGGACAATCCCAAGACAAGGTAGAAGCAAGATGGTGTAAAATTAATCAGTGTTTTTGGCAAATCCTTGCCTCACTTTTTTCAGATTTTGGCCTTTTTTAATGTAACGATTGATAGACTCCATAGAAAGCTGTTGAGAGTCGCTTTCTCTGTCTAAAAATGTGCCACTTTGTTCATAGAAAATCCTAGAGTAAATAGTTAACTGCTTACTTAGCATTTTACCTCATCTTTTTAAGTTGCTTTAAAGCCTTCCCCCACGCCTCTCCCTTTGTGTGTAGTTTCTTCCACATCTCCTCTTCAGTCTCAAACTGCTCTTGGAACTGGAAGAATATCTGAGGAAATCTCACTGTGGAGGAGAGTAGCAAGGGGGATTATTCAGCTCCTTGCCTCTCCCGCCCAGGCCGGGTGGAGCGAGTCCTGGATTACCAGCTGTGGCCATTTAAGGACATCTCACAGCCTCATTTTTCGGCTGTTTGAAAAATCTCTAATTTGGGGGATTTTGATGATTAAATACAAGAATGTATTTGAAGTATTATGCAAGCTTCATGGCACCGTCCGTCGTGGGATGTTGTTAAGTCTCACAAAGGCTACGTCAATTGGCCTGGGCAATCAGAGCTGTCATTTGAAATGATACGTTCGAAAATGCAACGACCTGTCTCCCTTGTTGCTTCACTGGGATAAATTCTTTTCACACACCTAGAGTAAATTCAGTTAAAAGGTCACCCACCTTATGCTCTTGCTTGGTAAATGGATTGATTACTGTGCTTTGGCATTTGAAATAATGTGGCTGGCTCCTTTTAATGAGAAGGATTGAGAGGCACTCCTTCCTTAAAGGGGTCCTTCCCGTGCTGTCTGGGAAGGGGAGGTGGCCCCGATTCAGAGTGATGCCTTACATTTGGCACACCTTTGGACAAGTCTTGGGTTACTCCTGCACCTCTCTGCTCGGTCACCAAAGTAGGGGACAGCCGTTCAAACCATTCTTCCCAGGATGGAAGCTGCTTCCGTGAAATAACCAGAACTTAGGCTTCATCTTGTCTTACTTCTTGCCTAATGAGGAGTATTTCTTCGTAAAGTGCTGAAAGGTTTATAAATCTCCTTGCATCTCATTCCAAATCCCTTCCTTATTAATGCCTTCCCTATCATATTATGTAAGTAATTGTTGTCATGAATGCCACGGGGAAATGTAGTCACATTACCACCTTTCAAATTGCCTTAGTGAAAAGGAGTAAAATGTATATCAATGGAATACAGAATTGCTGATTCAACATTAAGGTGAAATGAGATGAGTATTGCTTATCATTCATATGATATCAGAGGTGCTTTGGCTCCTTATACAAAGTTATGTATTCTGGTAAATGTAGACTGAGCTTAGTGAAAATGTGCTTCTTTTTTTACAGTGAGCTAATCCCTTATTTTCAATTAGACGATAGGTGTGTGTTCATGGGAAGAGTGTTTCTTTTCTCATTATGTTATCACAGCTGCCTAAGTAGTCTGTAAAATTTGTAAGTACAGGCAGTAAGTGGAATATCTTAATTGTTAACTGTTAGGTAAGAAAATAAAATGTTTCTGCCCAAATTGAAATGCCTTTTCATTTCCTGTTTCTCTAATATTACTAATTGCCTAACAAAATAGCTTTTATTACCATAGGCCTAATTTAATTGGGGGGAAAAAGCATAACACATGCACTCCAAAGCCTGCATAGGCTTTGATGCCATAGAAGCAAGGGTATTTTCTTCATATAATTGGCTATATCCCGCTGTTGATTTTTACTCTGAACTCCTAAATTATTTAAATGGGGTCTTCCTCGTGTCGACTGATAGTCGGTTGTGGTCGTAAGCTAATGACTACAGATGCTCGTTGGATCCGTGTCTGTGAAAATTTATGTGCCTCTGTGTATGTCCCTTTCTCCCTGTTTGTATTTATATATTCACACATAGTCACAGAGACATTCACATTCATATATGAACATCTACTCAGAAGTATATGGTTTCTCTCTTTGACCGCTCCCCTTAAACCATATTTGTTTCTTGACTTTTGTGGAGGTAATTTTTTCATCACAGTAATTGAGGAATACTTTTACTAGTGTACATGACAGAATTCACCATTGTCATTTTTTTTTTTTTTTTTGCGGTACGCGGGCCCTCTCACTGTTGTGCCCTCTCCCGTTGCGGAGCACAGGCTCCGGACGCGCAGGCTCAGCGGCCATGGCTCATGGGCCCAGCCGCTCTGCGGCACATGGGATCTTCCCGGGGACACGAACCTGTGTCCCCTGAATCGGCAGGCGGACTCCCAACCACTGCGCCACCAGGGAAGCCCTATTGTCAATTTTAAACAATTCTCTTTGAGTTTTTCTAGTATCTTGATGAACATTATAACTGAGAGGCCTCCTCACCCCAAATTTGTTGAAGGATGTAAGGATTTCCTGGATTTTCCTGATAGATAAATGGCAGTGGATTTAAAAGTCATTGTCATTTTCAAATGGACATACTAGGTTTTAATATTTTCAAAGTAGAAGGAATTTTCAGATTTAAGCAGCAGTGAAATTTAGTTGCTTTGCCTTCTGTTTAACCACTCATTTAGCATTTGTATACTGAAGACCTACTAAGTTAAAAAAGGATATTATGCTACATTGTGTCCCCGGGGGAATAATATCTTATGAATTAAATGTTTTAACACCGTTAAAAGAAATTAGGTGAATGTAGTAGGTTTGCCCTCCTCACTTTTAAGCAGCTTTATTGAGATGGAGTTCATGTATCATACACTCTACCCATTTAAAGTGTACAATTCAATGGATTTTAGTATATTCACGGTTATACACAACCATCATCACAGTCATTTCCGGAACATTTTCATCACCTCAAAAAGAAACCACTAACTACTCCCTATCTTTACAGATTTCTGTGTTCTGCACATTTCCTATGAATAGACTTATATAATTTAGGATCTCTTGTGTCTGGCTTCTTTAACTTAGCATAATATTTTCAAGGTTCATCCATATTGTAGTAATATCAAGAGTTCATTCCTTTTTATTAGCCAGATAATATTCCACTATGTAAATATACCATACTTTGTTTATCCATTTGCCAGGTGAGGGGGTGGGATAGAGAATAACACCTTTCAGGAGAAAATTAAAATGAGGTTTTAAGTCTTCTGATTTTTAGCAGTAACTGATGTTTAAAGGCTACCTTTTCACAGTGAATCTCTTTCAGGTATTTTGTATGTGCTATCGTGAAGATAATATTTCCTTGGTCAGTAACGTTGTTCTTACGATGTCTTGTTGGAGTCTGGCCATTTTTGAATTGCCCAGCTTTCTGTCTTGACCTTGTTGTCCACTGTTTGTATCAGTGGCATCTGGACCTCGTAGTGAGTCTGGACTGACCATGTCTTTTCAAATCTTCCGACTCAGCCGCAAGATCGGATTGATGAAAAGACATCAAGAAATTTCAGAGCACATAAGTACAACAAAATGATCACTTTTATCAGGTTGCTATTTCTTCATATGACATTAAAAAACAATTAGACACATTTTAAGGAACCTTTTATAGAAAGGTTAATACATTTTTCAATTTCTAATTTATCTTACCACAAACTAAGATATATACTTTTGCTGGCCCATTGTGTGATTTTTTTTTTTTTTTTTTTTGCGGTATGCGGGCCTCTCACTGTTGTGGCCTCTCCCGTTGCGGAGCACAGGCTCTAGACACGCAGGCTCAGCGCCCATGGCTCACGGGCCCAGCCGCTCCACGGCATGTGGGATCTTCCCGGACCGGGGCACGAACCCGCGTCCCCTGCATCGGCAGGCAGACTCTCAACCACTGTGCCACCAGGGAAGCCCCCACTGTGTGAATTTTTAAGCGGTTTGGTTAAGCAGACAGTAATTTCATTGCTTCTCATTTGCTGCTGTTACTATTACGAGTAGTGGCATTTACATTGCAGTTTAATACTCTGTGAGCCCTTTACTTTTACTCTACACTCTATAATCACTGATAATCACTTCTTGTGAATTCTGTGAACACTGTCCAAACTCAGATCTGTACATTTCCTTACATAAATACAGAAAACATACCCACCTTACTGCAACTCTAGGTTTATATTAATAGTCTCAGAGTCAGAGTTAGATAAGACTTTTTAGGTTGTTATAAAACTTCTTTGTAGTATATTTAAAACCAGGGGTCTCAGTGTTCTATGTCTATCCAACTCACATCTTCTCGTCTTGTTTTGATACCTGATTGTAAAACCCGGCAGCACAACAGGTGGATATGGACGTACCTTTCCTTTCGGCCTGTATGTGTTTTGTAGTCACGTAAAAGCAAATTTCTCTTGTCGTTTTCTAGTAAGCTCAGAAGTTATCCACCATGCCAAAAAAATTTTTTTCTTTGCTCAAGTTGCATCTTGACTTAGGCAAATTTAAGACACTGTTCTTCTACAAAGGCAATATCATATAGATTTTCAAAGTCTTAGCTAAAACTCAGAGTGCTTCTTTTGGAAGTTGTTGCTTTTGCATTCGTTTTATGGATCAGCCATGTGAAAATGGAAGAGGAAAAACTGTCCTGAAAATTATACAGGGAGCTGTTTCCTTACTTAATAAATCACCATTCCTATCATGTGAGTTCTTGAGAATCTCTGTGGCAATGCTTGAAGTACGGCATTAGGTACTTTATACACAAGATGTATAAATGTGTGTGGCAGTCCATCTTTTTCTGGTCGCATATAAGATTACTCTCTTCATCCATAATGCTTAGTAGCTGTTACTTTGTAATTACTACAGTGTATTCTGAGACAATCCTAGAAGAATTAGTTTCCAGATTCATTATGGATAATTTTCCAGATTTTTTTAAAGACAGAAGTCTTTGAAGGACAGTTTTCCTACCTAATAAAAAAGGTTTATTTGACCTTTGGCACCATACATACCTTTCCTTCTGGGACCTGTATGTACAGAGATGAATAACATATGCAGAGATGAATTAGTAATAGCTAATTATAACATGGACTACTTTGGATCTTCACGGAAGTTTGGCTGAGTTTACCTATTTATCACACCTACATGTGATTTCCAAAGTAGAAAATTCATTTTATTAAGAAATTTGTTCTTGTTAAAAAATAAGAAAGGCAAACCTTGTCACTGATAACCATTATAGCCCATTAATTTGTACACCTAGATTGTACCACCTAAGTTTCTGGAAGAAGCTGGTGGGACAGATGGATGCTCTATTAATGATTGGCTTTTTCAGGAATTCAGTTTTAGTGTAGGTTATGTTCTTAACTCTTAAACATTTTTAAATGATTCAAGTAGAATTTCATAATCCAAGTTGTAAATCTTGGTATCCTCCCCAGAAATGAATAAGGAGAAAGCGGATTTAAGAAGGATTTTTAGTTATATATGGGATATTTGGCCAGGTTAATGAACACTTGAGGGGATCTCCTGGCCCATAGTTTTCTTTGTGTGGAAAGACAAAACCCAGAACTGAAATTAGTCTTATTTTTGGGGGTTTTGGGAAGGAAGGTTCTCTTTCTATGATTGTTCCTTCAGAATATGTCTTATGTTTCTATATGCCCCATGGCCTTATTTTGCCTTTTGTTGTTTTGTATTAATAGGTAACTTCTGTAAGTGTTCCCAAAGAAGGAACAGCTAACAGGAGATGTATTAATTAACCTTGTGTCTAGTTCTTTTGTGATATACGCTAAATATTAGCTGAAGCCACAATCTGTGCTTTTCTGAGAAATATCATTTGGTGAGAAGACTGATGTTCAGTTCACATTAACTTGCAGAGTTCAAGCCAGCTACGACTATAATGAAGTTTAAAGACTCTTCAGTTTTAGTGATAACAGAATCTGTTATTTGAATAGGGCTTTGGTACTCATCCAGAATACTAGCAAATGCACTCTTACTTAATATTCAAATATAAGTGTTACTGACTGAACCTTGATTAAATATTTTTATACTAAATTGGTCTACTTTATGAATTCTAGACATACTTTTGAACATGAATATTCATAATTTACTGGTTTTAACTGTATCTCTTCTTTTTCTACAGGTAATGGAAATAAACTGATTAGTAATTGGGAAATCCACCCTATCATTTAAGAGACGTGTAACACCTAAATAAACATTTTTGAACCCCAGTATTAAAACAGAAATAATAATCCCTGTCGTGCCCAATTCAGAGGATTATAGTATGAAGAATATGGCATCATATATGTCAAAGTTCATTTATTCATTAAGACTAAATATGTGTTAAGCATTTTACAAGGTGTTGGAAAAAATACATTGGGAGGAATCATAAGGGGAAAATAATTCAAATGTAATATGTGGAAAGTTTCTTGAGGTCATAAATGTTTTCCATCTTTTGAGCTTTTGCTATCACTAGACACAGTGCCACATGCTTTATATTCATTATTTCATTTGAGTCTTTTGACACTCCTGTGATGTTATTGTTACCATCATTTTACAGATGGGAAAGAGGCTCGGAAGACTCATGCATTCTTTCTTTTTTTTTTTTTTTTTTTTTTTGGCGGTACGCGGGCCTCTCACTGCTGTGGCCTCTCCCGTTGCGGAGCTCGGGACGTGCAGGCTCAGCGGCCATGGCTCACGGGCCCAGCCGCTCCGCGGTATGTGGGATCTTCCTGGACCGGGGCACAAACCCGCGTCCCCTGCATCGGCAGGCGGACTCTCAACCACTGCGCCACCAGGGAAGCCCTCATGCATTCTTTAAGTGCCTTTTAAGCACCTATTATTTGCCATTATATTTACACTGTAAGCCCAACAATATGTCACTCTGCCTTCAAGGAGCTTAAATTCTACAGGGGAAGGCAGACTTTAATCAAATAGTCACACAGATAGGGGTGTGTGTGTGTGTGTGTGTGTGTGTGTGTATATATATAAAATGAATAAGTATAGATAAATATAATATTCACAACTGTGATAAGTGCTGTGACAGAAAGATCCCTTGGGGGCAGCTGCCCTGGGGAATGGAAGTAATATTTGAGTTGAAAGCTTGAAAGATGATCAGGAGTTAACAATACACAGTGGGGGGGGGGGGGGGGTGGGCAGACGGAGGGGCTCTGCCCCATGGCTGCCTGCGAGTGGGTGGAGAGCTCACACAGACCTGGAATCAGATTCCTGTGACTTCAGGGCAAGGTCCTGAATTAGCTGCATCTCAGTTTCCTCCTTTGTGAAATAAAGGGAATAACAGTACTGACCTCGTGGTATTTTCTGAGGGAGAGCTAATGTTTGTAAAGTGTTAAGCACAGTACCTGGAAAATGGCACATATCCAGTAAATCTAGCTATTATTGATAATAGGTAATAGTTTACTGTTGTAGATAAATGTTTAAATCCTACCTTTGGTAGGAGAAAAGACCAAGGCATAAAGAGGGAGAAATGGTGCTTCCCAAACCTGTTCAAGGGCTTCCTTCTGTTCTTAGGGTCTCTCCTCTGAACCCACTGCCCATGAGCTCTGACTGTCAAATCCTTGAGCACAGGGACTCTGCCATCCATTTCTGCCACTTAACACAGTACTTGGCTCCACAGTGATGGGCTTTGCGTAGTGATGATATCTGAAGCTGTAGGAGGGGATGAAATTGCCTAAGAACGAAGAGCCCGGTGGTGGGAAACACCTGTATTTATTTACAGTGGAGAGAGAGTGAGAAGCTGCTGCCAATAAACTAGGGTAGTTGGTCTCTACAGCCCAGGAATGAAGGAGAGTTAGTGCCTTAGGTTCCCTCGGGGTCTAGGAGAACAAGGAGGCTAGAAAAGGGGACCAGATGTGATGAGAACATTCCTCTTGGAGACAGCAGTTTCAGGACTGTGTGGGGCAGAATCCAGATTGCACAATTAAAATGTAGGTGGAAGCAGTGGGTGGTGGGTGCATGGATTTTTCTTTCAAGAAATCTATGGCAAAGCTAAGCAGAGGAATCATTACTTTAAATAAGTTGCAGGCTTAAGAAAACTTGTTCTTGTTCTTTGGGTGTTGGAAAAGCTTATCCTACTGAAATGGAGGAAAGAGTTTCAGGCACTTGCTGAAGCGGGGTCCTGGAGGTGTGGAGGGGTTGCTAGCCTGAGTTGGCCAGACCTGCATAAGGGTCCTGCATCTATAGGTGGGACTATCCTGATCAAATTGTCTTCTCTTTTCCTGGTGTCCCCTTTCTGTCACCTCGTTATCGCCACTGAATTTTCTGTAGTCATGAATGCCCGGCAGTGGGCGGGAAGTACTCATATACTAGCTACGTGAAGAAATGGATGTGCTCACCAAAATGAAAGCTTCACCATCTCTGCTCTTCCCAGCTCTCTCCTTGTAAAGTGTGTACGTTTTTGAGGCTTAACTGGCTTTGATAGTTTTATGATAATTTATTTTTTTGAAGTGTGGGTGAGTTGGCAAGTGATCACATTGGTTCTGTTTTGTTGTGAATAAATAGTATGTCAAACTTTTATGCCGTTTCAAAAATGTTACTTAGAATAAAACTTCCTTTGAAGCCACAATAGTCTCATACTCAAAATATTTATTTAGACCATATTGTTTAAATATATATAATTCCCTTAAGGAACAATTGTAGTCTATATAAATCTGAATTGAAAACAAATAGACCTTCTGGAAGTCATAGAAATACAAAATGGATATTCCAGTGCTCAAGTGTTTATATACAAAAGGAGCTGAGGTGTTCCAATGTTTGTATGTTTAGGTACAAAAAGGGTAAAATTATGAAAAAGGAAAAGGATGATGATCTGAAAAGTTTAATTCCCAAATGTGCCAGATGTATAAAGTTATTTAGGAAGAGAAAAATATTTGAATCATAAACTAGTTCTCAGTAAATGAATGAATAGTTCAATCAGTAAATAAATAAATATACCTAAAATAAAGCAAATCTACAGTCTCTTAATTTGTTTTGTCCTGAATATAGCTATAATTAAAATCGACGAAAGTATGTTTTAAACGCAATGTGAAGTGAGGCTATTTTTGTTAAATAACTGTCAAATCAAAATGATCAAATCAGTGATTTAAAATATGTATGTTTTTCGTGCTGGAGTTAACATGTAGTCCTTGAGAGATAGTCATTGTTAGTTTTGATCATTCCTTAGTTTGGTAAAGCAGAGGCGACTTTTTTTTCCTTAGTGTTTATGAAAGATTCTGTTATCGCACTTCAGATTATATAAATATTTTAATGTCAATGTGGTTGCTGCATCTGAATTTATAATTGGATAGTTTGTAAGGTGCCTTGTTTTTAGTAGAAACACTGCCCTCTAAGCTGTTGTTGTTTTGTTTTGTGTTACCATAGTACAATCAAATCGTGAGTTCATTAATGAACACGCCATTTAAAGAAGCTCTTTCTCACCTGGAATGTTCTGACGTATTGCTCAGTCAGTTAAACTATTGAAGTTGACGCAAGAAATTTGGGGAGAAACATTTCCCCTTCTAACCTTCAACTACATATATTATTCTTGCGTAGTCAGCATTTCCTTTGCTGCCCCTATTTCTTACTACTATTTCCTTTCATCACTAATACGTACAGCAAAGTTTTACAACCTCCTAATATGTAATTGGACTATTGACATTGGAAGAAAGGCCCTGAAATATCAGGCAGATGATACACCTGAGTGTTTTTCTTGCCGTAATAGAGGAGCAAACTAGGGTTGGAGGTGAAGCAAGAGAGGAGTCTAGGCAAGGACTCTATTGGAAACTGAACAGGGACCTATAGATTTGATGTTCATTAACAAAAGAGAAATATTTTAAACTTGCCTGATCTAAAGCATGGGGAGCAGTCAAAGCCCATTCAGTCTTACTCTCTGTAAATGGAGTTTGTCCCAACCACGTTAACAATGTCTAAAATACTGTCTGTTACAAATGAGACAGTTTATATAAAAATCCAGCTGGTTCCAGGAACATGAACGTCTGGAGCTGTGTAAGTGAGAGTAGCTTTCAGGCCCAGCACTGCAGTTTCAGGTAGCCCTGTACCTCTCCCCCACCCCACCCCCCAAATCAGTAATTATTGATTACATCTACAGCTGTAGAGAGGTCTTTTCCTGGCAGTTCAGGTAGTTACAGTAGATGGTTAATCTGAATGATCGGACTAAATCCCTTCTGTCTTCAGAACTGCCATGCAAGTTAGAACTAAATGTATGAGATAAATTTATTAACTGTAGTCTAGGAGCATAGGTTGGCTTTAGCACTGTTCTCAAGCATAGGTTCTTAATCTTATCAAAAGTTACACTTCATTAATGCTAATTTTCTGTGGATTCGCTTTATAATGTAAACCGGGGAGATGATTTTTTAAAGTGCTTGTAAAGAAATGAAAGGTTTGTGAGTGTGTCTTTCAGTTTTCTAAGATATAGGTGAGTTGTTCCAAGTATCAAATATTCACATAAATGTCTTTTCCTGTTCTACATCTGATCTAAAAACAAATGTAAACTTAATCTCTTACATCATCATTAAAAAAAAATGGGGGTTGTTTTGCATTTTTCAAAATAGGAATGAAAATGGACTTGATATATCAAGGGGGAAACAAACAAGGAATTGGGAAGTGACAAATGATGCCAGAAATATGCCAGGTGTTATTGGGCCAACAGGAATATCTCTCAAAATGTGTCTGAAAGATTAATAAAACATTTAAACGAAACACTGCAGAAGAAAAGTAATATTCTAATAATATTACTTGTATATCATGTTTTCCTCGGAACAACATTTCGTTTGAACATTATTGTATGAGAGTGTATTTTTTTTGCACTGTTGCCAGGTGGATGAACTTAAATGTGCCTGTTTGGTAGCAGCAATATTTTTTTCTCTTTCGGGTCCCTGGTGTTTCAGATCCAGCATCTTGTAGAGTATGTAATCCTTTACTCTTATACTACTCGGGCTATGCTTCTCATTTAAAGCTCACCTATGAATGGCGTGAAACATTCTATTAGTGAATCAGTGTTGTTTTCTAATATGTTTTGCTAAGAGATTTTGATGGTTTCAAAATTTATTTTTAAAACTCTCCGGGCCCCTAAAGCCGTTAAAAATGGGAAGTGGGTGTTATTATTAAAATGGTGAAGAAATATGGTACCTTTGAACAGATGCTGATCTCTTTTCCTCCTCTCCTTTGCAGGCCATCCGCTGCACACTGGTGAACTGCACGTGTGAATGTTTCCAGCCGGGGAAGATTAACCTGAGGACTTGCGATCAGTGTAAACATGGCTGGGTGGCACATGGTGAGGAAAATCTGGACTTTTCTTCCCGTTCTTGTTATGTTCGTGTGAGCGTGCCTTAATTTCTTTTTTTTTAGAGCTGTCACTGGCCTAGAGAAGAGAGGGGTCAGCTGTGCTCCAAGTGTTAGTTCCCGTGCAGCCTGCAGCTCCCAAATTGCATATTCTCGGCTCCAAGAAGTAAGGCCAGGCGGGCAGCTCTCAGCAGCAGGGCGAGATGTTTATAGGACAGTTGGGTTCTGAGTGAACATAGCAGCAGCCAGCAAGCACCAGGCCCGATGGAAACTCAAACATACCACAGTTGGCCTTTCAGGGCCTGGACCTCAGAGGGGAGCTGGCAAGTCCTCTTTGCTTGAGGAGAACTCCTCCATGACTGCTCAGCCTTGTCATCTGCGTTCGGGGCAGAGTTTATCCTCCCAGATGTTAAATTCTGTATGGTCTAAGGTGGGTGAGAGAGTGAACGGGAACATTATTTGGCTGGTATCTGAAAAAAAATAATCCGTAAATACCGTCTTTCAGCGTGCCCGGGGATTGGAGGAGGCTGGCCCTGGTGGAGGGTGAGCTCTGCATAGGTGTGTGTTCGGGGCGAGGGTGACCGGGGGCCGAGGCGGGAAGGGTGGAGGCTCTTTGCCAGATGCACAGAGCTGTCCCATCCGTGGGCCTTCACTGAGCATTTAACGTGTTCTTCTGTCTGGTTTATGTTTTTGACGTTGAGGCGAAAGGAGACTTGCAAATAAGCAGGGACTTTACGTTAGTTTTCTTCACTTCCTAGGCTGTATAATTTTAAAAGATAGGTAATGTTTATAGAAGAAATCCTGGCTTGAGATTTTATTGACAGCCTGGGGGAGTGGCTCTTAAGTGGACATATTCTTCATTCCCAAGCAGTGCCAAATATCCAGTGGGTTGTATTTTTTTAAATGTCATGTTATTCTAGCAAGATCTGAGGGAACGACACCGGACCATGCCTTGAGATGCATTTAATTTATCATGTGTCTTGCTTGTTGGGGCACGTAGGTTGGTGTTATGGGGCCATTTCAGCCCTGTTTCTGTGAGGGAGAGAGAAGAGGTGTATCGAGTAGTATGGGGGGAGCACACTGGAAGGCGTGTGCCTGAGACACAGAGCCACAATCCTCCAGTGCCTCCAGGGATGGAACTTGTTCCTGCTTTATTAACAAGGCCAAAATCTGTAACAACTCTCAGTCCAGTTTTGAACCACACTTGAGCTGCTGTTGCTTTTGTGGTCTGTGCAAGTGACTGCGTTCGATGACTTTTTCTCCCTTCCTACATGAGTTTGCTCGGGCTGCCATAACAAAATGCCACCGACTGGGCAGCTTAAACATCAGAAATTTATTTTCTCATGGTTCTGAAGGGCCGGAAGTCCCATATCAGGGTGGTTTCATTCTGAGGCCTGTCTTACTGGCTTGCAGATGGCTGCCGACTCGCTGTGTCCTCACATGATCTTTGTTCTGTGAGGCACACCCCTGGTGTCTCTGTGCACCCGGATTCCTCTTCTTAGTCAGATTGGATGAGGGGCCACCCTAAGGGCCTCATTTTAATCTAATCACCTCTTGAAGAAAGGCCCTCTCTCCAAATACAGTCACATTCTGAAGGACTGGGGATGAAGGCTTCAACAGATGAATTTGGGGGAGGGGGAACACAATTCAGTTTATAACACTTCCCAAGTATCCTTCTTTCCCTCAGTAAGTATTGGCTCTGCCAGATAACAGCTTATGTCCCAAGCCCATCAAGGATCCTGGAGGCAGTGCGGGGCCAAATTCTGGCTCTACAACTTTGATGACATGTCGCTCAGCACCTCTGCATCTGAGCTTTCTTAACTGTAATAAGAGGGTTAATGACATCCACCTTGTAAGATTATTGTGAGCATTGACGATAAACTATATGAAGCCTTTAAAATAAATTATACATGTTAAAAGCAACAAACTGGACAACACATGAGCAATAAGGGGGTGGGGAGGGTCCAGTCATTAAACAAAGGACTTTTCATTCATTCCCTCTCATTTTTTCCAAAGCCATCTTGTGTTACCATCATCTGTCTACTGTGGTAGCCTTGTGAGTATAAAAGTTTACTGTGTCACCAGTTTATTTTATCTGTCTAACTTCCACGTGCATATTACATTAGTAGTGTAATGGGGGGAAAAAGCAATATTTCTTCCTTCTTGAACAACATAAATTATCCCCAGCCAGTGGTTGTTTCTAAGATTTTCTGAGGGATGTGGTTTTTCCCTAAACTTGAATAAGGTATTTCTGTTACATCAGACTTGGCCTTTCCTACCGTGTCATTAGAAATTCTGTGTTTCTGGTATATTAATTGTGAAGTTTCTCAGATCTAACTTTTCCTCACCACTACTATCACCTTGACCTCTCTTCCCCCACAAGGGAGACATATCTGTATACAACTCAAAATATGTACACGCCGATATACAGATCTCACTCTTCCCCCATTCAGTAGGACAAATATGACAGAGAGGGTCTGGCTCCTAGCTTTTGAGTTGGCAGTGGGATGAGAGCACCCACTCTTTTTGCCCTTAGCATTTCAACTAATTGCTTCACTCTCTCCCCCTGCACAGAAAACCCTGAAATCGTGTCTCCAGTTATTTCTGCTCAGAGCTGTGAGATACAGCAGTCTTCCTGGCTGCCTTACTCAGTACAATATCCTATGTGTGGGACAAGGAGAAAGTGACTTGTTTTTTCTACTGTGTGATTTTTCTGTGAAAGTAGATGGAACAGCAAGCCTACCAAAATACATCTCATGGCATCATTTCATCATAGCCCTGAACACACTCCGCGTGTAATTGTACCATAAAAAATTAATATTTGCCGTTAAAAATAACTAAATGCCCAAATCAGGGTTTCTCTACAAAACGATGAATTTTTAGAAATTTGTTGGCCTCTTTTGAATTAATGTCTTACTATATCTTCTTTGTTATCAGCATATTCAGTTTCTTCCTAAGATGTAGGATTTCGTGGGTTATTATATATTTATTCATACACACACAGTCTCACACAGTCACTTCATAGCTTTATAGATTGCTTCTTAAGTCTGCTTGAACTGTTGACATTAGTTGCTTTACAAAAATCTTAAGATGTTTTGAAAAGTGAAAAGGAGTAATTAATTCATCATACTGTAACACCTGAATTTTGCAATTACTCACTGGGCCTTGGTGCTGTTCACAAATTACTTCCTTGAAATCTTAGCACCATTGAGATAAAGAGGGGGGAACCCAAAAATGACTCCTTGATTACCAGTAGGTATTTCCCACTGAATTAATAAAGGATTTCCTGCTCTTTTTCCCCATTAAGGAATTTCAGCTCTTGCACTTTGAAAGCAGGGCTTTATTGAATTTAACATTATTTAAAACAAGCTCTTTGGGGATATAGGATGTCCATACCAACAGTGTATAATAACCTGGAGTTTCTAATTTTGTCATATTTCACAGTCTTCAGTTGAAGGACTCCAGCATACTGCCACTTAATTCACTTAACAACTGTATTTTTTTCCTTCCTCTGTTTGCATTGTCTTTTCTATGCTTTTCCTTCATTTGCCTAAAATTATCAGAGTGAGTCTTGAAAACATTAAAAAAAAACACATTTCCTGCAAGTTTAATTTTTCTTGGTTCAACATTGCCAAAATAAGGTATCAGCGTAAGAGCAGTAATGGGCTTCTTTACTGGTGACATAAATGTTTGTGTCAGTAGAAATTCAGTAGGTGGCATTTTGACCCTTTCCCACCATACTAGGGTAGTAATTCTACTGTTCAGAGAATTGAAGCTTCAGCCAAAGATTTTACATAGCCTACAAATTAGCAAATCTTACTAGTATACTGAGTTGTGAAGGGGTGGGAGGAAGTGTACTTTGTAGCTACTCATCATTCTCCTCTGAGGAACCTGCTTCCAGTGAGAAGTATAACTAATCGGACTCTCTTGCCTTTGGGATAAACTGGAGGTGGGGTGTAAAGGGCGAGGGCTACTGTACTAAACCATTTTTATTATTTGTTGTTTGCAAATTAGTTTTAATGTCTATAGTCTAGATGATGACTTTATTTTGAAACCAGTAAGATGAATAAAGTAGTACAAGTGTTAAAAAGTAAACTATATTCTAAATGATTTTCAGAAACATTTAATGATAATCCAGGCCAACCGGAAAATTACTGTTTAAAAAAAAACATGATGGGATATGTTTGATTTGATAAAAGAGGTGGGCAGATTTTAGAAAAGTAATTTATTTAGAATTTTTTTCCTTGGCTAGCTCAGTAATTTTTACTTCTGACGAAGACCACTTGTTAAAACTCCTTTTTAACAACAACAAAAAAAAAATTCATTGTTTCTTGGGATGTCCAGTAAGCATTTGTCAAGGATAGAGGCTTGATGAATAAAAACTATATTGTATAGGTTAATGAACCCCACGGTAGCTTTCTTGGTGCAAATTATTTTCTTTATAGAATACTTTGACTTTAAATACTTTATTTACTCAGCAAGCCAGCTGTTTTCCTGCCAGTGTTCAAACTATTCAGATTTTTTAAATGTAAAATGAGCAGGCTTGGCCTGTCATCTGGATCATCAATGAAGAGATATTTATTAAACATACATCATATGTAAAGTATTGTACCAGGTATGCTTTGGTTCTTCAATTCTGTGCCACAGGAAATGGTGAGCAGTATAAAGTTAATTTAGTGTCATCTACCAACCAGCTTTATGGTTTAATATACTGTAAGACTTAATATTCATATAATCCGTTAATTTCAAGCCTTTCTTTTTTGTAGTTCACTGGAAGTCATTTTTCTCTTTTTTCTCGGCATCGTTGAATTTGAATTCCCAGCTCTTTACTTGATATGTCTTATCAGAGCAGGGCTATTTATAGAGACACTCACCCGAATAGAAAACATAGGACATCCCGTTAAATTTGAATTTCAGGTAAACAGCGAATAATTTTCTAGTATAAACATGTACCTTGCAAATTCAGCTGAGTAGTCCTGTGTTTTTATGTGCTAAATCTGGCAAGCTGATACCTAAAAGAAAACCCTAGTTAGGCTTAATTTGCATAATTAAGTCCTAAATCAGGGCCATCGGTTCTGAGCATTCTGTAATCAAAAACTTTTTGATCATGTCCATCCTACATTTAGAATCACAAGATCACAAATCTGTAAACTATTCTGTTTACAGGTTCCTGAGATTTGTTGGCTGCTCGGTACTTTGTAAGGATTTAAGCGGGGTAGACCAAAACCAGTAATTTTTCATTTTATCCCATGAAAGGTCACATGTCTTTATTACTTGTCCCAGGCTGTGCTCTTCTTATGACTTGTCTGAACATCTGTGAAAGTAGTTTATCCCCAACTGGTAGTTCTGTAATATTCTCCCTGACCAGTCCAAGAGCCAGTGTAATTAAGTATACGCTTTCCTTTTCCATTCTCTTTTCTTTGCTAGTCTTCTGCTCTTCCCAACCCCGATAGAAGTCTATTATCAAAAGCAATAAAGCATGGCATTTCTCTGACATCATGCTCATTCTGAGTAACACAGCAACAGTTTCTATATGATCATTTGTAAATTTGTCAAGCGTAAGAGAGGAGGGTGAATAAAACGGAGTGTCCTCTGACAAAGGAAAATAATGCTCGCAGATATTAACCTGCAAGAAAGCCCTGCCTCCCTCTTACTGACCTGGAGGCTGTCCTAACAAGAGTGAATTTTGCTTTGGGAGGGAATTGTTGCAGAGGGGTATTTAGGATTAGATGAAAAAACGTAAGAAAGGTCCTAGCTGGAAACCTCAGCACAGGGAAATAAATGCAGGCTTCGCCGTGGCAGAGTAAGAACCTGATCCTTTGGGAAGAGGTAGGTGGCCATGCTCCTAGGGCTTTGCTTAGAAACACGAGGATAGAAACCCCACAGTCCTCTTCCCCTGGTGCACTGGTTTGGAAAAGGTGGGAGTTCATGGAGTATCTGCTTAACAGAATGTGTCTTTCTAGAAGACTTAGTTCTTCCCGGTTGTGACACTGAAACCTGGCTCGCCTAGCTGCAGAATTCTCTTTTAGTCAGGGAAACCAACTTCTAGCTGCCTCCTGGCTCTGGGGGGGCCAGGAGGGTCCTGCTCTCTCCATGGACGAGGTCCTTGAACATCTCTCCACTTATTTTTATTTTAGAGAGCAAACACAAGGCCACTTTCCTGCCTGGCACAAGAGCCTTCTTTGCTTGACCTGAGGGCACCGTGCCCTCTTCTGCTTCTCTCCCTTACTCCCTGATCACAGCTGATAAGCTTGAAAGGGAGGACATCCTCACAAATGTGACGGTTTGCTGCTTCCTTCATGGCATTAACTATATTCTTATTGTGTCCCTGAGCTGCTTGTTTTGAGTTGTTTCTCAGTCTGCCCACCTTTGGGACGGTGCTTTGAACTCCCTCAATTTTTTTTTTTTTTTTAATCACCACACAAACAGTGCCTCCCCTTCAAAGTCCTGGGCTCTCTGCCTGTTAGCTCCTCAGATGTTGTTTTCTAGCTCCATCTTGTTCAGATGGAAACATACGGTGGATCTGGTAAATCCTGGGCTCTAAAGTGTACAGTGCCAGTCCCCTGCTAAGGACTTTCTAGGGAGGATCTTGAGATTGAAACCTACAGAGCTGGAGCCTCAGGGTCTGAAGAAGCTTCAGGTACGCAAATGGGAGGCGTGAGAGAAAAGGAGGTAAAAGTGCAGCTCTGTGTAGGTTCGCATCCTGCCTCTACCACCTGCCATCAGTAGAACCTTGGCCAGGTTACATAACCTCTGTATTCTCATCTGTGAAATGTGGATAATGATAGTGCCTAGTTTGCAGGGTTCTTTCTGGCATTAAATGAGATAATCTACTTAATAAGTGTCAGTTGTTATTTCTAAATTCTTACAGAAGTAAAGCTTCAACCTTGAGAACATGACAGACACATTTTATTGTGGTCGAAATGGTTAAAAGTTGGGTGTGTTCAGGCCAGTGGTCGAATCCCATCTCAGTCTCTAGTTAGTTAGCCCCAGTTCTTTTATCTGTAAGCTCAAATAATAATAGGAATGTACCTGAATAGCACAGTGAAGTTTTGAGGAGGGTTAAATGAAGAAGTGGACTGATTATTGATTATACTCTCTAGAGCCTCATGAATTTCTTCAGTGTCCAGTGCTGGAGTGAGGTCACCAGTTCCTTTGGCTGTGAGACCAGCTGTTCCTAGGGTGATCTTGTTTTCCCCAGCAAATCCAGTTTAGCTTCATACCTTCCATCTCCCCTAAAATGTCATGTGAGCCCATATTTGAATAGAAGTCCAAAACCCTTTTTCCCCGCAAAGTCACATTTTAAGAAGTGCACATCAGTTGAGATGAATTGTAGGGTTGCTTATCTGTTGAAAATCCAAAACCCAGAAGTAAACGAATTTTAGACAGGGTGAAGGCTACTTGTGCCTATTTTCACACCTGTATTCTTGCATGTGAAGTGCTTTGATGGGCTAACCACTTTATCATTTTATTGCACTTTATTACATCATAAATTTTTATATCTTGCTAACGATCCTACAGGAAGCTTAATTGTTTATAAGAACATCTTAGTTAACTGGAGTTCACCAGGTTAAGCAGAACACAAATTGAAGGGGTTATAAATGAAACATACTCAGTTCCTCTCATTTTAGTCAGGATGCTCTGTTCAGATAATGGGGAGATGCTGCTGGGTCAGAAGGACCCAGGATGCCTCAGCAGTACTCTCAACCATTCTTCCTGCTATTGTGTCATAGTGATGACTTCTTCTAAGTGTGGGTCCCCCCATACCCCCCCTCCACCCCTAACCCCCACATTTGAAGAGTAAAATCGCTGGATGAGATGCATGTGGTATTTCAGAGAAATTCTGACTTGTATTCTGGGAGGCATAAAACGTTGTCTGTGCAACTCATTCCTTACCAGGTGTTGCCTTCTGGGAGGGTAGAAGTTTGTAACTCTTTCAGAAGCTTGAGTTAATCTGTTATGAGTGAGCAGATAGCTAAAGCATTGTATAGGAAATAATTAAAGCAGTTACTGCCACAACTGTATAGACTTGTAAGCAATACCTGTTAAGGGGCCCAGTAGTAAGGTCCCTCTCTCCTTAGAGCTGTTCCTTGATACACAGGGAAATCCCTCCTTTGGCCTCTAGGTCTCCCAGCCTGGTTGTATGGTCAGGTGATCCTACAAAAGCAAGTGCAGACCCAATTAATTGAAAGGACAGCCTTGCTGGGCCTTAAGTTCAATTGGCCACAGAATGCAAAGGCAACTGTAAACCTGGCTTTCCAAAAAGGAAGCCACCATTTTGGATCTGAGCACTTGAGATGTGGTTAGTCCCAACTGAGATAAGTTGTAAGTGTAAAGTGTACACTGAAATTTAGAAATGTAGTCTCAAAAAAAAAAGAATGTAAAATAGCTCATTGAGAATCATTTTTATATTGTCTACATATTGGTAAAATTTTTATGTATTGGGTTAGATAAAATATATTTTTTAAAATTAGTTTCATTGTTCATTTTTTGCTTTTGAAATGAGATTAGAGAAATTTAAAATTATGTATGTGACTTGAATTATATTTCTATTAGGCATGGCTATTCTAGGTCCTTGGTGTGAGATAAATGTATTTGGAGGACCGAAGCTTAGGTTAAACTGGTTTGCTGGTAGAGTAGTTAAAACTGGTGTGAGAATCCTAGAATCCCAAATTCTGGCTCCTGTCCTTTCACTCAGTCCTTCGTGCTTTCACAACTGCTGCGCTATTGATCATGTCTGCTCTTTCCTCTGCCCTGGTCATCAGGGAAGCTGGACCTGTTCGCCCCCAGGAGCAATTAAGTATTACCTTCTGTATACTCTCAGAATACTTCACTGAGACCAGAAGGGTAGTTTCTGTAATACTGATCCCTCCACTAGCTTGGGACCTCAGGAAAAGCACTTCTTCATCTCTGGGTGCTGATACCCATTGTAGCATCTCCCACCTGAGAGAACACATGGAACAAAGGCTTATGGGAACCTCCTACGTGTATCTAAAAGTCTCTGATTCCTAACTGCCAGTTTCTTTTCCAGCAGCCTCTTCCCATTTTAAGTAGTAAACATAGCCTGCAACTCCCTGCCTTTAGTCCTGTTTCTGCATTTCTCTTTTTCAGCCCTCACTCTTTTTTCATCTCTGCTGTTTCCCCCTGTGTCTTCGGACAAAACAAGCGAAAGGTAGGTGGAAGGTTTTAATAGCCTAACCAACCAAGAAGTAAACTTTAGAGAAGTTAAATTTGTTTGATCATTAACACATGTTGGCATTTTTGTTTTATTCAGAAGATGTGGTCTTGAGTGAAGTATTTTTCACTTCTGTTTAGTAGTTCTTCAGTACTCCTTTGCCTGCAAAAATCTGAGGGTAAGAAATTCCCCCCTCCCCCCTTTTGGCTATTCATGTTTTCCACTATCAGTAAAAATTTAAAAACAAATCAGCCTCTCACATAAAAGAAAACACCTGTTTGGCATGGAGAAATTGGCCAGGGAAGTCTTTTTCCTGACAGGCCAAAAGCGACCATCACAGGGCCCCTTATAAAAAAAAAAAAAAAAAAAAAGTCATTTTTTTTCTTTATTTCATGTGAGCATTGGCAGAAACTCTGACAAGCAGTTCTTCATATTTTATTATGTTCTTGTCTGCAGAATCTCTGTCAGGCAAAAACCTTGTCAGCGGAAAACCTGTCGTAGGATCAGAGGAGACAAAAACAGGTGTCACATAGGCAGTCAAAACTGAAGGAAAAAAGAGATTAGGCTAAAGAGAGAAAGGCAGACAATTACATTAATGCCATTGCTTTTATCTTATAGATGTGTGTTATTATCTCGGGGTGCTGAGTGCGCAATTGCCTCAAAGAAAAGTAGACAGGAGACAAGGGGAAACTTGATAGTTATTAGCTGAAGAGGCAGTGTGTCAAAGCTGGATGGGGTTCAAAGTTTTGCAAAGGAAAAAAACTGCAGGCAGCCAGCAACGGCTGTGTGGTTCTGCTTTCGGCTACATGAACCTAGTAGCAATCTAACATCTCGACTTGGAAGCAGATCACAGAGAGAAAAATTAATGAAAGATCTCATTTGGAGGTTTTGGGGGTAGCATTTATCCTATAGACCATGCCACTGAATCATAATAGTTTCTCTCATAAAATCTTGCCTCAATGTGAGACACGAAGACAGGCATTTGTCAGTTCAGCTGTGTTGTTTGGATATGTTTAAAACACCTATTATCAACACACTTTTAATTAAAAAAAAGCTATTAAGAAACCCTTTTACTAAGTGTGAACATCTGTACATGCAAGCTGTAAATTAGGAGATCACATATGTGTGCCTCAGTCAGAGACTAAATGAACTTGGCAAGTGTTTTCTATTACTGGTTTTTAAGTATAGTAAAATATCTACAGGAACAATTACTACATTTTAAAATTGGGATTTTTTTTTTTTATTGTGCCTGTTGGTCCTGATTCATAGAACTTGCCTTCTAATCAGAAATTAGGGTAATTACCATTATCAAATTGGGTAACCAGGATTCACAGAGCTAACCAGTATCTTCCCCCTCTGTTTACATCATTTCAGGAGACTTCTTTTCTCAAAGTTTTGAGCTTTATGAAATATTTGTGATGGTATATAATAGTTTCATTTTGGAGGTGGCTTAAACTCTGAGAGCCGTTTAGCCTTGTTGATAGCTTTTAGGTGTCAAAAGAACCGACTAGTAGAGAACGGGATGGTAACTTTAAGGCTTTCCTCTCTGCTCAATTGTACATTGATCATATTAATGGAAAAATCGGCAAGCATTGCTTTAGTCCCTAACATTTTCTGATCATGCATTTAAAATTTGGTTAGTTTAGACTTTTCCTGAGACTGCCTTCTGAGCCCTTTTTTTATGAGCAGATCTTTATATAGAGGTCTTTTATCCCACCAGTCATAGATGCAAAGCAGTTTGATACTTGATATATGCCTTAAGCCAATCCAGCAATACAGAAGAAAACACGCATCAGTGTCAAAAGTATGTGTGATAGCCCAGAGTTTTAAGGGATTACAGTGGGAGAAAAAAGATTGATTATAGATTTAGAATGAGATTTCAGGCTGACTTACTGGGAGAGGGAAGGAAAAATACTTGTGACACAAAGGTGACGTTCATTAAAAAAAAAAAAGACGGAATATAATCATTTCTTTCTTTTAGGTATTTTTCCTACCAGCTGCTGGCTTTTTGTATCACTGCTCTCTCTCTCAGTTTTGAAATACTTCTTCACTACATGTGAAAGAGTTTAAAGCACATGTTCTATCAAAAATAAATATGCCTTTTGCATTTATAATGTCTCCATAGTGAAATTCTGATACAGATATATGCTACTTAAAGAAAATTAAGTCTTTAAAGTTAATAAATTGGGAGTAGGGTGATTGTTCTCTTGCAGAAGAATTCATTTTCTGTTTGTTGAATGAAGGACGCACATGTTCCGTTCAAGTAGCAAATTTCAATTGTTACTTTTCAAGGGGGTATATTTTGTAGTCAGTGTGCATTTAATTCATTGATCTGTGAATTATATAAAGCAAGGTTTGTGTAGTCAACTTTCAGCTCACCTTGGTGACTAGAGATTGGATAGAACAGCAGCAGGAATAATAATAATCCCCAAACCTGGTTTCAGCAAGTAGATTCGGTTAGTCAGTCTCTAATTCCTAGACTTACTGTCAAGTTTGCAGATTGCATTTGCTCTTTCCCCTTACCACCTTCTGATGGAGATGCATATGAGGAGAGACATGCCCCCAAAAGTGGGCCATGGAAGGAAAAGGAAGGAGGAAGAGAAGCAAAACCAAGGATCTGTTTAATCTCCTTGCCAGGAGAGTGAGCTTCTGAATAACCCAGTGTTGACAGTCTACTTTTACGTGTGCCTCCGTCAGACTTTAATGATTTCCAAAGTCTGTTGTGAGGACTTTATTATGCATAAGGCCACAGGGGGGAAATGCCAGTCAGTTTGAAATATTACCTAGATAGTCTCAAGTGGAGCTCAAATTCTACCCTGGACTAATTGTCGGTGTGTGTGTGCATATCCATACACACTCAAAGCTGCATGTCAGCCAGGGAACAATTAAAATCCGTGAGACAGTGGGAGCTCATTGGAGCTCCTTCTGTCCCCCTTTGCTCCCTACAGTGTAGGATCACATTCCTAACGGACCGTAAGAGTATTCATGTAGCTATCCCTCATGTATTAAGGCACAAGAAAAAAATCGGGCATCATTCACATAAGGCATATAAGATATAGTAACATAATCAGGGTTTTTGGAGGCTTGGCAGACGTGTTGTTGTTGTTGTTGTCGTTGCTGTTTTTTTTTTTTTTTTGACTTAAAAACACTGACACACTATTTGTTCAAGAAGAAAAATAAGCCCTTCACACAGAAGGGCTGACAGATTTTATCACCAGGCTTGGGGATCAACTCTTTCAGCTACGTATCATTCCTTTTCTTCTTTCCTTAAAAAAAAAATTCTAAAAGCAAGCCGTCTCTCTCTTTGGTATTAAATATCCTAATTAATTCAGCCTTGACAGTTCCAGTTAGAAAGTTATGACTTAAATGGAACATGAGTTATTTTATACTTAATTTGCTCCCAGTTACACAGTTCTCTCCCCGCAAAAGTATTGAATACAATGTGCAGATCTAAATATTCCTTCAAGTCGTGAGGACTTTTTCTCTCAGTAACAATCATGGTCCACCTTCCTGATCGATCACCTGATTCACTAAAAAGTTTTTAATATGTCATCATTGCCATTTATTAATGTTCTCCCCCAGTGCTACGGCTTTTATTGGGAACTGGCTTACAACCTATGGGTGCGTTAAGGCTTTGCCCTGTGCCTTGATGCTCTTGGCCTAGTAAGAGAGCTGAGTCTTATAATGGGAAAGGATTGATGTTTTAATGCTTCCAAAGGGCCCCTTTACGATGAAATTCTAAATATGTAAAATCCCATTAAACCTGTAGAAGTTCATGGGCTAGCTACCTTGAAATGACATATCATTATATTGGGTATAGTGTGCAGATTATAAAGTATCGTATAATTGGAAATTATTGGTCATATTAGCAAGAATGAAGAGCCACCCACCCTTATAAATTCAGAGGTTATGGTCTGGGTACTTGAAGTAGGAAAGGGAACAATATTCTGATTATAAGTAATCAAAACTTAAAAATCTGCCCCCAGAAATTGCCCTAATAAAATTCTGTCACTAACAACTGTTTTTATTCGACTCTTCAAGTGATCGTGGAAAGAATTCCATAAAACAACATTTAAAGACACATTGAAATGTTAACCTCTTAGAAATTAAAATAGTATTCTAGGACTCACAGCTCCTAAAAGCTGACCACTTGATGCTCTTATAATTTGGAATCCTAAGGGGAGTTGGGGCAAGAGACTGTAGTTCTCGAAACAATTAGCTTTGCAATTTAAGGCTCACTTGGCTTTCTCCCAAGATGAAAGCATAAGGCTTCTTTAATTTTTTTTTTATTTCTAAAATTGCTTCAAATTAGCATTTAAAAATTTAAAAATATCCAGGACAGGACTAGAAATTAGTGAAATAAAAGGCTTCCTTTTAGACCGTTTTCATACAAATTTTTAATTGTTTTACTCTGCGAAGTAGGTGGCTTTGAAAAATCGTTCCATTTGGCTCACTTTTTCTTTTATTGAATGGCTATAAGCTTCACACCGCCATGCCTGAACAACTGTTCGATGGAATCCACCGGACATCAGGGCCTGAAGTATTTGAGCGTATTCCTGTGAAAACCACCTAAGTCACTTGAATTTGGCTTTTAAAGAAAGTTATGTTTAAAAAAAGTTGTGGAAAACTAAGAACTATAAACTATCACTGAGAGCCAATTTTCTAGGATCGGTGAAAAGCACTTTTATACTCCTACATTAAGAAAAAAATGTATCTGAATATGGTCTTATTTCTGTGACCCTCACAGAAAATATTGGAAGTGAAGTCTGTAGAATTACAGGTTTACATTTATTTTAATTTATTTGAAGGTTTGAGGAGTAATTCCTGGTATTAAAAATCGAAATAAAAAAATAGTTATTCACATTTCATTTAATAGATGCAAGTTCTTTTATAACCACCCTTCACACACTGCCGGTACTATTTTATACATTTGAAAACTGAATTTTATAAAGGACATTACTTTGTTCTTTAAGTTAGCAACGTAGTTAAAAGTCTATATTACTTCATATTTATTCCATATCTTGCATTACATTTTATACTTATTTTACATTTACGTTACACACTTACATTAATGAAGCACAGAAATTCCGGCTGTTGTCCTTATGGTGATTCTGTTCCTGACAGAAATGAGTTTTCTTCATACTGACTTTTTTGGGTCTTGTGGCTTAGCCACCACTTTCCTTTGAAAAACTATAGATCCTATCGAAGTGTTTATTGAAATTATATCCAGGCTTCAATTTCTCCTTTGTTTTATAGCCTGAAAATTACCAGTTTAAACTTTTGTTTCTGGCATTGTAAAGAAATCCAGGTAAATTATGTTCCCTCAGTAACCTAATTCACAGTTTAAGAAGCTCTTATTGTATGATTTTTTTTCTTTTTCTAACTAGTATCCATATTGTACAGTTAAACCCTTTTCTTTTTCCCAAGAAAATTCTGCATACTAAAAAAGAGGTTAATTTGTCTGTTTGCTTTTTTGCTTTTCCTCCAGACCTTTTACAAAAGAAAAATAATCTTTTCTTTGTAGATGCTCTTCTTACCTTATTGTGTTGACTGTTCTCTGACCCCTTTCAAAAGTCTATACGCTTGTCCCTTGGTATCCAAGGGATTTGGTTCCAGGACCCGCACGGATATCAAAATCCATGGATGCTCAAGTCTCTTATATAAAAACGCTGTAGCATTTGCATATAACCTATGCATATCCTCCCAAATCCACCATATACGTTCATCTCTGGATTACTTATAATACCCAATACAATGTAAATGCTATGTAAGTAGTTGTAGGACATGGCAAATTCAAGTTTTGCTTTTTTGGAACTTTATGGAATTTTTTGTTGGTGAATATTTTCCATCCACGGTTGGTTGAGTCCATGGATCAGTACCCGTGGATATGGAGGAGGACTGGCTCTACTATACCTTTTCCTATAGCTAGGAGACCATAGATCTAGCACATGGATCACAAACTTAGTGATCTGAACTATGATTCTCATAATGTCTGTTCATTATGATGTGGTCTCTGCACCCTGGTATTAAGCTTGTTTTCTTTAATACCACTAGATCTCATACTGCTTTTACCTAGAAATCCATTGGATGCCCCCAAATAATGCTTGAAGTGGTAGGAAAGGGAATAAATTATGCAACTTTAGTTAATTTCTGCTCAGCTAGCAGCCCCATCTCACTTCCCAAACTGCTGTAATTACCTACCCCCACTGTTGTCTAGAGTGTAAAGAGCAGAGGGGAGGGCTGAGAATGAGACGTGAGTGAAATTAAGAATTGGGTGGCACAGTGGAATCGAATCCTATCTTTGCACACTAGCTGTGTCCATCCACTCAACAATATGAGCGCTGAACACCCTTGATTGATTATGTTTCAGATACGGTTGCTGAAGCTCTTCTGATAAAATAGGCACAGAAGCGACCCAGTAAATGGGCAACATGTAGTTGGTATGTGCATGATTGGCTCACTTTAAGTGCTATCATTGTTGAGACAGTTTGCTCTTAGATGAGGGGACCTCTCCAAGTTTATAGAAAAGGAAAACAGAACTTGTATGGAAGCTGGAAGAAAACGGTAGTTAAAAAGGTAAAGAAAGAAAGAGGAAAGGCCCTTAATGAACAGCATTGAAAAATTGAAAAATGTAGCTCGGCAGTTGGAACCCTGCTTGTCTCTCCAGCCTCATCATGTGCTACTCTCCCTTGTTCACGTCCTAGCAGAAATGGCTTTGCCTGGAACACCCCATCCCTAGCCCTGTTTAAATTATGTTCTCATGTCACATACCCAGTTTGTAATACTGTGTGTTAATGTGTATTTTTTTAAAGTCTGCTTTCCTCACTAGTTTTGTTAGAAAGGCAGTGGGCAGCTCACTTTTGTTGGAACAGAGAGCCATGTTAGAGGGTTATTAGGCTGGAAAGTAGTAAATCAGTCTTTCCAAGGTCTTCTGACCCAGGTTAAGAATTTGGGGGCTGGGAGGGTAGGGCTGGAGCATTACTGGAAACTTTTGAGCAGAAAAGAGACATATTCTAAGCAGCCTTTTGAGAATACTGACTTGAGAACTGACTCTGTTCTTTCTGTATTACACCAGAGAGAGCAGAGGCAGACCACACCACACCAGACCAGCCAGGAGTCGCTTGCAGTAGTGGACTTAGGAGGGTCTAAAAGCCTCTACTGAAGTGGTAGAAGTTAGGCCAGAGAGGAGGGTTAGATCCAGGGGAACTGCAGTGGAGACATTTACGGGGACTAGGTAGTCAGAGATAATTTTGAGTGTTCATGCTATATAAAGTTCAGTGAGAAAAACAACAACAAGATAGAAATTTGTAACTAGTGTGTGACCCTTAACTACATAAAATTAGGGACTGAAGAAAAGTAGATGCAGCTACATCAACATGTAGACAATAGTGCCTTTGGTTGGTGGGATTATGTATGACTGTCTTCCGTTTGTTTTTCTTTTTCTCAAATTTATATTTTTTCAATGAGCACCTATGAGATATTCAGTCCAAAAAAATCACAACAAAAAAGATTTGATTTCAAGCATTTTGGCCTAGTTTCTTGGGTTTACCTTTCACAGCAGTAGGGGTCACAAGTACATGTCTGGAGTCGAGGGCACAGAGTTTGGGTAGAGCTCAACTTACAGGTTAGGGATGGCCGGTGTAGTATAGGAGTAGTTGGATTCCCAGAGGCAGATGATCACAGGTGGGCAGCTGGAGAGGCAGCTCCTCTGGAATCCTGATGGGTCCCCTGCATCTCAGTTGATTTCCCGTCCAAATCCTCCAAACTTGAAAATCTCAGTCATCCTGTAACCCTGACTCATCTTCACTCCAAGCATCTCTTTTCTTCCCCGTACTTGTTAGTTTGGTCTTGATTCTTTGTTCTCCTTTTCTTTCTCCTTGTACTAAGGTAGTGGTCTTCATGCTATTGTCTTGCCTGCCCCCAAAAGAATTTTGAAAACAAAGTTCCATCCTAACATTTCCATATGCTGAGTAACTTGCCAAGGTCATGCAGCAAGTTGGTGGCAGAGCTAGCATTTGAACCCTTGGAGTCTAGCCCTAGAAACTCTGTCCTTAATCTGGAGGATAACAGGCACTCTTGAAACACTGGGAACTTCAAATCATTGTTCTAAGTCATTATTTTTTCTCTTAACTCTTGTTTCCAGTTCACTGTCCCCAAATAACATTACCACAAATGAAATCATATGTTCACTGCAAAGTCTTTTATCATTCATGTCTGCAAGGAAAATTAAGAAGATAAGATAATATATCCATAAATGGAAATTTTATTGTTTAATTTTTATCAAGAGGAATAAGATCAAAGCAATATAAATATTACATATTTTCATAATTTATTAAACATAAAGTAGATTTTTGTCAGAAATGCATCTGTCAATAAAATGGATAGGGCAATAAATTTTTTTCTTCCTAGATTCATGTATCAATAAATGAATTCATGTATCAATAAATGAATAGTACTTACTGTAAGAAAGAGGAAAGGTACACTATCGGTTCCTTCCCCATTTTTGCAGATCTAAGTGCTCAGACACCTGTTCACATGAATACGTGGGACTAGGAACTTTGTCACATTGTCATTCGGTTCTTAGAAATCATTTCAGATTATGTGCCAACAATTACACAGTGACCAGTTAGTTTCTCTTTGTTTCATCCACCTTATTACCCAGATGTTGTTAGAGTCATTTACTTTCTCAATTTCTGGAGAAAGACATTAACAAGACATAGCAAATGCCAATTTATAAACTTAGCTGTTAGTCTTTCACTTAGGGGCATATCATTTATTCTTGTATACACCAAAAAGACTGAGAAAATTAAAATACTGTGTTAGTTATTCAGATGACTTCTGCAATATATCTTTTTTTGAAGGTGATAACTTTTATTACTGCATATTTAGCTTTCTTAATTGATGAAAATTTCCACCAGTGCTCATGGCCAAATCAGGCTGAATTATCATTGGGAAAAGAAATGAACTCACATTTCAATACAAATGAATGTATTAATATGCATTTTGAGAAAAGTTGTAAATAATAAATTATGAACTGCAATTCATAGGATAGTTTGCTAAAACAGTCTAGAATAAAATGTGGAGCTAATAAAATTAATAAGTGTACAATAGAAATGCTATTTCGCATTACTTAATTAGTAATGATGCACTATAATGTATAACTTAAGATTTTTATGAAATGACGAGTATGTTAAAAGTCAGGGTATTACTTTAATAATGATTGTGTGTATCACAATCTGGTGTTGGACTTTAGGAAAAAAGTAGATAAGAGCCATATTTTATAAAAACATGGTCAAACTTTTAATGTGTTTAATGAAACAAGTTATATACTGCTAAAAATTAAGTGCTTTGGCATTTAGGTCATAATTTAATTTTATTTCTATTAACAGGATGTAGACATATTCAAAACTTTATAAGATGAAAATGATTAATCATAACAAATATTTTGATGGTATTTGATTAAATGGGTAGTAACTGCCTTAGTAAGTGATAAACATTGTTTCTGAATTTCTGTAAAATTCCTATCCACAGGTTTTATTCAGTGCATCTTCCAAATTTCATAGGTCTGGGAAAATATTCAAACTGAATTTAAACATCACATGTGCTCGGGGGCTTTTTTTCCCAGGTGATGACACCTCCTGGGGATGAGTGTCAAGAATAATTGAAAAGAATGGAGGGAAAAGCCATTTTCAGCATTAGACACTTTTGCTTTGCGCTCACAGGATACTTCCTAAAAAGTGATACCTTATTAAATAGGAATGCAAGAGGTGAGTGCATGACTGTTGCCCATTTTACATAATGTCTGAATTCTGAATGCTCCAGCATAGACCCGAATATCAGGTTCTAGCTACCCTTTACTTGTATATGCATAACCAGGGGAAGAGGGCCCTTTTCCAGGTTCTTGGTGTTTTTATTAATCCTTAAACAAGGCTTCACAAAGCGATTCAAACTGGCCACTATTTTGACCCCCCAGGAGAGCTTTACACCCTGCGCCAGTGCACTGTATAAGTCAAGTCAGAGTTATGCCTTTATTTGGTAAAGGAAAGAAGGGTATAGTTTTCACAGGAGAATTGGGGATGGATAATCTGCATGAACAGGCGGGCCTGTTCTCAGGGGGATCAGTTTTAGGAAAGAGTAAATATGGGATTACAGGATCTGGAAATTGAGTCCCCATGTCTGCGTATCTCTAAAAGGCCGGTGCATACCCCAGGTTTAGGCAGATCATCATTTGAAGTCCACTGAGTCAGGGCATCTCCCAGTGGAGTATTGCAAACATTTCCTACCCTGTTCACTTAACTCGTAAGTTATCCTGCCCTCTAACTCACCTCTGTGGTTTTCAGTGGCATGTATTGTAGGCGTGTATGTCAGCATCACCTGTGGTAATTTTTCACCCGAACCATGACCATCTCCCTCTCGACCCTTCTTCCTTAGGGGTTGTGGCTCTGTGGCCATGTGTCCCCAGCTGACACCTATTGCTTTAAATAAACTTCTGGACTCTCGTCAGAGTTTTACATCTAAAATTATAAGTCATTTTCACCTTATAAAATGTTTAATATTTTCCAAATCCTATTAATCAGAAATAAAATTATATTATAACCTTTCCACAGGTTTTGGCCTGCAGTGTTAAGGTTTCTTACAGACTGCCCATCTGACTTTTCCGTATTTATCTTCAACTCTTTTGCTGCAAGCCTGACACATTCTTTGGATATTCAGTTCTCTTACACACACCTCATTAGTGCAGTGGTTCTCAAAGTATTGTCCCTGGCCAGCAGCGTCAATGTCTTGTGGAGACTTGTTAGAAATGCCAATTCTTGGCCCCCACCCCTGACCCAGTGAATCAGAAACTCCAGGGGAAGGTGGCCCAGCCATCTGACCTGTGTGTTAACAAGCCCTTCATCTGATTTTGAGACACATAGTGTTTGAGAACCCCTGCCTTAGTTCCGTCTACCTGGACTGTCGTCCTCCTTTCTCGCTTGCTGATGACTTACAAGGGTATTCCTTCCCGGCAGAGTGGCCCTCTCTTCTGTGTCCTACAGTACTTTATCCCATCTCTTTTACAGCAAAGATGACTTTTGCATCTGCATGCGGTACCTGCCTTGGTGAAAAGTTAAGTGCCAGTGAATAAACGCATGTATGCATGAATGAAGGAGAAGAGCATTTTAGGAGGAATGGTGTTCAATCAGGTCAGCGGCTATGGCGAGATCATGGAGACGAATGAAGGGAAAAGCGATGGGGTTTTGTAGTAAGGCAGGTGTTCGTGACCTTTGAAATGCTTGCTTCAGCAGAGTGATGGGCAGGAAGCCCAGATTGTTGGGAGTTAGGGACTTCCAACTTGATGAAGACTTGCACGTTTCCAGAGTTGCTTATTGACTGTTTATCTGAACGTGTGGTAGAAAAAGAAGTTCTTGGGAGAAATAACTAAGTGACCTTAGGCCAGTTACTGACCCTCACGGAACCTGTGATCTCCGAATAGGCAGTCATAGTAATACCTTGTGTTGTAAGTTTTTTTAAAGGATTAAACGAGATTATTGTAACCCTTTAGAATGATGCCTAATATTTAGTTAGTACTTAAATGGTCATTTCCTTTATTCCCCTTCCCCATACAACAATAATTTTTATTTATTAATGTTGTTGATGGCATCCATCACCCTTTGCAAATTTGTATGAGATATGAATTGTTCAGGATACCCTCATTCCAGTCACTGGAGAAATTGTGAATTGCATTTAGCCTGGAACTAACATACCTTGTTGGACCACTGACAGCTCCTTTGAAATACATGTTATCTAGCTGGAAGGACACCCCAAAAGGGTAGTTGTCTTAGTTAAGGCTCTTTTAGATACAAATTACAGAATCCTACCTCAAGCAGACATAGAGAGAGAGAAGGGGAGAGAGAGCTTTTGTTGTCTCGTGTAACTGAAAATTCTGGGAGGGTCCCACCCTCAGGCACTGCCATAGCTGTATCTTCTGGATCAAACAACATTGTCAGTCCTTAGTCTTTCTCAGACCATCCTGTGGCTCAACTGTCCTCCATGTGACTCTCATTCCCAAGCATATTTGCCAGTTACAAATTTCAAGAAGAGGGAAGAGCTCCCTAGTATTTCTAACTGAAAGCCTGGATTCAATATCACTCTTTAGACTTAGGTCACTTGCCCATTCTTTTCTGCTTTTTTTTTTTTTTTTTTTGCGGTACGCGGGCCTCTCACTGTTGGGGCCTCTCCCGCTGCCGAGCACAGGCTCCGGATGCGCAGGCTCAGCGGCCATGGCTCACGGGCCCAGCGGCTCCGTAGCATATGGGATCTTCCCGGACCGGGGCACGAACCCGTGTCCCCTGCATCGGCAGGCGGACTCTCAACCACTGCACCACCAGGGAAGCCCCACTTGCCCATTCTTAAACTGGTTGTTTTGGCCAAGGAACTGGGAGGTACTGGTTTTCCAGGCCTAGCTTCAGGAATATTCTGTTCTATGAAATAAATGGTACGAGTGTAGGAGAAAAGGGGTTCCCTGAAGGGAAATCCAGTTTCTGTTCCCAGAATGAAGGGGAGGCACGGCAGGCGAAACAATTGATATCATATTATTGTACAGACAAGTGCTTTTCAAATTGTGCTTCTGGGAACTCTAGGGGTCCCACTGAGATGCTTACACAGGAGGAAGGGAAGAAGAGAGTAATGCGTGGTGGGAAGTTGTCAAATTCATGCTCACTCGAGCTTTATTAAGAGTAGCTTCACCTTCATATATTTTTATACCCAATTTCTGGCTAAGATTTCATTTGAAAGTGGAATTTTGGCAATACCATTGAAATAGGACAATTTTAGCAGATGGTTAGGTCCATAGCTCATAAAGGTAGATGACCATCATTTTCCCACTCCATCCTGCTGAACAAGTTCTTGCCCTACCTTTCCTTCGTTCCCATTGGCCCAACTCATATTACTAACCCACCTGAGATCCAGACTTGAATCCCCCAGTCAGACATAGGAAGAGCATGACATTAGGCAGAAGTCCAGTTCTCAGTTTACTGTTATTATGACAGTTTAAAAATTGTTACTTAACCCTTTGCCGACCAAGGAGACGTCCCCTCCCAAAGCTGTTGTCAACTTGGTGACGCAGTACGATCCAGCAGTTATAAAGCAGAAAATTTGATTCATTCAAGAAATTTGACTGAGCATAATCTTTGATGATATGTTTATGCTGAAATTTGCAGTTGACATCTGCAAGCTGAGCAGTTTAATTTTTCAAGCCTTCCTCTGTGGCTCATCTCCTAGGTAACTGCTGCTTAAATCACACCCGTGGGACTTTTTCCTTATCAACTATTGACTTTCTTTAACTATTTGGCCCGCCCCTTCATTTTCCATATCAGAGCCCAAAATGTAGCTATTTGTGTAAATAAAGTTTTATTGGAACATAGACATGCCCATTAGTTTAATTTAAGTCTGCTCTGTTTTCCCTCTATAGTAGCAGAGGTGAGTAGCTGTGAAACATGGAGCATGGCCCATAAACCTAAAATGTTTACAGTCCGGACTTTTACAGAAAAAGTTGTTGACCTCCACTGTATATTTATGTGGCCTATTTATTTATGTGTCTTCCTACTTCTTGACATGTGGCATGCTAAAGAATCAGTAATGTCCTTTTAATACTCTCACTCTCTGACGGTCCCACAAGCATATATAGGGAAATACTTTTGCTTTTACCTGTTCCACCTGTGCTCTTTCAATTCTCTGAACAACTTCTCTTTGTTTCTGTGCCCTCAACAGTTTAGTCCTCTTCATCTTCTAAAACTTCCAGCCCTTTTTAAGGAGTGAGAGGGAGAGGGGTGACAGCTTTCCGCCTGGCCCTAGGACACACTGGTGCACACACCTGCATATACTTAATGCATAGATACAAGGTGCCGAACACATGGACAAAAATCAGGTTTGGTGTCATTTTATTTCCCCTCTACTCATCCCTCCCAGTTTCATATTTGTTGTGCTCACAGCAGTATAATTTTGTGAAGAAGTGCTTGATATGGGCCAGGAAGGTTGATAAAGGGAAACGGAAGAGGAGATTTCCCTCGACCTGCATGCTGGATTTCTGTAAGCAGAGCAGCGACGCATCAGAAGGCTGAGTAGTTAAGCTGTACTTGAAGAAAAACAGGGATAATAATACCTCTTTCCTGCATTTTTGCTGTCTAAATGCCCTGTGGAGTGAGAGAAGACTTCAGTCCCTGCGCTTGCGAATCCCTTATCTTTCCCAAACGTTAAATTAATTTTTAAAGCTATTTATTCAAAGTTGACTTAACCACTAGAATAGGAAAGATCAGACAAATCAGCTGTAAGAAATGAAGTACGAGGAAACCCGAACTCTTTGACAAAGTATTCCTGGGAGTAAATGTGTTGAATGAAGCCAGCGGGTAAATGATAAGGGCCTTTACACTGTGGATGTAAGAAGGCAATTTATCAAGAGTACATGAACTCTCCAGTGACCACAAGTCAGGAGGAAACGAGAGTGGAGGAGGAGCCCTAAAAAAATACACTTGAAATACTAAAAAGTGTGAGTGTGTGCTCGCGTGCACTTTTAAATACGCACATTAATATGCAGAAATACCGGTGTATTAAAAGAGGAGCTGCTCAGAGTGTACACATACGGTAGCCTGTGCTGTTGGGGGAGAAGGTATTAAGAATGGTTTCGAGCTTGCAGAAACCTTGGGTGCTTGCAGGTAGAGTTAGGATTTGAGCCTGGTGGTTGTTTGATACCCATTTGCCTGACTCATGAGATTAGATGACCATCTTTCAGGCTCACATGTTTCTCTCTTTTAAGCTTCAGAAGGTCCTGTGTACAATTCTGATAGTTGAGCTAATGCTCTTGTGTTCTCTTCAGGAGTTCAAAGCACCTCTCATTCGTTATCTCATTCATCTTTTCAGCATCTCTTTGAGCCCTGTAGGTGAGACAGCACTATCTTAGTGGGTCACTTTAGAGAAACTGAGGAAAAATGTGGTCACATTATCTGCAGTAGGGTTCCGGGTAACTCAGATAAGGATGGGAATGAGAATGTATGGCTTTATCTTGGCTTTCAGAGCTAGGGAGAAGAGATGTAATTTCTTAGATTTGAGGAGAAAAAAGCCTAATTGTTGAAATATTAGTTCCACTAAAAATATTTACTCTGAGAATGGTCATCCCCAGTTTTCTGCGCTGAAACGACGCAGCTGAAATACACAGAAATTCTTGTACTTTGATTGTAGTCACTTTTTTTTCCAGTTTCATCTCATACTGAGCCGTTGTCAGAGCTGTTAATAAAATACCTAATTATGACTTGAATTCCTTTTCTTGTTTGTTTGTTTCTCCTGTATAACTTTTAGAGAACACTGAACTAACAGCTAAACAGCCAGAGGGGAATTTAGGAGAATTAAGTCTTGGGATAATTCCCCTTAGCTAATTCAGCTTTGAGGTAAATGACTAGTCCCCCGACCCAGAGGTCAGCTTTCCTTATTCCCTCTGAGTTAGTCCTTTTTCCCCTGTAAGTCTAAAGAACACCTTTCTTTTCCTTTTCAAACCATCCAGGTATCATAAGGGGTGAATCTTACTCAGAAAAACGATGCTGGTTGAGCCCGCTCTTGTGGCTGAGTTGGCAGTTGTGTGCGTGTTCCTTCTTTTGGTGCAGGGAGGGGACTACCGTGGTAACTTGGGTTGAGCCATAGTTCAATTAGCAAATTAATTAGTCAGGTTTTTAGCGCCAGCCACAGTCATTTAGAAACCTCCTCAGTGGCTCTCTTCCTGAAAGCCAAATGTATTTTGTATTTGCTGTCGTCTGCAATTTATAAACACACGGAATCCAAAAAAACAAACAAACAAAACCGGGAGGAGGTGGGAAGAGCACTATTTACATTGCACAGTCCTGCTGAGACATCTGTGATTATGATCCAGCTATTAGACATGGAGCCCCCTGTAACTTCCGGTAACTCGTTTCTCCTTTCTTTGTCTCTGCCCTCTCCTTTTTATCTCTTTATTCCCACCTGCCCCTGGACCTCTGGCGGGACCACCGCAGCCTTGGATAAGCTCAGCACGCAGCACCTCTACCACCCCACCCAAGTGGAGATCGTGCAGTCCAACGTGGTGTTTGACATCAGCAGTCTGATGCTCTACGGGACGCAGGCGGTGCCTGTGAGGCTCAAGATCCTGCTGGACCGTCTCTTCAGCGTCCTGAAGCAGGAGGAGGTGCTGCACATCCTGCACGGCCTGGGCTGGACCCTGCGTGACTACGTCCGGGGGTACATCCTGCAGGTAGGGGGAGGACGTCAAGCCGGTGTCGGGGGCCAGCTGGAGAAGGGCTGGGGTAGGAGCCCTCGGCAAACCTGCCCTCCTTCCTGCCCCTCACAGGCCCGGGCATGCACACCCCATTCTGGTTAACGTGGTCCTTTTGGCAGGCTGCTCAGGGAATTGGAAGAAAGGAGCTGTGGGCCAGCAGGCCGGCATCCGGCCTCAGTGGTGAACGTTAGAAAGGAAGTAGTGGCCTGTTGCCTAGGGTTGCTCTGTTTGCATTCTTTTGAATTCAACTCCCTCTCTCTACAACGCGGGCCTCCTGGCTTCCCCAACAGGCCTTATCGAAGCCCTACTAAAAGGGAGGGTACGGAGGAGGGTGATGGGTGTGCGAAAATCTGAAATTGCACTTCATCTGGGTTTCGTAGGGCTGGTTCTCACGCTTACTTGGTAGGTTTGGTATTTTCTTGGTTGTCTCTTCTCTGTACCCTAACCATTTATTGCTTCTTCATCCAAGTCAAAGGAACACCTCTGTAAACTCCCTGCTTTTGTAATCAGTAAACCCTCACATTCCAAAACATGCAAACCTGGTTGTAGATTTGGCCTTCACAGCACCTGTTCCTCCAGCTTGAGCCCCTTCTGTGTGTCAGGGGCACTTCCGGTCTGGTAAGAGTCTTGAGACTTTTCCGGAGGGCCTGCAGCCTCCACTCCCCATGCCCCCAGCCTCCTCGCCTTTTCCATCATTTTTTGCTGTATGTCATGAGTCGTTTTGCATTGTGTACTTTGCCTCTGAAATGTTTTTATGGCCATCTGTCTTCCCACGACACTTGAAGGGTAAATGTTTGAAAGCAGCATGTTGGGAGACCCCAGGATCCAAAAAGACTACACTGGACGATGAAGAAATACTCCCTCCTGCCAAAGGAGATCACAGTTGGAGAAGGTAGAATCTGAAGTGATGTTTTGAAATTTCTTTTGGGGGATAATACCAGGAGAATTGACCCATTCCAAAACAAAAATTGGTTTTGGTTCTGCCAGCCTTGTTGATGGCCCGAACCACCCTGTGTTGTGTGTGAGGCTGCCAGCTTGGTATGTGATGAGTGGGGGAGAGGGCCTTGAGTCTCGCCCTGGCTTTAACCTGGCGTGAACACACACACGCTCCTGTCATTCTCCTGTGTGGTACCACCGGGTGTTAGCCAGGGCGAGCGGATGAGGGATGCTGAGTGGAAGTAGAGAAAGGGGGAAGGTAGGTTCACCCGCCTGCTCCCAAGACTGCTTTAGTTAGCGTAGAATCATTTCGTAGTGAGACGTCAACTTGGAAGGCACAGGGCATTTGGCCCTCAGAAGATGAGATGGTGCTGATAACAGGAATAATTATATAGTACGTTTTCAGTTTATACAAGACTTTCACAAGCATTCTCTCATTTGCCCCAGGTTGGGGACGTTTCAGTGGGGTGAGTGGAAAGTTAAGTCCTGGGTGATCAGGGGGTCCTGAGGCGGTGCAGGGTCCAGGAGGAAGGGGCCAGGAAGAACAAAGCATGGAACCAGTCCCACAATCCCCGCTTAGGCCAATCTGGAGACACACACAGTGCCATGTCTTTCTACAGTTGTTTCCACACATGATTATTAATGTCCGCTTGGGATGGGTTCTACCCTGCAGGAAGGAACAAACCTCTTGCAGATTTCTGAATGGCACTGTCAGCTTGGCTAAGCACTCCTTCCTTTATAAACTGTAGGGTAGTATATGCCCCGACCTCGTCACATCTTTACTGCCTCCAGCGCAATGCTTCGTTCTGTCACCAATGCTGTATTTCAGGTCCACGTGTCTATTTTTGCCTGAGATAGCGGGACCATACACTTGATCTCTTACTGTTGAAACACAGAGATACGAGCATGACTGTGATTAATTGCCATCGTAACCACCCAGTGTCCCGTAGCATTCTGACGGCAGTAAATACAGAACCTGCTCAGTGTTCTGTGCTGTAGTCCTGATGTTCTGCCTTGAACGGTGCCTGTTCTTTGTTTTACTTGAAATTATTACTTAGGTGTTCATTTTTTCTCAGCATTTCCACATAACTGTAAGACAGGCGTAGAAAATGTACTCCATATTTAGTTTTGTGTGAGGGCCTAGGATTTAAAGATACAAAATTACAAGAGAAATTAAATTTCAGAGGAAAATTCAACAAAACCACAAACTAATAGTCTCTTATTTTGGGCTGAAATACTGCCTAATAAAGAACACTGTCACTTATTGTGATGATTACTTAATTGCGAAAATTATAATTAATTTTCATTAATGTCTTAGAGATTCTGAGAAAGTCTCAAATTTAATGTGATCTGTTTTCTCCACTCAGGGTCTGAAATTGACGTTTTGAGAAAGTCATAGACGATTTTTATATTCGAGGAACACTGGGTTTCGTTTCTGTCTTGTTTTATCGGTAGTACTGATGTCATATGGATTTTATTTAAATGATGCTTTTTGTCATTCAGCATTTATCATCTACTTGTTTCTTGTGAAACCAATTCTTGGTTTCGGAAAAAAGCAAGAGGTTGAAGGACACAATACTGTTATTTATGTAGTGAGAAAATGCTCATTTCCTTGAAAAACAATAAGCAAGAGCTGGACTATAGAAATAAACCTTTTTTTCTCTAAAGCAATGTTATTTGATTATTGGCCAGTACTTTTAAAATTATATATGGTAATGATAAGGTATGCTCAGATGACTGAATATAATTATATGTAACATTTTTGAGCAGGTAGACTATAAAATGTGCGTCCAGAGGTTGTGGAACCCTATAATGCACGATTAGTGTACAAGTCATTTTATCTGGCTAAAACTCAATTGTCTTGTAGCCCTCAAGGCATCAATTTTAGCATTATTGCTCTCAACAACAGTATATTGAATATTATGTCAGTTAGAGGAGAATAATTATCAAGGCAAGTTAGGGTGGCTGTTAGTCTTACCACATATTGACTTGGTTAGCAGCTGGCTATAGATTGTGTTACTGGGCAAATGAAGATGTACAGTAAGTTGAACTGGTGAAGCCAGGATATTAATTTAACTCTCTCTGGGCCCAAACCTACATCCCTGACATATAAACACAGCCACTTCTGGTTTCAGAAATAGTTTTGAATGTGGAAGAATAGCAGTGTCTGATCTGATTTTGAATTTTGGGATGTGGGGGGAAAGAAGAGCTGGCCGTTCAAACCTATCCTTTGCAGGCGTGTTTGAAGAGGTTATTAAAAGAGAAAGGGAGATGATTGTGGTGGCACAGATATATTTGGGGCTAGCAATATTTTCCAAGAGTCCTGTACTGTTTCTGTAAAAATTGCTTTTCACTTATGTGATTATCTGTGTGATTCATAAGCTAACCAGCTGGCTAAGACTTGCACTACAGTGACTTAAGAATCCAGGTAGTATCTTAGAGGTGAAGAACCCAGTATTCTCCTGTGTACCAATCAAAGTGTTCATTCAGAAAGTGCCAGAAAAGTGAAGTAAATTTTAGGCATTTTCTCACAAAACAGAAAAAAGGAGGAAATAGGCAATTTGATCTGAAAAAGCAAACTGTAACGGAACATGAGATATTTTTTTCTGCTGCTGAAGAGTTGTTCGTATTTCAAGTCTACATCTCACAGTACGTTTATTCACAGTGAATAAAAGCAGTGTCCTGTTCTTTCCCCATTTTCCTTGTCTCTGGCCTAGGATATAAGAATATGGGTGATTATCATTGTTGAATTTAATCATTTAAACATCAAGTGTTCACACAGTCTCTCTGCAGTTTGAACGTGTAACTGACTTGCCTGGGTTCATACGCCAGTCCATCTGTGGCGATCTCCTCCTTTGCAAATGAGTCCTGCCAGAATTCAGGGAACCGTATCAGACACTCTGAATAATTAGCTGAGGTGTCAGCAGCCTTGTGAGAGGACGAGCAGTGATGCACATTTCAAGTCACCTGTGTCTTGAAACAATCAGGACTAATAGAACAATCAACACTCTAGAAGAACATTTCCCAGAGTATCCTGGGTGCATTTGTCTTCCGGAGATCCGACCTGAGCATTAGGCGGACCTACACTCTGGATCCTTTTCTTAGAGCCTAGTGATAACATTAGCATCATAAAGGCTCTGAGAAGTTGGTTTCTGAGAATAGACAAGTAGCTTCCACCAACCTTACCCGCTTCATAGCCTCTTCCTGTGAAGTTCATCAGAAGTCTTCCATTCCTGAACACACTCAACTCTTCTTCAACTTAGGGTACTTGCATGTGTGGATTCTTCTACCTGGACTCCCCTTCTCGTCTCTCTGCATGGGCAATGCCTTGTCCTTTAGGTGTCCACCCACTTTTTCACGGAGACCTTTTCAGTCCAGCTTAACCCACGTAGGTCTCTTCTCATGCGGCTCTATCTCAGGATTCTGTATCCCTCAAGCTCCAATACAATTTAAAATCAATCAAGTCAACTGTTAAAATGTTTTTTTTCCTGGCTTCCTCACTCGGGAATGCCACAGAGGCAGGGTACTCAATAAGTACTTGTTAAATGAATGGGTAAAGAAACCTGCTTCACTTGATGTAGCTTGACATTTCACCATGGAACCCATGGACTATCTAATGACTTCAGTGGGTCCAAGGGCCCTTAGTCTTTCTTCAGGTGTCCTGGGGACCAAAGGCTGTAATAGCAGCTGGGCCATTGAGGGCAGTAAAAAGAGAGGCAGAAGCTCCCACACACACCCCCTAGCTAGTGGTCTGTGTAGAATAAGTGTTTTGTGGTATCCATGTGGTAGGAAACATCAATATTAAGCAAACACTTGGATTTAAGCAGCCCTTTGCGGAGCAAGTTCACATATGTTTCGCTCTTTGAATCCTCTTTCTTATACCACCCTCTTGTAGATATTGCCAGTGAATTAACATTTGTAGTTGTTGAAGCTCAAGTAACTTTTCCATGATCACAGAGGCTGCAGACTGGCACAGTGGGTGTACTGTAAGCTTCCTGAGGGTAAGAACCCCTTACCTCTTGTTTGTCACTGTAACCCACCTCCCAGCACCCAGCCTGGCATGTAATAGTGCTTACTAAATATTGGAGGGAGGAAATTTTGAAATCTGATTCCAACGTGGGTCTCTGACTCAATGGGCAGTGTTTGGGTGGTTTCTGGCTTTGTTTTTTAAGACTACCAAGCTGTATTTCCAGAATGTGATATGTAGGGGTCTTGTGGCATCAAAGTGGTGTGGTTTGGGAAACAGAGAAGACCTGAGAAGTGCTTAATGGCAAAATGAGGTGAAATTGGTTCCTCTTTTGCGTTCCTTTTCTTGCCTACTTCCTGATACTCCACCTTGTTTCAGGTTCCCTTTGTTCTCTGATTTCCACGACGCAGACTTTTCCTCTAGATCTAATACTTAATTATGCTTCATTATAAATGCTCATCTTTGACTTACCTTTTCAGGGATACATGCCTTTTGTAATTGAGTGTATAAAAGGAAAGGTTTTATAGCTAATTAGTAAGATTGCGACTATATCATGTGCAGGGAGTGGAACAGAGGCGAAGTAGCTCTTTTCTCGGTCCATAAAAGGATATCAAGTTGGATAGTAAGGGGGCCCTGGCTGTTGAGTAAGAAGATCGGGCTCAAGCCTCAATACTGCCACTGATTATTTATGTGAATACGGAAAAATGTGCCATTCTTACACATGGTTCCTTCATCTCTAAAATTGAGATAATCCTTTATATCTCTCTTGCTTTTGAATGGCAAAATGATGAAATAACGTGGATGAAGTCATGAAGTTGTAAACTCCAATTCCAGTTGGTACTTTTCACTTACATCTATGCATAGAGCTAGGTCCGACCAGTTAACAGCAGGGCAGTATCAGGGGCCAAACATGTTTCTCTGCACATGTTCAATGCTTAGGAAAAGATAGGAAGCACATTTTAGCGATTAGTTAATGGGATAAATGTTAGTCGTTTTAGTAAGTAAACCCTGAAATACTAGTGGCCTAGCACAATAGGAATTTCTTTCTCCTTCTCAGCGAGACCAGCCGACGTTCCTGGGTGGTGAACACTTTCTTCCCAGAGGGGATTTGAGGAGTAGTAGTTTAGAGCCTCTGCCGTTTTATGGCTCTGCCCTTCTCTGGGACCTCAGCTTCCTCATCCCGGTGGCAGTCCCAAGAGAAGGTGGGTGAAGGGGTGGTGTGGGAGGTTTTCATGGACCAGGCCTGAAAGTAGAGTGGGTCACTTTTCCACGTGTCGCTAATGAGAGCTTACGTCTCATTAGGGCCATGTGATTGAAGGGAGCTAGGACACTAGTCCCACTGAACAGTCGCTCCCAGCTGTGCCTCTGCCCCTGCAGGATGCCCGCAGGTCAGTGCCCCTCTCATGTGTGGTGGAATAGCCAGCATTCTGCCTTCTTTTTAAACGGGCCAGGAAAGCTTAGGGCAGAATATTAGTGTAGTTAAGGCAGGTTCTTACTGAGTTCTGGCTGCAGGTCTTACTAAGTGTGTGAAATAGACTCATGTCTTTATCCACCTCAGGCTAGGCTCCCTCACCTGTAAAGCAGGGATATTGACTACCTCATGGGTTTATTGTGAAGATAAAACAAGATGATGCACGTAAGGCATTTAGTCGTACTGCTTGCTAAGTATCCAGTAAATGTTAACTGTTAACATGATGATGAAAACGATGATGATAGAGGCTGCTCGAGACTGTTGCCAACCTGGCCATTTTAGAACTGTGTGCATAAAGCAGGCTTAAATCCTGGATATCTTATATTTCACCATGCCTCTTAGAACAGAGTGTCTTACCAGCCAGTCTGGTAAAAAGGTAGCTACTATTGAATTGTAAGTAAATAATACATACATACCTATGCATATACATACATATACACAAACTTGCATGTACATATGTACATAGTACATGCTTGGTTTTACAAATAAGAGACGGGAGAGTATCATGACAAAGATTTTGGACTTTGGAGTGGAACAGACGTGGGTATAAATCTTGGTTTTACCTTTTGATAGCTCTGTCACCTAAGATAGGTCATTTAACGTATTTGAACCTAAGTGTCTTCATCATAAAGGCTATTCAGATGATATGTATGAAGTCCTTAGTGCAGTAAGTAGCCCACAGCACTCTTCTGAAAATTAACCATTACTACATGGTGTGTGCATGTGTGCTTTTTTTTGAGTAATGACTTAACTCCATCTATGACTATCATTTTATTACCATTGCACTTCTCTGTTTCATCAACTCTTTCAATACCCTTCCAAGCACCTGGCAAAGAATGAATGAGTACTCGATAGATTTATTTAAATGATTAGAGTATCTGGGCTTTCACCCCATTGCGTAAAGTAAAACTTATTTAAAATAGTTACCCTTTTTTTATGGCTATTATCTGACCTCACAGATTTTGAGGAAATTTCTGGAGCAGAAAGAAAAATGGATCTAGGTATAAATTCATTTAGGTAGTCCTTTAAATAACCAATTTTGTTGATTAATTACTATGTACTGAGTACACAAGAGAAGATCTCTCAGGAAGCCTTCACTCACAAGGAAAAAGCATCTGTTAACAAATTGTGGGAATTAAGCTCAAAACTATAAGAACGTACAGATGACCCATAGCATTGGCATAGAGTGGGATTATTTGACTCCAACTGAAGATCGGATTATCACCACCATGGTATAAGGGGTCTCCGTATCATTTCAACATATGTGAATCTTGCAGGCGAGAAGGATCACAGGGGGATCAAGATCCCCCTGTCTTTGGCAGGGATATACAAAAGTAGATGGTTCAGGACAGTGTACTGTATTTACAGTGCCTGTTTTCCCAACCACTTGGACTATTGTATAGATGGTATCCCAGCAATCCTCCTAACCTCCCTATTAGAGAGAGAGTTTCAGAGACTATTATCGTAGCTGAAGGCCTCAGGCAGGGTCAGAGCTGGAAATGGAATACAGGAATTTTTGAATCCCTTGCCAAAGCGCTAACAATTTGAACAGCAATGAAAATAAACACCTTATATCCAAGGACGTAGCTTGATGTTTTGTGCTCAGAGCTAAAATAAAAATATTCCTCCTTTTACCCTTGCAAAGTAGAAATACATAGCCCACCAAATTCTAGCATGGAATTCAGTGACTACTGGAATAGGATTTATGTCTGTGGGAGATGGAGGGAGGGTTTTTGTATTGCATAGAAGGAGCAGAAATGAGCCCAGAGCTCACTGGCCATTTGCCATTGGTAAGAACCAGTTCAGATTTACTTGAAATGGATGTTCTCTGTGATGGCGTTGATTAAACCATATGATCTCCAGAGCAACACTCTTTTATGCTCCTTGTTGAATCTAAAGTCGAAAGTTCCTGAGCTTTGGGTCTAGACCTCCGTTCTACCACCGGTTAGCTCTCTAGCCTTGCAAAAAGTCAGTAATTTCTATGAGCCTCATTTTCCTGATGATACCTACATAATAGGGTTTTGAGGATAACGAGAAGTAATTTGTTAAGTTCATAGTGTTGCTCAGTAAATGTTAATTCCTTAAGCTGAGCGACTTCCCAATTCCCCACTCACCAAAACCCTTAAGTTCCTAAAGCAACAAAGCTTTGTGATTCTTCTCCGTGTCCGTATATTTCATTTGAGCTACTGTGTTCTTTTCTAATGTTTCCCCCAATTTGACAGAAGGGGCAAGTGGAGAATGAGAGGGGCTTGCTCAGGAAATGAGCTCTATCATGACTATAGCAAAAATCACGGGAAGGCTCTCAAGACCCAGCCCTAGCCTACCATCTGTTTCTTTGGAGTGACCTACATTTCAAATACTCATACGCGAGATCACGAAGGGCTGTGAAAAGCAGAAAGGGAGCTGAGGATCGGTGCAGGTTTCTAGAAGCTTTTGCTAAATCTGTGCAGATGGGACAAACATAAATAAAGATACACTTTTTTGATTCATGCATGACAGCTATGGAAGTAATGCCAGCAGCAACTGGAAAGTAGAACGCGGGCCAGTACATTTGCTAGTAGGATTCAAGTGACCACTGCCAAATTGAATTACTCTAGGAAGACCTGTTGAAAGAGGAGATTCTTCAGGAAGAAGAGAGAGATTGTTACTTAGTAGAAGGGATGGAACAAACCTTTTTCCGTTTAGGAAGAGTGTTAACATTGGGGAGAGTTATGAACAAGTTTAAGGGAGAGCGTTGCATTTCGGTTGGGTGAGCAGCTTTGAGCTGAGGTGTTGGTGAGTGTGGTTAGGCCAATCTGGGCCTGTTGATCAGAAGCTGTTCTTCATTCACATGATGTTTACGTCACCATCCGTTTCTAAGGGGAGGGACTAGTGATTCTGCTGGTTCGCAGACCTGACATTTGCTGCTAAACAACTTAAAAAGGTGGATTACTGGCTAGTAACTGCATAAACGGTTATTTTTAGAAATTCACCATTTGAGGTCCTGTTGCTATCGAGGAAGTATTTTCATTTGTTGGTGGCAACCGAGTCACCTCTGTATCCCCTCTCTTTCTTTCTTTCTCTCTCTCCCTCAGTCAAGGTAAACCTGGGACGAGAGACTTGGAGGGTAGGCTGGACAGTGTAGTTTTGCGTTAGCAGTGCAGTGCCTCGTATGGTCACAATAGACCATAGTACCTCAGACCCCAAATTAAGAGAAGGAGATATTGGTTGATACACATTTACTCTCCAGAGCGCATCTGCAATTTACTGTGTGTTTCTCACCTCTAGCCCCCAGGAAAGCATTTTTCAGAGGCTTTGAGAACTGAAGGTCCTGTCTGTAAGGAGAGGTTTCCTTGTTCTCATGTAATTTTCTCTCTTTAGCAAAGCCATAATAATAGTGTCAGAGGCAGCTTTCTAGTTAGAATGAGTAATGTGGTTACTGTATTTTCTATTTTTATTTTAATATGTTTTTCCTGCTGTGGATTTTTTTTTCTTTTTGGTTTTAAAAATAGCAGTTGAGTAAATGTGGTAATTCGAAGAATCTGGTGCACATTGCATCCTCTCTGGGATGTGATTCTGAAGGAATACTTGTCTACAACGGGCATTTTTCCCCCCCAGATTCCTTAGTGGAATAAACAGGAGAATGTTTGGAACACAGACCACTGAAAATATTGGCTTATGGTCAGGCCAGGTTAGGCCAGGCTTCAGAGAAATTGACATTTAAACCATAGAGTATCTATACCATAGGTTTTTGCCTCTAGAGTATCCGTCAGTATTAAGCCTGTTTATTTTACGGTGTGTTGATAAGACACAGAATTAGGTAGGTAGCTGGAGATGCACCTTAAATTGGTTCATTCGTTTGCTTCTTTTAAAAGTACAGCACACAGGTTTAGAAATTTTAAATTAACAACAAAACACATTTAAATTCCCCTTGAAAGAGTAATTAAGAGCTCTTTGTCTCTGTGTCCTGTCATCTCTGCCAGAATGAGAGTTCATGCTGAGTATATTCCATTGAGTCAGCCATCATTCCATCACCGGCAGGAATCACTTTTCCACATATTGACATGTGAGGGAATGTCTGCTTGCAGTAGCCATGGGCTCGTGCCAGATTTTGAGATCCATAGGGGCAGTGCTGGGAGCTTTTCAATTCTGAATCAGAGATCCAATTCATAATAGCTGAGCCAGGGAAACTGGGTTGAATCTGTGGCCAAATCCAAGGCAAAAAGCTCTTTTTTTCCCCTTTCCCTTTTTGCAGTGCTTTATTGCTTTAAAATATGAGTGCCTCTGTCCATTGATCCTCCGGTGTCTTTACATTGGATTCAAGTTGTGGTGTCTTAGGTGAAAAGGTCAGTGTTTTATTCATTCAGCCACACATTGATGGAGATTAACTGAGAGCAGTACAAGACATTTGCATCCTGTTAGACCTAGGGCACCTGAAAGAAGTTTCTTTTTCTCCCTACCCTTCACTCTGCCTGCTGCAGAGGAGGATGGCCCTGTCTTCTGGGAGTGGGGGAGGGTTTTGATTGGCTGTGTGTTAACTGCCTCAGATCCATGGTCATAGGGTGAGTAAGAACCCCTGAGAATCAAACATGTCATCTGTGTAGCCTCACCTGATTTAGTGCTTTTCCTCAAGTCTGAGGTGTCTCCAGGGGACTTTTTTCCCTTGCAGCACTGATCTTTCAGTGAGGTGCTAGTGTCTGTCCTGAGCAATAACAAGGAAAAACCATGAAGTGTGAACAGTTCTTATTAGGCGGGTAAATGTCATTAACGCCTTTGCAGCCTTCTCTGCAATCTGAATGCTCTTGTCAAGAGAGTGACTTACTGAGGCCTCCTGTAAAATCATATACATGGAATTTAAGAGACTGAAGTTTCACATTTTAATTAAGCAAGGTCATTAAGCTTCCTTTGCTTATGGATTTTTGTAGTCAATTACACTTGTGTCTGATACAGACAGACGCTCTCCAATAAGCCTTTCGAAAATCTACCTACAAAAATTATTTTTAAAATTTGAGAAATACTTGATTTACTTTAAATCAGAGTTTTAGGTAATTCTTAATGTTTGTCGGGAGTAGATGCTTCTCTCTGTTTTAATTTTGTGGAGACCCGTATACTCATGCATTATACCTGATCATAATATGCATGTTTTCATATGTGGTGTGAGAAGAGTTAGCATTTCGACTTAATGAGTAGGTCAGCTGGTTTAATAAAAAGTCTGAAGTGCATAGTGTTAAAATAATGATTTTATTATTTTCAGTACTTATACAGAAATCTTTCTCCAACCATGAGTTTGCCTTATGTAAAATTCTAGTATTTTCCTGAACCAAATTTTTTTTTTTTTTTTTTTTTTTTTGCGGTACGCCGGCCTCTCACTGCTGTGGCCTCTCCCGTTGTGGAGCACAGGCTCCGGATGCGCAGGCTCAGCGGCCATGGCTCACGGGACCAGCCGCTCCACGGCATGTGGGATCTTCCCGGGCCGGGGCACGAACCCGCGTCCCCTGCATCGGCAGGCGGACTCTCAACCACTGCGCCACCAGGGAAGCCCTGCCTACTAATTTTTAATAAAGAAAAATGAATTGAGACATGTGGCTAAAGCTTTGGGGGAAGTAAATCCAGAAACTTATAGGCAAGTTAGAGGTGGAGAATGGAAATTAATTAAATGGTACTTACTATTACTAACTTAAGATGTATAATTTAATGTGTTCTATTTACTTAGGATACAATCTTTGTTTCAGATTTGATTCATCATCCCTTTTTTAACATTTCATTAGGTGATAAGTTTTCTTTATGTTTTGTGTAATTTGTTCTGTTTTTCTATTTTGATGGTTCAGGAAAATGTATTCATTCAACAAACATTTACTTGAGTGGCTGCAGTATTCAAGTGGTAAAAAGGCACCGTGACCCTCTGTTACAGCTCTCAGGTTAGTGGAGATTGGGGCTCAAGTTAAGCTAAAGGAAAGCAGAGGCCATTCGTGTACATTTTCTAATGAATATATAAGCACGATCCGTAAGCAGTGCAATAATGAGTTATATGTAAATAGACTCTTTGGACATATTTCCAACTTGCCTGAAAAGTTAATGCTTTAAGGGATTTTAAACATTCCCTAGCTATCTTGCTTGTACTGTTAATTTAAACTCTGCAATTAAATGACTGACTAAACCAAATTAATTTTCAGTTCGGCCCATACTTTTTGAATTAAAAACATTTAGTTTAGTTCGAATGAATGAAATTTTGCTCTCTATGATGGAAAACTCACCTATTCATTAGATCACAGAAGTTAAGCAGCAAAGATGCATTTCCTTCCAATTCCTTAACACACAAATCCTCGGACAAGTTAATAAAAACTTATTTTAAAATTCCCTTTTCGTGAGAATCCAAATATGATCATTTTAAGCCCTATTAGGATCATTTTGCAAAAGCTACCCAGGAAGTCACTCACTTAGAACAAGAAAATCTCTTGTGGAATTACTGTGGCCAACACCACTTGGGGAGTAACTGGGCCAATTAAAATGTAGATGTTTTAGATTAAAGTATGTTGCCTATTCAGATAAAGAACATCAAATTTGGAATTAGTCTATATTCCCTTTGTTAGTTAGATTTCTTCACATGTGTCCGTAGATTCTTCTTGTGGAAAGTAGTCTCAGGTTTTTGGAAGCACAGTAAGAGGGTCCATCTGACCACACCATCTGCTTTGTCCTCTCTCTTCTCTCTTTTCCACCTTACACCTAGATTCAGGCTGTTACTATAAATTATGATTTCCATGGTTCACATTTTAGGGTAACTTTGACAAAGAGATGTCTGGAGTATCAAGATTATCAAAGATGTTCAGTAAAACTTCTTCATAAATGTTTTTCAGGGCACCAAATGGAAGGGAGCTTTACTGTGTTATATTTCCCATGTGGAAAAGTATCTGGGACCTGAAAGGGGCACACCCTTGGAATGGGAATACTTCTTAGAAAGGAACTTTATAAAGAATGCTGTGATGTGTAGGGTTTTCATGTGTGATTTATTCACTTGAGCAGAAGGTCCAAACAGCATCCTGGGTATAAGTTGTGCTTTCCCAGACCTGAGAAGTGTCTGAAAAGTTAGATTTCACAAACTTTTTAGATTTGCCTACGCTATGCCACAGGTCACATATGTCTTGCTAAGCGTCTGGTTGCCATTTATTTTAGTCAAGGTTTGGCTTTTGTTAAAAACGTTGGATTGGGTTTCTTCGTAAAAGATGTTTACCTTCTCTGTCACGTGTTATTTTATATTAACAGAAAGGATGGTAGAATTTAAATGCCAGTGTTATGTGGTGACACAGGAAGGTGTTCTTTTTCTATGGTGTTCTTTCTTTCATTTTTTTGAGATATAGATCTTTTAATCAGTTTCACTTAGTAAATATTATCTGAATGCTGAGGAGGGCTGGGAAGATCATGGTTCTTTTGTTGTTACTCACTTATTTACAGCAGTACTTGTGAAAGGGTACTATGCAGATGTTAAATATAAGAACACTTTCTAAAGTTTTGCAAATAATACTTCTACAGTGTTCTGAGTGGGATGGAAGGAGACCGAATGTACTTATGTGTTGAATAACGTCAGACTTTCATGGAATATATTGAAAAGATACTCCTTTTAGTCATTGCCTATGTATTCTTTTGGAAACAGTGTTCACAGAATTAAAGCATATTTTCCTACAGAACAAATATGTGAATGGTACATACATCTTCCCTTATCTGGAGTATGTAGTTGAAAAACCTAAGTAATTCTGTTAAGTCTAGAACCTCTAAACATGTTTCAGGAGTATTTTTCTGCTTAGAATGAGCTCTGTAAGATGCCATATAATTTTTGCTTTGTAGTTAGTGTTTGTGAACAGCATAGAACTTAGTGAGATTGGGAGATGCTAATATGCTAAGTGTCATACTTGAAATATTTCGTTTTTTTTTTAATATAAATTTATTTATTTGTTTAGTTTTGGCTGCTTTGGGTCTTCGATGCTGTGCATGCACTTTTCTCTAGTTGTGGCGAGCGGGGGCTACTCCTCGTCGCGGTGCACGGGCTCTAGGCGCACGGGCTTTAGTAGCTGTGGCTCGTGGGCTCTTGAGCGCAGGCCCAGTAGCTGTGGCGCACGGGCTCAGCTGCTCCGCGGCACATGGGATCCTCCCGGACCAGGGCTTGAACCCGTGTCCCCTGCATTGGCAGGCGGACTCCCAACCACTGTGCCACCAGGGAAGCCCGAAATATTTAGTTTTGATAAAAATAATATATTAAATAGAGGGAGTTCTCCCTATAAAGCTGAACTAACCTTGAGGAACATGCAGGCCAGTGTGTAAAACAGACAGGTAATATAAACAGATTAAAAACTGTTTTTGTTAATAAAAATTTAGTTTAGAACAAAACCCAAAATTTGCCTTAGAAAATGTTTCCAAATTTTTCTCTTATTTCATTCCCAAATAAATCTTTGGGGGCAAGAATAAAAATGTGAAGATTCGTCTCTTTTTATTTGAACTGGAATATTAGCTTACGTTAGAATGCTGTGAAGTATTTATGGAATAAAGATAGAGAGCTTTATTAATGTTATCATTTCTGTGGACAGAGCTTAAAAACAAGACTCTGAGAGAAAGAGGGGAATGCTTTTTTCTCCATGTCAAGTAGGTTCTGCAATTCATGATTATGAAAACAGAGGAACACAAAAACAAAGGTCTGTGTTTTCATGAGTTTTAAATTATGAGGCCAAAAACACTGATTTAGATGTAATAAAAATCCATATACCTCAGCTTATTAGTGATTTTCTTTTAAGACTTTCTGCAGAAAAGAAATTGCCGGACTTCACAAGAAAGTTCACGTTGGGTATTTTAGATGGCCTTTATAAAATTTCACCCACATTTTGTACTTTCACACAATGTTACATGCCCTTAACAAGATCAGTAAGAATGAAGTATGGAATCCTGGAGAGGAACATTGGGGGAGCTTTGGAAATGTGGAATGGAACCCGAGTACCAAGGGTATTGAGTGGCAAGTTAAAGCATTTTATTTCATTGGAAGTCGATTCTTGTTAAGTAAGTGATGAGTTTATTAGTTATCCACTGTTGTGTAACACACCACCCCAAACTTGGTGGTTTAAAACAACCACTGTTTTATTGTTGTTCACAAGTCTGTGGGTCAGCTGGAATGTTCTGCAGTGAACTGGTACTTTGACAGGATGGAGGCGGGTGTGGGTTGGTTGGTGTCAGATGGCCTCAATTTACACATCTGGCTGTTGGGTTGGGACTGGCTGTCTGTTGGGAGAGGGAGGTGGTAACTGGTTGTAGTATAGCTCATCTTTGAGCCAGGTAGCCTGGTCTTATTCACATGCAGATAGCTGCAGCGTTCTGAAGAGCAGCAGGAGAGGACAAGTCCACATGCTCAAGCACTTCTGAATATCTGCGGGCTTCATATTTTTTAGAATCCCATTGGCCACAGCAAGTGACATATGCAAAACCCAGGGCCAGAGTAGGGGGTGATTATGATTATTTCAGGACATGTGTACAAGGAAGCCTGAAGAATTGGGGGGCCAGTACTGCAATCATTGATCACCAGACTCTAGTGCCTTAGGAAGCTTCATTTGATAGTGGTATCATGTGGAACTGAGGAGAGGGAAGCCCTGAGCCAGACTCTCTAGTTAGAAACTGTCACTGTAGTTCAAGTAGAAATAACCCTGGCATTAGGGTAGTGGCAGAGAGAGTAAACAGCAGTATTAGATAAAACCACTGCTAACTGAATTCGGTAGGTAAAGGAGAGAGAAGGTGTTTGTAGATTGATTCCAGGCTTCAAGGTTGGGTATATGGGAATCTCAAGAACTGGTGAGATTTTGGACCTTAATTATGTTTGCAGTGAGCATAGGATATCTGTGCAACTTCTAAGGCAGTTCCCACTCCTCTGTGCAGGAACATTAATATGAAATGAGACTGCATCTTTGAAATTCTTATTGTTTTTAATCTGTTGCTTTAGAATTCATGGCCTTGTCCCAGTGCCCCCTTGACCCTAATCCTTGTGGAGATGATTAAGTGACAAGAAGTGTTTCATCTCATCTCTTAAAAGCACATGGACAACTTCGCTGTAAGCAAAATGTTTCAAAGTTTGGATTTCCTAGTTTCATTTCTCAGAGTTCAACATATGCTTAGGATTTTTGAGAATTTAGTTTTACAGGTATTTCTTTGAGATTGTTTTTTTATATTTAGAAGTATTGTCAATTTTGATAAAAGTTAAAAATTTGGTAATATCAGTATTCCTTTGTAAAGCATTTTATGGTCCAGGTTTCAGAGCCAGAGTATAAAAGTTTTGCTGCTTTTTTAATCATTCTGTTCATAATCTGGGGTTTAACTCCTCCATATTGCAAATTTTTTTTTTTTTTTTTTTTTTTGCGGTACGCGGGCCTCTCACTGTTGTGGCCTCTGCCGGTGCACAGCACAGGCTCCGTACACGCAGGCTCAGCGGCCATGGCTCACGGGCCCAGCCGCTCCGTGGCATGTGGGATCTCCCCGGACTGGGGCACGAACCCGTGTCTCCTGCATCGGCAGGCGGACTCTCAACCACTGCGCCACCAGGGAAGCCCTGTAAATGTTTTTTGTAGAAATCATGTCTAGATTATTTATGAACATGTATTAAGGCTTCTTCCTGTTAAATGAGTAGAAAATCAGTTGGCCATGGTTTCTCTGTTCTTCTTATACGTGGATGGAGAACCTTTTGTGTTGTTGTTTGGGTTTTTTGTTAAGGGCATGTGATTTACCTGCAAAAGAAAATAAAGAGAGGGACTTGGAGAAAAAGAAACCTTAGTGCGTGATTTTCTTCGGGAAGAAAAGTATGAAATTTATCATTTAAGACTAGGGTACATAAACTTATATATAATAAATGACAAAATGTATCCCAATTTTATATTATGGTCAGTTAAAAAGGAGAGGATAAGGGAAGGGAAAATAACAAAGGAAGAAGAGACAGGCAGATTTTTAAAAATGATCTTCTGTTTGTTTGTTTGTTTGTTTTAACAGTTAAAGCAACGTGGTTTTGCAACCTTAGGTACAAATCAGATAGAATTAGGTTGCATCGTTTAGATGTTCCATTCCTACTATTGTGTGATTCTTTTATTCATGGTCATCTCAATTACTGTGAGGCTAAAACAGGAAGACTTCCACAATCTTAGATCAAGGAAGAAATATTTTTCTCCTAACTCAGAGTGGATGGCCCTGCCAGCCACCAAGATGATAAATAGAGTAACAAGAACCTGTTGATTGGCTCTTGGGGTTCATAGCACTTGAAGCTTACAAAGGGATTTCACTTGTACTGATTCATTTAGCATGGAGGTCTATTGAGTAGATAAAGCAAGCTTTATTAATTTTGTTTTATATGTTATCAAACTAAAACTTAGAGTTGGTAATAGTGAAAAAACTTCACAGTATTCAAAACTAAGTACTCAAATTTAGATATTCTGATATCATTTCTTGAGTTCTTTACATTATGTAATGTTTATCTTTAAATAATTATTTAGTATGAGGCTATTTTTAAAAGCATGTACATAATTATTGATTTATTTAATGGTCACAATCAAAGTCTATCTGTGTTAATGTAGATTTAGATGTCTTTAAAAGCAAATTTTAGAAGTCAGACATATTTTTTAATGTTACATTGAAATGTCCTATGTTACTCATAAGAGCAGCTGTCTTAAAATTTGATTTTTCAACTGTGTTTCTCTCTAATAAAATTCACTTCTATAAAATTTTGCTAGCTGCTGTAGGAAGACCTATAAAACATTCATTTTAACTCTAGTAATATTTATCCTGCCTTTTCCTTGTTGGCATTTGTAAGATTTCTGAATGGCTTGCTATTTAGTTTCAATATATTTCCTTTTAGTAGATGATTTACAAATAGCAGTGTTGAAAAATGTAATGTTTGTTTTAAGTTTATAAACCAGAGATTGAAAAAATGAGATTGTGGATGTACCATGTAATAAAAATAGGGAGATTTTTATTCCTATCCAGATTTAGTTTCAAGAATATGAGTATTTGATTCATCCTGATTTTCATCTTAACAGCTATTGCTACATGTTTAAGCAAAAGTAATTTATCTCTCCATTTTTCTTAAATCTTAACACTTATAAGCTGTCTTGTTTTCATTGGCTTTGATTCAGAATTATTTCAATCTTCTATGCTTTAGTCCTTACATGTATTTATATCATAGATCAGTTGATAGATTTTTTTTAAAATACACAAAAAGAGTTGCAGTGGCTAGAATCTCATTTACTAATTTATTATAAACACAGAATAATCCAGGCATTTAAAAATTTTTTTTAAAAACGTGTGTGTCTGCGACTTAATCTTTGTATTTGTTTCTAGAGGCTGTGCAGGGTGTTTCCTGTCCAAGGCACAAACCGTATATTTCATTTGTCATATCTAATGTTTTTCATATCCGGAAATCATGCTGCATGTTATATTTTACAAGACTTCATAAAAATAAGTGATCCAAATAAAATTTATAGTTATTTTTAAAAATCTGTCATAGCAAAATTATCTCTTTCTCTTCTCTTTCTCCTTCTCAGATGGGTACAGATGGGATTATAAAGTTTAAACAAATGTGTGTTTTCAAATGAAGTCTAAGTTTTGAAACTAGACAGTCATCCATTATTCAGGAGAAGCTCGTGGTATGTCGGTAAATGCATAACAACAGCTCTCTAAATTAAAAAAGACCCGAATTGCCTTGTTTGCTGATTTCTATGGTGAAAATAGCCCACAGTGGCTGATTTCAGCCTCTCAGCACAAGTCACTGAACACAGGGTTGGGAAGAGATATGTAGTAGCACATTATTATATAGTATTTCCACCATACAAAAAACGTAGAGAGAAGTAAATAATCTCAAGAGCACAGGTAATAGTAAAATGTAGGTGAAGTGATGAGCTTTGAGTATCTACTACCTTTATTTTTAATATCATTTCTTTAATTGTAAGTTTATACAGTTTCATTTTTAATAATGTGTATGTTTGACAACCAGCTTTAAAAAATTTCTAAACCTTTAACAGCTCTCTTGGGCTGGTGCTAGCGGGCTCCAGCAGCACCACTGCAAGAAGCCGTTTCCCGTGACTGGTAGCACTGGAAAGATAGGTTGTGGGCTGCACCCGCTCTGGAGGAGGGGCGCCTTGTGTCGGGGTGCCCAGGAAGCAAGGCAGTCATTTTCTCTTGCAGCTCAAATTGCTAAACACCACCTGGTCCCATAAATATTGGTATTTATATTAATATAAGGCTTCAGTGGGAATAAAATACTAGAATCTTTTCATAAAAAGGGCTGGGGAAAATTTAAGATTTCCGATGCAAGAATTATTCTTAATTCTTGCTTTTTCTGTTTCTGTGTCTCTTGGCTATTATATACCCTCTCAATTAAACATGTAAAGGGAAAAATTCCTGTCGTGACGTCCCATTGGGCACATCCTGTAGTCAGCGCCTCCAAAAGCCGTTCCAATAGCAAGGAGAAGCTGTTTACATTAGTTTTTCTCAACAGGATATATGGATAATGAATGTGCAGCGTAGAGTATAGTAGCTGTGTTCTTACAGAAGAAAATAAACCGGAATCTTTTAAACTTATTAATACATATTACCAACTGAGGTAGTGAAGTGAACAATTAAAGAATCTGTTGCAGCTAATGGCAGGGTTTAAAGTGCATTTTTGACAAACTTTCCTCTTATTTAAAAAGAGAGAGAGAGGGTGAGCCTCCTCCTGTATTGCTGTTGGCAGCTTAGAGGTGGTATTACTCAAGGCTTTTGAATAAAATAACACGTTAAAAATATAATTGACTTCTTTGGGGGAATCCAAGAGCTCTCCAGACAAATTCATTTAGGTGGGTTGACAGAACTGCTGGCATGCATGGTCAAGAAGAAAAATTGGGCATATTTTGTGTGTAACCCTTTGAGTATTAATTCTGACCAGATCACACTGTAAATAATGTTAACTGTCATAAAATAAACACAGCCGGGGTTTGCACCATATGTTTTTTAATTATTTTTTGCAGCTTCTTTTTGTTTGTTTGTTTTTACTGAAATGGAACCTACTGATAGCTCTGTGAAGTTATGTTTATATAAAAGTAAATTACACTTGTACTTTAACAAACTTGGCATTGCACACCAGTGTCTGTAGGCAGGTTTTGTTTAAAAAAAAGCAGAGCTTTTCTCGTCCTTCTTTTTTGCTCTTCCCCCCCCCCCACCCCCGCAGAAACAGTCTCTCTCACAGAAATCTGCTATACCATCTTTGTGCCGGTTTCTTGTTTTTGCACATGTGAAGGAGGTGCCTTTGGAATGCCACCCAGAAGAGGGACTTGCTTAACCGCTGAAACTCACAGAGGGTGTTTGGCTTAAGTAGCCCTGGAGTGGCCTTTCAGACTGAGGCTACTGTGGTCTCCCAGTTTGTTTTTGTTTTTTGCCTTCCTGCTTGCGAGTGTTGAACACCGTCAGAAGCAAGAGCTCAAAGCTCCCTTAGAACCTTTAGGTAATTTTTAAAACTGTTATTATTTTCATAATCACTGTCTCCTCTTGATCTCAGGGGAGGCTGGGAACACTTGATTGTCTTTATAGAGCGTATGAAACTGATAGTGCCAATGGGAGGTGGGTGGCACGTTTCGTAATCCGCCCGCCTCCCCCGCCCGCCCCCTCCCTGCTCATTGCTTAAATCTGCCTCTTGGCATATCTGACAATATCCGTAATTATCAGGCACCGGGAGCCCTGACTGCAGAACTGCTTCTGCATGACACCTGTCCAGCTCGCGTTCTTCTCCTGCCCCTTCTCGTGCCTCGGTTTGCTGACTGGCCTCACGACAGAGCAGCAGTCTGCTGTTAGTAAACATGGTTTACTGGCCTCACGACAGAGCAGCAGTCTGCTGTTAGTAAACATGTGTCACTTCCCCTCACTTTCTCAGACACCGGAAGTTCTGCCCAAACTGTGCCGCACACCAGTGTTGGCGTTGTGACCGTTCACACAGTAGGCATTTCACAGACTTTCGAGAACGAATGAGAAAAGTTAGTGCAGACAATTCTCTCCGCGTTATGGTTTCCATTTTCCCTGTATTAAGTGCCTTTCCTACTCTTGACAGATTTGCTTAGCACAATATTATCTTTGCTGTAAAAGCTCATCTTGACTGTCATCTTCTCTTCTAGACAGAGGAGACATTGCTCAGTTTTTATACAGGCCAAAGGAAAAGAGTCCAGGGAACCCCAGCGGACTTTCATAGTGCTTAGCAATTCTCAAGGAAGGGAATAAAAGAAGTAGAGAAATATACAATAATTTGGGGAACTTTTGTTCCAGAATATTTCAGTATGGTGAAGATATTGTTACTGAATGTTGTAAGTGGAAGAAGACTTGGAGATGAAGCGAATACCTGCAAAGAGAAGAATTAGGTAAAAGGAAAGGCGGACAGCTAATACCACTCAACAGTTCATGCCTATGCATGGTCAACCTTAGAAATGGTTGAAAATCCTTGGTTTTTGAGGAAGAGATCATAGAATTTGGGTTTGGATTTTTTTTACCAGGATAGTTGTCAGGACCTTCGTAGAAGTTCCCATTAAGCATAAACCTTTCCTTCTTAGAAACTGGCAGCCTATTTTATGAATACTCTTCTTGGAAATTGTGATCTAATATTTATAAAATTTTATTCCACTGAACAATTGGAAATTATCTTCTATTATAAAGGTTTGACTAAACCTTTTTTCCTCAACAGGAACCAAAAACATGACAGAGTTAGGTAAGATAATTTGGGAAAATGTCAAAATATATCAAAGCTTCTTTTTAAATAAGTGTTGTTGTCATTGTTTGCTTATGAAAGTAATACAAGATTGATATAAAAATTCAAACATTGCAGTAATATGTAATGTAAAAAATAGGAAAGCTGTTCCTAGCCCCTTCCCCCAGAGATAACCCCTGTTTTAATTGTTTATAGTCCATATATTTTTATGCATATGGAGTACTAAAAATGTCTTACTAGTTTTATTGAAAATGAATTCATCTTACATATAGACACACACACACACACACACACTCTTGTAGCTTACTGTTTTAAATTTTAATGGTATATCCTAGTCTTTGTGACAGATCAATAGATGGCTTCCCTCCCCACTCCCACTGTTGACACCAAATACCTGGAACCTATGAATGTCTCATTTGGAAAAAGGTTCTTTGCAGATGTGCTTAAGGATTTTTGAGATGAGGAGATAATCCTGCATTATCTGAGTGGGCCCTAGATACCATCATATGTACCCTTACAAGAGAGAGGCAGAGAGATTAGGGACAGATACACAGAGGAGAAGACATTCACAGAGGAGAACGTGATGTCAAGGTGGAGGCGGAGATTGCAGTGATGTGCCCGGAAGCCAAGGATTGCCAGCAGCCACTAGAAGGTAGGAGATAGCCATGGAACAGATTTTTTCCCCAGAGCCTCTGAAGGGAGCACAGCCCTGCCAGCCTCTTGATTTTCAATTTCTGGCCTCCAGAGATGTGGGAAAATAAATTTTTTTTTATTGTTTTAAGCCATGAAGGTTGTGGTAATTTGTTACAGCAGCTTTTGGAAACTAATACAGGCCTCTTTCCTTCTTGGTATTTATAGATCTTACCCATTCTTTTTAACGTCCATATCATTTTTCCATTGTGTAGATACAGCATAATTTATTTAAATAATCCTTGCATTGTAATACTTGGGTTGTTTCCAGTGTTTTGACTTTGCAAACATTGTTTTAGGGAATATTCTTGTACATACATATCATTGCAATTGTTGGGGTATTTGTAGAATAAGTATCTGGAAATTTAATTTTTAGGTCAGTAGGTAGGTACTTATAAAAAATTATATTTTGAATCGGTAATATATACACATAGGTACCCGCCATTCAGCTCAGATGCAGTCCCTTTTATTAGTTTCTTGTGTTTGTATACCTTCCAGAGATAGTCTATAATTGTGTGCATATAAATATTATTTTTTCTTTTTTTACACAAATAATAGCATACAGTTTGAGCATTCTATTTCTTGCTTTTTTCACTTAACAGTTACCATGGAGAGAAGGTAAGAGTAGTTGCATTTATTGTGGTTATTTTCTGAGTGTGTCCTAATGTGTTCTCCAAAAGCTTGTACTAATATATACTCCATTAACAATATATGACTTCATATATTGTATGTTTTCTAAAATGAGACTAACTCCTGAATATTACTTTTTTCTCTTTATTTTTTTCTTTTCCGTCTCTTGACAGCTCTTGTATCGTAGTGGTAGAAAAATACATATGGTCATAGGAATTTTCAAATCCTATAAAAAGGAAAATATAAGAATTTGTTGAGGTATTTATTCTCATAGATTTTCAACTCAATATATATTGAGTTTCCAGGCTTTTCAGAACACTGACTTGGGAAGAATAACTTCCACTGTTGATTTTCCTACTATTAATACATGAGATACTTTCCATAGTACATATGTACTTAGTTTATGGTCCAGAGTCACGCTAGAGTAGCATTAATATTACTTCATATCAAAGTGGCAGATGTTATATTTACTCATATAGAAAATACAGTAAAAATTATCTCCCGTAATAATTAGTCCAATAATTTTATTCTTTAAACCAAACTTACATAATTTTTTTTTCTCATTGAGGTTGATTTTTTTTCTCTTCTAATTTTACTATTCCAAGATGACGCTTCAGTCTCCCTGCATTCGCAACTCCAGTTCACTCTCAAAAATACAAGATGCATTTCGCATCTGTTCTGTTGTTAAAGCCCTCAGGAAGTATCAGAAAGCTGTTCTTGCAAATTCATCATTATTATTAAGAACCATAATTCACTTGATGGTTATCTCTGCCTTTCTCCACATCCTATCCAAGTTCCAGGATGACAGTGCCTTCCTAAGGCAAGGCAACATCGCAGAGTCTCATCTCTCCCACCTTAATTTGTAGCGATGCATTGCATTTGGGTGACAGGCAGTTGTTCGTGCTTGAATAACCCAGGATTTGAATTCTACAGTTTGTGGCATCCATGTAATGTTTAGCAGTAGGTACAGCTGTTAAGTATTCGCTTATAAATAATCTTTTTCCCTTTTCAACCTGTCTCCCAGGTAGTGTACCTGTCACCATTAATAACTCTTCGGCAGCTCCCTGGTGATTTGACCCATCAGTTGTCTTTCATGGAGGAGTGGTGCTCTGGCCTGCTGTGGAAGCTTATGTAGGTCCCTTTAGCTATTCAGTCACCCCAGCAGCTGTACTGTATTGTTGCAAGTCCCCCGACTTCAGGGAGGTTGTGTTTTGGGGCCTCACGGCAAGCAGCCACACACTTCATACAATTTAAGAAAGGTGGCTTTGCGTTTGGGGCCAGAGATGATAAGACCTCCCCCTTAGACCGCACAGCAGGGCCATGGTGTGGATGGGGCAGTGGGCAATGGGTGGTGAAGGTGACCAGCAGCAAATGCAACATTTTTGTCTCTTTGGTGCTACACGTGCACGTGACTATTATTGCCTCATCTGTCATCCTCTGATGTTTGCAAACTTGGGGTTAGCATACCTGATCTGGTTAGTGGACCCATCAGGTGTAGTATTCTGCCTATATCTGAAGCTTAAGCTATAATTCAGAGGGTGGGAACTGCCCCTTAGAGCCTTTGGCCGTTTTGCGGTTCTTTCATTTGGACACGTGCTCACTTGCCTCCGCTATCTCTGCCTAAAATGGGCTGCTTCCAACAGTTCTCCAGGATAATTCCTACCTGCGTGTAGGTCTCAACTTAGCCATCACTTTCCCAGGAAGTTGCTACTTTTCTCTGTATTCAGTGTTTGGCTGCACCACCTCAGGTGCCCGCATGGCAATTTTATCTACTCTCCAGTAATTGCCTCTTTACTTGTCTGTTTCTGCTACTAGATTGTAAGTTCTTCGAGGGATAGTTCTCAGTGTTGTTCGCTGTATCCACATTCTGAGTACATCATAGAACCTCAGTAAATTAATGTTGAGAGAATGAAAGAGAGTTTATTTTTTAGGAACTCACTTTCCATTGACATATCATGGTCATATCAAGGGGGAGTTCAAGCAATAAATTATAGGCATATACTGTCTCCCATACACTGTGCTGATACCATGGGTATAGATAGGAAAACATTTTGATTGCTTATCGCCTTTGTTTTAATGAGTGACTAATGTCATACATTTCTTTGTCTGAGAATATGTCTTGGCAGTACGGGATTTCTTCTGACATGGCTTGGGAAATGGCCGAGAGTAAGGTCTCACAAGGCAAAAAAAAGCATTAAACTGTATCTGGGAAGTAATCCCAGGGTTTGTGAACACAGACTATGATTTTAAAATAAATCCTCCAAAGAAATAAATCAGTTAGGCATTATATCAGTTAGGTTATCATTTAGAAATGGATTCACCCTTCAAATGATCTTTGCTATTCTTATCTCACTGAGTGTAATGAAATAGAAAATGATCAACTTTCTAATACCCAGAACTATATATATGCATTTATATAATTTGGGTATAGAAATACACACATATACCCCATATATACATGTTAGTTATTTATGTATGTATTTGTTTATTTGTTGTTAAGTGCACAGCAATCTGAAAAGACCAAAAAGAGTGAGAATCTTAAATTTTCAAGAAGGTTCAGAAACAAACAACAACCCAGAATGAAGTCTTTTTACTCAGTTTGATAAGGGCAAGGATAACTATTCCTATACGAGTTTATACTGTCTGGTAGGTAGAGTGACAGAAGATACTAAGAAAAATAAAAAAGTATTTAGTTATAAGTTCAAGAATGATAGACTCTTGTTTCCACTATATGGGATACATTTTTAAAGTAATAACGTTTTAGAAAGAGATAGATGCCTATAGTAAAAAAAATATATGCAAAGGAATATACAGTTGAAAGTAAGTCTTTGATATTGGAGTAGAGTTCCGGAAATAGTCTATGCATAGAAAGCGCACATATCCTTCTGTTTAATAAAAATGGTGAGGGAGGATACAATCAGCACATTATTCCACACTTTTCATTTTCACTTAATAATACATCTTGTAAACAATTTTCATATCAACACATAAAGAACTACCTCACTCTTTCTGAACACCTGCATTGTATGGATATATCATAATTTATGGGCCTATTCCCTGTCACACTGGTAGACTAGGTGTTGAAACAAATTTTTTGATCTTTGACATTCTGGTAAGTTGATAAGGGATAAATGGTAGTGCATTGCTTATTTTACGTTTCTCTTAATAATGAGTAAGGTTTACTCTTTTTATGATTGTCAGTCATTTCCATTTCAATTTTTCCAAAATGTCTTTTCAGTTTCTTCATACGTTTCTAGTCTCATTGTAAATCTTTTTTTTGTATTTATTCTTAATCCTTTTTGAAATATCTTAAGGAAATTAGCCTGTAGTCTATGTTGCAAATATTGTTCTTAGTTGGTCTTTATCTCTTTACTTTGCTTTTGCTTTTGTTTTTTCATTTGTTTTTTATTTGTTTCTGTTTTTTGTTTCCTTAGTCTGGGTTTCTTTTTATTTTTTATTGCTTGATTGAAGTATAGTTGCTTTATAATGTTGGGTTAGTTTCAGGTGTACAACAAAGTGATTCAGTTTTACATACATATGTATCTATTTTTTTAGGTACATACATATGTATCTGTTTTTTTTCTTTTCCCTTATAGGTTATTACAAAATATTGAATATAGTTCCCTGTGCTATACAATAGGTCCTTGTTGGTTATCTATTTTATATATATTTGTTTGTGCCTTGCAGGTTTTTTCTTTTTCAAGTGCGTTTATTAACCTTTGATTGGCTTCTGACTCTTAAATCAGGCTTAGAAAGATCTTCCAGTCTTCAAGCCAATGAGAATGAACAGTTCATGTTATCTCCTAGTATTGTTCTGTTGTATTTGTATTCAAGGAATTTTAGTCTTATTGATTAAGTTTTTCAGCCAGGATTTTATGTTTCTTGAGGCAGTGAAAGTATGTTGTTTAAGGGTGATCTTTTTTTTTCACCCAGTGGGTGTTATTTTAATGACATTTGGTTATTGAAAGTATGTAAAACATTTCCAAAGGATTATTACATATACAAACAGCAGAGTCCCATTTAGCAAATCTGTTACTTAATTTAAACTTTTAATAATTTTTAGGTACAACAGTGAATGTGTATTTAGAATAGGAAATCAACCGAAAAAATGGAAAATTACTATAGTCATGGAGATTCAGGCCTTCTTCTAACATCTTCTTAGGGAATTTACCGGAAATGCATACATAGAAATCCTTCCTGGTTACAACCTGGCTTTCCCTCTCCACCTAGAACTTTGTACAGCTCCCTGAAATACTAAGGGCCTGGTCAGATGAGGGACATGAAGCTGAAGCCTCTTTAGGTCAATGGTAAATCTACTTCTGCTTCTGGGTGTTGGGCAGTAGGTCGTACTCTACTTCATTGCGATTTCCTGAGTCATTAGCACCCGTAGCTATCAGGACTGACAGCCTTGAGGGTGTCATCAGCTCTGTTCCTACTGGCTTCTTTGTCATCTTATTTAATATTGTCTTTATCATGATTCACTTCTCTTACCATGCATGGTGTTTTCACTTCATCTGCTCACCAAATGATAAATAGAAAAGGAAGAAATTGAAAAAGCAGCTTAATTCACAGCACAATTTCATGTAGCGATGTTTTCTTGTTGTCTTTTTTTCCTTCTGGTTTTTAGGTGAAGCTCAAGTCAGAATTCTCAAATAGTACAGTTGTTAAAATATCCTTTTAGGGCTTCCCTGGTGGCGCAGTGGTTGAGAGTCCGCCTGCCGATGCAGGGGACACGAGTTCGTGCCCCGGTCCGGGAAGATCCCACATGGAGCGGCTGGGCCCGTGAGCCATGGCCGCTGAGCCTGCGCATCCGGAGCCTGTGCTCTGCAACAGGAGAGGCCACAACAGTGAGAGGCCCGCGTATTGCAAAAAAGAAAAGAAACAATACATATATCCTTTTAATCTCTTTTCTATTCTTTTGCTGAAAAGATAATACATTTCTTTTGTCATCTTTTGAGGATGACTTAACAGGATTCATCCTCATAGTTGCTTTCCAAAGCAAGTTTATGACCTGACCTGCACCTTTAAAAACAAACAAACAAAACACCCTTTCCACGTCATACTTGTGAAGGGAGCCGTTCTCGTTGTTATTGCTTTGCAAACATGCAAATAATAGACACTGAAAAAAAGAAAAATGGATACCCATGTTCGGTCTTACCGCCACCGCTTCCATGTTTCTTTTTTACGTTTCTCAGTCTCCTGATCAAGTAAATGAATAAATGATGACCTCGGAATGAGGTGCGAGTGTATTCTTGGAGCCTTCAGGCTTCATGATGGAGTTTAGACTCACTTTTATTTCCCCTATGGTTTCAGGCTTGATAGTGACTGTATACTTTTCTGGGCAGCTGAGAGTTAAAAGAGAGTTGGTGGTTTCGAGTTTTGGCATTTTTCAGCTACTCCTCAGGAGAATATAAAGTGCCTGTGGAGTGGGTCCAAACCAGTGGATGTTTAAGAGAAAGGAAAAAAAAATATTAGCTGAAAACATTCTTATGCAACTTACTTGCCTTCTGTTGCATTAAATGGACAGAAAGGGGACTAAATGTTGTGCTTTATAATTTTTAACATTAAAACTCTGTGTTTTAAAAAAATCCCACAGCCTAAAAAACATGAAATGACCTTCAGGCCTATTGGCTCCCACTGTTTAGTTTATCAAATCTCTGTCACACCCTTCCCCCTCCGCGTAAAAAATCCAGAGGGAAGTGTGAAAAGCATCAGAAAGTCTCCTTTATGCCAGTTTAGCCTTTTAGTCATTTGCCAGCACCTTCCTCTCTTCATATGTTTCTAGCTAAGGTCTAACATGGAACAAAAACCCGACAGCAATGGAGACCAGATGCCGGTATTTCTTCTCTGTCACTTGGCTGCTGCGCAGATGGAATTTATATCAATCGGGCATGCTAGGAGGAAGAGGCCGTGGCAGCCAACATGTGGAACTGGGGCTGAGTGACATTTCTGCTAATGTTTTGTCCTTGTAGAACATTATGCTTCCTCTTTGCTTATGAGCTGTGGTTTTCCTGACTCAGACGAGGTTCCAGCTCCAGCTGGAATGGCTGTCGCTCTTCCCCTCTCCCCCGCCCCCTCTTTTGGGGGAGTGCTGGGAGCTGTGGAGGAGCAGCGGGGCCTGCACAATGGAGCTCTTTATTAAAATACCTGACATCTGCATGCAATGCACCCAAATCATCTTAGCTCAAGCGGAGGAATGCGCCAGGCGCTGCTAGTCACTTTTTGTCTAGTGCCGTGTGCTTGTTTGATTTATATAATGAGTGAGTGCCTTTAGCAGAAGAGGACGTTGAGCATGTTATTTGGAGGGAGGGAACGTTTTCATTTTTTCCAAGAAGCATTGTCACAGACAGGCCTAAAATATGAGTATTTAAAAGCAGTTGTAGCCATCACATGGATTTCTTGCTATGGTTTTAAAATGTTTGCTCATACCCTCTCTTCCTCTCCTCACCCCATTTAAAGTAAGATCAGAAAACTCAAAAACCCAGTGTAACGTGATAGGGAGTTTTAATGTTGGCATCTACTGTTGGTAAGAAATGGCACTTTTAAGGAATTCGTATTTAAAAAGACTCTAGAGGAAGAACCTAAAATACATGTTTAAAAAAGCAAGGGCACACACACAAAGAAGAATAGTTGTTGAGTTTCTAATCCTGGTCTCCTCCCTCAGAAAAGTACAATACACTTTTCGTATTAGAAGAAATATGTATAGATGCACAGATCATAATATTTTATACTCTAATGATTACTACCTGTTTATGGCAAGTAAATAAGAAAATACTGCCATGTTAATACACTGCTTTGGAAAGCACTGAAGTGGTCATGAATTTGCTGCTTACACTGCAAGATTATCAACTACTTCTCCATTCCTGCTTAGTCAAATCCCTCATTTCTTGGTGGAAATTTGACTTGAGGTTTTGATTTGGTTGTCGAGGGATCCAGAGAAGGACACCAGGCAAGTGAATTGGAGCGAGATGGAGCTTCCACTACTTTTGTCTCTTTATTTCAGAAAGCAGCTTCTGGTAGAGCTCTTCCAAACACACTGGCCGTTTATGTAGTATCCTAAGTCTTCTAGAAAACCCCCAGGGAAGCCTGCCCATTTCTTTCCCGTCAGGAAATCTAAACCTTGTTCATTTGGCACTTTGTTTTTAACGGTTCTCCTGCCTGGGGAGCTCCTCTTCCGTCTCACTGCTTGGTGTGGTGATGGGGACCACAGCCAACTTGGGATTGAAGTAAACCCACTAGATTGGGTAGACGATGGGGTAAAATGCTCATATTAGTATGTCTGGAGAGAGTCCCACTTCTTGTGTTCTTGGAGAAAATTCTTTGAAATTGCCGTGGACCTCTGTTTTTCTTACCTGTGCTTGCGCCATACTGAGTACAGGACTTCTTAGCTATAAAGCCATTTAAGTAACCTAGTGTAAGGAACCTATAGTAATGCAGCATACGCCTATAGTATATGCATGCACAGTGGAATGTGGAGTCACAAAATAGAATTATTCCTCAGTATGCAAACCTAGCCATCTGTGCTCAGTGACGAAATAAGTTCAGATAACTTATTTAGATTGGTCTGTTTGGGTGAAAGGAATCCCCCTTTGTCTACACTGTCTTATGTGCCATTCAGATAATGTCATATCTCTTGCCTCCTGAACCGTGATTAGCCAAACACAGGAACAAGATAGATAGTGAGAAATGCCTTTACACCCAACTACATATGATAACGCAGACGAATGGAAATCTCTTGCTCTCAGTTCAGATTGAACTTAACACCGATTCTTTTCTTGCTCAATTTGATACTTAACCCTTCGTTTTTATTTATTTATTTTTATATTTTAATTTATTTATTTGGTTGTGCCGGGTCTTAGTTGCGGCAGGCATGCTCCTTAGTTGTGGCTCGCAGGCTCTTTAGTTGCGGCTTCCCGGCTCCTTAGTTGTGGCATGCTAACTCTTGTTTGCAGCATGCATGCAGGGTCTAGTTCCCTGACCAGGGATCGAACCCGGGCCCCCTGCCTTGGGAGTGCAAGTCTTAATCACCGCACCACCAGGAAAGTCCCTCCTTTTTTTTGTGACACTTATGTTAGGAATACGTCAGTCTGGAAGAGCTCAGGTGCCTTCCAGCGGTGGTATTTTTGGGATGGTGTCGAATAGTCCCGGATGATTGTTATATTCTTGGCTCAGGGTCCCACCGGGATTTCAAGCATGGGAAAATGCTTCCTCGTGGGCCTCCTGGAGCTCATATGCACGAGCATATTTAACTGGAGAGGAAAGAAACTGACTGCATCCTGTAGAAGATTATGGTAGCCAAAGTCTATGCATGTCTGACCTTTAGCTGTCCTCAGGGAGGATTCTTGAAGATAATTTGATTTGGTCTTTGGATTTTGATACCAGGGGTTTGTAGTATCAGCCTGTGCCAACAGTGCCTACTGACAGAAGAGGTCATCTGTCCTCTTCTGAGCTGAGGGTCCTTTAGTTCCACCTGGGAGGACACTAGGCACAGTCTTTGGTATTATGTGTCAAAGCCCAATTCTGTCTCTTACCAGATGTATGAATTTGAGGAAATTACTTAACCTTGAACCTCACTTTTCTTTTCTGTAAAATGTCCATGATAATATCTGCCTTACAGGGTTGCAAACGAAAACAGATGGAGATAAGGGTAGAGTGAGTGCCTGACACACAGTAGGAACTTCACAGTTGGCAGCTCCAGTTGCCAGTGTTGCTAATAGCCGTGGCAGCCCTGGCCGGCCTTCTGATCTGTCCTCTTTATGTTTGCTTGGTGAGCAGCAACCCAGCTGTAACTAGAATGTGCTGCCTCTTGAGTCTAGCCACTTCCTTTAGAGCTCTTTAGCCACTACAAAGCAAGTAACTCTCCCAGACATAATGTTGCCTATTCTTGTCCAAAGAGATGCTTCTCTTCTTTGAATCCCTACCTCCTAAGAAGAAGTTACCTTCTAAGTCTGCTGTGATTGTGGCAAAAGCTCCAAACTACTAGAAAAGGTGACTTCCTATCTTTTGAGACTTGACATTGGAGTCTCCAGACCCTTTGTTGCTTGCCCTAGATCCCTTCATCCAGGGCTGTACCACAGAATCACCCCCCTGATTCCTATCCGCCCCTTTGTTGGTTGCATAATACACTGGGATTTATTATGCAAATGAAGGTTACACCTTCGAGAGACAAAGAGACCCTAGTCACTACTCTCTGCTACATTTTAATGTCAGTTGAGAATGGGGCTTCAAAAGGAAGCTTTCATCCCTCTTTATAAGAAACTGGGGCAGGGCTTCCCTGGTGGCGCAGTGGTTGAGAGTCTGCCTGCCGATGCAGGGCACACGGGTTCGTGCCCTGGTCCGGGAAGATCCCACATGCCGCGGAGCGGCTAGGCCCGTGAGCCATGGCCGCTGAGCCTGCGCGTCCGGAGCCTGTGCTCCGCAATGGGAGAGGCCACAACAGTGAGAGGCCCGCGTACCGCAAAAAAAAAAAAAAAAAGAAACTGGGGCAAAACTCTTGATTGTGTCTTCTTAACACATAAAGAAGATGTGGCACATATATAGAATGGAATATTACTCAGCCACAAAAAGAAATGAAATTGAGTTATTTGTAGTGAGGTGGATGGACCTAGAATCTGTCTTACAGAGTGAAGTAAGTCAGAAAGAGAAAAACAAATACCATATGCTAAGACACACACACATATATATATATGGAATCTAAAAAAAAGAAAAGGTCCTGAAGAACCTAGAGGTAGGACAGGAATAAAGACGCAGACGTGGAGACTGGACTTGAGGACACGGGGAGGGGGAAAGGTAAGCTGGGACGAGGTGAGAGAGTGGCATGGACATATATACACTACCAAATGTAGAATGGATGGCTGTTGGGAAGCAGCTGCATAGCACAGGGAGATCAGCTCGGTGTTTTGTGACCACCTAGAGGGGTGAGATAGGGAGGGAGGGAGAGAGATGCAAGAGGGAGGGGATATGGGGACCTGTGTGTATGTATGGTTGATTCACTTTGTTACACAGCAGAAGCTAACGTACCATTGTAGAGCAATTATACTCCAATAAAGATGTTGAAAAAAAAAGATTAGTCTGACAATTCTGGCAAGCAGTCTTCTCTTCTCAACATGAGGATATGTTGCTCATCATCTGTGAGTTTTCTTGTTTGACCCCTTAAACTACATTATAGAGATATTTGTTTTCTGGTTTTATCGAAATATGACTTCTGTCCCTTTTAATGTCAAATCTCATGTAACAGAGATTATAGGAGAGTAAGAATAGTAGTAAAGTGGGGGCATTGCCTTTATGTGTAAAAGATATGTTTTCTATTTTTAATTATAATTTTTTTTTTTTTTTTTTTTTTTTTGGCGATACGCGGGCCTCTCACTGTTGTGGCCTCTCTCGTTGCGGACCCCAGGCTCCAGACGTGCAGGCTCAGCGGCCATGGCTCACGGGCCCAGCCGCTCCACGGCACGTGGGATCTTCCCGGCCCGGGGCACGAACCCGCGTCCCCTGCATCGGCGGGCGGACTCTCAACCACTGCGCCACCAGGGAAGCCCAATTTTCATTATAATATTTTTATAAAGAATTCAAGCTACACAGAAATATATATAGTAGATGATGACTATTGTCTTCTATTGCTCCTCCTCCCCAAATTTCAATCTCAAGAACTAACTGGTGGGCCCTATTACCCAGTTTTTTAGTGTTCTTTCTAGACCAGTCGGCTTTTAAAAGGACTTGGTAGCAACCCTGGCAGGAGATATTTGTGCCATTTAGGATGGGTTCTACAAATCTCAGCTGTGGCTGAGAGTTAACGCAGTTATCTTGTACATTCATCAGCTTAGAAAACAGAACTGGACGACTTTGTTGTTCCCTTTTTGATATCAAAATTTATATGGTAACATCAAGCCCATACTTCATTTTGTATAAACACCCCAGCCTGACTTTCTTTCAAAACTGAGCTAAATGACATAGTTTTTTTTGTCTCCTCTAAGCTTTGGAGGAAGGAAGTAAACCAATGAACTTCATACTACTACAAATAAAAATAAAATGAAGTCTGCTTTCCATCATAGGACATCAGGTCAGGTGTGTCCATTTATCTAAGTCTTTTATTTATTTTGATGTCACTAAAATTAATTTGTCACTGTAAATTCCAGCATATAGGATTTTTTCTCCCTTTCTTTCTGGCAAGGAATACAGTGTAAAACACACACTCATGATTAGAACTGGACTAAAATTTCTGGCAGCTATACTTAATATTTCCCCAAAACTTTAATACAGTAATGCAAATATTGCAGTAAATGCCAGTATTTCAGTGTATACCTAGCATATCCCTGCCTCTCCTTTTGCTAAGATTGACTAACATTTAATTGCCTTGCCTATGTTAAAAAAAAGGAAAGAAATTACCTTATAGGGGTATGCAGACTCCTGAGGTTTCTCAGCTGTAAACCCAGCCAAGTTGCCCTCCTCCAACCCACTCCTTCACTCCTTAACACACAGATCCTTATACACAACAGTAAATAACCCTCAATAAATTTGAATCTTATCGCAATCTAAAGACACCACCATCATTAAGGGGGAATGTTGTTAGTCTGCAGAACCTCAGTTTAGAACAACACAGCAGTATCCAAACTTTTTGGCTTCGTCTGGATATTGTTACTGCATGTGTTGCCTCTGCATTCCTGGCTGCCATTTATAGAGTGATTTCTTAAACGTCGGTGGTGTCACAGCGCAACTGACCGGTTTACGGCAGTTTTGCTCTTTTCCCTCAGAATGGAAGAAACCAAAAACATCTAATTATCATTTACTCCACTTAGAGTTAGAATCACATGATTATCTCACTACATTTGGAGTAAGTATAAAAGATGCTTCTCAGCTGACAGATTTAGCGTTTTAAAACTACCTGGGTGAATACATCTTTTTACTTTCTCAAATTTTTTGTTAAGGTCTAATGCCAAAATCTTAATATGAGATTGCTCAAAATACTTTGGATTAAAACAGTAAAAAAGCAAAAGCAGCACACTTATGGAACCGAGCTTGTTTTATGTGCTTCTTTGTATAGTAGGACGGTGTGTACCGGAAAGAACTGGCTGTTGGATATAAAGAATCTTTGAGTCCTCACCCTGTATCCTGGGGTATTCCAGGGATGTAGCTGTGTAATATAGACATCGATGATAAATAAGAAATGTTTATCTCAGTTTAAATAAGATCTTATGAGTTATCTTGAGACCTGCATAATTGTTATCCATGCTAGACTCATTTCTTTAGAAGACAGGATTAGTGAGTATACTTCGTTTTTTTTTTTTAAAGTTCCCCATAATGTAAGAGGAATCTTAACATTTAAGTTGCAAAGGCACCTCACAGTACAGATACTCGACACGGCATCACAAGGACATTGCCCATACCAGCCCTGTCTTGGTAGGAATAAAAAACATACACACAAAGAAAATGCATGTTAATGGGGTTGAATATTCATTAGAACCCTGTGGCCTGCGGCTGGAAGCACAGTGGGGCTGTGTGTTTACCAGGCCACCTGAAAGGCAAGAGGGCATAAGGCACTTATAAACAGTGGCGCAGCACAAGCAGTGTTGTCTTTGAAAAGTTTTCATTTTCCCTTGAATCAGCTACAGTCTCTTACTTAAGGTCACTGCAGTTTGCAATCTTTGGCAGAAGGCTTCTTCCTTTTTTGGTTGTGGCAGTCTGACTTTTTTTTTTTTCCCCTTTTGGGAGTGTTTTCCTCTCAAACTGCCATTATCTCCCAAACCTGTTTCATGTTATCATTGTCAGATGCCTCTTCTCTGAGTTTCTTAGAACAAAATGTGATGATATATATATACATATATATATATATATATATATATATATGAAATTTTTTAAAGCACAGAATTGAAAGTCATATGGTTATGATTTGAGAATGTCAAGCTTGATTTTTTTTTCAGAGTTAAAAAAAAGAAAAAAAAGAAAACCTCGTACCTTTTTCTCTGGGCAGTGAACTCACTGCAGAAACATCAAAGAGAATGTGTACTGGATCAAGGTGATTTTTTTTTCGACCACATCATTGCCAGCTGTGGTGTTTATGATTAGAGGCAGGCGTTCCAGACACCTCCGAGTCCTCACTAAGCGTCAGATCTTTAACAGGATCCATCCCAACTGAGTGACACTAAACAGACAGCCAGAGGGGAGTTGGTGGGATGGAAGAGGGAAGGCAGCGGGGGTAAGGGAGGCTTTGGTGCCTGGTGCATTCACCAGCCCAGCTATATAACAAACTCTGCTAATGCCAGGCTTCAGGCTGCCCAGAGGCCCCGTAACATGCCTTTCAGCCCAGCTTTCACTAGCCAGAGGGATGACTAGAGCCCAGCAAACACAGTCATTGATCCTCTCTTGCTGGGTGCAGGGAATGTGCAGTGTTCAGGTCACAGCGCAGTCGGCTTTGAAGCAGCTCCGTTTCACTGCTGTCAGCCACTGACCTGCTGGCTTCTAGGAGCTGACACATTTCTCTCTCGGATCTCCATGCTCTGCTCCATGCAGCTAACTACACTGAATTTCCTCTGGATGTTGCCTGAACTTGCAATATTAACACTTGTTTACTGGTCCTGTTGACATAAGAATTCTGCAAATAACCAACAGTTCTGATAGCAGTGCATGGAAGGGAGTTTTATTTCCCACCTCCTGTTCCCTTCTGGGTCAGGGTAACTGGCAGGCAGTTTTGCTGGATTCAAAACCAGGAATATGCTGCTGGAATCAGGAATCAGGGCCATGACTTTGGAGTTGAATATTTGGGAATTACTAATCTCAAGGTGATAAGTTTTATTCCAGCGATGGCCATTAACAGTGAAGAAAGAAGGGGTTTGACAACTGCTTCACTTTTTCAATATGAAAGTGTTATTTTTAATTTCCAGAAGTGTCAGGGAATCCTTTGTTAAGAGGGCCTTGTGACTGTAGAAATTGAGATCCTTTAGAAAAAAAATGTTGTTACAACGATTAAAAAACAAAGAAACCTTGCTTGCCTGTTGGTGGGAGGACAGTGAGATTCGTAAGTTAAGACATCTAAGAGAGACAGAGGAAAGGAAGTTTATGAATTTGATTTCAGAGGCATACAGGTAACAGATTTCTAGTACAGCGCTGCTTTAAAGAACCTCTCCTTGGGGCTTCCCTGCTGGTGCAGTGGTTAAGAATCTGCCTGCCAATGCAGGGGACACACAGGTTCGAGCCCTGGTCTGGGAAGATCCCACATGCCGCGGAGCAACTAAGTCCGTGCACAGCTACTGAGCCTGCGCTCTAGAGCCCGTGCTCCGCAACAAGAGAAGCCCCCGCAATGAGAAGCCCACTCTCTGCAACTAGAGAAAGCCCGCGTGCAGCAACACAGCCAAAACTAAAAAATAAATGAAAAAAATAAATTTATTTTTTTAAAAAAGAAAACCTTTTCTTGACTACCGGTATCTTTTTTTTTTTTTTGGAATCATCTAAGCAATTAGATATCAGGGCTGGGGGAAACCCAGGTAATGAAAGTGTGTAAGATTGTGGCTTTGGCTCCTGAGTTGGCTCTTCCTGCTCTGCATCCCCATGTCCTCCTTCCTTTTTTTATCCTCCCTCCTTTTTTTATCCTCCCAACTGACTTTTAGCTGCTCATATCATGGCCAGTGGTGTTTTGGCAGCTATCCTCCTTGAACGGTGGAAGGCACATGGGTTCTTTGCACAGAAGGAGTGTAAAAGTTAGTCTGAAACCTAGTAGTTCTCAGGTTGTGTGGTCTGGGGGGCAATAGACATGGTAACTTACCCCTTGAAAACCAGACAACTCTAAAGTGATGAGGTTGGACCCATGTCGTCAGTCAGTGGTACTTCGATGAAGGCTTGGACCAGAGTATGTAATTGGGACTCACACATTGGTAGGATTTCAGTGGTACAGGTTTCCACTGGAAAACTGTGATGTCCTACTATCACCTTACAGAAGAAAGTGGCAAGAGATGTCCCCATGTATAGGTGATCCCTACTCATCTGGCTAATAATTAATATTCTTGCCAGGAGTATTAGCTTTGGACCTTCACACAGGCTAACCTGTCTTCTCATATGGCACAGACACCAGTGTGAAATGTGATAATAGCCTAGCATTTTGAGCCCCTTGAGTTTGATCATACTTAGGAAGTTTTCCTGAGGAAACCCTTAGGGCTTTGTTCTTAGTATTTTACTTGTAGCCCTACTCATTGACATTCTTTACTCTCCTTCTCTTTTCCAAGTTGCCTCACCGTCTTCAATATACTGTCCTTTCCAACCACCGACTCTCATACAACTCAGAGTAAAAGTATTATCTTTCAAAGAAGATTCTAGTTTTCTTCCTGGTCCTACTCGCCTCTCTGTGTTTCATCATACTTGAGAAATCTCTTGATGGCTAGGAACCTTTTCTTAGACCTTCTTCATAAAACTTATTTCCTTGAATAAGATTCTAGAATTTTAAGGGGAAAACAATAATAACCAAATAATATTCTACATCACTGATTTGTATAAACACCTTATTTCTTCAGTCAACTTGTTTTTAAAAAGTTTATCTTACAGGAATAAAGACGCAGACAGAGAATGGACTTGAGGACATGGTGGGCGGTGGGGGGAGGGTAAGCTGGGACAAAGTGAGAGAGTGGTATGGACATATATACACTACCAAATGTAAAATAGCTAGCTAGTGGGAAGCAGCCACATAGCACAGGGAGATCAGCTCAGTGCTTTGTGACCACCTAGAGGGGTGGGATAGGGAGGGTGGGAGGGAGACGCAAGAGGGAGGAGATATGGGGATATATGTATATGTATAGCTGATTCACTTTGTTATAAAGCAGAAACTAACACACCATTGTAAAGCAATTATACTCCAATAAAGATGTTAAAAACGTAAATAAATAGAAGTTTAAGCTGGAAAAAATATTTATCTTACAGGAAGAAAGTTAATTAGGCTTTCTGCCAGTGTTAATACTTCCTCAGGCAGATATATAATCACTAATTAATGTGTAGGACAATTTTTTTCTTTGATTAAAAAATATTATGTTTTATTTATAAAACTATTCTTAATAGATTTTTATAGAAACCCTTAAAACATCAAAGTTTTATATTGTATTTAAACTATGTAGTTGTCCATGTATTAACATTGTAGGTAAATGTATAAAGTAGAACAACAAAGTAGTTTTATTTGATGTGCCTTTGTCGTCATGCAGTAGGTTAATCAGTTGTTTATTTAATTACTCCATTGCCCAGGTTCTGTTTTACTGTTTCTTGACCTTTAATAGTATTCACAACTGCTCTGTGTCAGCATTATCCCATTTTACAGGTTTTGCAGTGGAGGCAGAAAAAGGATCTTATTAGTTTGATTGTGAGTTTTGGCTGGCGATTACTCAAGACATTTTAGTGTCCTCAGTAACAACAACTTTTTTTTTTTTTTTTTTTTTTTTTGGCGGTACGCGGGCCTCTCACTGTTGTGGCCTCTCCCGTTGCGGAGCACAGGCTCCAGACGTGCAGGCCCAGTGGCCATGGCTCACGGGCCCAGCCGCTCCGCGGCATGTGGGATCCTCCCGGACCGGCGCACGAACCCGTGTCCCCTGCATCGGCAGGTGGACTCTCAACCACTGCGCCACCAGGGAAGCCCCACAACAACTTTTTAAATCGCTATGACTTTTATTTACATGTTGAAGTAGCATTGTTTTTAAAAGTGCTCAGTTCTTCTATTTGAGAGAATGTAGTTATGGCAGCAATTTGACGAACAAGAAAGCTTTCAACTATTTCATTTTCCCACCACTTCAAGGAAGGAGAAAATGTCTCAGTATTGAGGAGGATAACGTTTGTCAAGTTTTCTTCAAAAAAATGAGGTCTGGGGCTTCCCTGGTGGCGCAGTGGTTGGGAGTCCGCCTGCCGATGCAGGGGACACGGGTTCGTGCCCCGGTCCGGGAGGATCCCACCTGCTGCGGAGCGGCTGGGCCTGTGAGCCATGGGCGCTGAGCCTGCATGTCCGGAGCCTGTGCTCCGCAACGGGAGAGGCCACAACAGAGAGAGGCCCGCGTACCGCAAAAAATAAAAAAATAAAAGGTCTGTGTGTACTTGCACATGTGTAAGTAGATCAACAGATTGAGTTAAACAGAAAGAAAAGTCGGTCCCACATTAATCTTTGATTCTGTTGTGAATATTTACATTAGTATCATAAATATCATCACAACAAAGAGATTTTTACAGAGAGCACTACGAATAGAATTTTAAATGCTTGTTTTAGCAGGTTCTTGGCTGGCATAGACACACAGGTACACAAATGCTGGAGTGTGGTTGCCTTGTGCTTTTTTCAGTGAAAGAATATTACTTGTGTCATGTGGGAAGAAATACCTTTGTTTTCTTAAGCAGCCAGAAGACTTGTTTTTTCTGCTGCTGGACTTAGATTAAGAGTACATTTAGTGATGCCCATTAGCATTTCTGAGAAAGCAGTCACATTAAATAAAAGCCCAGGTGCTGTTAGCTCCTAGTTTTGCTCTTCCTTCCCTGTTTTTGGTGGAACAAATGGGTGTTTCCTGACAGCCCCCAGGTACACATCTGAAAAAGTCTTTTAATGAGACCTTTACACTGGGGGCCAGTTGGAAGGAAATGTACATTTTGCCATGTGAAATCCTACAACCACTACCCAAATTGAGGACAAAGCGAAGCTGACTAGCTCAGCGAAAGTTGCAGTTCTGTCATTTGAGCACCGAATACCACCTCTGGCAATGAATCACCTGAAGATTTCATCCATCACCCAATGCTAAAACTTGATAACATATGTAGGCCAATTTATTCCCCTGGAATTTCCTCCCCGCCTTCCCCAGCCTGTAACGCACATCGTTTGAAGAGGAGGAAATGATTCAAAAATCTGTGAAGACTTAAATACCTACTGATTTCCAACCTAAGGGGAAGAAAAATTAACCAAGTTTTCAACCTTGTATTTGAAGAGCCGGTGCAAACATATACAAAATCTGTAGGTCTGTTGGGACGCAGTGAGTTCCCCTGACGTTGTGGCCTGATACACGTAATTTAAGAGTGAGCAAAAGGAGAGAGTACGTGAAAGGAGGTCATATACCTCTGGGAAAAGCTGTTTCAATATCCCATAGCTGCTACGCTTCCTGCCTTTTTATCCCCTAATTTCATCGCACAGTGGTGTTAAGTGGATCTCCCTGCTTTCCTTTCATAACCAAACAGGAGACTTGCCTTTTAGAAGCAGTTGTGCACCCCTAGGAAAATCACTGTTTCAGCAGAAAAGAAACCGGGATGAAGGCCTAGCAGGATGATCTCCACCCAGTGAGGAAGCTGGACGTTTTCTCTTCTGTAAAGATGATTGCAGCTCTATTTACAATAGCCAGAAGATGGAAGCAACCTAAGTGTCCATCATCGGATGAATGGATAAAGAAGATGTGGCACATATATACAATGGAATATTACTCAGCCATAAAAGGAAACGAAATTGAGTTATTTGTAGTGAGGTGGATGGACCTAGAGTCTGTCATACAGAGTGAAGTAAGTCAGAAAGAGAAAGACAAATACCGTATGCTAACACATATATATGGAATCTAACAACAACAACAAAAAGGTCATGAAGAACCTGGGGCAAGACGGGAATAAAGATACAGACCTACTAGAGAATGGACTTGAGGATATGAGGAGGGGGAAGGGTAAGCTGTGACAAAATGAGAGAGTGGCATGGACATACATACACTACCAAACGTAAAATAGACAGCTAGTGGGAAGCAGCCACATAGCACAGGGAGATCAGCTCGGTGCTTTGTGACCACCTAGAGGGGTGGGATAGGGAGGGTGGGAGGGAGGGAGACACAAGAGGGAGGAGAAATGGGAACATATGTATAACTGATTCACTTTGTTATAAAGCAGAAACTAACACACCATTGTAAAGCAATTATACTCCAATAAAGATGTCAAAAAAAGATGATTGATGACCTGTGGATTAACAAAAAAAAAAAAAAGTGGGCACCAAGACCAGCTTCTCTAAGGCAGCCCGAGTGTGTGGCTAGTGCTGCCTTGGTTAGCAGAGGTCTCCCTGACCTTGGCAGTGTGTGGTGACTCATAGCCTTGCAGGAATGAATTGTTCCTGAACAGTTCCTCCAACATCTGCGGGACAAACAGGTCTTTGGAGCCATTTGTTAGACACCAGAGGGAAAAATGGTCTCACCCGCTTAAAGCCTGACAACAGATTTGAATATTCAAAAATATAGCGCCCTCAAATTCGCCTTAAATTCAGAACACAAAACCCGGACTGTAAGAAGAGTGCTAGTGGATCATTACAGGTTAAATACTTAGCCAGTTTACCTTTGTTTCTTAGAAATGTACAAAAGACTTCTTCGTATTTCTTCTTTAGTTGTTAAGAGATATTAATAGAACTGTGAGCTTTGAAGGCTCTTTTAAAAGCACCAGTAATGCTACTTTCTTTGGCCAGATAACTGTTTTCTTGCTCTCCTGAAAAGAGATTTGTTAGGTTTTGGAACCTCAGCCTTTTGTGTGGAACCAGAAGATCTCCAACAGCCTACAGAAGGCATCTTTACCCAACTTAGTAGCTTTGACTTATTCTCATTTTATTTTTGTTTTTGTTTTTTTTGCAGTACGTGGGCCTCTCACTGTTGTGGCCTCTCCTGTTGCGGAGCACAGGCTCTGGATGCGCAGGCTCAGCGGCCATGGCTCACGGGCCCAGCCGCTCCGCGGCATGTGGGATCCTCCCAGACCGGGGCACGAACCCGTGTCCCCTGCATCGGCAGGCGGACTCTCAACCACTGCGCCACCAGGGAAGCCCTCTCATTTTAAATTAAGAGTCTAATTCTGTTCCTTTTGCTGTAGCACCCTGGTTTGCTGTAACTTGGGTGGATATCCATAAAGGAGTCTTTGGTTCCAGTTAAAACACTTTGTGAGGTGGTGTGAATTCCAAACATATCTCCTACCAATGTTGTCAGTGGAATTCATTGAGTGACTATGTGCGCAGGGCTCTTCCTACTGAAGATTAGAGGCATTGTTGTGTTTCCTGTTCTCAAGGTCTGTAGAGCAGCAGTCCTGGATGAAATGGTTGTAGTACATTTTCCAAAATTTACACAGCAATAAGTAGATTTGTATATTAGAATTTAAGGACCTAAGTGCAGAGGTGACTTAAAAGGTACCAGGGCCAGGTAGCTTCCTTTGGAAGATAGCTTCCCAGATGAGGTGTGAGTTGTTCAACCTAATTATTAAAGATGCTAATAGGGGTTGATAGGTGAAGGTGAAGTGGGCATCCTGGGTGAGATTTAAGGTGTGCAAAGCATCTACAGACCCAAGAAGTAGACTCCTTTCATGAGCCAGAGGGCAGACTATCCATCCAGGGATGGAGGAAAAACTGATGGTTGAGAAATGGCTTTGTTGAAAGGGAGCTGGTATCGTGTGTGAAGAGTTTGTGTTTGGGCTTCTGGGCAGCAAAGAACCAATAAGAGTTTTGAGCTCTAGAATGATATGATGCACATTTCATGGCAGGAAAATTATTCTGATAAAAAAGTGTTCAGTAAATTTAGTTGTGAAGAAATTGGAGGAATTCAATAATCCAGGCCAACACATACATAGCAGAAATAAAACAGAATGGATGGTGGTTTGAAAGGCTTGTAGTGAGAGAATCTACAAGAATTGTGTTGTTTTGGACTGAGTGTTAGTGGTGAGAGATATAAGGACTGTGTCTCTCTTTTGCTTTTTGTTACTAATTGCAAAATGTTGGCGATTTCGTTTACAGTTGCCCAAGTATGTAGGATTCCTGCCACATATTAAAACCTATTGGAGTTGAATGATGTGTTGAAAAATGTCCATAATGATCAAGTCCAGGATGTCTTTCATCAGAAATGGTAGGGATGTAAGGAGCAGAAGGAAAAGTAAGGTTAGGTTTTATAGCTAAATTAAAAAAATTGTTAATATGCTGAACTGTGGTCAAAGAAGCAGTGCAGACTTTTGTTGGAGTAATTAAACTTTATTTACTGGTGTTACCTGTCTTACGTTTTATCTCTTTCACTAGACTTTAAATTCCTCATTAGCAGAGAAACTATTTCTTCCTCATGTTCATATCTTCTGTGCCTAGGAAAATGCCTGGTACGTGATCAATACTCAATGACTGGAAAATGTATAGTGTTTGCATTCTCATTGGTAGTGGAGATGTTATAATAATGAAACATTGGCATGCATTATTGTACAAGTGTAACTGCTTTGGAAAGTTCTCATTAGTTCAGCCTCTTTGAGCGAATAGGAAGATGATCCTCAAATTGTCTTTGGAGTTACACTAATGCTATGGGAGATTAAGGTCCATTTATTCACCCAGTAAATGTTCATTGTGGGCCTACTATGAGCAAGTTGTTGAACAGGAAGCATACACAAAGGAAGCAGATACCCTACCCTCAGGAGGCTTGTAGACTAGAAGGAGAGATGAGATATTCCCATAAATAACAGCAATGCTAGGTGGAAAATACTAATACGGTATGGGATGTCTGGATAAAAGGTGCTATGGAAGTACTTAAAAAGGGAAAAGGTTCTTTCTATCCCAGAAAGTCGAGAGAGGTTTGTAGAGAATTTTACCCTTTTTAATCTGGTTCGGCAAGGATAGGTAGGATTTCAACTTGCCAGATGGCACAGGGGCAGAAATTGATGAGATATGCATAGGAAACTTCAGCAGGTAGTTGGTTTGGCTTGAGTGTGAGACTAAGAATATTCACAGGAAAGACACTAATTCTGTCCAGGACCTTCCCTGATAAATGATGACTGTCCTCCTGAAGGTCTTTTGAGGCTCCATCCAGGGCCTCTGTTTACTTTCACGTAAGTATTTTTGCGACTTTTCCAAAAACTTGTTATCCATGTTAGAAGTTTTCAAAATTCAGTATGAATTTTTTTTTTAATCTACCCTTGACCATTGAAAAGGTAAAAACTTTTCTGCCATTTTCATCCAAGTTTTAATGGAAAAAGCCTGTGATCGGTTTTTAAAAGCTTTCATGAACCAGTATCTTAGCCAGTTTTATTCAACTGGCTTATCAGAGTCCACTTTTTACTAAGTCTTCGGGCTAAAAGTGAAAAGAGCTACCAGAAAGCTACAATTATACTGTTTATTTGGCGGGGGGGGAGGGGGTGTTTCTGGTTGCAGTACTCCAGAATTTTTGCAAGAGGTTGTCAGTGTGGTTAATGAGGCTTTCTGTACCTGTGACCATCCTACAAACGTGCTAAAATGAGACCATGGCCTCACAGCTTAAGAGAATAGTTTGTTCTCCTTGGGATGTTAATACTATTATGAATGCTGAAATGAAATTCAAATTACCTCACTGAAGTTCTTGGCACTATGATTAAGGGGTGAATTTAGGGAAGGGAAGTGTGTAAGTTTGGGGTCTTTTTTTTTTTTTTTGTCTATAGTTGTCTCTGAAATGGGACTTAGAACCTTTCTGATTCTCTTTTTAAAAGTTTTCTCTGTGAACTTAAAACACTGTTTTCTTTCAGAACAGCTTTGGTGTTTCAAGCTTAAAATCTTCTCTCTTTTAAATCCTGGTGGCACATTCACCTCCCTTCCCCTTCCCTCGGGGCACAGTTTGGCTCTGAATCCCAGGAGTTAAGACAGCATAGCTTCTATAAATCAGGAGACAGCTTCATTATCAAAGTTATGTGTTTTCACCTTAATAGATGGCCAGTCCTGGTGTTGGTGCCAGGCCCTGCCTTATCATGTAACCATCAGCACTGCGTACTGGAATGTTCTTCGTTTGGATTATTTACTCCTTCTATAAACAAAGATTAGAGTAAAATATGTCAGCACTGGGGCCCAAGCAGAGCTTGACTGTTACTAGAAAATTGCAATAGCGTGGTGGGAGAGAGAATTCACTACTCACGGGTAGTGTCGCACTGCCTTGATATTTATAATTATATCTGAGTTCTGTGCTGAAAGTTTTACACACTTTATCCCATCTTCCCAGCAGCCCTAGAAGGTAGGTTCTGGTCTTCCCATTTTACAGATTAGGAAACCAAGAGTCAGAACGACTCAGGATATTGCCCCAACTCCTGTTACAAAGAGCAGATGATTGGGTTTGAAACCCAGGCGCATCTGACTCCAGTGTTGTTTCTTTTACTAACTACGCTATAAAGAGGTTCCAAAGACTGTACTTTTAAAACTAGTGTTACCTAGAATTTGAGCTGCTTATAGCCGTTAGGTGGTTCTACAGATTTCACCTGTGTTTCTTGATCAGGAGGGGAAAATATTTTGGGGATTGAAACTTTATTCTTAGTTTAGTATAAAGGATCCAGAGATCACTGAATTTTATCAAGTCTTCGATGTATCTCCAGTATTTTGAGGGTTTGCATCTTTTTTTACAGTTTGCAGGATCTCTTTTACTTAAGAATCTACATTTTAATTGGAATTCAGGAAAGTAGCACAATTATCATTGACCAAGCCATTTTGGACGTAAATATATCCCAGAAGCTCATAAAGCATCTTAAACGGTTTGGATGTAATTTGAAAGAGGGAGACAGTTCTTTCAGAATATTTGGACTTGATAATATAATCCAGAATTAAAGCAGTTATTTCTAGAACTTCTAAGAAGTTTGATTCTCCATAAATTGCACAAATTACTGCTTTTGGGGGGCAGGACATGATTACTCACCATTTATTTTTGTATTTCCACATACAGAGCAGGCAGAGAATCCTCATTTTGCAGGTGAGGAAACTATGACTTAGAGAAATGAGTGATGTTGCCAAGATAACAGCCGATAGATACAGGTGATGTGTTATTACTTGTAAATTTTCCTCATGGAATCCTACTTGCTCACAGGTGCTGAGTATGTTTATAAAGTCAGGGTATCTTCATTTTTTGACTGCAGTTAATTTGTTTTCTGATTCACTACAAGTTTGTTTTTCTTATTGAACTATATTTCCTGGATGAAACCCCTTGAACTTTATAACTATCACCATAAATATGTTTAATGGGTTTATTGGCATGTTAAAAATTGTATAGTGTTGGCACATGAAGAGGCCCACATAATTGCTAAATAATGGTACTTAAAAAATTATAAAGGTGCTATTGATTTGTAGTTTGTATATCCATATATATTTATAACATTCTAGTGACAAGTAAAAACTTGAATAAATAATGTTATGTCTACAGATATCAACGGTAGTAAAAAGTTGCCAGGCGTAATTAGAGATGCCTTATTTAAGCCAACTCTGCCAGAATATTATTAGTCAGATTTCTTTATGAGAGTCTGCTTGACCCCCCTTTTCTATGTCTTGAATTTGTCATGTCACCATCGGACTGAGACCTGGTTCCCAGAGAGCCGTACTGTGTGATGCTAACGGATACATGACTGTCCTTTCCTTCTTCCTCAGTGCCTTTGTGCCATATATTTTGTGTTTCTGATTTAAAAAACAGGTCCCTTTAAAAAAAGAAAAGAAAAAGCAAAAAGTGCCTAGATGGATCCGTTAGGGCATAAGTTAGAATAGGCACACAGCCATTTATTCCCATGAGCACACTCATGGTATAGTGTTTGGAGTTGGGTCCTGGGAGAGGGATATTTTGCTTCCTTTTTTGACCCTCAGAATGTCTTCATTCCTAATCATACCAGTTCTTAGAAATGGTGTTTGTTGTAATGTTTTGGGACAAAAATGTAGGAGATAAACCATATATAGTATATTTTAAGATTTTGGGGGGTATTTCTTGCCTTTTCTACTTTTCTTTCATATACTCTCTGTAGGAAACTACACAGTTCCACTTCTTCGTACAAAAATTATCTTGGGGCAAGAAATAATTCATGTAACTGTTGTGGCAGTTCTCACCTGTGCTTTTGGAAAGTCTCACTAGTAAGGTTTCACTGATCCCATAATCTAGGGTGAATTAGAATATGCCTGTTCTACCTCTGTCTTTGGGTTCTTGAGGACACACGAAACCATGTTCTGAAATTTGTGTGTCTGTTTTGCCCTCTATGGGGTTAACCCCACCTCATCCTCAACTGAGAGCTGGATACCAATTTACAGTTTTCCCTTTCAGCAGAATGAATCTTAGTGCTGGATAGAATGCTTATGAAATAGAGCAGCATTGTGCTTTTATGTAAAGTATGGGTTTCCTGCAATTTTGAGTAAGGTTTTAGTCCCATTTTCCTTCTTCCTTCTTTGGCATCTTCAGCCCTGTGGAGGGCCTCAATAAAAGGGAGAAAAAGATGAAAAACAAAACAGAGTGGGCACTTGTGTCTAAACCAGTATTCCCAAGGGTGCTCCACAAAGCATGTATGCTGTGTGATGTGTTACACTGTAAAAGGGGCAAAGGTCAGAGGAGTTTGAGAAAGCCTGGGTTAGAAAGTGTTAACCCAACTTTTTATTAAAAACTTCTCAGAATCTTTTAATATGCTGATAAACATTGTGCATGCTCCCCTCTTTCCTCCCTCTCCTCAAAAAAACCCCATAGAATATGTTACATTTGCCAAACCCATTTTTCCAGGGAGACCTTTTTCCTGGAACTAGCAATTTATAAAGTACACATTAGGAAATGTAGAGTCAAACAGTGTCCTTGCAAACAAGAAATGCATCTTAGATATGCAAGAAAGTGGCAAAATGTCTTGATAGTCTTCCAGTTTACTCACTTTTTCTCTGTTCTTTAGCAGTTCAGCTAATGAACCAAAGCCTGTAGGATTTTTAAAAAAATTTTCCCTCATTTGTGTTTGATTGATTTAAATGCTTTTTTCAAAAAAATTGAAGTATAGTTGATTTACAATGTTGTGTTAGTTTCAGATGTACAGCAAAATCTTTCAGTTTTTGTGTGTGTTTGTATATGCTTTTTCAGATTCTTTTCCTTTATAGGTTTTTATAAGATAGTGAATGTAGTTCCCTGTGCTATATAGTAGGTCCTTTTTGTTTATTTTATATATAGTAGTGTGTATCTGCTAATTCTATACTCCTAATTTATCCCTCCCCCACCTTCCACTTTGGTAACCATAAGTTTGCTTCTATGTCTGAGTCTATTTCTGTTTTGTAAATAAGTTCATTTGTATCATTTTCTTAGATTCCACATATAAGTGATATCATATGATATTTGTCTTCCTCTAACTTGATCCATCCATGTTGCTGCAAATGGCATTGTTTCATTCTTTTTTATGGCTTAATAATATTCCATTGCATATATATACCACATCTTCTTTATCCATTCATCTGTCCATCGGCATTTAGGTTGCTTCCATGTCTTGGCTATTCTAAGTAGTGCTGCTATCAACATTGTAGTGCATGAATCTTTTTGAATTAGAGTTTTCATCTTTTCCGATTATATGCCCAGAGAGCCTATAGTTTTCTGTGGTTGTCTGTGGGTATAGTTTTATGTGGCTGCCACATTCTACAAGAGTTCTAGCCACTCTCCCAGAGTTCAGGGCAACACAAACCTGCGTTTCCTGACCTTCCTTTGAGTGTGGGTTACGTTCAGCACAGAGGAAGGGTAATAAGCCTACTTAGCCCTCACCCTGCCCCTAATGGATGGGATTGAATCCATTGAAGAGGGCTGTATCCACACTTCTCAGATCTGTGTGCACCCTAGGACAAGAGAAAAACTACCAGCTTGTGTAGACATTGGGATATAGATTTAAAGCAGGTATTGGGCACCGTGATAGCCAATTTTTACTTGCCCCTAATCAAGCCATTTAACTTCTCTGAATCTAAGGGTTTATTCACCTTTCATCCACCATCTGTACGCCCAGCCATCTATCCGTCCATCTCAGTGAGTGGTTGTGAGGGTAAAACGTGTGAGAAGTGTTGACAGTTGGAAACTTAAAGAGCATTACCAAGGAAAAAAAAAAGCGTGATATCATTATCATCAATCAAGAGACATGTTGAGGAATGGTTTTCATCACTGACTCAGAAGGTAAATTATTTCCCTTGTTCCACAGGATTTTTGGTGAAAAGAATAAGCCTTACACATTCATATGAGTAATAAAGACTCCCTTTAGCTGAATGTTTGGAAAGCTAATTAGATTTCACACGTACACACCCACACAGAGTAAAGAGCATATTGTAAAATGATAAAGCAGACGTTAAAGAGTACTTCCACCGTTCTAAGTGTATATTTGCTCATTTTATCCCCCCCAGCAACTCTGTGTAGTGTCATTACTAACTTTATTCCACAGATGAGAATACTGAGACACAAATCACTTAAGTAACTTGCCCAAGGTCACACAGCTAGTGAGTGGCAGAGCTGTGATTTGAACTCAGATGGTCTGGCTCTGGAGTCCATGCTGTTAACCATGATCTTCTGTTGCCTCAGTGATTTATACTGGGTTACTGGAAGAGATACTACCTTGTAGATATGGATTCAAATACTGATTGATGGTCAGTTATTGAGGTAGGACCCTGGACAACCCATTAACTGCCTATCTCAGTCCTCTGAAAGCATTTGATTAGGTATGAAGCACCAAAGAGATATTAAGTAATAGTGTGATCTTACAACGGAAGTGACAGGTGTTCTGCCTCTAGGTATGCTCTTTTGAATACTGTATTTAATTATTAAGTGAAGATAATTATTCTTCCTCTCCCCTGTGCCCCTGCCCCATCCACCCCACAACTCAATCTTTTGACCACAATTTACAAGCATATGTAAAAGCTGGGCTGGCATAACACAGACCTGCATCTGTGACCAAGGACAAAACAGACTCATTCATGTTCCGTCACACATGAACTACCCATTTTGAGTGTTAAAATTCTAGATATTTTTTGGAATTATGTGCTTTGGCTTTTTTTTTTTTTTTTTTTTTTTTTTTTTTTTTTTGCGGTACGCGGGCCTCTCACTGTTGTGGCCTCTCCCGTTGCGGAGCACAGGCTCCGGACGCGCAGACCCAGTGGCCATGGCTCACGGACCCAGCCGCTCCGCGACATGTGGGATCCTCCCGGACCGGGGCACGAACCCGTGTCCCCTGCATCGGCAGGCAGACTCTCAACCACTGCGCCACCAGGGAAGCCCCTGTTTGTCATTTTTTCAAAGAGCTAAACATACCTGTTTTCCTCTTATAGCAAGTAACTTTATTAACTAATAAGACTGTTATTAACTAAAAATGTCTTAAATGTGTTTAGCATTTGCAGGTTCTGTGTTATATTCACATTACTTTCCCGTTTGATATCCAGTAGCCCAGGGTGGATGTCTTGTCCCCCACCTCAGACAGATCAGCTCACTTCCTCTGAGGAGTAATGGGGACCAGGCGACAGAATTGACAGAACTGATAGGACTGGAACTGTTACCAGCCATCATCGTTCAAGATAGGAGACGGGAGAAAACAGGGAGAAAATTCTTGAAAACCTCTTTACTTGTTCATAGGTATGACTGTCCAAACTCTCTGCTCTTTCTCTGAGGGATACACACTATGCCATGGATTGTGGCGGGTGTTTGTAGCCCAGACTCTTCCCCTGGCTAATTCGCGCTCATTTCTCAGGTTATATGTCACCCAATCTAAATGACTTTTTCCCTTTTTTTCTCCTCTCATGGCTCCTATGCATTTCTTTCATGGCACTTTTTACACTTTGTATTCCTGTGTTTGCTGACCTGTTGGTTGATTTAATATCCATCTCCTCTGCCAGGTTGTAAGTTCCTTCTGAGAGCAGAGACCATTTCTGATTTCTCATTTGGGGTGCTTGGCTTCCAGTACAACTGGGTGGCATATAATAAGCCATCAGTAGATATGAATTTGAAGATGAATGGATGAATTCGAGAACAAGTAATACTCAGATACATGTCAAGGGGTATGGTCACTGAGTTTGCCAAGAAAGCCAACTTTAACATCATTAACATTCTCAAGTCTGTACTTTCATCATCTAAAATGGACAGAAAAATAACTACCTGCATCTACTTCATGGACATGATTTTAGAATAAATGAGATCTCGAATACTGTTCTCTCCGATCTCTAAAAATTAGGCCTAGGTCATAGGATAGGTCTTTTTAGGGAGCCCCTCTCCCTCCCTCACTCTTCAAGATGACTAGGAAACCCCTTCAGACATTGCAGTTCCAAAAAGTAGGTGCTCAGAGCCTGCACTGGGGCAGGGGCCCTGGGGTGGCCATGCATGAAATGGGAGGCTACTAACCAGCAAGGCTGAACAGGCTCCCTGAGCCCCGTACCTCCTGGCAGGCAACGCCAGGCATGGCAAGCATCTGGGTCATGCCTGATCTGTGGAAATATTCTACCGTCTTCAGAAAAAGAGCATCGTGCACAGCCTCATGATGGTGGTAGCACTGCTAGAAGGCTGCGACGTGATGCTGGAAATAAAGTCCATGAGGTAGAAGATACTTCAAAAGAAAATACTCTCTAGGGATTAGCCCTGCAAACTACCATTCAGGGCAGCAACTTTGCTAGGTGTCTGGGAACTACAGCACTGACTTGAACAGACATGTTTAAATAAGGTGTTCTCCTCAGTTTCTAGGATTCTGAAGAGCTTGGTAGGATTTTTTGGTTACTGAGGCAAGCTCCCCCCGCCCCTCACACCTTTGGAAAGGATACGGACCTCCCATTCCTGACAAATGAGAAAAAAATGCACCTGGCTCTGTTGTTGCCATAAACATTTAGATGATGAAAATTCTCTTAAATATTTCAAGAAACTGCTGAGCATAGCTTAATCATCTTATTGAGAACCCTAGATTTAAAACTTAAATGTCTGTTCTTAGGAATGAAGCAGGTTAAACTGTCTTAAAAATAAGGTGCCTCACAGTTGTATCGTAAAATCTCAACTGACATTAAGGTAATTGTGCTTAAGTACAATTTAGGGCCCTTTTGATTGTTTGTTCTAGATGCAATAATGATGCTATTTTTAATAGTCCAATGCTAGTTCTAAAGAAATAAACCTATGTTCTTTGTGCCTGTGTCCTTAACAGAATCATTTGGTGGGGGGGGGAGGTTATAGTCTCTGAATACTTGATCTTAACAAAACAGGACAAATTATGTGTTGTGGCATCATTATGTTTAAAAAGAAAGAGAAGAAATGGAATCTTCTGTAGTAGGAGCTTGGCTAGCCCAGAGTAATGTAAAAGTAACATAGAACATAGTAATATAGAAGCTTCCTACCATGACGTGTCCGACTCAGTCTTCTGGGACCTATGATTAAAATGCAGATTTCCTAGCCTGTGATGAGTCTTCATGGAAATTAGAAAAATTGTCCTTCTTGGACAGATGCATCCAAAACCAGTGTCTGTGGCTTGGTCCCAGACTGAGCCCGGCCTCAGCTAAATTCAGCCCCACCTGCCACTCTGGCTGGGCACGTTTGTGCACCTCACCCATTGAGCCCCCTGACCACCAGGTTTTCTAGATCTGGATTCCTAGGCAGGACACGTCCAGCATTAACAGGTAGCCTGGAGACCACACTGTGTCACTGTTGGTGCTTGTGTGTATGTGGTCTGATTAGGTCCACAACCGTCTCTTGGCCTTCGAGCCCCAAATCCTCAGAGCTGATGGCATGACTTCTAGGATAGGGATGGACCCAATGTAGAGAACAGAAAAGCCATTTCATTTCATCTTGAATCTAAACAATATTAGGGAATGTTTGCTGCTGATTTTTTTTATTTCCTTTTGCTGCTCTATCATGTTAGACCAGGAAAGCCAAGTAGGTTAAGCTACAATCATCCTTTCTTAGTATCTGTTAATGGTTTAGAGAAGAGTTGATGTTCCATCACCACCTTGTTCAGGCCCTAATCATTTTGTCCCCCTTGAGATCTCTGCACCAGCCTCTTAACTGGTCTTCTAGCCTCTAATCTGTTCTCTCCTCCCAATTCGGGAAAGGTCATACTTGCTAAGTAGTCATTGAAAGTCAATGACTTTCTTGTGGGTTGAGGAAAACTCCAAGCTCCTCAGTATGGTGTGCCAAATCTCGCTCAAAACTCAGAGAGGTCCCTCCATGTACAGAGCCCAAGCCCTACAGGACTTCCAGTCACTCGACTTGAGCCACACTGGCTTCTTGCTGTTCCCTCTTCCTGAAATGCTCTCCCCCCAGATATCGGGTCTTGACTCTGCAGTCTCCTCAGCAAGTCTTTCCTTGGCTACAGTAACTGAAATTTCAGCTCTGCCCCACCCCAGACATCTCAGAGCCTCCTTCTCTACCTTGTTTTTCCCTCCTGAAAAGTTAATATCTGACACAGTCCATATTTTATTTACCTGGCTTATAGTTTTTCTCTTCCATCAGGATTTAAGCTTCATGACGGTGGGGATGGGTGTGTCTTGTCCACTCTCAGATCCCCAGCGCCTGGGACAGAACCAAGCCCACAGCGGGCAGGCAGTAAAGATGAGCTGAGTGAGGACTGAGTGAATGTGGCCCCTGCCTGCCTCTCCAGCCCTACATCTCATCCGTCTTCTTCCTCTCCCGCTTGCTCTCATCTTTTCAGTCTTCCTGCTCCCTCTCTCATCACTCCACACTCTCCCGCATCCCCAGTGCCTTTTTCCTTGCTGCTTCCTCTGCTTCGGGGGCCTCATCCTCACTGGCTCTCCTGGGCCCTCCTCTCAGCACGGTACCAACTACATTGCCTTCTGCCTGGCTTTTCCATTAAAAACCAGATAAGCTTTTTGAGGGTCTTATTTGGTTCTGTGTTCTCAGTCCCTAGCCCAGGGTAGGTGTGTCTTAAATTTTCATTAACTGAAGAAAGGAGGGGAGCAGGAGAGTTATCACAGCATTTCATTCATCCTTATTGTCTACCTAGAACGCTGCCAACTCACAGGTGCACAGAAACACTCTGAATGAACCAGTCATTTGCTCCTTATACACCCCAATGCCTGGTTAGCAGTAAAAACTATTTCTGTTTTAACGTTGAACTTTGAAGAGGGCTTCTGAATTTATAGCCTTTAACCTCAGGATGTTGACCAAATCTGGATGTGGTCAGACAGGGCGGGCAGAACCTCTTTCTGACTCTAAAATCTGTCCAGATGCACTGACTGGGAAACGGCTATCTCAAGGACCTCAGTTTGTCTTTTCTGAGAAACAGTGGCTTTGCTGACCTGAGTCAGTGTTATTGGTAATGAGTGCTTTCTCCACGAGCATTCTTTGTTTCTTCAGAACAGGACTTATGTGAAAACAGAGTGACTTAATCACTCAATTACAATTTCCTCTCTGAAACTTTTGAATAAAAATGAAAATAAGAGCTGCAGAGTTTTCAGTCTGTTTAATGCTCTCTAGTGTAGGTGATCAACAGGAAATTTGTCATAAAAGCATTAATATTGTGGGCTTCCCTGGTGGCGCAGTGGCTGAGAGTCTGCCTGCAGATGCAGGGGACATGGGTTCGTGCCCCGGTCCGGGAAGATCCCACATGCTGCGGAGCGGCTGGGCCCGTGAGCCATGGCTGCTGAGCCTGCGCGCCCGGAGCCTGTGCTCCGCCACGGGAGAGGCCACAACAGTGAGAGGCCCGCGTACCGCAAAAAAAAAAAAAAAAAAAAAAAAACATTAATATTGTGAATGTTATTTGTACTGATGATAAAGAATATCATCTTAGTAATGCCTGTAAGAAACTTACCTACATGTTAAGTTGAATTGAGACTCAGCATTTCAGGTAGCCCGTAAGGATTTTAGCAGCTGTTTGCTGTGACTGATTTGTAGTGATGCCTGCTATTCACTGTTAATTGAGGCAACTTTACGGATAGCTACAGGGGAAAAAGATTGGGACTTTGCCATCTTCAAAGGGTGGAGCTTTTGCTAGTTTTTGGATGCATGACATGTATTCCTAAAAGATCAGAGGTACAACATGCGATTTCTCAGTGGACCATAACTTCGCAGCAGGAACATCTTTACAACCTGCCAGGTAAATACATATTAAAGTAGTTCTCAGTGTGTGCTTTTGTTGCTTTAAGGAAACTGTATGAGTAGCAAATCCCTCTTATCTTTTGCAACTAGCACCAATAGTTAGCTAGGTAATCAAAGTCGTGAAACTTTACCAAAACAAACCACAAGTTTTAAGCCTTTTCAATGTAAAATACATAAATGAATTCATTTTCTAAACTTTTGAGGTTAGCCAAACTTTTGAGGTAGGGATGGTTGTATTCACTGGAGTTCTAAATTGAATTCTTATATAAATAACATCTGTAATGTATCACTAAGATTTTCACCTTTGATTGCTTTAAAGCAAACCTAGAACTTAGACAGGAATAAGTGGTCCTGAGTGCAGAATCCTTCAATCATTTGCCGGTGCCTTGCCCACACCAATCTAAGAGCCAGGATTTTTGTTTTTTTTCTTTATAGTGGCCCGTCCTTGTCAAGACTGTCCAAAACATTCAACTTAGTTTCTGTAGAATGAACTTTTTCTTTTACAATCATATTTCATTGATTTTAATAGTATTTCATTAAATTATAAAACTGTATTTATAGATGAAACTTACAGTCAGATCTGAAACAAACAACTAACTGACTCTGTAGTAAACAAGTCAGTAAAAACAAATGCATGGGCACACTAGAGTGTAGTTTAAATGATGCTGTGCCTATCGATATATTTTATAGAAGTAATAGTGATATTGATGAATCTGGTAGCATAAGCACACATGTAGTCATAAGATTTTCTTTGTTCCTGGTTCTGTATAACTGAAAAGATAGGAGACTTCAACTGCAGTGAAAATCTCTCTAAGAGACTACTAATACCCCCTTTACACTTGTGTGCATGTGTGTGTACATGCATGCATACATACATGGATGTGTAGCAAGTGAAAAGTTATTAAAGTTAAAATATATATCTTTAGCTGCTACCTTGACTACATCTCTTTCATTTTCATATGGCCCAAGTGAAGTTCATTGTCTTCTTTCTTTTTTACATCTTTATTGGAGTATAATTGCTTTACAATGGTGTGTTAGTTTCTGCTTTATAACAAAGTGAATCAGTTATACATATACATATGTTCCCATCTCTCTTCCCTCTTGCGTCTCCCTCCCTATCCCACCCTCCCTATCCCACCCCTCCAGGCGGTCACAAAGCACCGAGCTGCTCTCCCTGTGCTGTGCGGCTGTTTGCCACTAGCTATCTACCTTAAGTTTGGTAGTGTATATATATCCATGCCTCTCTCTCGCTTTGTCACAGCTTACCCCTCCCCATATCCTCAAGTCCATTCTCTAGTAGGTCTGTGTCTTTATTTCTGTCTTACCCCTAGGTTCTTCATGACATTTTTTTTTTCTTAAATTCCATATATATGTGTTAGCATACGGTATTTGTCTTTCTCTTTCTGACTTACTTCACTCTGTATGTCAGACTCTAGGTCTATCCACCTCATTACAAATAGCTTAATTTCGTTTCTTTTTATGGCTGAGTATTATTCCATTGTATATATGTGCCACATCTTCTTTATCCATTCAACCGATGACGGACACTTAGGTTGTTTCCATCTCCGGGCTGTTGTAAATAGAGCTGCAATGAACATTTTGGTACATGACTCTTTTTGAATTATGGTTTTCTCAGGGTATATGCCCAGTAGTGGGATTGCTGGGTCATATGATAGTTCTATTTGTAGTGTTTTGTTTGTTTGTTTGTTTTTGCTGTACGCGGGCCTCTCACTGCTGTGGCCTCTCCCGTTGCGGAGCACAGGCTCCGGACGCGCAGGCTCAGCGGCCATGGCTCACGGGCCCAGCCGCTCCACGGCATGCGGGATCCTCCCAGACCGGGGCACAAACCCGCATCCCTTGCATCGGCAGGCGGACTCTCAACCACTGCGCCACCAGGGAAGCCCCTATTTGTAGTTTTTTAAGGAACCTCCGTGCTGTTCTCCATAGTGGCTGTACCAATTCACATTCCCACCAGCAGTGCAAGACTGTTCCCTTTTCTCTACACCCTCTCCAGCATTTATTGTTTCTAGATTTTTTGATGATGGCCATTCTGACTGGTGTGAGATGATATCTCATTGTAGTTTTGATTTGCATTTCTCTAATGATTAATGATGTTGAGCATTCTTTCATGTGTTTGTTGGCAGTCTGTATATCTTCTTTGGAGAAATGTCTATTTAGGTCTTCTGCCCATTTTTGGATTGGGTTGTTTGTTTTTTTGTTATTGAGCTGCATGAGCTGCTTATAAATTTTGGAAATTAATCCTTTGTCACTTGCTTCATTTGCAAATATATTCTCCCATTCTGAGGGTTGTCTTTTGGTCTTGTTTATGGTTTCCTTTGCTGTGCAAAAGCTTTTAAGTTTCATTAGGTCCCATTTGTTTAGTTTTGTTTTTATTTCCATTTCTCTAGGAGGTGGGTCAAAAAGGATCTTGCTGTGATTTATGTCATAGAGTGTTCTGCCTATGTTTTCCTCTAAGAGTTTGATAGTTTCTGGCCTTACATTTAGGTCTTTAATCCATTTTGAGCTTATTTTTGTGTATGGTGTTAGGGAGTGATCTAATCTCATACTTTTACATGTACCTGTCTAGTTTTCCCAGCACCACTGTTTTTTTGTTTTTTTGTTTTTATTTTTTTAGCACCACTTATTGAAGAGGCTGTCCTTTCTCCACTGTACATTACTGCCTCCTTTGTCAAAGATAAGGTGACCATATGTGCGTGGGTTTATCTCTGGGCTTTCTATCCTGTTCCATTGATCTATCTTTCTACATTGTCTTCTTTCTTAAGCCTTATTCCAGTTTCCCAGTCTCTCTTAGAATCACTGTCATTTCCCAAACTTACAAGGTATTCAGTATAATCAGAGAAAAATGTTTGGTTCTTACCTTTGTTCCTCTTATGTCCATTTCTTGGAAATGTATCTTCCTCTCTATTTGAATGGCCACCCCCCTTGATGAGACCCTTACCACCTGCTGAATATATTACTGAAATGGATTTGATTTTCCCCTTTGCCTCCAGCCCTGTGCATCCTGGAAGCTGTGGCCAGATCCTTCTTCCGTAAATCCCACCTTCATCATTCTACTTGCTACTCAGAATTCTCAGTGGCTTTTCACTAACTGCAACATAAAATAAAGAATATGTGTCTCAGCTCTCTGTGCCATTCATAACATGGCCCCATTCTCATTTCATGTGTCAAGTTTCTCCTCTTTTATACCCTGTGGGAACCTACTGCAGCCATGTGACTGCCCATTTCTCTTGGTCATCCAAACGTGTACTTCAGTTCCGTGCCTCTGCTCATATGGAGCTGTCTGGCCTGTAGGATCTTAGCTCTTATATTCTGCTTATTCAAGTCTTAAAAGATCTCTCTTGACTTTTTCTTCCAAGGAGTCCTCCACTAGATGGTGAGCTCCTGGAGCTTAGGGACCACTGGTTCTGACTCTGAACCAGGTGTGTTGCATCTTGTGTTATCTCCTTGTATTTATCTCCAGTTTGAGAACAAGCCCCATGAGAGTTGGGACACGCTTTTAAATTTTTCTCTCTTTGTGTGTTCTCTTCTTCAGCGAGCCCAGAGCTCTTTCAGCCTAGCATGTGCGCTGAGCACCTGAGTTGGGAGGCGTAAGAATGACTACACCCTGGTCCTTGCCCTCTAGGTACTCCCAGTGTAACAGAAGAGATATGTTCTTCTGTACACACACTCATATGCCTAACATTAAATAGTTGCTAAAATTTGTTCTAAAGAAGATATGTATTATACTTAGATGAGAGTTTAGGGCAAGGTGAGATTTCACTCTGATAACAGGGCAGAGAGCCTCTGACTTGGAGGGATAATATTTGAATTAGATATTAAACATTTGAATCTGGGTGTCATTGGAAGAATAGAAAGATTTGCCTCTTTATTTTCTTATAACTCTTTCAAGAGAGGGATAAATAGTATAGTTAATGAAGCAGGCATTAGGAAGCTTAATAACTCAATCCAGTTCACATAAATTATCAGTTGCAGACACTCAAGGGCTCTGATTCCACCACCAGGCTTTCTGAGCAGTAAGTTCTGCTGTCTTCTCAAGTTCTGTTAAATGACGTTCTTTCGAGTCACCTGAACATATGGAGGAATCTGAGTTTTTAGAGGGAAGGAAACTTTTCAGCCACCCCCCCCCGCCTTATGTAACACTCAAATCACTCATGAAGTTTCCTTTTTAAAGTACTTCAAAGGTGCCATGGAGTTAGCCTTTGGGGAGGAGAAAGGCATGTAACAAAGTATCAGCCGAGAGCCTTTGAAGATGGGTGATATGTTTTTCTCCTTAGGGTGCTAAATCACACATCACCACACGTGTGCAGGGAAAGTGAAAAGTGTCAGAAACGCATTTATGTAAACCATGGATCATATTTGCATATACAGCATTTCAGCTCGGCCTCCTACCCTCAGACCAGCAATGATTTATGCTTTGTATTTTGCCTTTTTGAAGACTTCTCTAGTCCTAGGCTTTTGCTGTATGTTAAGTTTTTATTTTAATGCAAAATGAATTAGAGTTATTAAACTGTAGACCTATGCTGTCTAATATTGTAGCCGATAAGTACGTGTCTATTTAAACTTAAATAAAATGTAAAATAGATTTTCATAGTTGTATAGCCACATTTCAAGTATTGTATACCAAATTGAGATGTGAAATAACAGTAAAAAAACTTACCAGATTTTCAAGATTTAGTACAAAAACCAGTTGTAAAATAGAATTTTTATATTGATTATATGTTGGACTGACAGTATTGTGGACAGTTGGGTTAAATACAATGTTATTAAAATTAAAGCTAATTTTACCTCTTTTTACTTTTATTGTCACTTGAAAACTTAAAATGACATCTGTGGGTCACATATTCTATTTGACGGCATTGGCTTAGAAAACTCATATGTTAGTTTTTAATCCCATTGTTTTAGTATGAAGGTTTATACTGAATTGGGCTTACTAAACATTTTGGAAAGAGGGTAATTAGCAATGACTAAAACATGGTATCAATGATTTTGTGATTCCTAAAATTTTTTGCTTGTGATTTTGACTAGATCAAGCCAATCAGTTCAGTTCTGGCTTTGGTTTTTTGTTTGTTTGTTTGTTCTGCTAAAAATGAAGGCTTTTATCCCTGTTCAGGACTTCATCTTTTAAAATTGCTTTTGGTTTTGAGCTAGTTTGACTTTAACCTTTGCTCCTTGATTAGCTAGTGAGTAAGGCTAACTGAATGATAGGAATTAGGATTCAAATATTTCATAAATGCTTCCACAATAGTATTTTTTAAATGGCAACTTACAGTCAATACAGTATGTAAGGCAGCACACTTAATTTGAAGTATTTGCAGGCTAAGCCCTGAATCCACATTTCAGGGCATGAAAAGATCTCCAGATAGAACCATTTATTTGCCAATTAGAAAAAATTTTGTTCCCCGCTAAAATACTTGACTCAGTAGCTGTCATGCAGAAACACTGACTATTTCCACAAAGTTCCTTATTTAGGTTCAGTGTAACTTTTCAGTTAGTTTAAGTGTAGGCGTGTTAGCGTTATATAAACCCCATTTGGCTATTAGTACTGTTGTCATTTGTTTGATTATTTAAAAAGAGATATCTCGAGTGGAGAACAGGCTTCCTAACTTAATGGTTGTTAATATTTTATTTTTTATCTTATTTGGAACATCAAGATATAGTATAGGTTGGGGGAAAAACAACCCTTGTGAATTTAATAGAAAATTAGAAAGCTTTCAAAGAAAAGGCCATTGTTATGGTTTGGGGCTGACCTTACTGAAATTTTTTGTAGTGACACACAGGGAAATATGAGAAAAGGGGAAATCGTGCTTTTCTGTACCATGTGGGGTGTGTGCTTTGGTAGGACAAAGACAGAGCCAAAGATAGAGCCATAAATAGTAGTATTGGGGTTTGCTGAATAGAATCACACTGTTGTCTAAGTACTTTCCAGTATTGAACTCTCTCTTCTAAACTCAAGTCTTGTCCTGTTTCTCCACCTGTGCTATGAAACATCCGTGGAACAAAATGGTTTTCTGGTGGTTTGCTCATGTGTCCACACTGGTCCTGCATGAGGAAAGACCAAACAGGCACACCAGGAGAAGTGAGATCGTTTCACACAGCTGCTTCCCCTGCCAGGGAAGGCCCAGAGAAATGCTTCATTTCTGAATAACCGCCTTCACTTAGGTTTTCGGCTTTGGGGCTTATACAGCAGTAGAAATGTTCTTGGAGTCTCAAGAGTGATGAAGTATTGTTTCTGGAGACAGGGTATCACTTTTTTTATTCCTAGGATGAGGGTGGGGTTCAGTGCTCTCTTTGGTCTTATTGAATGATATCTTATCAGTCAGACAAAATAATATTCAACTATTAATATCGTTCTGCTAAAACAGTTAAGGATAAAGATTTAATGTTCTCTTTTCAGTGCAGGGCTTGTGGCCACCGGGCAGGACTGTAATAAAAGAGAAACAAATGAGGCAGCTCAAAGGTATGGCTCTCCATGGCTTTTAGGTCTCTCACACATTTTTATAAAACATATATCAGAACTTGTGAATTGTTAAATTGGGTTATTTTTAAATGCAATTGTATTCAAATACAGACCCGAGAGCAACCTGTTAGGTTTCATTCTTCAGAACAGGCTCTCTCCTGGCTGGCAGACTTCTTGCTGTTGTTACATCCTCTGGTCTGGAGCTGGGCAGGGACAGTAGACCCACCTGGTCTTCAAGTCCACTGGTGTACCCCCAGCTCAGCCCCAGGCTCCCCTTCTTGCCCTTAGACAAACAGGTAACTGAGTCACCCATCTTTTTTCTCATCTGTAAAAGGGGAGTGTGGAAGGTGTCACTTCTGAATTCCCTAGTGGATTTTAAAAGCACAGATGAGATTAAAGATGAACGTGAACTTCTCACATTGCTCCTGTTTAATATTTGTACTTCCTCTAGAAACCCAGGAGAGGTTTAAGGAGCAGGAAGTAAATTTTAGGTCAAGTATTCCAGACCCTGATGTATCATTAAATGTTTGTGGGAATATACTTTTGCGAAAGAGCTGACAATTAGGGCCCGATTAGGGAAACATCATTCAAATTAACTTTATGAAGAGACTCCTTCACGTAACACTGTCCAACTTTAGTCCTGGCAGGGCAGTAAAATGGGTATATATTGATTTGGGTGTGGGGGAATTAAGATCAAGTGCAGGATGGGCTTCAGCAGTGACTCTTCCTGCCCCAAGCTAGAAAGGTACCCCAACCTCAAATGAAGGAGGAACTACAAAGCCAGGAATGATGTTATTATTGTTACCTTCTGAGTGTTAGGACGGAAGTATCGCTGCTGTCCTAACACTTAGAAGGGAGTGCAATCCAACACTCAGGGCTTTATTTTTGCCCTCGTCTCTTCCTCTCAGGCTGAAATAGGAGCAGCAGAAGAGGCCAGGATCCTCCGAAGTAGATGAATCACTAGGGCAGGTTGCTATGACTTAGTGAAGTTCTTTGCATTAAAACCAACATCCATAAAACACATTAGCCTCCAGCACAGGAGTGGGAAACACACAAAGCAGGAAGCCTGCCGGGGCCTTTAGGGAAATCTTGAGTGCTTTGGGCCGATATATTTTCAGAGGGTTTAAACTAGATCAGCTCAAGAGAAGATGGGAACATTCAAGATGGTGGGAAAGCAAAATAGCTCTCTCCTTTTCCCTCTCAATCAGTGGTCTCCCTGGAAAGCCATCACCAGTAAATGTTTTGTTCCGCTGCTGTGTGCTGGTAGGGGATGGGGTAAGTTAGGGATTTCATGGAACATGCTTTTTTTTTTTTTTTTTGGTAGGCTCCCACTCCATGGGATGAGCCCATTGGGGTGTAGGACCGGCCCTGACACACCCTACATGATGCCTTGACTGGGTTAATGCGAAGTTGGTCTCTTGTCAAATTATGCAGAAACTGCAGAAGGCTTGTGCCTTTGAGATCGATTTGGCCTCTGCATCCAGAATGACCTACAAACAGGTTTTTGAGTAACAGATGCTTAACGAGCATTCCTGACCCAAGTTGACACACACACAAACTTGGCTAAACAAGATGAACCAGAGCAGGAGGAAAAGCCCAGTCAGAGGGAGGTACGTAGAGGTTTCACATGCCCAACCATGAATCGGCTGCTTTTTCCAGCTCAGAACACCTATATTAGGTGTTACCAGGAATAAGTCATTCAGACTGAGTCTGAGCTCCCTGGAACTCTCCTCAATGAAAACAAAATTATTATGCAGTTTCAGAAAAAAAAAGGAAATCAGAAATACCGCATGTGTGCGTTTGAGGAATTTTTCAGGAGGCTCGGGAGCAATGAGTTCTTCTTTGTTAAGGGATGTTATGAAACCACCTCAGTCCTCTTTGGTGCAGTGGTTGTAATTATAACCACAGGGATATTGTGTGCTCAGACAAACAAACACTCAAGCACCGTGATACCAGGTTGCCTGGAGCCAAGCTTCACATGTGCATGCGCGTAACAACGCCTCTTAGTGATATCCCCGTCACTTGTCATTGGCCTCCCCTCTCACAGTGGCAATGTCTGTTTAGTCTGTGCCTGGCATATTGCTTTTGTTCATCTTAGGTTCATCGTGTCTGTTTGAAGCAATGAGAACGTATCGGTCCTCGAGATACAGCACCTGGAACTCAAGGGCTTGATGGGGTGTGCACATGTAGAAGGAAGTGCTCACTTTCAGGAATTTCTTCACGGTGCAGTTGTATGCCATTAGCACAGTGGGAAAGAAGAATATTAGATCCACTTGCACGCCAGCCAGCTCTGTTTTTAACACGTGATTATTTTATTGGGGTGTACGTTAATTAATCCTGAAATAAGATCCTGTGTGACATTCAAAGTTGTGTTGAGCGGCTCAGAGTTTAAATATTTTAGTTTTACAGCTCTGTTATGCTGGCAGCCAACAATGGTGTCTCAGAGAAGTCAGCATATGAGTCCTGCTTGTGATGACATCTGGAAAGCTTGTTTTATCTATAAGCACAGTTGTAGACAAATGAAAGCAGACAGATGTAAGGCTGGGGTGGCATCTTCGCCTCCAGCACTTTCTAGCTGTACATTTTCCAGTGTGTCAAAAGCAGGGAGCTTTTTTTCAGGGGTGGAATAAAAACATTCTGTCACATCCATACCCCAGCTACTGTGCTGCCTTTCCTGAGCTCTGAGGTGTAAAATGGTATGTACTGTTCCAAATTTAACAGGCGCAGGAGATAAGAGGAGGTGCCTGAGTGCAAAGGATACTTGTGAGGCAAAAGAAGGCGTGGTGTCGAGTAAGTTCATTACAGCCCCTTTCTCCCAGGAGAGCCGGGAGGAATAAAAGAATTGTCAGAAGGGAGGTGGAGTTGCAGGTATATTTCTCACTCTGTCTTTATCTCTTTATCAGTCCCTGTGTGAAGCACCCACTGTATGCAGAGGAGGAGCCTACACTGTAGTTTGTCTGGGTGGGTCAGAAGTAAGCTTTAGGGTGGGGTTGTGCTTGAAGACGAGAACTCAGTAACTGAAAACCAGTGATATCGTGTCTGATTGTCTTATGAGTTGTTTTGCTCAGGGATCATTCTTTTTTTTTTTTTTTGCGGTATGCGGGCCTCTCACTGTTGTGGCCGCTCCCATTGCGGAGCACAGGCTCCGGACGCACAGGCTCAGCAGCCATGGTTCACGGGCCCAGCTGCTCCACGGCATGTGGGATCTTCCCGGACCGGGGCGTGAACCCGTGTCCCCTGCATCAGCAGGCGGACTCTCAACCACTGCGCCACCAGGGAAGCCCAGGGATCATTCTTCAACAAATATTATACAAAGGCAGTTTGCCTTTTACCCCACTCTTCTTTTGTTATTGTAGAAATGAGTGTCCCTCAAAATATATATACCTACATGCCTGTGTATTTGCTGAGATTTGGGTTAAAGCAAAGACTTTTCAAAGTTCCTGGCCCTTCAGCAGCAATAGAATTTACTATACCTGCTGTGGGTGTCAAGTTCATATTTTCATCTCTGGGGACTTACAGCTCCATATTTCATGGTATATACCATATGCACCATATAGCCTTTGCTAATTATTGTTAGATATGTTTTACTGAAATTTTAGGAAGCCAGGTATGGTCTTGTTGAGCATCTGTTTAAGGGCTGGGTTGCCCACTTGCAGCCCAAAACGCATCACTTCAGAGTATTGGAGTTTTGTATCTGAGGCAACCATGCAGATTCATGTCATTTGAGGGCAGTAAAACAATGGAAATGAAGGGAACAGTATGACCTAAGGAGGAGAAATACCTTCAGGTACTCAGACCAGGACACAGGTCTCTCGCTTCAGCAGCCAGTGTCTTTTTCAGCGGCGCAAGGTGGTTGAAAACATCCTCTTTTTTTCTTTCTTTCTTTCTTTCTAGCAATATAGTTGCATTATGCTATTAACAGGGGAAAACACAGATGTCCATTTCCTGTCCCATTCCCACCACACCATCATCAATCCTTTCAAAGTGCACGGTGCTAAGAGCCACTGAGCCCTGATAAGTGCCTTTGTGTATACAAAATGGTACGTTTTTGTTTTACATGCTGTTAGGCATGGTGGAGAAAATATACGGTAATCGAAAATGTACAGCAAATTGCCATTTGGAACTGCAAAACCTAAATGGTCCGGTCAGATGGACGGCTGGGATTTTAGTAACATCTGATTGAACTGATGAGCTGGCCAAGGAAAGCCCCTGGACCTCTGCATGACTCTTCACTTAAAGCCACGTGTGGGTCCAGCGACCCCATCGGTGTTCTTAGAAACCCAGTCTGGCCCCAAGGGTCCTGGATTTTTAATGCTATAGTGGTTGACTCCTCTGAGTTTATTTATATAAATTGAAAGTACAAACGGGAATGAATCTTCTTGATTCTTGGCATCTTAGTTTTGCCTGATAATGTTAGGGTTAGAGGTAACAGATTTGTAAGTTATCTGTAGGCCATGGAGTTTAATAACCAGGAACATTTCATGTTTCATCACCCTTTCAAAACCGAGAGCCATAGAGCCAGTCAGTTCTTACAGTTATTTTCCTCAGTGGCAGCTTATAATTTAAACTATTAAAATAGAGACCATAATTTCTTCTTGTGTCATTCAATGGAAGAGGAGAGTTTTCCCCCTCTCGGTTTGACTCTCCCTAGCTGAAACATTTAGAGTACTTTTAAAATGTTTGCTAACACTATTGGATTGACATACGATAGCCAGCAGGGACCTTGTGCTGATACCAATTTGATTTGTTGATAAGTTAAACAGTTCTGCTATAGTACTATTTAGTCATCTTGAATTAATCAGATATATCCTTTAAGATGCCATCTCCTGGAAGGCTGTGTTTGGTCAAGATTAGAATTATTCTTTTGGCAACATTAAAGCAAAATTATGGCTCCCCTCATGGTGTTAGTAAATATTAATTTTTATTGACATGTGTCGATCTTGTATTATTATCATTATTATGATTGACAACACTTTTTGGTGCCTACAGTGTGCCACATTGTGCTAAGTGTTCTACACGTGTTTATTGAGTGCTTATTATATTATTACAGGCACTTTGGAACTCTGATTATCCTATATAACTCTCATCATGATCCCGTGAAGTTGGTCCTACTGTTACATTATTACCCCCATTTTGTCAATGATAACACAGACTCAGAGAAGTTAACTTGTTCAAGATCACACATGCTCTTTACGTATTGTGCTATGTGTGTAGGTGTGTAGGCATGGATTTCATTTTCAGTGTAAAATATTTACTTTCTGTTCCAAATATATTATAACCAAAGTGGGCCTTGTACATGTATTTTTTTTACTTGGAAGCATGTACAAGGCCCATTTTGGTTATAATATTTATTTCATTTATTGATTTCAAAAAAGATGCATTGAAATCTAGCACTGGTTCAATTTCCCAACTGAAAACAGCCAATCAGTTGCTAAGTTGGCAGGAACGTCAGTGATGGTACTAACAGAAGTATGAGTTTTCTGTCCGGCATGGAGTTCTCTTGTTTGATAGAGAGGCAGTGCGGTGGATTGGTTGGTCAAAGTCTGCAGGGTAGGTTACTGGAGTTTGAATCCCACCTCTGCCACTTAAGAGCTCTGTGGCTCTTTGTGCCTTGTCTTTCATACCCTTAAAATGGTGCTGATGATATTAACAGTATGTATTTAATGAAGGTATAACATGTATTGGATGAGCTCAAATATGCAAAGCACTTAGACTGATACCTGCCACACAGCAAATAATGTAGGAGTATTAGCTGTTATAATTATTTTGTGGCTGTTATTGTGATAGTAACTTAAGCTGACCAATGAGAGATCACAAGCGGCTTGCAAGTAATTTTCAGATTTTTAGAAATATTTGTAAACTGTCAAAGGTAAGTATTCTTCCAAAGGTTAAGCTATGACAGATAACATTTTACTATCTTTCTGCTGAACGGTTAAAATAAACAGATAAATAACCTAACAGATATTCTGCGAGGAGTGCATAAAGGAAGAATTTAGAGCTCAAAGGCAAGTAAGATTATATTCGTCTAAATTAAGCATTTGAAATGTTTATACTTTAAAAATGAGTACTGACCTGGTGATAGCAGGAATTTTTTTCCCCTGAGATTGTAAATTATATGACTGTTGTCTCATGCTGATCACTGATACATAAAAATGCTCCTTACAAGCAAATATAATAAAATGATGATTGTAGAATTTAGAGGGTGGATATATGGGTGCTCACTGTTCTCTTCTTTCAGCCTTTCTATATGTTTGAAAATTGTAGCAATAAAATATTGGTGGGGGAGACTCTTACACCATTGCTTCTCAGTCACTGAAGGGAAAATCAACCTCCCCAAAGCTTGAAACCTTTCCCCAGGCCCTGTGTTCTTTGGCTTGATGATAGATGGCAGTCCCAGTGGTGTGGCACACACACAGAAACACACCCTGTGAAATCCCGTTCCAGTCTAACTGGGAGATAGATTTTCCAACCACCAACTTTTTCTTTTTGAGTCCTTTTCTGTTGTGTGTGTGTGTGTGTGTGTGTGTGTGTGTGTGTGTGTGTGTGAATTGGATTCCCATTTGCATTTTGGTCATCTGCTTAATATCAGTGTCATGCCGCTTTTCCTTAGACAGAACTGGAAGATCTTTGGGAAGGAGCTGAGAACGCAGGGAACCACAAAATAGTTATTTCAATTTAATGATACTCTTACACAATGACATTCCTCTGTAACCTAGCAGAGTTGGCCAGGAGCTTTATGGTTAAAGTAGAGGTCACATCTTCTGAAGGTAATAAGCATCTGTACATTAGATGATCTATACTTATTACATCTAACAGTGCTTTCATCTTGTATTCTGTGTTAGAAGATGTTTTTAGGACGAATATTCTGTGTTACGCTAACACTGTTCGTTGAAGAGGAAGAGCAGAAATTAGGTTATAGATGCTGCCGAAGAAAAAGGCAGCATTTTATCACCGTACAGAATTTAAGTATTAAGTTGAAAACATTTGTATTCTGTGTCATTTATGTCATGTGTCTTTTTTTTTTTCTGGTTTGGATTTTTTTTTAATTTTATACAACTTTTAAAGGTTACTTTCCACTTACCGTTTTTATAAAATATTGGCTCTATTCCCCGTGTCATGTGCCTTTTAAAGAAAAAGTACATTTGCTCCTTAACTACGGAGCTATGGTGACGTTGTAACAGATCCCCTTCTCTGTGCTGCTCAGACCACACCCGGAATCTCGCACTTAATTCTGGGTATCACATTGCATGAAGAGCACTGAGCAATCGAAGTGCGACCACCGGGAGTGACCAGGGTGGTGAAAGGTCTGCAGACAAACCGTTGGCGGATCAGTTGAAGACACTGACAGTGACTGGTCCGGAGAAGAGCCTGCCAGAGTGACACCTCCTCCCCATCTGTAAGGGCTTCCACGTGGACCGGGAAGCACACAGACTCGCTTGATGCCTCAGAGGACCGGAATTTACAGGAAGGCAGATCTCAGCTTGGTAGAGGGAAAGAAGCATAGCAGTCAGAGCCATGAAACAATGAAACGCACTGCCTCACAGGGTAATGAGCCAGATGCAGCTGGGTTTTTTCTTTTTTTTCTGCCAGACACTCCTGTCATCTCTTTGCAGGATATGGAAGGACGCAGGTGCCGACCCAAAGCTTTTTCTTAGGAGAACAATACTTTCTGATCACCTACAGAAATACGTGCTAAGAAGTTCAAATAGGGGGACACCATACCCCCCACCGAAAAGCAGAGTCACCTCTTTGTTCTGGGCGTCAGTTCTAGAGGAGGAGCTAAAGGAAGTTTCTTTCCAAGTCTGCTCTGGAGTTGCCTGTCTTTTGGGGAGCACTTAAGGGAAAGTACATCTTAAGTCAGGATTCTGATAGAAAGAAAGAAATATATTAGCTTTTTGATTTAAAAAAGGGAAATTCTGTCATGTTAAAGCTGAAATGAAAATATATACTATTTATCTTTTCTCCCTAAATATTTTATAAATTTCATTATTTTAGGGTTATAAGGAAACAGTCTAGATATAACAAATGTCTCCTAATGAAGGCCTTAGTTTTTCAGGAACTAATCAAGCAAATCATGCATGCAACATTTTTGTTTCTTTGAGTTGGGGAGATAAGCACACACAATTAAAACTGTAAAGATAAGATGCTTACCTAACTGATCAAGACAATAATATAGGAATAAGCCCCGTCTTTTGGGAAGAAATGTTAGTTTGAGATTTTTAAATAACTGTCTATCGCGGTGAGATGGCCTTGACTGCTGCTTGTAGGTTTTAAAGTCTTGGTTTGTTAAGAAAATTAAGGGGAGTTGGTTTTGTGATTATTTTTTTAAATTTGTTGGTCACATTCTCATCAAGATATATCTGTCTTCAGAAGCAAATACTAGAAACTGAAGGTAAGCAAGGCAAGTTCCAAAGCCGTACAACACGTCGACCGTTCTTGAAGGAGTGGTGTTTCTGTCTTGCCCGTGCCTCTTCCTTTTCCATCCCAGGAGAGCAGTATGGTGGTTTGGGACATTGCTGTGTTTAAGTTCCAGTTGAGTATTGAGGGCCCTCTTGAGGGCTTCTGCTACTTTGTCTTTTTTTCCAAAGCCTGCATTACTTCACGTAGTCTTCACTCTGTTCTAGATACACGTAAACCCCACCAATTGGAAAGTTTTTGTGCCTTCTGAAGCCTTTGCTTCATTATATTTAACCTACGATTTCAGAAACAGCCACCTTGTAACATGAAAGAGCTAATGGAAAATAACAGGAACTTGACGTGTTTCGGAAGTCTGTCAGGAGACAGTGGTAGATTAACTCAGCATTCAGCCATTTCACAAATGTTTATTTATTTATTTATTTGTCTGTGTGCTGGACAGAGCTGCTAGATTCTAGAAGTTAAAATGATGAGCAAGACAGATGTGGTCCCTGCCCTCACCAAGCTCACAGACCAGTGGGGGAAGATGGACTCAACTAACCACGTAAGCACGATACACATAAATTGCCATAAAGTCTTTAAACACAAGACGCGGGCGCACACACACACACACACACACACACACACACACACACACACACACAGGCAAGGCTTAAAAAATCAAGTATCCTAGGGGATTTCTGGAATTGCTTCCTTGATAAAGTGAGCTTTGAGCAGAGATCTGAAGGATGAGTTGCAGTTCTTGAGGGAGAGGGTGTTTACAGACAGGAGAAGCCCGGCCTACTGGGGGAACTGGCCCAACTGGAGCATCCCTGGTGCGCTGAGGGGAGACTCGAGGACAGTGTAGGGCCTAGCTTGGAATACACTCGAGTGCCCTGCAGTTGTTTTCTTCTGGTCCTCCCAGAACTTTCCTAGGATTATCACCCACAGGGGAGACGGTGCTGTTTTCATTCTAATGAATCCTAATCCTCCATTATTTCAGATGATGACCACTTCTAGAAGCACTGAAACTAGCAATGGTGTCAGTATCTCAGCTCTTGGGCAGATCTTTAGGGGAAAGCCCTTTCTTTCAGTTTTTAATGATGGATAAAGCAAAACTCCTATTACTCATCGGCTTCCCTTCCAGGCTGCCCTGGGTAGGGAGTTGATAGGAGATCTTTTGGACATGGGAATTGCTTCACTGTTGACAGAAAGACATGGTGAATTTGATTAAATTAAATTAGGAGCATGTGTATGCTTGACAAAGTGAGCTAATGAAGGAAAATGCATCAAAAGGATTTATGGTGAATTGATTAAAATTTTTCTCTGCAGAAAGCCCTTCCGGCTTAACGCTTGGAATTAGAAGGCTATCCATGCTTCTAGGCCCTCCAGGTTCTCACTTGCCTTTACAGTAGGCAGTTTGGGGACTTTTCTTTCCTTTGAGCGGCCGCTCTGTCTGTAGCCTACTCTATCGCGGGCAGAAGTATTCCCAGCCTGCAACCTGAATTGCACGGAAGAAAAGAGGATAAAAGACACTATTTGATTTATTAATTTCTAGTGGATTAGAACTACAAATGTTTGCTATGTTTTTAATTTGAGAAGTAGAGAGAATCACAGCAGCTTTTAATTATGCATTTTGTGTAATGCAGCTCTGAATAGAGCAGAACAAAATTAAAATTGTGGATCAAATACTAAATCTGAGTGGATGCTAAAGTGAGCTGTAGTGTAATGCTAATGGTTTTGCGTCTTCCTGGCATTATGTCAATAATGGCTCTAATCACATTAAGTAGAGAGCCCATTAGCTTTTTCTTTGCAGCAGCATGCACCATAGCAACATACTGTGAGTTCTGAAATAACTTTTGACGTATTTTTAAAAGCACTGCCATGTTCAGGCTCAGAGGCAAGTGCAGAACTTGTGCGTGCAGACAGAGTTGTGTTCACAGTGCTGTGTGTGCAGCGATGTTCTTTTGTTAGTTTAGACATATTAACCCTACCTAACGTTGTCTTTGAAAACTGCAACCTAGTACCCTTATCTTCATAAATTTAACAGATTATCTGCTATTTTCGTGAGGCCAAAGCATTCATGGAATTTGCCAGGGTATAAAATCAGATCTACGTGTATAGCGTTATACCTAGAGGGACGGAAGACCTTTTGCTCTTTCCTTTCTTTGCTCTGTTCTCAAATAGCATGGCAATTTCTAACATCCCTGTATAGTTCTAGTCCTAGGTTAAAGCTGGAACAGAGAAGTCTGGTTGAGGTTCTTTTGCTTTAATGCCATTTCAGGTCCGTTTTGGTAGAGTGCTTTGTGCTCCCAAGATGAGCTCATCATGGGTGTTCTTAGACGGGGAGACTAGTATGAGTATAGTGTGTGAACAGATCTTTGAGTAGTAACTTGGGAGAAATACTGAGTATTTTTAATCTTTCAAACAATTTTAAACTCTTCAGAGAAAGTTTCAACTAAAACTCTCCCGGTTTTCCTGTTCTTGCACTATATGAAAGTAAACTGGGAAGTTGGTGAAGGAATTTTCCAAACAGTAGTGAGGCAGAGATACTTCATTCTCAATATGTGTATGACCTGGCGACTTATCCTTCTCCCCAGACCTTCACCCAGCCAATATGTATCTGGACAGCCAGGTTTATAATATTGAGGGTTCCATCTTTGATGCTTTCTTCTTTCCCATCTCTTCTGTCTGATTGCTTCCCACCCCACAACAAGTTGTTTCTTCTAAATAGCCCTGGAACTCATCCCTTCCTCTCCACCCCTCATTGTCTCTTGCCTGTCATGATAATGTTCCTAAATGTTCCTCTTGGTGCTACATTATGAATGACTTTCAAGAAAGCAGCATCTAATGATGTGTATGCCGAACTAATATTTTCCTAAGAGGTGTTCTTTTAAGTTGGGGTGCGTCTCCCTAACTTACGTTCAAGATGCGTAATCGAGGGTAAGCAACATTAAACTTTACGGCTGATCACTGTGCATTCTATTAGTGCGGTTACAAAGTATAACTCTCTTAGAACTTGAAAGCAAGTGCTACTTCATCCAAGAGCTGGGTATCTTGTCTGTTTATCTTTGGTATCAAAGACCCAGAAAATTTGGAGAAACATCACACAGCTTTTAAAATTATTCGGACAAGCCATAATATCACACGACTGCTCCCCCAAACGGTAAGACATTACTCACTGGATCTTAAGACATGTGAGGTACTTAATCATCATAATACCTTAATGAGATAGTCAGGAATGAAATTTAAATCACTTTCAATTGGGGCAAGGAGAGGTGAAGTGACTGCCCAAGTTTGCTTTGACAGTGGTTGAACTAGGACCAACTCCAGATATGGTTGCCTTTTTGTTTTTATATGTTAAAGGATATTCCCACTTAATCTTTTAATTCAGAAGAGTCAACTTGAGTTCCTTAAAGGAATTCATAAGTGTAGCAGTCCTACCTTTTAAGAGCACTTTCAGGTTTGTTTCTCGTTAGAAGCCCGTAAGGGGCAAAAAGGTGGGCTCCTCTTCTGAAGATGAGGAATATGACACATGGTTTGTTATGACGGAAGCTACATTTTCCCAAATGCCGTTGCATTACATCATGTTGCCAGAATGGCTTGCCTTTTCCACAGATATGCAATGTTAGGTTCCACAGAGATAAGTGCCGTTCCGTCTGACTGCACACCGGGAACGTTCCATCTCACAGGGAGAGGTAGGAGCCATCTGACTTGCCCATCTAGTAACTTGCCCAGCTCCAGGGTGTTCTCCTAGAGGCTGCCCCCCCACAGTGTTGTTTCCTTTCTCTCTAGATCTGCCTTGACTATCTGCCACAGCTACAGCTGCCGCCTTTGGGGAGACGACCCATAGCTGATTCCCATGTGTCTACCTTCCTTCGGCACCACAGTTCCACATTTTCAAATGTCCATTGACTCAAGGCCTGGTGGCACTATCAGCAAATCCATACGAACATAACTAAAACTGATTTTTTTCTATTTCACCCACTTTCCTAAGTAGTTATTCCTCATACTACCCACATTGACCTTTTGTGTATCATTCAGTAGAGCCTCCAAAGGCTGGATTCTATGGTGTGTCTCCTGGTGGTTCCACAGTTTGATAAAACAGTCTTTGCTTCCAAGAGACTTAAAGGAAGAAGAAATATAAGATGCGGATCATACTTGTATCTCAGAAGTTTCACTACGTTTGAAGGCTAGAGACTGGTTTAGGGCTGAGGGGTTGGGGGACCCAGTCTGGAAGGAGGTAGAAGGTGATTGAACCAGGTGATCTTGTCTGAAGTTCTCTCCTCAAAGAGTGCACAGTTGAGTAAAGGGAAGTAGATACACACAAGAATCTAGGTGACGGTAAAGCAATCAGGACATGTTTAGAAAGCTGAGATCTCAGTTTTTCCTAGTTTGTATCATTCTCTTTGTCAGACAAATGCAGGGCAGCATTTCCTGTGAGCTATTACCATTTTTTTCTGTCCACACTCCCCTGTCCCAGCTCACTTATCCCCCCCTCCCCCTTCCTTCCTTCCTTCCCTCCAGGGAGTGGGAGGGGAAAGAAAAGACAGATAGAAAAGGGTTAAGGTTATGTACCCGTACTGACCAGAGTTCCTTTCCCTTTTGTGTCAGTGCAGGGCAATATAGTATTTGTTGGGCCTTTAGAATTTATCCTTATAGACCTGAGAGAATCATCGATACAGTATGAACATTCCCTCTTTCAGAGTTTCTTATTCTTGTAAGATGAATGCAAGATTTACTTCTGATAAGCTAAATTTTGGTCGTGCACACTACCTAGTGTGTTAGCAATGTTTAAAATATTAAAAGCACAGACAGAGGTAAAAAGTCAAATTCCGGAGCACATAGGCTGAATAGCTCATAATTAATTTTAAAATGCGGGATTTTTAGGTAGATATACATCCTCTCAGCAAGCATTTTTCATAAGTTTGCTGTGTGCTAAGGGCTTTGGATATAAAGGTAAAAATCTCCAGGTTTGTTGACAGAGTTTTGTTGTCACACAAACCAACAGTTTGAGTGCCATGTGATACTTGTGTTATTGGAAGTATGGGTGAGTACAGGGATAAGAGTATGTACTTTGGTGTCAGACTGGGCCTAAATACCTTCCCTACCTTCTGTTAGCCGAGTCACTTGAATAAGATTTTTAACCTTTTCAAGCCTTAGCTTAGAGTTAGTAATAGTACCTACCTACCACGTGGTAATGGTTGGGGAAATTGTTCAAGATGGCGCACGTACAGTACCTCGCAGAATACTTGGTGGAAAGCGAATGCTCAGAACAATGTTAGCTATTGTTACTGCAGTGTTAATAGAAAAAGGAGCCTCTGAGTGTGTCGTGGGCAATCGGGGAAGACTTCACAAAAGAGATAGGTAGCAATTGAAGTGACACTCAAAAAGACAAGACGAGAGTAGGAGTTTCTCAGGAACAAAGTATTCCATCCAGGCTAACAGGACAGCATCCTCTAAAGCATAGAATGGTGAGGAGCCATGGCCTATTCCAGAAGTTTGTGAATCAGTGTTGCTGGAGCATAAAAAGTTGCACAGGCAGTAAAGCTGGACAGGTAGCCAGAGGCCAGATCTTAAAGGGCCCTGTACAGAAAAAGGCGTTTTGAGTTTATACTCTGGGCCAGTCACCTTCTAAGTGGCATGCTGGTGGTATAGACATTGAGAAATGGGAAGATAATGATAACTTTCTGTATTTATTTTTTTCTCGTTTTAAATTTGCCTCATAATATGAATACTATACATGTAATACATTATATAAGGCCTTGTATATTAGTAGAGTGGGACATGTAGATAGTTTCAGCATGATATGCAGCCAGTATACAAGCGTGCCCATAATAATTCTTTTTCTGGCTGGTGTTTTCTGATCGGTTATGGCAGCCGTTCAGACTGATGGTTGCCCAGCCCTGCCAGTTATTAAAGAGTTTTTGGTATCACTCCTTTAAGTCAGTATACCAGTGTTCGGCTGTGTACTCACGTTTCATTACCGATCGTGAGTTTGTGGACCACTGCTCTGGGAGATGGGGAGCCATTGGAGGATTTGGGGCAAGGGAGTGAAATGATTAGAATCATCACGGGGGCAGCATCCTTGAGGGCCGTTAGCATTGGGAAAGGTTAGAGGAAGAGGTATCATCTCCACACTTACTTAGGTCTAAGCACCTAGTTCACAGTTGAGGCGCAAATATCAGCTATCTTGATGACTGACTTATGGAAGAAGGAGGACATGATTGGCTTAACTTTTCAAGGGTTGATGCATAGAAAAGATTGTTCACATTTTGAAAAACAACATTGCATCATAACGTGTAATGATGTAGTTACAAAACAACAAACCCAGAGACAAAAATTGAAGACTTCTTTCAAAATATTCAGAGAAGAAAAGAAAAGTAGACATGTGGAAGAGAATATAGGCATAGTCTTTAAATAATTTTAATAAGTCAAATGGCACAGGCACTGTACAGTAAGAACAGATGTCCAGACGTGGGCAGTCTTAGCATATATCAACTGAACCTTAGTCCGGGGGAAGAAACAAATAAGTAAATATATGAATATTTGAGGGTCTTAAAGCTTTGTTAGCTATAATTAGCCTCTACTATATGTCCCCTTCCCTTTTTTTTTTTTGCGGTACGCGGGCCTCTCACTGCTGTGGCCTCTCCCCCTGCGGAGCGCAGGCTTAGCGGCCATGGCTCACGGGCCCAGCCGCTCCGCAGCATATGCGATCTTCCTGGACCGGGGCACGAACCCGTGTCCCCTGCATCGGCAGGCGGGCTCTCAACCACTGCGCCACCAGGGAAGCCCCCCCTTCCCATTTTTAAACCATTTATCTTTGTCCTCTTCAGTTATGAATTTAGTACTCCAAGGAGGAATTAGGAAATAATCTCCTGTCAGTGACTATATGTAACCCTCATTTACGACAAATGGGAGTTTAATTCTGATTTTATGAGCACAGTGAAATGGCACTGAGAACGCCTTCCCTTTGTATAGATCAACCCAGGGATTTTGTAGATCTTGTATGTTCACAGTGGCACCTTTTCAACGTGGTCATTGTTCTCTACTTTCCCAAATGATCACAGAACGTCTTCTCATTCACTGTGGTTCAATCTCCTGAACGTTCCCTTTGCACTTGCCGTGGGATAATTGGTGTTTCCTGTTACACGTGCTCCTAGCTTCTATCGGTGTGACTGCACACCTTTGGCAACAACCCTCCTTTCCCTTAACCAAAATGGGAGGAGTGATCAGGAAAGGAAGGTTGCTTTCAGGAGTGAAAATGGAGAGAGGCGAGCAGAGCTGTACGAGGAAAGAAACAAGTGAGCTCTGAGTTGGGGGAATGGTCGGTTCAAGAGAAGAGGGAAGATGGGGCTAGAAATTTGGGAGTAAAAAACCAGGACATCACACGAGAGTGGGAGGGAAGAAACTTCCTGCAGGGCCTTTTTGGATCTGAAGTACAGGAGAGAGAGAGGGCATCAAATAACCGGAGCAAATGGATGAAAACAAAGAACAAAGAGAGGAAGGGTGTATTTCTTCTAGCAAAGGAGGTGGATGGTGAAGACCAGGCACAAGCAGTGATGGAACAAATGACCTTGTCTTTGAATCCCCATCACAGACTGAGGATGTGTTCTCTCCCTTCCCCATTTCCAGCGTGAGAGCGAGGGATGATGTAGCTGGAAGGCAGACTGAGTCTTTACTGTCATACAACTAAAGCCCTTTGCGTGTGAGTTTGCCACTTCCTGTTAGCTTGGATCTTATCAGACGTTAGTAGAGTCTTTTCCTTCACTTTTCTCCAAACTTAGTTTCTGACTCTTTGTGTTAATCATTTTGCCAACATGAGGCATACGATTTGATCTTGGTTCCCACTGTCCACCAATTTGCACTTACAGGCAAAAATTGTATTCAAACTTTTGAGAGGGTAGAGAAGATACAGGTGTAGGGTAGAAGTAAAAGTTGGGGGCAGAAATCTCAGGAGGTTGCTCCTGAGTTGTTTTAGGTGGATCACTTTATTAATTCTTAGAGTAAAGCCAAATTTCATTTACATCGCATGCCATGTTTCAACAGGCGTGAATAACTTTTTTCTTTGGCCGGTGAATGGAGACGGTTTGGGGTTATAAAAAATAATAATAATAAAGAATGAGAGTGAAGAGATCCCGGGTTAGCTCAGAGACAGCAGGAGGATTTCTGAGGGGGGAGCGGGTGGAAGAGCGGTCCACAGACTTGCCGACGGACACTTATTAAATGTTAATAGGAACCGCACATGATGCGAAGCAGGCAGATCTGAATTTATCTTGTAATTGGATGTCTACAACTAGAAGTATGCGAATGAAATCAAGGAGAGGCACTACAAAAATTATTTGCTAGGAAGCAGAAGCAAGATTGTGTTTACTTAACATACCTGGACGAGCCCATCCCCGGCATTGGTGAACTGGAAGCCCAGGAGAAGCGAGCAGCCTTCCAGCTCAGTGGCAGGTGGAAGATGTTAGAAAAGCAATACCTCTTATATCAGAATAAACTCCCAGGAAGGTTGAGAGCCCCTGACATGGTAGGTATGTAAAACCACGTAGCTGACATTAAGGCCTGTTGTGCTTTTGTAACCTCCTTGAATCACTGGAGCGAGCTGTCCCTGGTGAGGGGCATGTCACTGGGTTCTGTGTCTTGACAGGGAGTCGTACCTGTGATACCCGAAACCATCTACACTCGCCTGTTTAGTCCTGGGTCATTGGAATGCAGGCACTGGATTGAAGCATTTATTCATAGCAGATTAAAAATATAAGCATCTATGAGGCCTCACTTAGGAGACTCGTAGAGGATTAATTAAATATTTACGAAGTCACCTATCTGATTGCTTCATTTGTGAAGTATTTGGGTCTCATTGCGTCATAACTCCTCATTCAAGTGGCTTCTCTGTTCTCTGAAGGCACTTCTGTTCTACTGGAGAAGCAGAAACAGATTCCTGCCATACTTTTATTAAAAACAAACAAAGCACATGTGTGTCCTCTGGTTTCTCTGCACACGTGTGTTCTCTTTTACACACACACACACACACACACACACACACAGCCAATACCCAAAAAAGAGTAAACTAAAAGGGTAAAATAATTGTTTTTTAAAAGGAGTTGTCATTGACTCAGTGAATGATATTCACTTGAAAAGTATTCAGAAAAGATGCTGTTATTACAGTAAGAATCTTATCTCTGCATGTTGTACATGACACCTGTAACCAAGAGAATCTTAAGCTTATCAAAGTAGTTTTTGCAGTAAAGACTATTAATCTAATTTATGAACATTTAACCTTTGTCTTTGTGACAAGTGACTGTTGTGTCACTCATTGTTTATTGTTATATATGCAGTCTCAGCAGATCGTATTATACAGATTTCTAGATGGAAGGCCAAGATTTCAGTTCATCCTTGGATTTATGCGAAAGCTAGAAGTGTATCTATGAGCAAGCACTTCCTGAGTGCCTGCAGTGTGCCTCGGAATTTGGCAAGACCTGTCACGAGTATTTGTACTTCACTTAATTCGACCCTCATAATGACTGATAATCCTAAGGATAACAGTAAAAGTCAGGTATTACGATCTAGTTTCCTAGCTGGGAAACTGAGGCGCATTGTGGTCACAGCTAGTAAGGAAAAGGCTTGGTACTGGAGCACAGACTTGTGGCTTCACACTCTATACTGTATCTTATTTTATTTTTATTTGATATGATTTGTTTTTCCACTCCATTCTACCTCCCCTTACTTCTGTGGAGAGGGTATTTTAGGATTGTTAGAACCAGAGCTTAGCCTTTTTTTTCCCTGATAGTCAAAGATCTCTTGTGCTCCTTTTCAGAGTTTCCCTTCCATTGTAAGCTATGGCTTCTTTTTAAGCTGTGACTTCTGTAATACAACTTGGAGTTGGCCTCTTGTTTGGTGTTATTAACTTTAATAAAATATTGATTTGATGATTAAAAATTTTGCCAGAAATCCATATTAAAATGTTCTTGAAGGCTAAAAAATATTTATCTGGCAACAGTCCATTCCGTATATAATGGAAATATTTTTACCCTATTTCCTTTTTCCTTTCTCAAAGCCCTTACAGAAAGGGATAATGGAGCTGGCAGCTGTGGCCATAGGAAGTCTGTGCAGTCTGTGGTTTATGTATATGAAAGATATATGCCAGAATATATGCATTTGCCATGTTTTTTTTTTTTTTTTTTTTTTGTGGATAGGTGCAGAAGCCTCAACTTCCCAGTTGTCTTCCTTGTGATTAGTTGGGCTGTCTTTGTTCTCTCCCATGTAAGATCTAAAAACCAGCCTCCTCCGTCTTTGCTGAATGTCAGTGCAGCTGCTGTTTGCATGCTGTTTGCTTTGTTGCTATGTGTGTGGGTGCCTCCGGCCCAGGTCCCGAGTCCCCGTTCTCCTGCCGCGTGTTGCCTGTGCTTCTGTGGAGAATGGTAATGGTCTCGGATCAGGGACTTTTACACATAGGTGTGTTCTTCCTTGTTGGCTTGGAGTGATCAAAGACCTCCATGTTTCGTTTTGCCCAGAGCCTCACATCCCACCTGCTGTCTTCAGTAAAATCCATTGCAGAGAGCTTTACCCTCAAGCCACAGAAAACAAATCCAGCACCTGTGGCCTGAGAGCATTACTTACAAAGGCCGGGAAACTCCCAGAATGTTGTTTATGAAGCACACCCTCAGTCAGGACTCCAGGCGTTGCTGTGTCTCTTGCTTCTTTTCTAGCTACTTGTGAGCATCAGACCCTTTTGCGGAAGGAGGGAGGTCGTGTTGTAGAACACGATCACACATGTCAGGACAAATGCTACTTCATGACACTGAACTCTAATATCCTGGGGGAAGGAGGAGATACATGCGTATGGGTATATTTTGCCTTCCATTTAACTCTCTAATTGTTTTTTTCCCATTACTTAAATACGGGTTTCTGTCTTGATTAGTGGTGTTATTCACAAGAGACTAAGGTTTCTGCACTTGCCTTGCGCGTGTGACGTGGAAGGCATGTGTTTTCTTTTGCCATATCCCCACTCAGCAGGAGTGCTCTTACCAGAACTAGGAAACTCAACAGAAGTGCATGTATTTGCTCGATGTTCTCCCCTTGCTCTGGACTTGAGTTGCAATGCAGTTTCCAGCCCTCATGTGTGCACTGAGTGACAGGGTTACTAAGGGGGGTAATGCAGGTAAAGTGCTTTTGCCCTTAGTGCTTGGCACATAGTGAGAGCTTAGTGAACAGTGGTCATTACTTTTCATTGAAGCCAAGTCCACATCGCACCTCTCTCTCTCTCTTTTTTTTTTTTTTTTCTTTTTGCGGTACGCGGGCCTCTCACTGTTGTGGCCTCTCCCGTTGTGGAGCACAGGCTCCGGATGCGCAGGCTCAATGGCCATGGCTCACGGGACCAGCCGCTCCGCGGCATGTGGGATCTTCCCGGACCGGGGCACGAACCCGTGTCCCCTGCATCGGCAGGCGGACTCACAACCACTGCGCCACCAGGGAAGCCCCGCACCTCTCTCTTTAATGCAGATTTCTGAGAGCCCTTTAGTTAGATCTGAGGGTCAATCTCTACCTTGTGAGAGTGCTTTAGGAAATGTGACTTGAAATTAGAATTTTATTTTGTATACTTTCACATATAGTCGGTGGATTGGTTTGAAACCAAAATGCTATATTGATTTCCTTTTCGTAAGTTATCTTCTGTTTCTAGGAGATTTCTATAAATAAGTTGGATGTCATGTTGGTAGACTAAGAACCGACAGGCCAGTTGTAGACAACAATGAAGACTCTTTTCCCTATTTTAATGTAAAATCAAAACCAAGAGATTTGTAAACGTCCCCATACTGATTTTTGTTATTAGAAGTGAATATTGAAAGCGCCCACAAAAGCTGCTTTTCCGGCCTCTACTGGACCAGAGGCCTCTTTTGGGGAACTGTTAGTTGCATCTTCTAATAAATAACATTTGATACATTAAATACTCATTTGAGTGGATGTTCTCTAAAGGAAATGAAGCTAACACAGTCCCTTGGCTTCTATGAACCTCATGAATCTCATGTATGTATTAATCTATTAATAGGCTTCTATTAATCTCACGTATGTATTATTGTGCAATTTATAATGGTAGGGATGTTTTCCTCTTAGGTACAAATCGTGTTTTCAGTAGTGTCTTTTGACTCAACTTAACTTGACACTATAGAGGGCACCAGTAAACCACACATCCCTGTGTGCAAATAAAGACAGACACCTCCCTGTCTCCCACCTGTACGCCCTTTCCTGGATCAAGTATCAGAGCTGAGCTTGTGGCCATGTAGGACCACAATCCTTGAATTCGTTTTTGTGTGGGATGGCAGTTGGGAGTACAGATCTGAAACAGTGGTGGATCTGAAACAGTGATGGGTAGGTGTGCAGAAAAGTGTTAACATAGCAGGCCTGAGGCTGCTGTCTTTAGAAAGGCCTGCTTACAAGATTGGCCCTTCACTGGCATCTAGGAACTGGGATCTGGGGAGTGTTCCCAGCATTCCGTCATTGATGGGGAGCTCACTGTTCCAAGCTGTTTGTGCAAATAATATGGTTTCTGCTTAACACTCGCTTTCCTCCTGGGAGTCTGGAATTTTGGCTTTCGGTACATGCTCGGCAAAGGGTGCCCATGTGACCAACCCCCAGTGAAAACCACGGCCACTGAGTTGCCAAGGAGCTTCCCTTGTAGACGGCACTTTACATGTGTTGTCACAATTCAGTGCTGGAGAAATTAAGTGCATCTGTGTGACTCCTTGTGGGGAGGGCTCTTTGAAGGACGCTCTTGGTTTCTTCTGGACTTCGCCGCATGCCCTTTTCCCTTTGCTGATTTTGCTTTGTGTCCTTTCACTCTGTAATGAATCTTAGCTGTGAGCATGGTTATGTGCCGAGTCCTGTGAGTCTTACTGATCCTGGGGTTAGCATTGGGAACCCCGCAAACAGTTGTTAAAACCTAACTTGTGTAGGATTCCATACAAGGAGGAAGGCAGGAGGCCTGAAAGTGTGCCTGAAGATTTGCCTTATGGTTACTCCCACTCTGTACCATTTTCTTCCTAAGCACTACTTCATTTTGGTGTTGAGCTTAGTAAATATGTTTAGACTATAATATAATTAGGTGGGCACATCTGGCACATTCAGACATCAATGTGAATTCATTCCTTGTTCCTTGCTGCCCTGGAACTGAGGTGTAAAGGAGAGAGACTTAACAGAACGCCTTTTCTTTCTCTCTTACACACATGCACACATTTTCCCCATTACCTACTCTTCTAATAATCGGAAATCAGTGCTAACTGGAATTCTCCTCATTGATGGAATACAGTGGCAGTCAGCCCTCATTTGGAAATGCTTTCTGAGTTAGCAAAATAAAATAACAAAAATTACCTTCAATTAGGGTTAATTTTGGGGGGTGTTATTACCCTATTCCACTTCTTAGATGTTTATCTAGAATCTGCCTTTCCTCACTACACCAACAAGAGAATTTGCCAGAGTTCTGAATCTCTCTCTCCATTTACTTACTTCCTCACTGGGAAATGAAGGCGAAATAGAAGTGCTGCTGAGAAATAATCACTCAGGAGCGCATTTGGGGAGAAAGTACAAGCTGGCCTGGTCGTGCTCTCCTTTGCTGGCAAGAGTTTACATACACTTTACCTTTTGGTCTGGTAGGGTAACCTCTATGCATTACTCCTGAGACACGTGAGCGTGAGCAAATAGAGCGTGTAAATTTACAGACAGTGTCTATTTTAGACTTCATGAAAATAGACACTGAAGGAGGAGATGGGTGAGATGACACAAATCTTGTTTCCTGCCTTCATAGGTGACTCCATAGAAAGTAAAAAATGAAATGTTGTGTGCATTCTCTCCATGAATAAAATTTTTTTATTTATTAAAGTGACTTAATTCCTTTATGATTTTTATTTAATACTACCTTATCTCCTTCAAATAACCATAAGTAAATAGTCCTCCTGGTGATTTAGAAAATCAACAAACAGTTGATTTTCTTAAAAGGGGGCTTGAACTGTTTTATTGCATGATGGTTCATGGAGAGAAGCAGTTCGCTAGTTATAAAAGTCAGTACATTGCTAAGACAAGTCATTCCTTTGATATTCTGTGGAACCATTACAGCCACTGTTTAGAAGTAACAAATGATAATAGGTATGAAAAGTAAAATAAGTGAAAGTCTTTTATTTTTTTAATTAAAAAATACTTTAATATATATTAAATGTTTGAAGTTCTAACAGTTTATCTTTTTTAATTTAATTTTTATTTTCTATTGGAGGATAATAAATTTACAATGTTGTGTTAGTTTCAGGTGTACAGCAAAGTGATTCAGTTATACCTATACATATATCCATTCTTTTTCAGATTATCTTCCCATATAGATTATTACAGAATATTGTGTAGAGTTCCCTGTGCTATACAGTAGGTCCTTGTTGATTATCTATTTATATATACAGTAGTGTATATATGTTAATCCCAAACTCCTGATTTATCCCTCCCCCCAACCTTTCCCCTTTGGTAACCATAGTTTGTTTTTGAAGTCTGTGAGTCTGTTTCTATTTTATAAATAAGTTCATTTTGTATCATTTTCTTAGATTCCACATATAAGTGATATGATACAATATTTCTCTTTCTCTGTCTTCACTTAGTATGATAATCTCCAGGTCTATCCACGTTGCTTCAAATGGCATTATTTCATTCTTTTTAATGGATGGGAAATATTCCATTTTATATATGTACCACATCTTTATCCATTCCTATGCTGATGAGCATTTAGGTGAATAAAAGCTTCCATGTCTTAGATATTGTAAATAGTGCTTCAGTGAACATTGGGGTGCATGTATCTTTTCAAATTATGGTTTTCTCCAGATATATGCCCAGGAGTGGGATTGCTGGATCATATGGTAGTTCTATTTCTAGTTTTTTAAGGAACCCCCATACTGTTCTCCATAGTAGTTGTACCAATTTACATTCCTACCAACAGTGTAGGATGATTCCCTTTTCTCCACACCCTCTCCAGCATTTATTGTTTGTAGACTTTAATGATGGCCATTCTGACTGGTGTGAGGTGATACCTCATGTAGTTTTGATTTGCATTTCTCTAATAATTAGCAATGTTGAGCATCTTTTTATGTGCCTACTGGCCATCTGTAAGTCTTCTTTGGAGAAATGTCTGTTTAGATCTTCTGCCCATTTTTTGATTGGGTTGTTTGGGTTTTTGACATAGAGCTTCATGAACTGTTTGTATATTTTGGAGATTAATCCCCTGTGTCTGTTGCATCATTTGCAAATATTTTCTCCCATTCTGTGGATTGTCTTTTTGTTTTGTTTATGGTTTCCTTTGCTGTGCAAAACTTTTTAAGTTTAATTAGGTCCCTTTTGTTTATTTTTGTTTTTATTTTCACTAGGAGGTGGATCCAAAAAGATATTGCTGTGATTTATGTCAGACAGGTTCTGCCTATGTTTGCTTCTAAGAGTTTTATAGTATCTGGTCTTAGATTTAGGTCTTTGATCCATTTTGAGTTTATTTTCGTGTATGGTGTTAGAGAATGTTCTAATTTCATTCCTTTACATGTAGCTGTCCAGTTTTTCCAGCACCACTTATTGAAGAAACCATCTTTTCTCCGTTATATAGTCCTGCCTCCTGTGTTGTAGATTAATTGACCATAGGCTTATTTCTGGGCTTTCTGTCCTGTTCCATTGATCTATATTTCTGTTTTTGTGCCAGTACCATGCTGTTTTGATGAATGTAGTTTTGTAGTATAGTCTGAAGTAAGGGAACCTGATTCCTCCAGCTCCATTTTTCTTTCTTAGGATTGCTTTGACTACTCGGGGTCTTTTGTGTTTCCATACAAATCAAAATTTTTTTTCAATAAAATTAGAAATGAAAGCCTTTTATATTTTTAACTTAGACTAGCTGTAAAGGCCTTCTGTAATATTCTTTTTTAATACATTTCATGTTAATTCATCCACATCCATTTTCTACGCTTTTTTTCTCCCTATTTTATGCATTTTATTTTTGGTACACAACTAGAGTTCCCTATTAAGAATTCAATTGATATATTCAAAATTGACTACTCTAATCTCTACTTTCATATACCTAGGTATTAATTTTCTCTTTGCCATTTTAGTTTTACCAAATCTTAATAAAAGAGACTTCTCTCCTTCTCCTTTCCTCTACCATATCTGTTCATGCTGATATTCCTCGAACCCTGGCCAGAATGCAAGTACTTACTATTTCAATTAAATTATTTTAAATGTTCTAATAATTCAGTTTTAACATTGAGTAATTCATTGTTGGCCACAAGTGGGAATTGTTTCTAGTCTGTCAAGTTTTAAATGTATATTCATATTCTGTATTTGCATTTTTGAGCTCTCTTTCCAATACTTAGTTCCTCATCCCTAAATTTCTCTTTTTTTCCCCTCCTAGCTCACTTTCCTATGACAGTCACTCTTTTTCTGTATTGTCATTCCCTTTTGCATTTTAGAAAATTTAAGTTTCTATCCCCAAACCTGTAAATAATCTGGTGATAAAGTGAACTCAGAAGCATAGGCCCAACCAAGGTCTCAAAATATTTTGAGAAAAGTGAATTTTTTACTTCCATTGGAAAATATTCATATTTTTATTTCTTAAGTACATAGTATAAAACTTCTGGATATCTGCCTTTGCGCGTGTGATTGCCTAACCAGGTGTTGGACAACTTAGGTTTTGGACTCATACTGACTATTTTAGATAGCTAGTAAGCATCTGTCTGAAGATAGTGGGTTTATAGAAATGACAAGTGGTCGCTTGTCAACAGAAATGAATTAAGTATAAAGCCAACTTAATTTGATTTTTTTTTTTTTTTTTTTTTGCGGTACGCGGGCCTCTCACCGCTGTGACCTCTCCCGTTACGGAGCACAGGCTCCGGACGCGCAGGCCCAGCGGCCACGGCTCACGGGCCCAGCCGCTCCGCGGCACGTGGGATCCTCCCGGACCGGGGCACGAACCCGCGCCCCCTGCATCTGCAGGCGGACTCTCAACCACTGCGCCACCAGGGAAGCCCCCAACTTAATTTGTTTAAAATTTGCAAGGCATAACCCTAGTTGCTATAGGGGTATAAAGTTGAGTGTTCTGGAGCCTTTATACTCAAGGGTCTGGTTACACTGTAAGGGATTATCCGAGATTGCACGTTACTGATATATTGTAAAGTGGAATATGGTAAAAAAAAAAAAAAAAAAAAAAATCACATGAAAAGCAGATGGGAATTCTGGATAGATCACAGGATTTATGATAGAAGCAATCATTGAAAAAAGGGCCTTGGATGATAATGGGCCCCCAGAAAATTGGTGACAGCCTTCCAAGTGGAAGGGACGGAATAAACAAAAATGTGGTGTGGTGAGAAAGTGTCGTGTGTTCACTGACAGCTGACTTGTCCAGTTCCAATGGCAGAGCGTGCACAAGAGAAGTAAGACTTAAGAGCTAGATTAGGGCAGTTCTTGAATACCAGCGTGAAGAATTTATGCTTAAATCATTTAGTAGAGGGGAGCCATTGAAGTTTAGTTTGGAGGGAGAGGTTGTAATGTGACCAGAGGTGAACTTTAGGGAGAGCAACTTGACATCAGAATGTAGTCAAAATGTAAGTGAGATGAAAAGAATAAATGGGAAGAATGAGGAATAATTAAAATAATCCAGTTAGGAAGTAATGTGGGACATTACTTAAGCTTGTGAGGATAGGTATTAAAGAGACAGGTATGTGACTGGACAACTGAGTTATCCAAGCCTGGATTTCAGTTCAGAGAGAACAGTGGGAAAAGAGAAAACAGGAAAGGCCCCGATGTGAAGGCTTGCTTGGGGGTGGCAAACAGGAGTGCCTTCTGTGCCAGGCATTTCAGTGTAGTCCTAGACTCAGATCGCTGGTTGGAATTCTGGCTCCAGAAATTACTAGCTTTATGACCTTAGGCAAATTAATGAACTTTGATGTGCCTCAGTTTCTCCATCTGTAAAGTGGATTTGGTAATAGTACCTCAAACCTGATCTGAGTGTAGATGAACATAATATATATATGTTAACTAGATTCCCCCCGACTCATTTTAAGGGCTCAACAAAGTGTAGGTATTATGATTTTTCTTTAACCCTCAGAACTCTAGCAGGTAGCTATTTTTACCCATTTCATATGTGAGAAAACCAAGCCCAGAGACTACAGTTGACCCTTGAACTCTAGTATACTGACTACAGTTGACCCACAGGTTTGAACTGTGCGGGTCCACTTACACTTGGATTTTTTTCAGTAGTAAATACAACAGTACTACATATTCCAGAGTTTGTTGAATCCTCAGATGTGGAGCCACGGATACAGAGGAACCAAACCTCCTATATGGAGGGCTACCTACAAGTTATACACCAATTTTCGACTGTTCCGAAGGTCAGCGCCCCTAACCCCATTGTTCAAGGGTCAACTGTATTATTTAAAGCAGTCTCAGAGCCTGAAAACAACATTTTCAGTTTAAAAAAAAAAAAATTGGCCTCCATGCCTTCGTGTGTTTCAGATTTTGTTTTGTTTTCAGAATTCAGCGGACAGTTCTTCTTGAGCAGCTGGGTCTACAGGCAGAATCGCTAAAGAAACCCTCAGACTTGACGTTTTCCTTAGAAAAGTGATAGAGCAGATGCAGGCCAGAGATGAGAAAGAGCAGGATTGATGGGAAGAGCCAATGAGGATTCAAGAATTAATAAGTGTAAAGTTATTTTCCACAGATAAAATGAAGGAAGGAAGGATGTGCATGCACACACGTCTCTAACTGTGGTGGTTTGTCATTTATGGGTCTAAATTAAACTGATTTAATGCATGTCTTCACTCTGTAGGCAGATACACAATGCTGACCATGTGCAGGACGCTGTTGCATTGGCTTTCTAGTTTCTTGTATACCAGGATTTAGCTTTGATCCCCAAAAATGACCAACATAAATGTAATGTCATACCAAAAGCATTTTTCAGGAGCATTAGATAATTTTCTGGTACTTGCAGAGAGAGAGAGAGAAAAAATATATATACACACACACACACATACATACATATATACACACACATATATATATACACACACATACATACACACACACATATATATGTACATATATATACACATATACACACACATATATATACACACACACATATATACACACACACACACACATATATATATACACACACATACATACACACATATGGCTAAAGCTGATGTTCTCAACTTTTTCTCACCCCCAGCACACTGGTAATGAAGCTGCCTTCCTGCACCAGTGATCTTGGGGAATCACTTCCCATTTGTGTTGGGTACCTTCCTGATGGTCAGCAGGGGAGTCCAGTCCAGGGGGAAGTGGCTTCCAGGTAGGGCTGGTGTGGGGTAGAGAGTCCCAGTTGATTGGAATCTACTCACACCCAGGGCATGGCAGTAGAATGGAGTGGATGTTCTCCCTCCTGAGTCAAGAATCATTACGCCAGGAGAAAAGGGATAGTATTGTGGGGAAAGCACTAGACCAGGTCATGGGAGCTGGATGGATTATCTCAAGTTAGCTCCTCACACTTTAGCTTCCTGAACTTGGGCAAGATACTTATTTGTTAATTTCCTGAACTTGGGCAAGATACTTATTTGTTAATTTTCTCATCTGTAAAATTAAAAAGTGGCATTAGATGACCTCTAAATTTCCTCCCAACTCCTGCATTCATGGTATTAATGAATTCATTCAGTATTGATTCATCTTGGCAGTGGGAATATAAAGTATCCTGTGATAAAGAGACACACATGACATAGAAGTATAAGCAGTTTGCTGAAAGGTCAGGTAATTCTTGCTGGGAGTGGGGAGAAGGAAGGAAAAGGGTGCCATCTCAGAGAGAGGTTCATTTAAGTTGGGTCTCGAAGGATGGGAAGGATGGTGTCAGAAGCAGAGGGTTCAGAAGTAGGTGAGATTTTGCTGAACTTGGTATTTATGGCAAGAAGCTCTTTGTAGCTGGAGCTTCAGAGGTCTTGGCAGGAGATGGTGTAGGAAAGGTAGGCTGGGTTTGTATCAAGGGGACTGCAAATGCCAGGTAAGGATATTTATTATTTATTCTGTTCACAGTAGGAAGCCCCTCAAGGTTTGTTAGGAAGAGGAGTAAAATATTGTCAGTCTCAGTTTTTGGAAATTGGATAAAAGTCTGTAAAGAGCGGATTGAAGTGAACAGGGAAATCCTATTTGTTTTCTTAATGGCTGTCTTCATCCACATTCCTTTGGGCACCTATATGGATCCTTCCAGGACTGTCTCCCTTTCTATAACTGGCACTGACTTCCCAAACTCCAGAAAGTACTGTTTGTACTCATCTTCTCTGAGGTGACACCAAGAGCTTATCTCCCCTAAATGCACACCATCTCCGCCTTCCCCAACGGAGCAGAGTGGCTACACCATTAGCAAGGTTTAGAAACAAAACAAGGGCAAGAAAATCCAATGTTAAAAGAAAAAGAAAATTAATGATTTAGAAAGCCACTTTCCAAAAAAGGAAGAAAGAAATCCACTTTCCTCAGTTCTATATCCATAGGTAGCTTAGATAGTTTTAAAAAAATCGGGAAAAATTTAACCCCTTAGTGGTTGTCACACTGAAGTCAGTCTTAACTGGTGTAACTGATGTAACTCTTAACCTTGGCTTGACACACTAAAAGCAAAGAACATTGTATGGCGTTTTCATCTTTGCCTGCAGCACTTGCTTGGTTGAAGCTGCATTGACTGAACTCGGAACAGACACTAAGATCAGTCTTTGGGGATCAGAGGGAGCCCTAGGGGTTTGCTTGGGCTCCACGAGGCCCCTGGGCCAGGCCGTCAACTCTGGCTTTCTTGTTTTCCTTTTCTCCTGCAGCTTTTTCTTCCAGCCTGTTCAGTGAGTGCCCCAGGAGGTACTGTGTATGCGTGTGTGCATGCTTCCACCAAATAGCTTTATCGTCAGTGCTGCGGGCCTTCCCTTACACACTTGTGGCTGTCATAAGGCAATTTGATGCAAGCTTTCTACACGCCCAACTAGTTAAGAGTTGAAAGCTGTCCTGCAGATGGGCGCGGCCCCGTTACTTATGCTTGCCAGTTGTCAGCCACCTTGGTGTCATTTAAATGGAGGCATTTTGAATGTTTCTCATTTCACAATGTTTTAAGATACTCATGAAATGGCAGTCATCTCAGGAAGCCAGATGTTTCTGCCTGTTCTCATTGCAAACATTTGTTCACCTGATAGTCTGTAGAATCACAGATTGCTGGTTAAAAACAAATTCTTCCAGATTCTTCGCAGTGGACTCAATCTGTCTTACTTTTTTAAATTTAAAGATGTTCAGATTATCCTATTTTCCCTGTAAATTGTATCAGAGCAGATGTAGTTACCCTGATGCAGCAGTGGACTAAACTAATTTCATTGATGTAAACACAGTTAAACAATTTCCAATGCAACTTTGGAAACAGTGTTTGTGAACCTGTTTAATAATGTTTAAAAATGTATCAATGAAATAGGCTGAGCCTGTGGCCTTTATTATATTATCTCTTCTCAATTACACAGTTGCTGTGTTTTATGTCTGGACTGGCTATAAGTAAACCCGCCCCCCCTCAAAAAAAATTATTCTAGCTGAAGGGTGTGGCTTATCCCAAACCCATGAAATTTGATTTGCAATTGAAGACTCTTGGAAAATACTTCAAGAGTGACATAGGAATGATATGATGATGACATGATAAGAAATGTATTCAGGAGGTTGGGCTGGTCTTTCTATTTCTGTTCTCACCCTTTTTTTCTTTGGCCTCCACTGTTCTTCACCTTCCACTCACCTCCCCCCCACACCAATGCCATTGTTGTGACTTCACTATAAATTCCAAGCTATCTGCCTTGAAATATAACAGAAAACATTAAATACGTTTTTACTAATTGTGATCTGCTAAAATCACAGTTCAAGCACTGTGCCGAAGCTGCCTTTTTTTTTTTTAATTTCAGAAGCAGTATTTAAGTGATGACATGCAGTAATTTGTTCATTCTTCTGTCAGTATAATTTACAAGGCAATGGCAGATAAACATAGCAATACAAGATTCATTTACGGTGACACAATGGCAGATACACAGAGCAGAACCCTGCCTATGAGATAAAGTGGACTGAGTGACTTATGCAGTAATTAGGGGATAATTGTCATTAACCTCACAAACAGTAGTTTACCCATATTGTTTAAAAGGCTCCAGGATGTGTAATGACAAGGTAATCTGTCAAAGCGCTAGGGGGAAATATTAATAAGATTTGTGCAAGCCTGGATAGAAAATATGCAGAAAGCGTCCACATTAAGCTAATTGGTGGATGAATATACACTTGTAAAAGTGCTTCTAATGGCACGTTTGCTGCTCTCCAAATGACTACCGTTAATGTCGAGAAGTGGGCTGCTTCGAAAGTCAGGACTGCTGGGACAAGAGGGTATTGAAGGCGTACAGGCGCGGTTATTACCTTGTGCTCCGTAACGCACGCTTCCCCCTCCTCTATTTTGGATTTCTGAGTTTGGGGTTATAGTAACGTATGTTGATTATTTACTCTGCTTTTTCCGTTTTTTATCTCTGTTTCTTCAGTCAGCCACCAACCCCCAAATCACCTCTATTTCGCGACCAAATAAAACGTATAATAGCTACACCGATAGCTGCTTAGACGTACATAGAAACTCAAACTGATGACGCGTACGTAGATTTATAATTACACACACACGTGTGAGGGTGCCTCTTATAGGAACACATTTAATCGGAGCCATCAAAGGAAAGGATATCCATCAACAGCCTTGTGTATGTGTTACAAGTAATAATGTGTTGTTCCCTGATGAATGCTAAAGCACGAAATTAATCTTTGTGTTCTACTGCCATTCTTATACCCAGAGAAGAGCAAAGTTAAATCTCAGTCTCTCTCTCTGTTCAGTCGCACACTCCGTCCTGTGTGTGTTTTATCGGATGCTGCTCAGTGAGTGTTCAGTTCCTTTCTACCCCTGCTCCCTCACATCCTAATGAATACGTGAAAGTTCCTCAGGGCGGTTCAGTCAGTTTCAGTTGTGGGGTGATTCAAAGTATAATACGTGAGCCAGAATCGGCCGTTCAAGCTTTGGAAGCTGGGATAACGTACCAGGATTGAGGATCTCGGTTGCACAGACAGACTTCAGACAGAGACTGAAGGTTGTGGCCTTGAATCCATTCCAAGGTTGTGGCCCTTACCTAATGTTGAAAATCACCTTCGTCGTGAAAAAAAAAAAAAAAAAAAATTGCACCCGTTTTTGCTGCTTATCAGACATTATAGGAAAGCCCATCAGGAAATGCCAGGGTCTCTGGCAGCTTGTGTTCAGATATGTAAAGCCCCAGCACAGACGCCTAGATAGACGGAAGCTTTCTGTAAACTCAGTGGCAGAACGTTGGTTGTGGAAAGAAAGGTAAACTAGAAGATGTAGAGCTCAAAGCAAAAATGCTAGCAAGGGCTCTGGTGAGCTCTGGTGAGCTCTGGTTGTTTATTGCAAAGTAAGCAGATTTATAGCTGTCCAAGGACTCAGGTTTTATCTGTATGTCTGAGGGGAGAAGAAAACAAGACCACTTGCAGGGCCCATCCTTCTCCTTCTTCCCGTTTCTAGTGTTTTCTGTGAGGATTTCAAACTGTTCCTTTGTTGTCCTGAACCATAGAATGATTTACCCCCTAGCATCTCAATGGTGATCATCTCCAAAATAACCTGTGTGTATTTAAAAGGTTTAATTGAGGGGGTGGGTCTTATATACAAATACTGCTGTTTCTTGGAACTGCAGAGATCGCTGGAAATCTACAGATGTTTACTTATATAGCTTTATGGAGGTATAACATTTATTTTGGAATGGTGGAGCCTCAAGTTTTACAGACTTTTCACAAACCCTATTGACGGGACGATTTGGGGGAGGGGGGCGCTTCCCAAGGCCTCGAAGGAACTTCTTGAGCAGTTTCCCTAGTTTTCAAGTGAAGTTTTCACTTGAACTGATCATTAAATTGACCAGGAGTAAACATTAATCCAGAAGAATTAGTACCTCTGATCACATCACCGATAAGAAGCATGAAAGGAAGCATCCAGAGTGTATTAATAGAACAATCCAATAATCGGATGAGGGCGTATTTTCAGTCATACACACAAGTATTCTGAAAATAAGTTGTACGTACACAAGTGGGTTAAAAGGGAACATTTTAGTTTAGGGTTTGAAACATTTTAATTGAAATGTCTTGTATGTCCAGATTCTAGGAATAAATAGTCAAATAAGGGAATTTGGGTTTAGGGAGGCTTAGAAAGTTTAGTAAAGTTTAGTGTCTCTTATCTATACCGTGAGAAAACCGAAACTGGGTTTTGGTGATTTGACAGTCATACAGCTGGTCATTGACAAAGGAAGACTAGAATTCAGGTGTCATTCACTTATGTTCTTTATTTTCCTCTAAGGTTGACTATGAGTAAGTTATATTAAGCATAATCAAAATTTGGAACTTGAAGATACAAATTCTGTTTTAGCCCATTAGGATAGGGTTAGCTATCCTGTGCTTAGAGGCTCACAGGTAATTTTATATTAAAAGGTTGATATGCTAGGAATGAAGATCAGCTGGATCTAAGATTTTCTATTTTGAAACTTACATGATTCCTAAGATAGTGTTATCAAATTTTTTAAATAAATAATTTATGGCTGCACCTGGTCTTAGTTGCGACACGCGGGATCTTTGGTTGCAGCGTGTGGACTCTTAGTTGCGGCATGCAGATCTAGTTCCCCGACCAGGGATCGAACCCCGGCCCCCTGCATTGGGAGCTCGGAGTCTTACCCACTGCACCACCAGGGAAGTCCCTGTTATTAAATATTAAAATGTATGGTGTCTTTAAAAGTTTCTCAGGTTTGATTTACAATGGAGCTAGGTCATTTGAAAAATACCTTGGAATCTTTGAAATGCAATTGTTGAAATGCATTGAAGAAAGTAATTTACTCCTCTGAAAATCTTTTAGATGGCAAAGCAAGGGAACTGCTTTATTTATTTGCAAACGAATACCCATAGAGGAAATGCATAGAGCGGGTTTTAAGCTAGACAAGCTAAAATTCCTGGGTACAGAGAAGAAATCCTGACAGGCCTTTAATAGAGCTTAGCTGGAGTTTCTATGATTAAATGTGTTGTAACCCCGGCGTGATCTATCATAATCACAGTTTTTAAAATAAAAATGCTGTACAGACCGTTACTGAGGGGAGAAGTGATAGTCCTCTCTGAATTAATTATATATATTCTTGTCTGGTCCATAGTCAAGAACACTCTATAACAAAGTGAATTTTTTATCAGAAGTCAAACAGTATGTTTTAAAAATCACAAGAACTATTTAAAACTAGTGCCCTGGCGTTTTGATGGTATCTTGGTTAGAGGTGATCATCTGGGGAGGTTGTATTGTTCAACTTATCAATAATTTTTTTCCTCTAAAATATATCTTCACTAAAAAAATAGATTCAAATATGGATCAAAAAAAGAAATGATAGAAATTTACATACTGAAAAATCTATCAAAGCCATACCTCAAAATCACATAAAATTACCATGTTTCTTTTTCCTTCCGCTCCCAACTGCAGTCAAGGGCCATTCCCTTCAAACTTCCAGTGTCATCCAAGAAGCATTCCTTAACTTTGCACTTTTTTTTTGCAAGTAATTTGTGTTCTTCACTGTGGAGCATTTTTAATCTTATAATAAGACTGATTTATAATGTTTCGTGCAGTGACCCCCGGACGGTCGTCTTTTTGTGCAGGTGCATGTTTGTGTACACGTACATGTACGTGATAAGTAACTTTTAGTTGATCCCTATGTGCAAACAGTACTTATAGAGAGGACACCTCAGTGTTAGCAAGGACTAGTAAGATTCTCATCTTGACAGAAACTTCTTTAATGCAAAGTTTTCTGCGAGCTCTATCATTTTAACCAGTGGTGGATATTCCTATAGAGTTCATTTCTCCTTGGGGGAAAAAAAAGAGGAATTGGAAAGGTATTTCAAGCAAGTTCTTTATAATCTGGGCGTACTGAATTTAGCACCAGCTTTTGTAATCACAGCCAGCCAATATATACGTAGCTCTGATGTCCACACACTCATTTCATGACAACGATGGGCTTGGGTTCATGAGGGAAGCATACTTGTTTTCCAAAAGGGATAAATGTGCATACATGTTAACAAAGTCCAGTCTTGATTTTTCTTTGGAAGTTTTCCTTTCTGTCTGTGCCACACTCCGTTGATTCTTTCTCATGGGACACCTCTGTCCTAGAGAAAGCAAGAGGATTGGCAGAGGAAGCCAGAATGGACTGGTCAACATTATATTATGAAGGTAAAGTGATGCTCTTCAGAAATTCTGCAAAACACAAATTTCCAAATCATGGAAATTGAGTAGGGTTTTCATTACCCAAAACAAATGTTGATTTTTTTTTTATCAAGTCTAATTTGAACCATTTGGTGCAATCATGGTATAAATGAGTATGCTTCACTCTGCCTACAGATATTACAGTTGTTTCAGCTGGCCTGGAAACATTAGCCTGAAACACTGGGAAAGCACCGTCACATAAAAGAACTGTGTGAATAAAGAAGAGTGTAGTTTTGTTTACTTACACAAGCAAACTGCTCCAGTGTATATTGTATATGCTAGTGGTGCATCTTTCTCAGTCAGTGCCCTCCCAGAAATATGTGTTTAAATGTAAATTTGCTAAAACAATAAGCATGCCAAGTTGTTTTCCCACATAATTTCAAGTGTTTCTCAGAAATTATCACAATATTGCTTTAAAAATTTCCCTAAGTGCTTCCCAGAATCTATTATCTTCAATAAGAATTTTTTTGTTTCACCATTTTTATTCATCTCCCCTTCTCGCCTGCTTACACACACACGTACACACAGGCACACAAACTTTGACCCATACACACTTCAGATTGCCAAGTCATATAAATTAGAGAGAGAAATATGATCTAACAAAAAATGGGAAAAAATAGCTCTGATGTGAGTGGAGAGCGCCCAGACCAGTTAAACTGTTTGGCTGAAGAGAAGAGGTTTAAAAGTAACTTGACTTTAGAAAGACAATTTAAAATCGAAATAGCTGCTTGTTACGTATGGACCCACGTGAGTTCCAAAACAGGTCACTAGTGGGGGAATGGGAGAGACGAGGACTGAAAGTTTTATGACCTCTATAAGCTTTTTTCTTTAAAACTGTAGGTAGTGCTTTCGGTCATCGTAGCCAACCCTATCCAACTCTCAGGTGGTATCCGTGAGCTCTCCATTTACAGCCCCCCATAGGAAGCTGAGGGAGTGCCCCTGTTCATGACGTCTGAGATAACAGTCTGAGCCCATCACTTGCTCCTGAAGTGACCCAGCAGTTAAATGTTATATTTCCTAATTTCTGGGTCACTTCCTTGACACATATCCACCCAACCAAGAGGCCAGCACAAAGGCACAGGTGAAGGTGAGCTATGGTGAATTAACTGACTGACTGCCCTCCATCAGCTTCTTCCAAAGTGTTTGACAAGACGTGTGTGCATGATACGTGCCTGCCACATGTCAATATTAGCTCCGTAGAGAAGCAACCTCTGATTTTTATGACTACGCACCCCTTTCGTAAAAATGCCTGAGCTTGCGCCCCAATACATGTAAAGCTGTTTCTAAATTAGTAACATTAGCAAAAAATTGTCTTTCTAGGTTAAAAACTAAATAGAAATTCTCATGTTTACTCCTCACGTTAGTGGACTGTTGTGTACCCCCTACGGATAGGAGAGAATGGGGGGAAGGCATGTGTCTTTGTTTTTCTGGTCACAGCAGAATGCAGGAAAGAAGATGCTCTCTATACATGTATAAATAGGGAAAGTTGTGAATGTTGAGTCGTGAGATTTCATGCACTTTTCATGGCTTAATGTTTTCAGTCAACTTCATTGAGGTATACTTTCCATGCAAAAAAATCTACCAATTTTACATGTACAATCGATACAGTCATCTATGCGTCAGCACAGTCATGATGTAGAACGTTACCGTCACTCCCCAAAGTTCCTTTCTGTTCTTCTGCAGTCAATCCCTTTCTGCCACCCTCAGCCCCTGGCAACTACTTATCTCCTTTCTGTTCTTATAGTCTTACTTTTCCAAAATGATTCCTCTGACTGGCTTGGTAGTGTCTGTAGCCTTTTAGGTCTGACTTCTTTCATTCTTAAGGTTATGCTTCTATCAATAGTTTATTCCTCGTTATTGCCCAGTAGTTAGTATTCCTTTGTGTAGATCTCCCACGATTCGTTGACCCTTAAGACTTAAACGTCTAGAAAGCCTGGCAACATTTGTGTTTCAAGTTTTGCATAGCATGGTTTCATCAGTTTTTAACTCAGCAATTACAGCTCAGTTTTACCTGATACGAGTGCCAAGCTGGATAGGCTTGAAATTTGGTCATTTCTCTACCTTCTACTCAACCACATGTCTCTTGCCTTGATATCTGAATTCATCCTGAAGGAGAAAGGATAGAAAATTCCAATGGGAAACTGGTCATGAAAATAAGTTGCCAGTATGGTTAGGGTGCAATAATTCCTTAAGATAGTACACTGCAAATGTAGACATGAAATCAAAAACTACATCTCATAAACCTCTGATTTTGTTTTAGGTGGTCCACATTTCATTAAAAGCTTTAAAATTAGATCAAAGGGGAAATGTTTTTAGTTTTTAGCAAATCGTTTTTGGATTTTTTCTTTAAATTGTGCCTTAAATTTGACTGACGAGAAGTTCGTTAAATAGAGTAGAAAATTAAACTATTCTGCACCTGTCTGAGACTTAAACTATTGGCTGATTTCTTAATAATTAGAATATTGCTAGAGCAAAGAAGCCCTAGATCTCTGCTACGTTCAGTGTTCCTCTCTCATTTCCATGCATGGAAAGAAAGGCAGTGTTTCCCTCTGTGCTCTGGCATGCCAGTGGCCTGCTGTGAACACAGATGGGTTCCTTCTTGGGCTGGGGATTCTCTGGGCTTGAGGTCACCTGACAGTCTAATGATCCCAAAGCCTCTTATCTGGTCTCTCTTCAGTCTCTTTACATCTTTCCTTTTCTACTCTCCCTTTCCCTCAAATAAGAAAAACCAAACAGTCTTATTTGACTTTGGTTTTAAAACTATGCATCCTATAAGGTGCTTTGATGTGAAGAAAGGGCTCAAATGAAACCACTGAAACCATGATCGTTGATCCTACTGCAAGAAAGATTTTAGAAAATCACTCTGGAGCCATGCAGAACTGGGTGCCAGATTTCTACTGAGTGATATAAGCACCAGTCCAGTGAATAATAAAAGGAAGTCTTTTCATTTAAAATGCTTAGATGTAAATTTTTTAAGTGTTGTATACTTTTTCTGAACCCGGTAAAACTGGTTTCTAAGTCTCGATTATTTGGTGTTACTCATCTTTTAATTAATAGGATAGCCAGTTAGTGTCATAGGAAATCAATACTTATCCTAATACCTTGCATTTCACTTAACAGGGTAAATCTTATTATCCTCGTTTCATAAATAATAACCCCCAATGCAGAGGGTTCAAGGTCACTGAACGCTGGTTACAAATGGGGAAGCCTAAAGTAACTGACTCACCAACTACAGAATCGAATGGGAAGGACAAGAATCTAGTTACGCACTCTGATGTGATTATCATTCATGCACGAGACCAGCATCCCAGTGTGAGTTGGTCAGTAGTCAGGATGTTCCTAGTGGCCTAACAGGCTGAATTTCTGTTTTATTAATATTTATTCTGTGATAATACCTAATTCTTTTTATGGCTCTTAATTACTCTGGTAAAGTGTATTTGACATGATAAGGGGGCCTAGGTTATAGATCTCTACTTCTCAAGCTATCTGTGAGGAAGGACCAGTTTCCCCCCCAATCACTCTTAAGCCAACACTTAAGTTCAATAAAATAAAATAAAATTACTTTGAAAAGAAGTGATCATGCCTTCAGTTGTTACAGCAGTGTCCCATTGTCCCGAAGGTTTCCAAATGGTTGCTCTCAATTACCTGCAGACTGGTTTTAGGAAAATACTAGCCCTCAGACTAGCCCTTTTTGAATAGCATGTGGACCACTCATGGAAAGTCTTGTCTTAACAGAGGAGTCTTAAGCCACTGTTTGAGAATCACTGCACCACATCGTGCTTATTTCTGTCACAAAGATCTTCAGGAAAAAAAGAACCTTGGCCTCTCTTTTTTCCCTTTGATGATTTCTAACTCCCTTCAACCAGTTTAATCCGAGGATATGCTAAAAGTGATGTTCATTTCTAGCGTTGAGCTTTTAGACCCATTCTGTTGCATGAGAAAGTCAACTTTGTTTCTTGCTGCAGTTTCTCTATTTGTGAACGTGATGGTCTTAGAGCATCTTGGTGAATGATGGCTTCTTTGGAAAGAACTTTGGTGGCATCTCACATTGCCTGGATCCAGAGGTTACCCTGTCAGGAGGACTCCAGTTGGGAGTATGCAGTGGAGATATTTGTCCCGTCCCCAAGCACATTTGTTTACAAAGAGACTGTGTTGTCCTTCTGTGTAAATATAAATGGATGCTTCTGTTACCACGATAAATGAAGCTTCTCTTTTATCATTCAGGCTACCAGCGAAGTAGCCTGGACCTCTTCCACCAGAAGTAAGTGCTTTAACATAACAGTCTCCTTTTTAGTGGAGACAGCCACTCAGGCCTAAAAAAGAGTCTGAAAGGCAGTAGATTTAGAAATAGCAGGCCTTGTGGCAGGCCAGGAGAAAAGAGAAACCATGTGGGACTGCTGTGTACCGTTAGGGGAGGGAAGACAGGAGGGTGATTGACAGGAGATGCCTCAGGTGGGTTTAATCAGTTGCTATGGTTTCTAAGGCCTGTTTTAATACCGGAGGCTGCCAGCTCTGTAAGTACATTATCGATATGCAGATTTAGATGCAGGCTACCTGGGAAGAACCTGAGGAAGAAATGGCTGTACCTTGCTCAGACTGGGTTTCCATAGTGGAAGCCTCCATAAAAGGACAATCAAGAAAATGGATTTGACGGTAAAAGAAAAATAGTGTAGAAGAGGACATTACAGCGCTCTGGAGACCAGCCTTGTTCAGGAGAGGCCCTGCTCCTTGTCATCACAGACTCAGTGTGCCCACCTGCAAAATGGCCTCATGGATGACAGTCACTTACCTCAGCAAACTTGGAGTCAGAATTTCTGGGTTCAAGTCCTGGGCCCCAGTTAGCATCTTCGCAACCTTAAGCCATCTCACCTCCGGTGTCTCATCTGTTACACATATGCTGAGCTCTGGAAGCTATTACAACGCTCAAATGAGATAATCTCTGCAAAATCACAATGTATTTGTCTGCTTATTTACAACATCAACACTCTCCTTTACTTCCCTGCCCCAAAAAAAGAATAGAAGGGAGACCCGTTGCTGTGAGCGATAACTTTTTAAAAAATGGCTACTGCCCGACTCCAGGATCATCCAGGGTCACCGTGTATACACATCATTTGTACGACTAATGTGAACAGACAGCTGTCTGAGAGTGTTTGATCTGAAGGCTAATTTCTCCTGCAAGATGAGGGAGGGACATCTGTATTTGACTTTATGTAGGACTGGACACCCACACACATATAAAATGATAGAATGCTAGCAATGAGCCTTATAAGGGATACCATGTAACTATTAGAGCTTCTTTTTTTAGTAATTTAAATAATTGACAAGTATTGCCTTTTTATCAAATTTTAGGTGTCATGATTCAGACCATACGATTGTGGTCCAGAGAGAATTTCATGTTGCAAGGCTGAGTAGAACGGTCTACAAGAGGGAATTCTCCATTGCAAAAATAGTACAGTTCCCTTTATCCTGTTTCCCCTGACATCTTACGTGAGCATAGTACGGTTGTTGAAACCAAGAAATTAGGATTGATACCATGCTGTTAACTAATAGAGACTTTATTGCAGATTTACCAGTTTTCCCACTAGTGTTCTTTTTCTGGTCTAGGATCCCTAGAATCTCTCATTTATTTGTCCTGTCTTCTTAGTCTCCTCCAATCCGTAACCAATCTTAGGTCTTTGAGTTTTTAAAAATCTTTCCCGACATTTACACGTTGACGAATACTTGCGACGGTTTTGCAGGATGCCTTTTAGTTTGGGTTTATCTGATGTTGTCTCATAATTAGATTGAGGTATAAATTTTGGGGCAAGCATGCCACGGAAGCAGCAGTGTGCCCTTCTCAGTATAAATATATACACATGTGTATCTATCTCACGCAAGGTCCGTGATGTTCCTTATCACCGGGTAATGTTTCTTGGCCAACTTGGTTAGGGTGACGTCTGCTAGGTTTCTCCATTATAATGTTATGATTTTCCTCTTTGTAATTAATAAGGCTCTTGTCTTGTTGTTTAAGATGATTTTATGCTTCTGTAAAGTGACAGTCAAGGGTTGGAGCAAGTGCTGTTCACAGAGGGTTGCCGAGTATCGTGTACTGGTGGGAAGAAGCTGTGCCCTAGAAGATGACGGAGTCATTATTTAAGTGTTTGAATAGATTTTTCTCAATCCATACTGAAATGGATTGCCTGACATTATACTGCAGGATTTTTAAGCCCGACCTCCAGGCGTATCTCATAGTTACTAGCAAAAATGAAAGTGTGAAATGCTTTTTAATGTATATTTAACAACACATAGTCTGGTGATTACTGATGTGTATTCTCTGTGGACTCCCCTCTGCTATCAGAGGAGAATGTTGAGAGACAACATTTTTACACATTTATTCGATCTAAATCCATCACATGTTTACTTTCTAGATATGTATAGCTGTCATTTATAACAAGATCATAAAAAGTCAAATACGCTAAGTCTAACTCAAACTTCGAGTCATAGGATTACAGTCAATTTTCAGAAAAGTGCAATTACTGTTTTTCCTTACTCTACCTTATGAAATAGGCTACTGGTAAATGACACGAAAATATAGCCATTAAAAAGGGGGGGGAAATACAGCATAGCAATGGGGGTATGGGGGTAATGCTACTTTGTTCATCCTTTTGATTCAGAAATTCACATAATAGCTCCTATTTAAAGGAATTTACATCATTGAATCCAGTGCTGTGCTCGAGAAATAAAATGTGAAAAATGTACTAAATTCCTTCCTATGGTGTCACTGTTTGATAAGGATTAAGGTACCTTTTTTTGGGGGGGGCATACACTGGGTTGCACAGCAAGAGTTCACATCTCGTACTAATATATGCTAGATACTTGCATAGTCTATAGGCCATTGTTGTTAAAGTAGCAGTAGTGTAGGCATTTTAGATCACAGAGCCCCAGTGGTCTACGTTTTGTTTGCTTTGACATTATTCAACTCAATCTGTTTCTCTAACTGTGACTCTAATGACTACGTTGGCATGGCAGAAAAGTATGCTTTGTGGATCGACTTGTATTAACCGTGCTTGCATGTTGTTTTCTGCTCTCGGTGTTCCATGAGCAGACAGAGCACCTTCGGTTGCACTGAATAGTCATGCACAGTCAATAAGTTTTTGTGTTTGTCTTTGTCATTTCTTTGATGTGGCCTCCAGGATGCTGCCGGCAAGGTGCTGGACCGCTGGGCCATCATGTCTCGAGAAGAGGAAATCATCACCCTTCAGCAGTTTCTGCGGTTCGGAGAAACCAAATCCATTGTGGAGCTGATGGCCATTCAGGAGAAAGAGGGGCAGGCCGTAGCTGTACCGTCTTCAAAGACAGACTCAGACATCAGAACTTTCATTGAGAGTAATAATCGCACCAGGAGTCCCAGCCTCCTTGCCCATCTAGAGAACAGCAACCCTTCCAGCATTCATCACTTTGAAAACATCCCCAACAGCCTCGCCTTCCTGCTGCCATTCCAGTACATAAACCCGGTCTCAGCCCCGCTGCTAGGATTGCCTCCGAATGGGTTGCTGTTAGAGCAACCAGGACTGAGGCTGCGGGAACCCAGCCTTTCGACCCAGAATGAATATAACGAGAGCAGTGAATCTGAAGTGTCTCCCACACCCTACAAGAACGACCAGACGCCCAACAGAAACGCCCTGACCAGCATTACTAATGTGGAGCCCAAAACTGAGCCAGCCTGCGTGTCCCCCATTCAGAATTCCGCCCCGGTCAGTGATCTGTCCAAAACCGAACACCCAAAAAGCTCATTCCGGATCCACCGGATGAGAAGGATGGGGTCAGCGTCTAGGAAAGGAAGAGTGTTCTGTAACGCGTGTGGGAAGACGTTCTATGACAAAGGTACTCTCAAAATCCATTATAACGCTGTTCACCTGAAGATCAAACATCGGTGCACCATCGAAGGTTGCAACATGGTCTTTAGCTCCCTCCGAAGCCGTAACCGTCATAGTGCGAACCCTAACCCTCGCCTTCACATGCCTATGCTAAGGAATAACCGAGACAAAGATTTAATTCGGGCCACATCAGGGGCTGCCACCCCCGTCATAGCAAGTACAAAATCAAATCTCACACTCACAAGCCCTGGCCGGCCCCCAATGGGTTTTACCACTCCCCCACTAGACCCCGTCTTACAGAATCCTCTCCCTAGCCAGCTGGTGTTTTCTGGGCTAAAGACTGTCCAACCAGTTCCTCCGTTTTATAGAAGTTTACTCACTCCGGGGGAAATGGTGAGTCCTCCAACCTCCCTCCCGACCAGTCCCATCATTCCAACCAGTGGTACCGTAGAGCAGCTCCCCCCATTACCCTCTGAGCCAGCAGCGCCAGTAGTGATGATGGCCACTCATGAGCCCAGTGCCGACCTGGCGCCCAAGAAGAAGCCCAGGAAGTCCAGCATGCCTGTGAAGATCGAGAAGGAAATTATTGATACTGCCGATGAGTTTGACGATGAAGACGACGACCCCAATGATGGCGGAGCTGTGGTCAACGACGGGAGCCACGACAATCACTGCCACTCGCAGGAGGAAATGAGTCCAGGCATGTCTGTGAAGGACTTTTCTAAGCATAGCAGGACCCGGTGCATTTCAAGGACTGAAATACGAAGGGCCGACAGCATGACTTCCGAGGACCAAGAACCTGAGCGGGACTACGAGAACGAGTCTGAGTCTTCGGAGCCCAAACTGGGTGAGGAATCCATGGAAGGGGATGAGCACATGCACGGCGAGGTGAGCGAGAAAGTCCTGGTGAACAGTGAGAGGCCGGACGAGAACCACAGTGAGCCCTCTCACCAGGACGTCATCAAGGTGAAGGAAGAGTTTACAGATCCCACTTACGACATGTTTTACATGAGCCAGTACGGACTGTACAACGGCGGGGGTGCCAGCATGGCAGCCCTGCACGAGAGTTTTGCATCATCTCTGAATTACGGCAGCCCTCAAAAGTTCTCCCCGGAAGGTGATCTGTGTTCTAGCCCAGACCCCAAAATCTGTTATGTGTGCAAGAAGAGTTTCAAGAGCTCCTACAGCGTGAAGCTCCACTACAGGAACGTTCACTTGAAAGAGATGCACGTCTGCACGGTGGCTGGCTGCAATGCCGCCTTCCCCTCTCGCCGAAGCAGAGACAGGTCAGTAAATCTCCATTGGCTGCTCCTGCTGGGGGTGGAGGGTGCCGGTCATGGTGGACTTGAAACATTAAAAAAATCCAGCTTAGATGTTTTCTGATGCACTGTAAAGATTGTCCACAGTGATCACGTGACCCCCCCAAGCTGCCGTGCTCGTGAAGGATTGTTGCAGTTGGTGCTTGTTGTGATTACGCATGCAGAGTCATGTGCCATCTTACCCAGTAATGCACGCCATTTTTCTCTGTGCTCTGTGTATGTGTGTATGTTTCCATGCATCTAGGTGTGAATAAGTTAACTATGTACACAGTTCCCTGCTTCCCCGTGAACCTTCACTTAGAAGCCGCAGCTTCTGTTATATATATTTCTGCTTTGCCATGTGGCTTTTTAATTAAATCAATATATTATCTTCATACACACATATTTATCCAATATAGAAACAGAAATTTACGGATGGAAAGAACCATAGGTCCAGGACATCGAGACAGCCTGCATCTCCGTAGGTATAACCAGAAATGTTATCGTTCTTACATGAGTATTTAGTATGTCCTTGAATTCTTTAAGAGTCATACAAATATCAGAAGAAAACGGGACCAAAGTAATTGTTGATACGGGGAAGTGGTATGGTGATGGGGGTTACTTTAACTTTTTAACAATGTCTTGGAGCACATCTCTAAAATATAATCTGTCGTGGGAATTATGCACAGAAGGGGAGGCATGCATATACTTTGAGGATCAGTTAGAATATATTATGTCCAGCCTTCAGATGACATCACACCTTAGCTATGTAGCTGCAGCTCTGAAACAGTTGGGCTTAAACAGAAGCAGCTGGTCCTAAACTTACAGTGGTCTTTTTCAATCATCTTAAAGAAAATGTGATAGAAATGGAATGTGTCAAGGTGGTCAGTGGTGGGGTAACACAGTTGTCCTACCCTTGCGGAGATAAGCTTATGAACAGATCATTTACATGATACACTAGCTCAACGAGAGTCACGCAGTTAGTTCATCCCATCATGTTGGATGTGGTTTTTGGTTTTCCAGTGCCTTTTAAAAATATTTTTGGAGAAAATTTTTTTACATGGTAAAAATCAATATATCTAGAAGAAACAAAATGAATTAGGAAGTTTCCAAAGAGCCAGCACCCAAATTCTAGTGTTTATCGGTTGGGCAGAGGTCTCTGACAAAGTCACATATAATAGAAGTACACTGAAAAGTAGTGATCTGTCACTAGAATGCTCAGCTTTTTTTAAAAGTTCAATCTTTTTAAAAATGAACGTTAAAATATATTTTCCTTTGTACTCAAATATAAGCGGCCCAATGTATGAAAAGCAAAATCTCTGAGAAAAAACTAAGTGGCTTTCTTTGTACAACTCAAAACATACTTTGAAGAGAAATCTCTTCTTAAAAATCCCCCCTCCCCCATTTACCTTGTGCTGTAAAAACGTTTTATGGTCACAAAGTTCTTTTCAGTTCCAGGTTATCATCGACAGCCCCAGAATACGGCAGATAAGATAGATAGCTAGACTTTGAATAATAAAATATAATACTGTACCCACCCCACCCCCCAAGTTTGTGAGCAATATTCATTCTTTTATGTTTGAAATAGTGCACTGGCGATAATGAGGTTAATGCATTGGATTTTTTTTTTTAACAAAAATAAAAGACTCATGAAAACCTGCATAAAATATTTATGGAAATGGAGTGTTTGAAGACAAGCCAAAATTTAAGCTTATTTGCATGAATTCCTATCACAGTTTTAGTTGGTTTTGCTGAAAATACTGCAAGTCATGACACTGGAATAAATGGCTCTGGGACCAAAGGCTACAACACCCGAAGCTTGGTGCTCTCATTTATGTCAAGCCACTAGAAAACGCAAGCGCTTGTGTTTTTATGTCCTAATGTATAAGGAGGTACTGTGGGGAGGGTGGTTTGTCTGAGGAAAAACATTTAGTGATTGAGTGATGATAGCAGAAGAATATTTCAATCTCTAATTTTATTTTAAGGATTGAGAGTTTCATGAGTGACCAGCCATACAGAAGTTTAGACCAGTGCCTAGGATAACTAGGATATAGGATATTCTAGGTGAGAAGCATAATACAGATATTCTCCCATGTATGTTCAGTCACAGAAGAGATTGCAAACCTCAGAAGACAGGTGATTACATTTCATATGGGTAAAATAGCACGTCATGCCTAATCTTTTTAATTCTGGAGTTTTGTCACACATGATAAAAAGCAAATTGAAAAAAAAATACTGTACAAGAAAGTCTTGATTCTCACGTGAAATTTTGCTTTTCAAGAATCCGCAAATCTTTTGCCCTCAGGGTAAAAACATAGCAAAAACTCTTGATACTTTGACTTTTTTTTTAAGAAGAGTGTTCATCCTTGTTGAGTCTATTACTTGAGTTAATATATGATGTGACTGTAACTACCACCGAATAAGCAAAAACAGTGATGCCACTGGGGTACCACCCTCCTCGTGCATCTCAGGAAACACAGTTGCACTATAATTGTACTCCTGTTTCAGCCCTTTATTGTCATTTCATCAACTAATAACGACCTGTAATTTAATCTCCTTATTCACAAAGCCTCTTGCCTCACATCTTGAATCTACCCCTCAGACATATGATCTTCCTCTTTCTCTTCACTTGTACTGTGTCAGTCACAAGAACCCCAGGAATTTCGTGTCCCTGATTTTGTCCTCTTCAATTCACTATGAAGCTAGGATAAGTTTTCTTACCTTTCTCTGAGCCAACATACCTTCCCAAACAGAAATCCCCCTTTGCCTTTAATCCTGCCGTGTCCTCGCCCATTTCTCTCCTCTTCCCAGAGTCTCGACTCATCCATCCTGCACTCCACAACATCTTCCTTGTGCAAATAAAGCATTAGAAGGCATTCCGAGTGGGGGCTGAAGTGTGCAAGGCTACCGGGTTTCCGGGATGCCTGGGATAAAATTAACAGAATGACCCTCTTCCTACTGTCTGCGAAAGCAGCCTTCTTGTCTTTGGGCTTAGAACACCTTACAGGAGAGAGAAACAGGTCTTCTTGTGCTTCTTCCAAGATGGTTATACACGAGGGAGTTGCGTGTTTGGTCTCAGATAGATAGGCTGTTAGTAGGATGGAGGTAGAAAGATGTTAAACGCTGTGTTTTAGATTTGACGGCTAGGTAGCAGAGATTTCCAAGTCTTCGCTTATGGTCTTTCTAGGTTTTTATAAGATCCCATTGAAGGCTTTTTGAAAAGCAAGAATATTCTTTGTGTAAAGTCACAAAAAGGGAGAAGAGAGAGAGAGAGAGAGAGAGAGAGAGGCACAAGCAAGGCTTGTGAGGGCTGAGGAGTCCAAGCGCAGTGTCAGAGGTGTCCTTTTCTATACAGCTGTGAATGAGTGTGAGTTTAATAAATCAGAAAGCAAAGAGGACCATTCCACGCTAATGACAAAGAGCAAGCTAATATACCCAGACTCCAGTTCATCTGGTCGCTAGGTGGTTGTTAGGGTAATTTTTACTCCAGGTTCTAGAAGTAAAATGTAAATTATTTTCCCTGTAAAGAACTATAGAACTATAAGGCAATGGCTGAAGTATTTACGTGCATACTGATAACAGTGTGTAGTGTTACACCTGACAGTCTCTAAACACCCTTACTTCTTTCTTGTTCGTCCCTTGATTTTTCTGCCAAGGTGCTGTTCTCTCAGGGAACAGGAAAGCTGACCTGGGTTTTGAAGTAAACATATGAAAATACTCCCTGGGAAGAAGACATTCCAACTGGCCTAGAACCTACAGTCTTCATACAGGACATTTTCTTGAAGATAGTGTCATAGAATTGGCTGGGCCTGGCTTCCTTTGGTCATTTCTCATCCTCTGTCATGTTTTTTGATCCCCAGGAGGGCCGACTGGCCATGGATCAACCCCATTTATAAATTACATTTGGTTTTTATTCAGAAAAATAGAAACCCTTCTGTCCTCTTCCCCCAAATTCCTTATCATTTGCTAATATAAAAATCGATTTAATGCCGATCACTAAAACAGACGTAAATAGATTTTACATTGGCAGCTATAACGAAGACGTCGTCCACAGAAACTAGATGGTCTGCATCTTTGTTCCTCTCTTCCTCTGAGAATAGTGGCCACTAATTGCCACAGTTTATCTTGAATTTTATCAGAAGGGTCAGCACATATGGTTGATCTTCAAGGTGTAGGAAAGGCGATTCAGCCCCATGAATAGATTTAAAAACAAAATAATATTTGGTCAGGGTGATTTATAAATAAATATGAGGCAACTATTGGTGCCAAGGGTGAACCTTCTCTTTGATGGCTAGTTAAATCTGTCCAGATTTAAACCTGTAAACTTCTTGATTTGTATGGAATAAGATATCTGTATTTGGTTTATTAAAACCTGCTGATGTCTCCAGAACTAAATTTGTTCCTCTATAGGCCTCTGGGTAGCTGTACCTAAAGAGCAGAGATGTATAGTTTTTGCTTGTCTGATTACCTGACTTCCAGCCCTGTACAGGTGTGCAGGAATAAATTAACATGAGCTACCTCTGATGAGCCACTGCATACATTAACAGCAGAGGTGAAGATGCGAAAACATGCTGCCCGCCTCCTGTTAGCACCTTCTCAGCAGCGACATCCATTTTTTCCATCATTCTCTGTGTTTGGAAACGTAGAGAACTTTCTAAAGAGAGATTCTCAGTAAATACACATGATTTTACCAGGCAATACCTCCAAGAGATGAGCCACTTAGCACCAACTGAAGATAACTATTAGTATATTTGCCCTAATATAATTAGCTGTCAAATAAAGCGTGTTAATCCTCTCCAAGTACAAGAAGAGAACATGTTAAGGCATCAGCCTTCTCGTTTCCTATATTTTTGCCATTCAAACTGCAGCTCTCCAGAATTCTTTTAAAAGGTGAAGTTGTGCCGGTCCTCTGACTTTTAAAGGAAGAGGTTTTTTTTTTTTTTTTCCTTCTTCCCTGTTACTCTGTTTGGTTCCACAATACAGCCAGGAGATCAGTAGGTCTTTTGTACTTCTCTCCATTACTTTCCATCAAAGGCAAACAAACAAAATAAATCCCCCTTCTGAATAATTGCTAGTTGTGCCCTCCTCAACTGAAACTTTGGTAGTAAGATAAACTTCGGTGTCATTCCTGTCTCTGGGCTTCTTTTTATATCCTGGGAGAAGAGCAATGAGCAAAACAGTCTCCTTGTATCATGGGGAGAGACTCTGTCAAGCCTACAGTGAGCCTCGGATCTTCCTAATGACCTCCTGCTGGCCCAGCTGGATGTAAGACAAGCTCATTTAAGCCTCTGCTGACCTTTCACTCCTCCAGTCCAAGAACTACACCAGTCACTTCCACCAAACTGCCTACAAAATAGACAACAAAGCATAATGGCAGGCAAAGGACTTTCTCTCCATGATACAAAGAAATTTTTACAAATTTCTATTGATGGGAGTAACATTCAATCTCTCGTGGCTACGTAACTGCCTCTGCACAAACATAATGCTTCTATAATACCCTTTATCCTTATCTTCCCTCAAAGGGAACAAGCTACTGCTCTCGCCAGTGCAAACTCGAAAATTCAGGCAAAAATAGCATCTAGAGCAGAATGCACATACCGAATGCACAGGTGGTAATTTTCATGATAGCACCACTTTGAAAGGGTCATCTTCCTGATTTCCGTCTCCCTTGGGTCCACCACCGTCTACCCGATCCTCTGATAGACTTTCTCTCGGTGTGATTCTTTCTCATCATTATTCATTTGAAATATTTGTTTTTCTAGATAGTCTTTTCTTTTTAAAAAACACAGGCCATTTCTCACCTGGAAGCAGGTTATAAGACTTCACACATATATTAGTATTTGCTTGTATCAGTCCTGGGAAGATGGGCTCTCTCTTAAGGTGAGAGGCTTCTGCCAGCTCTCTCTTGCTGTAAATGATCATTTTTGTTGTTGTTGTTCTTGTGCTAAGAAGAACACAGACTTTTCTTTCTCTGTTGAAACTTCATAGTGAAGGTTGGGCTAGGAGGCATTTCTTTTTTAAAAAAGCCTTCTCAGAAATAATTGAATGTTTTTGCCGTAAGACTCCCACAAGCTTCAAATAAATGAATGTGGCAGAATATAAAAGTTTACACTTGCCAAAAAATTACAATGTCATAAAAAAGGGATTTATTAACTTTTAATTCTTCAGTGCCAAGATGTGTGTGTGCGTGCACGTGTGAGAGAGAAGCAAGCTGAGGAGGAGGAGAAAAGAATGCTTTTCAGGAAAGGACAATTTTTCTTCAGTTATTTAACATAAAAGTACACTTAAAAAATACCTAGATGTTATGTCCCAATGCTAGCTGCTTGAATTAAAACAGGAGCTGTAAATTCCTGGTAAAAAGCTGTTATGCCTGAAGTGTTAGTGATCTTAACTCTAGTACTTGATGGAGTTTATGACTTCTTTTACTAACTAGGGGGAAGAATGTTACCTACTTCTAGTTTAATGCTTTTTCTTGCTCGCTCTAATTATTTTGACTTCACCTCAGGAGAAAAGAGCCAAGTGCTTCTACCCGAACGTACGTAAGTGGCGCCTCAATTTTGCTATTGCATATGTCAATCTGAATTATCACTAGCTATTCGAAAATGATGCTAACATTCTCATCTAAAGGCATCCACATAATGTATATGTGTGTTGATACGTAAACACCCACATAAATAAGAATATCAAAAGACAGATCATCCTTAATTGCCAGAATAGACATGTTCATCTTAGAAAGTGATATATGAAGTTACTTCAGCACATGGATGGGGAGCAAGATTTTTTTCAGTCAAAGGAGACAGATTTGGGCAATGAGAACAACAGACCTTCAAAAGCAAGCCTCTTGGGTCTGACGGCCAGCTGAGGGGAGCCGCTCTCACTCTGCAGCCTTTTTAGTCTGCTGTGTCACTGAGGGGGCACTGGGGGGTCAGTCCACTCACTAGTAATTGTGTTTTACAGACTTCTAAAGCAATTGGCTCAGTCAGTCCCAATTCAATAAAAGTGGAGAGCAAGAGAGAGAGCACTTTTGTTCTATTTTTTACTTGAAATTATTTCATTCAGCAGTCTGTCTTTTTTATTACCAGGACTTGACATTAGCACTCCAAGCTATATTAGCATCCATTTCAGCAGTTCAGTAATGGTATTAAAAAAACACTTAACTTCAACGGTGAATGGCTGTATGACAGTACCATAAAAAATCCACATTAAAAAAAAAAAAAACTTACGTATTTGTCCCAGCAAATTATTTTTCACTTGTTTAACCACTTCAAAGCTATGTTCTTGTGACGGGTATTCACGAGAACCTTCTTGCTCTCAGAAGCAAGCAGTCAGTGGTGCTCTGTGGATGAGGGAATCGGGAGAAAGAGGAAAGGGGAATCCAGTGGGGAGAGGGTAGGTAAAGATGCTGTTTACCCTGTAGTTAGATTACCTTCCATTCATCAGCAGAGATGGAATTGGCAACCTCAGAGCACCCAAGGTGAAATTCTTGGATTCTCATGCATGGCTGGGATTTGATTTTGAACTCAGCACTCTCCAAACTTGGGAGCAGAGCCTAACTACTTTGGCACTGCAGTGTGCTCATAAATGACTACATTAGGTTCTAAATTTTGATTAAACATTCAGTAATTAATCAATGGTAGACACGAAACAGTTGGCAAGGTCCAGAGCTGCAAAATGTGTAAGACATAAAACATTACGAAGCAATTAGAATACGCTCCTTCAAGAGAAGGATTGCCTTCAATAAAGAGGTAAGTGATAGCATCCTGCTTATTGTGGACGTAGGCAGCCAGAGCAATATGATAAACTGCTGGAGATACACATATCAGTAATCATCCACATTATTAGGGCCATTAATCATAATTCCAAAAATATGACAGCAGCAGCCAACTTTTTGACCAATTTTGCTTCTGCCTGTTGGCCATTATAACTTCGCTAATAGACTGCAGAGCTCCTGTGCGTGGCAGTTTGCATTGAGAATGGAAGGTTAATTATATTTGAGCTGCTGATTTCTTCTCTCCTTGGAAAAGGCTTAGCACTTTGACGATCCCAGGAGCTCCCTGTTGTTAAACCAGTAAGAGTACTCTACTGAAATTTTCTTTGTTGTTCAGGAACGAGGAGATGTTTCAAATGAGATAGAAGTGTCAGGCTGGAATAGCCGCTAATGTTTCTTGCTCCAAAGTGATCCTTGGGCAGCAAGATGAATGCAGGTGTTCCTTCAGCTCACTTTGCTCTCTCATTTCTCTTCTGCAGACAGGTAGAAATGTCACTGTATGGTGATACACCAGGTAAATCCCACAAGATTCGTGGTGGTTTCAATATGAATATATATGGAACTAAGAAGTTGGGGAAAGTGGTTCATGATTTGGGGAGGAATAAGCACCTCTATCATACAAAATTCTGCTTCTGTGGCTATGCTTGTTGTGAATCAAAAGTAAAAAAGAATTTCAAAAAAATCATCTGAATGTTGCTAAACATTGAAATGTTTAGTGGCATAGGTGCGTTGCTGGTTGCTTAACTGAAGTTTTGCTGTCTCAGCTGGTGGCTTTGACGTTGTTTAACCAAAGACAAATTAGATTTTGCACATTCTTTTTGTTCATGTATCTTAAGTAGTTTCATTTTTCAACACAATTCTAGATAAGGCCGTACCTAAGTTATAATATTGCCTACAAAATTCTGTACCCCCCAAATATTGTCTTTTTAAAAGACATATTTGGGGGGTACAGAACTCATACATCCTTGGGGAACTCATACATCCCAAATATTGTCTTTTTAAAAGATCATAAATTAACCGTTTTAATGCTATAAAACCTTCTTGGATATTTAGTCTTAGAAAGTATTTCCTTTGAAAAAGCTCTCAGAGAGAAACTGATGTTCCACTCTGTACACTTTAGAAACGATAGCTTATTTTTAAATAGGAGAAGAAATTTGAGCATCTAGAGAAGAATGCATTCTTATTTTGGAAAGAGGTCTTCTAAACTCTTTGTATAAGACAATAAAACAAGGGATGAAGGCTTGAGGGCTGGTTCATCGAGGGTAAATATAAATCTCAAAATTCTAGCTCAGATTTACTGAAGTGCTTAAAAGATGCCAGGGTGAACCGCCTTGCTTTTTCTTACCCAACAATGGTAGTAAACCGAGCACCATAAGAGCTGCCTGATTGAGAAAATTTCCAAATGCTGTGAAAACATAATCCTATTCACAGTGTAACACGCGTCTCACATTACAGCGCAACAGGTTATCTGTCGAATAATCGGCACCCTCCGCAAGCCTCGATGTGTCGGATACAACTCAGAAGTAAAATGGTTAGGGAACAGCGCTGGATATCAATTCTGCACTTAACCTGAGCATCCAGCACAGACATTCTCCATCCACCAATCTGCCTTCCTAAATGCCATCACTACATTAACATTTTGTATGCATTCCACAGCAATGACAAATTGTTTTGTAACCGTAGTGCCAGATTTAGTATGCGAGAGACACGTTCACCTCTGCCAACAAACCAATCATTCTCACTAACATCTTCAGAGTTACAACATTTATAAAGTTGCAAAGTGGAGGAAACAAACCATCTGTTTGGCTTTTGCATATATGTCATGCTTTCTTATTAGCATATTACGATTCAGTTAGTAAACAAATTTGGTGATTTCGTTCACGTCAAAGTTAGGTCGGAAGCTTGAAGATGATTAACATTCCCGGGACAGGCACATTAATACATTGCTTCCTCGGCAAAGTTAAATGGCTTCTCAGGAGAATCGTCCCTTGTTGACAAGATGAGACTGTCAATTTTGTTCGCCTGCCACGTTAGGGGCCGTAAGGGGATGGCAGGCTCTGAGAGAGGGGAGTCATGTAGGCAGCATAATTCACTGTGAATTGAGAAAAGAAGTCTAATTCTGATAAATGGTCGACCCCAATACATCCTACCTGTTATTACAACAGACGTGCCGTATCTGTGCAGTAAATTAGCTAAACCCCTAAAGAGTTTGGTGGGAGCTTATCTTCAAGTGAATAATTTGAATGTAGAGGGAACTGTCTGCGTGACCAGTATGGATGATTTGTTTTATATTGAAAGGGATTGAAGTGACTGAATTTCATACTTTTAATTTGCAAGAATTTGCTTAGCTTTTATTTCTTGCATTTATTATGTACTTCTATACTTCTGGGGGTTTTGGGAGCATTGTTCACTAGAATTTTACATTGAATTTCCTGAGCTAGGGATGGTTTTTGGCTCTTTTGGAGAAAAATCTTTAAATATTAGCCTAGTAGAGCAACTATTTGTTTTACAGAAAACGTATACTAACAAAAATGTCGTTTACTTCACAGGGCTGTAAGACATCAATTAATGATGATACAAATATTTTTGAGGCATTAAGGACAACAGATAGTGTCATAGCAATCGGATAAGAAGAGAACTAATGAGGGGCAGAGGTTTTAACTTTTCATTTCTGTGGATTTGGTTAGCAGATTTAATTTCTGATCAGGAATATTGACTCAGTATCCCACAATACACTCAAACCCAGCGTCTAGATTTTCCCAGATTGTATATAAATAACATTTCTCTGCCCCATATACACACACATACACACACACCCCATATATATAGTGGTATCTGCTGTGTATACATCACTAGGATCATTCTGGACAATATAATTTGAGAAGTGTGTGTGTGTGTGTGTGTGCGCGCGTGTGTGTGTGTGTGTGTGTGTGTGGAGAGGCAAAAGCTCCAACATGGAGCCTCAATTCCATTTCACCTGAGGCATTGTAATTATCAAGTATTTTGTTTCAATTCGCTAAGTTTAGAATGGCTCAGAACTGATTAAGAATTAAGGTTAGATTCAGTTTCTCATGTAACCTATAGCTTGATTTACTATTCACTTTGGACAACCACATTCTGATTTTCTAATTTGCTCATGAGACTTTTTCTTTAAAGTTCCTTCCTCTCAAAACCAAAGTTAAAATCTCAAAACGCTTTTTCTTTTCAATGTATTTAATGTGTTTAATTTTTATTTTTATGATTAAACATTGCATTAAGTTGAACTGGGCACTTGAAGAAGCTTGGAAAGAGAAACGTGAGAAAAGAAAAGCTCAAGACAGGACTGACTTTCTCTAAAGGGCACTTGCATTTGCTTGACTGTGTTGGATTTGGTGTCTTCTGTGGTTGCATGGTAAAGTTTTTTTTTCTTTTTTTTTAAACTGACATATAATTGACGTGTTTTCACTAAAGAAACCGAAAAAGACTGGTAGTCCACTTTAGTCCAGCTAGAGTACTTCCACTCAGCATTTCATGGAGTAAGTTTGGTTTTATGACCTCCCCTATATCGTATAGGCTTCATAACTTTTTTGCTTTTGAGGGTGCTCTCAGTTTTCAAGAGGCTTTTTGGTAAACTCAGTACAGAAAGAGTAGGGAAGAGTACAGAGGGTCAGAGGAAACATTTGTGATTCCAAGCATAGCCTAGGTTATAGGACTGTGTCATGCCCTAATTATATATCATTACCTTACACCACGGTGGGGTGTGATAGGGTCAGAATTATTCTCTGCTGTATTATCAGTGTCTTTTCTTAAATATTCAGTTACATGCTTCCAATCTTGGGATCATTGTTTTCTCTTCCACAATGTATTCTGGGGAAAGTTTCTGTAAGGCTGCATATTATTGATTTAAGTCAAATAAATGTAATTATGTCCAAAGTGCAAAGTATTCTACTTGAGCTGCAAGAGACTTGAGGTTGAATCAGGTATAGCTTATGTTCTTCTTGAATGTGACCATCTTGGGACTAAATCTTGGCCTACTCTCTTGACGAGATCCCCAGTGAGATCAGATCCTTACCCCTTCTACTTATCAACTCACCTTTTCTCTTCATCCCAGTCATTTTTGTTTTTTCTGTAAGAGGAAGCTGCCTCCCCGGAGTATCGGTATTACCTACCTAATCAAAGCAAATAGAAACAGCTTTTGTACTGTTGACATTCTTATAAAATATAGTAAGTGCTAACATGGTTTTTGTTCATGATTATTTTTTCCTCTTTTCTGGAGATAAATATTCAGAACACTAGGTTTATTTTCTAGAAAAACTCTCTCTCTGGAGAACTCGGAATTGGTTCCTTTCTGGAGTCCCCCTTCTCCTCCTTACGGACAGCTGCCTACTGCTTCCTCGGCTGCGGGTCCTCCCGTTTCCAGCACTCTCTGGTCTTCCTCCCATTTTAGGATCCTCCTCCCTGTACGTCCGATAGTCCGTTGGCGTGACTTCTCTCTGTGTCTCTTCCGTCTTCCCTTTCCTTTCACCTCTTTGGTTTTCTGATCCACGTAAACTTGTAAGTTGCTGTTAACCCCAGGTGTTTGTCTCTCCTCCTTGGGCAGTGTTCTCTGACAGTTCAGGGTTTGGATTGACTTGAGTCCAGGTCTCTGTTAACATCAAGTGCTGCCTTTTGTCCATTCTGTGGAGGCTGAACCTAACCTCTTGAGGCACAGGATCGGGACTCTCTAAAGAATCTGTCTCCTCTCCCTCCTTCTCTTGCTTTGCCTCTTTCCACCCCAGTAGTACTGGAGTTAGTTAGAACAAACCCACCATCATGAGAGTGGACCAGTAAGCTTTCCACAGCACGTTCTTCCCATCCCCAGTATTTTGCATATGGCATTTAGGAGGATTATCAAACAAAAAATGAAACATTAAGAAATGAACATAATCAATTCTCTTGAACTGTGGTTGCATAATGGAAATCGACTACCACGAATGAACCCGTGTACTGAAGTTATGAACAGCAGAGCTAATGCACTGCCATGAGTTCATCTTTATTATTGCATTACACCTGAATCAATTGATAAAGTAGCTTTTTTTCTTAAGCAAGGGATGGCACTTAATTGAATAACAGCCAAAGTAATTATATTAGCGGAGGCCAACAGTACTGCTGACAGCGGAAAAGGGACACTGTTGAACAGAGTGCCAGAGCTGGTCTACACATTTCTGCACATTGTTCGGTTGACAGATATTGAGGGCTGGTACATCATCTAATTAGATTACAGATTTCCATTGCTGTTAAGTGAGAAATGAAGAGAAACATCTCTTCCTGGTAACATAGCAGTGGAGATGTGCAATTTCACAAGTCATCTTCGGAAAGATGTGTCCATCTGGGGGATCCGTGTGTCCCTTTTGTCGATGTTAATTTATTCTTCCTTATTCAGTGTGTCTTGATGTAACTGCTGTGTGTCTGGCTGTTGTTTTCTCAGCAGTGAATCTAGGTAACTGCAGATGTGTGAGAAGCAACGGAGTTCTAGATTAAAGTCATCGCAAAATGTGTGCTTGTGACATTAAGAAAGGGAGGGGAGGGAGGGTGTTAAAAATAATACACAGGGGTAGGACCTCGTGAGCTGCTTGTGGTCGGCAGATTGTTTTATCAGTAGATTGTTTGACAGTATGTACTGTCACTCTACTTCCACATTCCTGTAATAACTCTGGTGGTGTCATACCTACATGTCAGGGGAAAGACTTCACAGTAGGCATTTCCTACACTCTGCTTAGCAACCCCGCACTTGGAGTCATCTGCCATCTGACACCAAGGAGACGGGGAGCGACTGTGTCAGAGCAGGGACCGTGGGGACCACTTCTGTTCATCATTCACATATCCGCACACTGCATGCATCTGTGCAGAACTCATTTACGGACGATGCTGATGCTGTGAATTTGGTTTATCTTAATTTGATGTATGACTTTTTGGATGATGCGGCTGATCTGAAAAATCATCGAGACAGCCTGAGATGATCGCTTATGACAGAAAATGATTTTATGATCAGAACATTTTAAATCCCTATGTTATTGTTTAAGTTTTTTTTTTAAACCAGATGTCTAGAATGTGAATTTGTTTTCTCTCTCTCTCTCCTTCTCTCTTTTTTTCTCTGTCTCTCATTCTTGCTTTCTTTTGTGATCGATTTAGCAAAAGATTAGAAAGCTGATCTTATTATCACAAGGTAAGCTCAGCCTTCCTAAGTGCAGCGCGGAGGGGCTGCCGCCCCTCTGCCCCTTCAAACCCGGAGTGCTGTATATTGTCTTGTGTGGAAAGGTGGAGAAGTGTTTCCCACCTTTCTTGTCTCTGAGGCACATACCTCTCAACCATCTCTAAGAGATATTAGCCATGCTCGTCACCAAATGGAGTGACTCATCTCGGTCGTCCATACTTTTTAATTCTAATCAGGTGGTCTGTTGAACTTGATGCTGGCCATTCTAGGTCATTTCTATTATCAATTTCGGTTATCACAATTACTTCTCTAAGAGGTAGAGCTTCTGCCATTATCGAGAAGCTTTTATATCTGTATATTTATTTACTGGTTTAACTTTTGGAAGGGTAGCCTTCAATTTAGGTACGTGTCACACGTGAGCCTTTGCAGGTGGAGAGAGGTATATGCCCAAGGGCACTTTAAAAATAAATGGGGGATATAAATACAAAGGCAATGTTTTCAGACAGATAATAACCTATCAGGCTTTGGTAAATCATGACATCCCTATGGATGCTCTGGGATAAATCCTATCTTTTTTTTTCTTTTTTTTAATGCAAGCAAAGCATTCAGTGAGTAGAGTAAAAGTTTTGCTTGTCTAAGAAGTATGGACTCCAGTTGTTAAAATAGAGGCACCATGTGTTATTATCGTGCCTGATTTTTTTTTTTTTTTTGTATTTATTGTGTGGGTTTTTTTTTCTTTTTCGGTCCCTTTGGGTTTTTTTCTGTTGTTGAGTGTGATGTTTTTAAAGGGTGGGTGGGTTTTATTTAAAAAGTCAACTTCTGTTTTTCAGGGTTTTTTTTTTTAAGAATTAAATTTTTAAAACTTAAAGTACTTGAAAACATTTTCAACTCTAAAAGGTAGCAGCTTCTGAAAATAAATGTATTTTACTATTAGATTGAGCTGAGATCCCATTCTGCAAAAAGGGATTTATGTTTAAAGACAGTCTGTAACCCTATTTCAAATTGCTAACCTTTTAAGCTTATTGTTTTTCCTACCTAAAACTTGCAGTGTAGGAAGGTGAGGGGGAACGAGTCATTATTTTGTCAAGTGAACCCTAAATTATCTAGACCATTTACTTTTTTTAAAAAAGGATCCTTTTTACACCTTTAAAAGTGTTTGCTCTAGAAAAAAAGGCTTTGTTTTGTTTTTAGGTAAATTCAAATTGTTCAGTTTAGACAAGCAGAACGTTTCCATCCTTTTATCCTATTTAATGTATTTTTTCAAATCTCTGCTGTGAGATTCTCTGCAGCTGATGCTGCTACAGTGTAAAACGAACAGAACAATCATTCAGGAAAAGGTGCATGGGTTTGCATTCATCCTACCGCTGAGGAATTTTACTCTCTTATTGTTAATGAAAAGCTCCCCTTATTGCACTCCCCACCACCACTTATTCCCAAATCCTGAGGATGTGGGGAAATGTTTGCTTTTACAGGGGTGTCATTAGCAATGAATGTGCTTATGTGGTACCTAGTGGAAGCTGAATCAATTTTAAAATGCTCTCCTTTTTCTCACCCTCCCCACTCCCTGTACACCTACCCCCCCCTTCCCTCTTGTTTTCCTAGACACAGTGCCAACATCAATCTCCATCGTAAACTGTTGACCAAAGAACTCGATGACATGGGCCTGGACTCATCGCAGCCCTCCCTTAGCAAGGACCTCCGGGATGAATTTTTGATGAAGATCTATGGTGCCCAGCACCCCTTGGGGCTCGACGTCAGGGAAGACGCCTCCTCTCCCGCGGGGACAGAAGACTCCCACCTGAACGGGTACGGGAGGGGCATGGCGGAGGACTACATGGTCCTGGACCTGAGCACCACCTCCAGCCTCCAGTCCAGCAGCAGCATCCATTCCTCCAGAGAATCCGACGCAGGCAGCGACGAGGGGATCCTCCTGGATGACATCGACGGGGCGAGTGACAGTGGGGAGTCGGCGCACAAGGCCGAGGTCCCCACCCTCGCTGGCAGCCTCGGGGCTGACGTTTCAGGATCTCTGATGTTCAACAGCTTGTCCGGGAGCAATGGTGGGATCATGTGCAACATTTGCCACAAGATGTACAGCAACAAGGGGACCCTGCGAGTGCACTACAAAACCGTGCATTTGCGAGAAATGCACAAGTGCAAAGTCCCCGGTTGCAATATGATGTTCTCCTCTGTGCGAAGCCGGAATCGGCACAGTCAGAACCCTAATCTCCACAAGAACATTCCCTTCACTTCGGTAGATTAGTCTCAGAAAGGACACTACAAATGCCAGCTCTCACCAGATGGCCTACGTATTTGAACTGCCATAGTCAGTGTGTGCTTGTGTACTTGGGATGGTGTGTGTGTATATGTGTGTGCGTATACACACGTATGCCTCTGTGTCTACATATACACACACACACACACACACGTTTTCTTTTCTTTAGATACAAAAAGATAAACACTAGGTGCTTTTGAAGTTTTTTTCTCTTTTTCCTTTATAGGTCGGATCTTTCATTTGGGGGTGAAAACAAAGTACCCTTTAAACACGTATACACACATCCACACATAAAAGCGTGCAACTAGCCCAAATTTTGACAGAATAATAATTCCTGGTCCTCTCCAAAGAGACAATTTGTTGTACCCATGACTGTTGCCTGCACAAAAAATAAAAGGGAGGAACAAAAAGAAACAAAAAAGGAACTCCTTATAGTTGTCTTTTGTGAACTTTAAGGCTTTGAGAGAATCTTCAATTAAAGCATGGCAGATTCACCTGTAAATATTTAGCCTTGAGAGGCCAATGATGTAAAACAGTTGTATTGATGGTTGTTTAACTCTTTTGTTTAATTTTTTACAGTTACATCAGCTGTTAGATATACAGGAAAAAAAAAATAGTTTGCTGGCTAGCTCTATTCATTTATGTTAGCATTAATGCACATTTTTTAAGGAAAAAAAAAAAACATGGTCTTGTTTTTACTACCTGCTAGATATAGTGATAAAGAGGTGCTGGCATGCCTTACAGCACAGATCTGATTTTTTAAAATGTCCTGTACTAGTACATAAATCCAGTCATGCACTTTTTTTCATACACTACAAGGGGATGTGTAATATCCATGCTTCTTTTTTATCCTTAAACTATTGCCATACTTCGAGTAAGTGTCTTTTTAAAAAAATTCACTTGTATAAAAATGGTCTGGTCAGTATAGGGCACAAATGCCAAACAAAAGTATTAGTGTTAACACAAAACTGCCAACTTTGCACAAGTTTCCAGAAAAGAAAATACAATTAGTCACTCAACATAACCACAGGCCAATTTGTCGGCCACCAGAAAACCGCTTTAGAAAAAAACACTTGGTGATTCAAGTGCCGAATGTTATTACAATCAACACTGCAACCTTCTTGCTTATATGTTAAGTTACATAAAAGGAAAACAAAATTATGTGGTGTGAAACAGCTAAGGCATTTATTCTTTAGAGGCTGGATAATATTTCAGGATACAAAAGCCCAAATTACTCACTATGGAACAAAGCTGAATCCAGTAAGAGTTGAGCACTCATTCGCAAGGACCTAACCCTTAATCCTTTAAAAAGACAAAGTCTGAACTGGGTTGGTCTGTTGTGTGGCTATGTAATTCACTGCACGTTCCGCAGTAGTACTCCGATTCAGGCGGGTTTGAGAGACAAAATCAAAGACCTTTAAGAGCGGCAGCAGCAGTACTTGGAAGCTTTGCAAACATGTGCTGAACTTGAACTAAGCAACACTCCTTTCTGAAAAGCCAGAAGAAGGGGGTTTAAAATAGGATCTCTCACTGTTTAGTGTTTTGTGTTTCCCCACACGATTTGTCAGAGAGAAATGAAAGCAAGCCTGAAACCAAGCAATCGAGAGTGAGAAAGAGGAGGGGAGAGGATTCTCCAAACCTTTTTTGTTGTGTTTTGTTTTGTTTTGTTTCCGATGTTTACACATGTTGCCTGAGCTGGTTTACCACATCAGCAGCCTCAGCTACCACAACATACTGACTAAATGATGATATTTACTCAAGTTCAGTCTGCAGCCAAAACCATTAGGGTGTGAGTTGCAGACTGTGTTTTGTTGTCTTTTTTTTTTTTTTTTAAGTGGAGGGGGGAAAAAAGAGATAAACAAGGAATATTTTGTCAAACAGTACCCAGTAATTTAAAGAGAATGTATTTCTTTTCTGCATTTAAGGGCATCAAACATTTCTCTCAGCAGTCTAAAAGTTAGAAATACCCCCTTTGTCTTAACTTTTAATGTTATTTCCATTTTTCATGTTTTGTGATTTTCTTTCTAGGTTCACATCAGCATTCACTTCCGTTAAATTTGCCAAAGGAAACTGTTAATATGTTTCTCTTTTTATTATTCCTGTAGGATTTATCGTACCTCACAGTATTTATTGTTTCCAAAAATAAGCATCATTAGTTGAGGATTCAGTATTTTTCTTTGTGAAAATTTCACAAATGATAGATTCTTAAAGATAAGCTAGATGTGTCTAGGGGCTTTATCTTTTCATCTCCTTCAGAGCATGCTATGGGGTTCATTTAATTCTTCATCTGTTCTACAGTGAGGAGAGACCAAAAGTATTTGCAGTACAAAAGAAATTATATCAGACACTATGTCTGTTAAATGACAAATGTTTACGGTGAAAAAAGCTGAGGAATTAGTGCTAACCATTTTTGTTTTCTTGTACCTTTGAATTCCCCAAAGTCTTAATTGCTTTATTTTGGTGTTGTGTTAAACTGAATAGACAGAGATGTTTTCCTTTGTTTGTTTTATACCATATAAGACTCTGTACAGTATGTTTGTGAAAGACTGAACTAGAATAATGAAAGTTTGTTTGCAAACATTTTGGTTCTCTTAGCATTCTCTGTGTTGCTGCTGTTGCCCTATTATCCAAATGATTCGATTCCAAAAGAGTGGAAAAAAACATATTTTTGGTATCCCAACAAAGATTATGGAAACACTAGCTTTGGGAGTGTGCGTAGACTAAATGACACTTCGTTTTATGAAAATAACAAATTTTCAGCCATTTTTAACAGTTACACTCTAGGTTGAAATATTAGAACTCATCTTGTACAAAAATCAGTGTTTACTCTGTTTAATTTAATGTCAACTAAAAGGTCAAAGAGCCCTAATGAGTGAATTACATAGCTGTCAGCAGGTCACAGCAAACGAACCAGGCTTAGAACAAATGTTTGTTACTTGCCACAAACCAGGCTAGTGTGGATAGCCAGTTAGAACAAGCCCAGAAGTGACAGGATTCTCAAGGTAGAAGTTCCCTTGCTCAGAGCATGAATGTGTTCAGCTGCCTTTTGTTGGAGAAACGGCAGGGAGTCCTGGACAACTTGCCCTTTTGGAGTCTCTCCCCTTTGCTACTATTGTGCCTCAGGTGCCCACATGTTATGGTGGCCTTCTAAGTGGGTGTATAACATTTTCCAATTTAAAGCCTATTTGCTTAAAAGGGACAGGGGGAGTGGACGGAAGTGGTCCATAAGATGGAGAATCATGAAATGTACATTTCTTTTAGTCCCCCAGTGTTGCTTGTTCTTGGGTGTGTGCCTGAGTGCATTGTTTGGACTTAACTCTAAATCTAGTTAAGATGGTGATCTCAAGGCTTATTTGTAAACGGGAAGGATAAAGAGATCAGCATTTTAACCACTGAGCCCTTCATCTTTGCCCACTCGTACTCATTTCTTTTTTCATAGGAGTTTCCTATTGTGAAACAGGTTCTGTTCAGCTGCATCCATTCTATGCCAGCTGAAAAAGGAATAGGGATGCAGCTTTTTCATCCAAGCAGCCTTTTCCCATTTGATTGATTTTAACCAGCATTTTGTCACAGGTACAAAATTGGGCAGTATTATTAATGTGCATGTTTGCTAGGTGGTGTTGAAATGTACTGTTTTGATCATTTTAAACTGTGTGTTTGTAAATATCAGAAAGGCTTAGTCTGCTTTAGGGAGTATCTGTGTGTTATGGAGGGGGACGACACAGAGCAAGAATAGGTAATTTGGTTTTAAAAATGTGATAAAAAGCGGGACATTCTTTGTTCTGCTATTAATTGTATTGAAATAAGTCAGTGCATTTCAGATCTTAGTCCGGCCGCCCAGTTCAGCCTGATGCCTTTTAAAGGTTTCAGGGTGTTAATGTTTTCCTTCTCAAGGTGACAAACATCTTTTGAAATTGTTTTTAGCACAATGGCGCCACTGTCCTTGTAGTGTAATTTCTTTGGTCGTGGATTTCCAGGCCCTTCCAGTAAGAGGAGAAAGGCACTTAAGTGGTCAATAGCCTGTTAGTATATACATTGCTCTTAAAAAAAAAAAGAAAAAGAAAAGCAAGCTTTGAATATATCAAGAATGGGCTGGCTCTTCCAGAGGCATTCTCCTCATTTTACTCAGGGGAAACCATGCGCTGGGTTCCCACCAAATAAAAAGTGACCTTTTGTTCCCCTTCCTCTGTACACACCCCTGACGTGTGCCAAGCAAATGAGAAAGGGGGCCCTTGGCAATTAAAACAGAAAGAGGCCAGTAATCAGATTGAGACGGACATGCTGCTAACTGCCAACAGTTGACCTGAGCAGTCCTAACTTGCACTTGGTCTTTAGCGTTGGGTTAGATTGACTAACAGAGTGAATAAAGTTCAGCCCTCGTAAGACACGCTCCATCTGCTGTCATCAGAAACAGATCATCCAGAAGAAACCTTTGAGCCTGTGGACACACTCCTTTTCTTGAACTTTTCAAAATTAGGACAAATTTCAGGGTTTTTAAAAATCACTTATATTCCCCCAAACTTGGAATATTTAGAGGATTTTGCTTTTCCCTCTCATTCTTTGTCTAATGGGAGGGGTCTAAATGAGTACGGAGGGCAATAAAAGGCAGGTGCCAAAGAGACTGGAGGGAATCACAGTTCTTTAAAGCAGAGTGAGGGATATTAAGTAGAGGATTCGTACCTGCCCTGGATTGAAGGTAACCAGAAAAGAAAATAGTGAAGGCACTGAAACAGTCACGAGAAAAGTCTGGTGCAGCTCAGCCTAGCAGCCAGTGAGAGCACATCGATGCAGTGCCCCCCAGAGCTCCCCATGACCAGGTGCATCCCTGAACCCCAGTCTGAGGAGGGAGGGAGGAAGAAAGGAAGGCTGCTACCTGGAATAGCTCAAGTCCCTTTCGGATCACGGAAGCCAACTAGGGCAGTTGTGCAGGGGCTGTTCTTTTTTTCTTTTCTTTCTTTTTTTTTTTTTTGGAGTGGAAAGTGATGCTAGAGTCCCTTAGGGAACAAAAAGATCCATTGGGTCAACTAGGTCCTAGAAAAGTCCAATGGTCAAACCAAGCTCTAGTTGTGACAAGTGGAGTTGAAGGGCGTGGTAGCCAGCACGGATCTGTTCTTTCTCCATCATTTCTGTGGCTTTTTGCCCCCATAGCCGTGCTAGTGATGCTATGTGGCTAAAAATCTCTTGATCAGAATGTGAGCTCATTCACCTTTCTACGAAGCATAAAAGTAACTTTTCTGTTTTCATATTTTCCCTCCAAGCTGAACTGTGTGTGGTAGGTAGCCTTGCTTATGTTAGCATTAAGGCCATATCTGCTCTGTCCTAAACGTATTTCCCTATTTCCTATAGTTGGAGAGTTGCTCACTGTAAACATTAATTTTCCGTTAGTATTACGTAAATCCAGCTGTAAAACTGACTAGTGAATTAATCTAACATCACTCTTGCCCAGACACCCAGCCTTTCCTGCGTCCTCCCATCATCCTCATTCTTCCCACATTTTGCACAAAAATGATGTTTATGGTCATTCGGCAATAACTGGACATCAAATAGTGTCTTTTTGGCATTTGTTGAAAAATCCAAATGCCTAATCACAGGGGTTTTAAAAAAAAAACCTAAGCATTTTTACAAGTACACTGAATTGGATCAGCATTATTGTTCATTATAATGCTATATATTTTTTTGAAGTAACGTACTATAGTTGTCATAAAACTATCTTTATTCTCCTCTGAAGTGTTGTAAATTCATTTGACCTTTACTGCAAAAAAAAAAAAAAACTTTTCTATATAGTGTATCAAGACAAGGCTCAGTTTGTAACAAATAGTGGAGGGTTACAAAAGAGGAAGGGAAAAAGCCAGGCTGAGCATCGAGAAGCTTCAGTTCAATTTCACCTCATATCTTTCTAATAACTTACTTGTCACTTTATTACCTTCCAGTAATGTGAACGCTGCTGACAAGACTGTCACACTAACAGCAGACAACACCCTCTCTGCTTCAGCTCCAGGTCTCCTGGCTACTTATTGCCCTGGCCCTGAAGGGACACAAACTAATAGTGTGCTTTCCAGTTCAGCACTTGGCCATCAAATATAAAAGGATGCGTAATTGCCTGTTTATCCCTTGTGAAGGGGAAATTGAGTACAAGGGCTAGGCTTTCCCACTGAGTTCCCTGATGTACACACATTCACAGTCTCTCTCTCTCTCTCTCTCTCCCCCCCACCCCCTTCTCCTCCCAGCACATGAGCCCCTACACACACCCACTAAACTGTATCTTTGGTAAGCCCAAAGCTGCCTCAAGGTGCCCTCTCCAGCTATTAACTGGACAGTAACAAGACTACTTCTTAAGGGTCAGTAGAGAGATGCTGACTTTGATGGCATCCTTTGAGTCTTTGGAAACTTAAGTATTGCAATTCCAAGCCCATGCATTTTGGGAGTACTGGGTGTGGCCCTATAATGAGAGCACAGTTTCTGCAAGTCAGTGACAAAAGTGGTATTAGATCGCCCCATATTCTGTAAGGAAAGCAAAAAGTGCACGTGTTGTAACAAATTGGTTGTGCGTGATGGTAAAAAAAAAAAAAAAAAAAAAATTTTTTTTTTCTTTTTTAGTTTTGACGCCCAACTGTTAGTCTAAATGAACACGTGTCTTGCCATGAGAACCTCCAAATCCATAGTGTAACAAGACAAATTCACCTTTGTTTTGTTTAATTGGACTGACAATCTGAAAAAAATAATAAGGCACGGGGACTTTGACTTGAATCACTAAAACAGAGACCACCCTATACGTAAAAGTAAATTCTCCACTTTGGGAAAATTTTGGTAAGTACAAGCGCGTGAGCTTTACGAAATCAAGTGACTAGGGGACAAAAGGTACAAAGGAAGATCACATGAAAGTGTTATCTTCCCAAACATCTTGAGCCTGAAAAGCATGTAGGTATTGGCTGCTATTTTTGTATATTAAACTACTTAAAGGATGGTAAAAGGTGGCTAGTTGGTGGCTAAATGAAGTGCAAGATCTCTGTGCATCTTCCTTGGGGAACTAGGGGACTCCATGCTTCCTTCTAACCCTCCAGCAGCAGGTCTGTTAGAAGCTGATGACCCGCCCCCCAACCCCGCTTTGAACAGTCACATTTCAAATCTATTTGTCAACCCAATAAGATACAGGTGGGTGTCATCTTTGATACTAACTTACGCAAAGAGAAAAGTGGCAGATTTAGGGAGAGACGACTTACCAGGTCTGTGTTGACAAACCCGTGCTAAAATAATTGCATTAACCACTTAGGACTGGGAAGAAAAGCACTTTGAGTAAAGGATTCTTGGGGTCAGAGAAAAAGCAGTTGATGTTTTTTGAAGTTCCCCCAGTATGTATATATTACAATCATTTAGCAAACATCTTAAGAGAATCTTAATTAAAAATTCAGCTGCCAGAATTGCACAGATTCTGCTAACTAATATGACCTTTCCCCCACCCTTTAAATAACAGGGGTGCTTAAGGACACTCCCAATTATTTTAATGTGTTTCTAGCTTCCTTTTTTTTAAAGACTCTGAAGGGAAGGAAGAGCAGAAAAAGGTATTTTAACAAGAATGGAGAGAAGTAGATAGTATAAAACTATATTTCTTGAAGAGAGAATATCTAAGCGTTATACCGAGACTTTATAAGGCTTCCTGTTGCCAAATGTGATGCTGAAATAATGCACAAGTAAGATGGCAAATCGATCCATTATGAACCGGCTCTGCCCACCTCTGTTACGGAATGCAAGGATTGAGAGGTGACTCGGGGTGGGGGGTGGCCCTGGATGTGTGCGAGAGCTCCACTCATCTGGTCCTGGAAATGCTTTCCACAAGAAGGGGAGAAAAGCCCAGCCCGCTTGGTAGTCCCCCGCTGCAAGGTGAGCTGACCTGGCACTGTTTCCACAGGAGACAGGCTGCCCGTCCTTTCCATGCTAGGAGACAAAGCATCCCCCTGCCCTGCCTGTGAATCAGTGCCACAGCCATGAGAAGCGGTGATTCACGAGGTATGATGCTCTTGACTCCCAGACAATGTGCTGAGTTAGTAGGTTCACTTGAGATGCATAAACCAAGGTTGAATTTTTTTTTTCATTTAGTACTCAATTTGGAGCATTTTTGCATGTCTTTGTACAGAGTAATCCATTCCTCTCATTGCCCATCTTAATCTCCCCTGAGTTTTCCATTATATTTCCACCCCTGCCCTGTCTTCTTCTGATCTCACCTACCCCTTAAAAAAATTCTTTCCTGAAGCAAGAAGGTAGAACACTCCCTCCCTCACCCGGATTTTGATGGCTTATGGAAACATTTGTGTGTTCTACCCTGTCCAGGGTTTACATAATGTGGATTAAGTGAATGAGATGTTCTAGCATTATATATTAAGCTTATATGACTAAGATTTATAATATATGGTGCTCTCACTTTCCTGTGCAAACTTTGGTTCAGCTACCCTGCAGAAAAGTCTTACCATTTTCCTACCAGTGCCAGTACGAACAAGGGCAGGATTGCTAAACGTGGGTATCTGGAGGTCTGAGGGGTGAGGGAAGGCAGAGAAACCAGGAGAAGACTTCGGTCTGAGGCCTCCCTGGGCCTTTCCTCAAAGGTGGAGGCGAGTCGGGGCTTCAGGAAAGAAAGCTCTCCGTTCTCTACTGCTCTTCAGGGACTAGGCCTTTTGGAACTAGCAAGATCCCTCACCTGGTTGAGAGAACGCCTAACTTTCTTATTCACCCCAAACCCACTGGTGTGTCTCGCTAACAAAAACATTTGACTCAACCTGCCTATTTGACAGCAAAATTGGCCCAAGGGAATTGAAATATCTTAAGGAAAAGAATTTTCTCCAAGATACGTCCTCTCCCTCCTCCCAGAGTTTGGGGGTTTATGCTTTTTTTGTTTCTCTTCTCCTCTGCATCAGACCGGCCTCTCTGCTCAGCCTGCCACAGAACCAAAGTTTGCACTACAAAAGGGCGCAGCACCAAGGGACGGGGACAGCTTGCATCACCCTGATCTAATCATTGTGACGTCGGTAGCTTCGTAAATACTGTATGTACCTTGAACAAGGGTTTTGTTTTTGTTTCGTTTTTGGTTTTGCTTTTTGGTTTGTTTTTATTAGTAGTCTGAGGGAATTAAAAGTTTTTATTTGCTATTTCTTTTGTTGTATTTTCTGTACTATAACTGTCTACAGTATGTCTTTTGCATAAAATGCATAAGGGTTTGGGGATGTAAATGGAATTTTATTCATATTTTGTCCAAATACCTCTTGTAATTTGTATCAAAATTCTTGTACAATTTTTATATTAAAGATTTATCACTGATCTCTTCTTACCTTCTTGATTTGAAGAAACCTCAACAAACTCCAAGAGACCTTTATAAAACACACCTAGAAACACTTCAGCCCACATCGTGACTCACCCTTATTTAAGCACACTTGTTGGATAACTCAGTCTTCATTTTGGTCTGAGTTATGGTATTACTGAATTCACTTCTTAGGAAGATCAAACTCATCTCTTGCTCAGATGGCAAAGCTGAGTCAGAGCTACGGCGATCCTGCCAGTCGCGATGCAACCCAGCAAACACTGACTGAGCCTTTTCTCACTAAAGCTATCCCTTTGGGGATGCTTTTCCAGTGTCTCTCAAGAATTTCTTGTCCCCAAAGCCTTGGCACAAGCTCTTTTAAGGAAAGGAAGACCTTAGGTATATTTGCCCCTTGGCTTTCTGCAAATATCTTCCACCTTGACCCTGTGAAATTTGTGGACAGCAGCCAACTGGATGATGACTATATATATGCTTTTTTCGTGCTAGATACTTGTGTTTCAGTTTATATTCTCTTGACAGTGGTTTTCTGCAGATTGTGCTTGTTATCATCTAGAAATAAAACTAGCAGATGGAAAGATGTTATCATCTAGAAATAAAACTAGCAGATGACATCTCCTGTCATACTGCTTGAGGCCAATGGGAAGAGGCATATAGGGTGCTTCTGACTCGGCAACTGTTTCCTATTACCCCACCTTTTAAACCAATTCTAGCTAAACATTAGGCTAACCCAGACTACAACTTCTGCTGGAGTCTCCCTTCCAATGTAGTAGTTCCTGTTCTCCATCCCTGGAGCCACACTTATCCAAGTCTCCCCGGCTTGTACCACCCCCTTCTCCCATTTCCTCTGGCCTCTGACCCAGAGAAACAAGCTACCCAGACTCTCTAGCAACCCCCTTGGCCCCAGGCCTCTGGCCAGCAAGGGACTGGACAGACTGCTTGTACCTGTCTGGCTGTCATCAGACCCACAGAAAGGAACTGGCCAACCAGCTTCAGGTACCACTGACTGAGGGTCCCACTCAAGGTAGCAAAGGTGCCGACCACCAAGCATTGACGGCGAGCGGGGGGAGCCCCCCCTCCAATTTCCTCTGAGCACCCACAGACGGTTTCGGGGGTGAGAGCGAAGAAATGAAAGGTGAAACAATTTGGGGGACGTCAACCTCCACTGAGGCATGTGGTTATTAAATGTCACGGATGTGTTAACGCACCCCTACAGGGAATCCAAGCATAATTATGATCTTTTCATCAGTCATAACATGTCTGTAATTGGCAAGAATCCTCCCTCAAACAGCTCCTTCTTCTTTAAAAAACAAAAATTGTTTTAAATGTTATTAAATGGTGGAAATCCTCCTTTTTAGCGAAGAGGCCCCCATGAATTCAACTCTTGGCACAAAGCTAATCAGAGCTGCCTGGGTTGCGGCCAGTTGCTCTTCTGAGCCACTGGAAGACTTGCCGACTGCTAGTCTGCCCCGTGTCAGTTGACAGTATGACAGTAGATTAAGTGCTACTAATTTAATAAAGCTGCTCTGAGGATGGAGCCGATCTATCAATGAAGACCAGAGATGATCTCATGCCTGGGGGCTCGGGAGGGGCAGCTGAGAATATCGGAGTGCCTCAAGTAATACTGGGGGGAAATCTATCGATCCTCTGTAAGGTGCAGTTACTTTTAGTCACCTGACTCTCAGGCACCCAATCATTACCCATATTCATCAGAGACATAATGAACAGAGGTATTGATTAGCAGGGGTAGCTGAAGAGATTTCCCAACAGTGCCAGTTCACGCTGATAGGTCTCCAATGGGAATACAAGCCATGCAGCCCAGGAACATAACTTACTCTGTTCTAGGTCCTTCCATCGATTTTATGTTGGGGGGAGAAGGGGAAGGAGGGAGAGACAGGCAGTCTTGCACACAGTGGTGCTCCCTTGACCTTTCCCTGAAACCTTCCTTGAAAAGAAGAGAAAACCAACGCACTACAACAGTCAACAAGTACGCAGCCCTGCTCCAAGTTGCCTGCTTCTCTCCAGGCTGGCTGTCCTACCTCATCTCTGATTGCCGTGTGTGTTATCTTGACTTATAGAGATGTGCTCGAAGCTGGGACGTGCCAGTCAGAGCTCAGAGCCATCAGGCAGACGAAGCCTTTTCCCTCCCCTAAAGATCAACATATGGCTTCAGGAAATTATCGTGTTCGGCTAATTGCACCAAGTTGGCATGGTAGGAGCGTAATGAGTCCCGGTTTCAGCACACTGACCCCAAACCCAGTGATGCCAGCGCAGAGTAACTTTCCAAGCATTTTGCCTCATGGCAGGAAACCTCATTGAGCTGCTGTCTGCAAAAGGCATTTGGTTCTATTTCTAGCGTGCGCCCTGATCCTGCACTGCATGCTCCAATCGTACGAGGGAGTTTGCTGTGCGGTCCAGGCGAGCGCTTGTCCTTCCAGAGAGCTGGTGGTGACCCACAGGCCACAACCATCAGAAGCCATGTTTTGCCTGACGGGTAACTAGAAACCGTTATGAAAATGCTGATAGGTAACTAGAAACCATTAAACCCCAGGGAGGAAAAAAACTGTAAAGGATTAACACAAGGACAGCTATAAAAAAATAAATCTCAGATGCATGATTAGAAACCAGAAATGCACAAAGTCCAACTGTCTGTCATCCACACTGGATATTAGCAACACTTGACTTGGATATTAATGAAATGCTGTAGGAACTTGAAGTCACCTCTTAACCACTGAAGCTGGAGGCAAGTTTCTCTTTGCTCCAGTCTCTTACCTGAGTCCAGGGTTCTGATGACGTTCAATTTCATTTGCCTCCGATTATTCTTGCCAGCGTGCCTTAATCTGTCTTACCTTGGTCAGCAGACTTGTTCACCTTCAAGTCCAGGAGAGGTCCAGCGTCTCCTTGGACTTTAGACTTGTATGTACCACCTTCAGCCTTTTCTTTGCCCGTCCTCATTCTCTTCATCATGATGTTCAGTTCAATTTGTTTTCTTGGCTGAAACGATTAAAAAAAATCAGTTCAATATATTTTGATCCCCTGGGATTAGACTGTACCTTAACTTCTTTCCAAACGTAAGAACTTACAGGGAAAAAAATATCAAAGATTTCAATAATTTTAAATCCCGAGTTCAGTGCCTTGTGCAGCAACTTCAAGTTTTTGGAATGCTCCAAAAAACATGGTCATAAGCAATTGAATTTGGACATTATCAGGGTTTGGGGCATGTGCTGTGTGAGGGGATTTAAAATTATTAGGCCACTTCCAGGTTTTAGAGAGATTCATTTTTATAAATGTAAGTGCTATTAACAATTCAAAGCACTCTCATAATTCCCCATCTTTGTTCTTCCCCGATCTCAATTTCAATTTTTTTAAGATTTTTTTTCTTAAGTGGAGAATTTCCTTCCCAAGTTTCACAAAGTCATTTGCAGACTGAAAACAAGACACTTATTTGATTATTTTCAGATGTCACGTCAATTGGTCTTGAGCAGAAAGTAATCCTGCAAGAGGTTATGCTTTATGCTTTCTGTTCTTTCAAAAACCACAAACCTGTGTGTTTGAAAATATGTCTCTTTCCAAAAAAAGCCCTCAGCCACACCCACAGAGTGCACATGTGAGGACGGCTTCAGGCTCATACACAGACTTGCCTTTTCAAGGAAGCAACAGAGTCCACTCACTTCACAGATCTACTGTGAGTGTAAGCAGAGAGTGGAGAAAAAGCCAGGGTGAAATCCAACAAGTTGTGTCTAGCAGGGAATTGTGTTCTCAACACTTCAAAGATGGGCTGTTTCTCTAACCCTCATAGTTTGTGGTACATAGTAGGAGATCAGTGCTCATTCATAGAAGAAATGGGTACGGTAAATGGGGACTAGAGGTGGGTGGATGGAGCCCTTTTGTTAAATGCCAAAGTCAGAGCCAGCCTTAAGATTAGGCAAAGGTGAAGGCTGCCACGCCTGTGTAGAATGCAGGCATCAGCTATCTGAGGACTCTGGAAAGCAAATAGTAGCAGAAGCACTGAAGAAGACAGGCAGGATTCAAAATACTGCCGAAATGGCCTGACTTTGCCATTTCCCCCTCCACGTGCCCCAGCCCGAACTCATGGAAACCTGAAACACACAAGTGGTTCTCAGGGCTGGACACAGAGCTCTCCAGGAGAAGCCCTCTGGTCAAGGAGCCAGGAAGAAAACAGTGGATGCTCAGGGAGAGTGGGGGAAATTCCCTATTCTTTCTTTTTGCTCCGTTTTTTCGTGCCTGCCTCAAACCCAAGCAACCCTGTGACAAAAGGAGCAGCAGTAGGGGAACCAGTAGGCACCTAAAATCTCTGGGAAGGAAGCTGCCCTTCTGGACTGGAGGAGCTGCTGTCCCGAGAGGGTAGGGAAACCCCTTTTGCTTTTTAGCTCTGTCTGTCCTCCCACTTGGTCTGGGAGGTGAGCACCGTCCCAGGAAGTGACCCACAGAGCACCAACTTTCCAGCCAGAGGACCAAAAGGGCAAGGCTGGGAAGTTCCAGGGAGATCATGGAGAGGGAAGTCCTTGGGAAAGTAACCCCTTCAAATGAATTCCTGGGCTCACCCCTGAGATGCGCATGCATGGCTCTAACCCTACAAGCACAGGCTGGCTACCGAGCGGTGCTCACGTGGGAGAGATCCGAACAGTGCTTCAAAGGTTTTGAAAACTGAACTGACACTGGAACTAAGACCCACAGAAGACTGGTTGGAACTTGCAACCTGAACTAAGGTTGAATGCCTGCTAAAAACATGTTGACATTCTCCACAGGATTTAAACAAGGCCCAGAATCTCATAATATGTGTGGTAGGCAAACTTCTTGATTTTTGTTTGTTTTTCAGCTGTGGTAAAATATACATAAAAAAAAGGTATCATTAACCATTTTAAAGTGTATCATTCAGTGGTGTTAAGTACCATTCACATTGTTGTACAACCATCTTCACCATCCATCTCCAGAACTTTTCATCTTCCTCAACTACAACTCTGTACCCATTAAACATTGACTCTCCATTGCCCCTATCCCCACCATTCTGCTTTCTATCTCTATGAATTTGACTACTCTAGGTACCTCATCTAAATGGACACATACAATATTTGTCCTCTGTGACTGGCTTATTTCCCTAGCGTAGTGTCCTCAAGGTTCATCCATGTTGTAGCATGTGCCAGGATTTCCTTCCTTTTAAGGCTCAATAAGATTGCATTGTGTGTATATACCACATTTTGTTTATCCATTCATCTGCTAATGGGGAGTTGGGTTGCTTCTACCGGTAGGAAGTAGGAAGACTTCTAAAATGGTCCCCAACGATCCTCTATAGGAGTTTTCATATCCTTGTGATCCCATCCCGTTAAGTGTAGGCTGGACCTAGTGCCTTACTTTTAACAACCTGACTGTGATAAAAGTGGTAAGATACAGTCAGAATATAATCCAAAAATTTTCAGCCTATGAAGAATTATGAAAATCTTTCACATAGAAGACAATCAATAGATTATATTACCAAGATGACAAAGGTGGAATTACTTGAAAAAGACTTAAAAGCAAGTATTATTTAAATGCTCCAACAATAAGGGCAAACTCTCTTGAAACAAATAGAAAGCTAGAAGGTCTCATAGACCTCTAAATGGAAACTGTAGAACTCAAAAATAGGATTATTAAAATTAAAAATTCACTGGATCAGTTCAATAGCAGAATGGAGATGACAGAGGAAAGTCAGTGAACTTGAAGACAGGTCAACAGAAATTACCCAATCTGAACAACAAAGAGAAAAAAATTGAACAGAGCCTCAGGGACCTGTGGAATAATAAGAAAACATTTAATGTGTGTTATTGGAGTCCCAGAACTACAGGAGAAAGTTCAGTGAAAAAAAAGTATATGAAAAACTGATCACTGAAAACATTCTAAATTTTGCAAAAGACATAAACCTATAGATTCAAGAGGCTCAGTAAACCCAAACAAGATAAAGCCAAAGAAATGCACACACAGACATGCATAATCAAATTGCTAGAGTCTACAGAAAAAAAAAAAAAACCCAAAAGAAAAAAACTGAGAAAAGATACATTACTTATAGGGGAACAATTGGAATGACTGTGTTTTTTCATCAGAAACTAAGAAAGCCAGAAGGAAGTGGAGCAACGTTTTATAAGTGCTGAAGGAAAAGACCTTTCAACCCCAAATTCTAAATCCTGGAAAAATATTCTTCAGGAATGAATGTGAATTAAAGACATTCTCAGATGAAGGATTTCTCAATTTCCTCCCCCACCCCAGCATATATGTTCCAAAAGAACTGCTAAAGGAAATTCTTTATAAAGAGAGGAAATAATACCAAAAAGAAAGTTTGAACTTCAAGAAAGAAGGGAGAGCGACAGAAATTATAAATGTATGGGCAAATACAATGAATTATTTTTCTATTAATTTTCTGATGGTTTGAAAGCAAAAAATATAGCATTGTCTGGTGGTGTTTTCAATGTATGTAGGTGTAATACATAAGACAACGATGACATAAGGTTATACCACATATGATTCTATTTATATGACATTCTCTAGAAGACAAAACTGTAGCAGTAGAGGACAGCTAAGTGGTTGCTAGGGCTTGGAGTGGGGGCAGAGTATGACTACAGAGAGATAGCAGGAAGGAATTTTTGGAGTGATGGAACATCACTGTATCCTGTTTGCAGTGGTGGTAACAAATCTATATATATCCTGAATTTTATAAAATACAGGGAGAAAGTCAATTTTACGGTATTTTTTTTTTTTTTTTAAAAAGGAATTAGAGTTAGGTCCCCTGGTACTCTGATTTCAGAGAGTGAAATCTGCCTCCGCCACCCTCTCACCCTCAGCTCTAAATGATACATCCCTTACTCTTACTTGTTTGCTTTTACAGGAACATCCTTTAAAAAGGGCAGAGTCCTTCCCATCAAAATGATGAGGCTTAAAATAAAACCCTGTAGGGGAAACTCATTGACTTAAATTCACCTTCAGTTTTAAATATTCTTTAGCTTATTTACAGCAGTGTGTTCTGATTGAAGAGAGCCTGAAAAGGGAGGCACAGGACATTTTGACAGGAGGTGCCACCAGTGAATATTTAAAGGATCGGTCTGGAATTATCTAACAGCCTTCATATTGATAGACATATCTTGGAGAACGCTTCAAATATTTGCAATGGAGAAGGACAGAGGCAGAATGTTTGTGATATTAACCACCTGGAGTCCTTCCCTCTAGCACAGTAAGCAGCTCCTAATTCCTGACCATGACACTAGAGTTCTCCAGTACCCTGCAATTGCTGACTGGAAACTCTGAATCCCCAACTACTCCCTCCAGATTGCTCCTCATGCACATACAGGCTGCAGTACCACTGGGCAACAAGGGTGTAGGTATGAAGGACATCTTAGATGTTATGTCTACATTGGAAAGTCCATGGACTAGCTGCTTCATCAAAGTAAGCAGTGAGTGGAGTACAGAAACCAGCAAGGGAGATTGACAAGGGTGGTAAGGAGAGAACCAGACTTGTGGTAGGGAAGGTAGGGAACTTAGAAGTGTCAAAAAGTAAGTGGTCAGCCATATGAAACACCCCAGAGAATTAGGTAGGGTGAAAATTGGGAAGCATTCATTGGATTTGATGATTAGGGAAATTGTTAATACTTTGGTGCAAACAGGGCATGTCCATGACATATGCGTCACAGTGCCTACCAAGTCCAGCTTTCCTTGCTAGTAAACACTGCTCCACCCTCAGCACCAACACAAGAAAAACATGCTAGGTGGACTGCTACAGGACAGTGGCCAGACACTGTACCAGACATGGGTGACTGACCCAAGAGCAGTCCATTTGTAGGCTGGTAGGTGACCTATGAGGAGGTCTGATACAAAGCAAACATAATAATTAGCTATTTAAACCAGCTCTGTCCAGGCTTTGGACTCTGATATATAGAGTAGATTGAGCAGTTGGATGTTAGAAGAAAACAGAGCCAGCATTAAAAGACAAAGAGAGAGAGAATAAGAGAGACAGACACAGGCTAGGAATGCTGAGAGAGAGAGAGAGATGGATAAAGAAGCAGGCCCCTACGGCTGCTCTGGACTGCAGGAGTGCATGGATCAGGATGTGTGTGGGCTTCATTAGGAAGTTTGGTGGCAAAGGGAAGAAAGCTTGTGTTAGATTGCAAAGAAGGGTCAAGGGTAGCAGTGTGTGTGTGTGTGTGTGTGTGTGTGTGTGTGTGTGTGTCTGTGTGTGTGTGTGTGTGTGTGTGTGTTTAATAAGAGGAAAGACTCAATCATGAGGGAGGATGTGGGGAATGCTATTATGCTTACTCATTTAAGTCCTAACTCTCAACCTAGCCCTACAGTGAGGGGAATTGTGCTTCTGCTACAAATATCCAAGGGGTACAGAAATGCCTAGAGATGACCACCTACCCAGCAGACAGAGGAGCTACTGAAAATTCAAAGTGATCAGAGTGGGAGGAGGGAGGAGCACCATCTATGAATCTGAAATATGCACGAGGCTCCCTTCTAAGCACTTTACCTACCTTTCCTCGTGTTTGCCCCCCACCACACCTGTAGAATTAAACGTTATCCTACTTTATGGTTGAGAATTTGAGGCTTAAGGAAGTTAAGTAACAGAGACCATTGAAACTGTACTTTGAACTCAGACCTGTTTGTCTGAAGTCCTGCTCTTTCCACCTTTCATCCCTTCTCCTACTGATGAATCTTATACACTTACCAATCAACAAGCAAATTTTTGTTGAGTTCCTGTGGGTGTAGCTAAGAGTACAATAAAGAATGTTTCCAGTACAGTCGAGAAATAAAAATATGTGTAACATGGTAAATTACAATTCATGGTAGGCCAGTTGGGGTCCAATCGGGAAAACAGAAACTTCACTAAGTATTTCAACAGAGATAATTCAATATGGGGAATTGGTTAAATGGGTGTTGGAAGCCTGAAAAAGGAAAAGGAGAATACTGAGGGAAAATAGATAATAGCTACAGGGAGTAGCTACTACCCCTAAGGCTTAGGGGACAAAAGGAAGGAAGTGATTGGGTCATCAGAACCTTGAAGTTCAGAGGAGAGGCCTGTTGAACTGGGGCCTAGACTTCTGAGAAAGTAAAGGGCCTCTGGTAACTCAGGAGTACAGACCAAGTGCCTCATGGAGCTGGGGCTCAGACCTGGGTAGGCGGGCTGCCTGGCAAGGGCTTTTATCTCAGGAGCTTGAAGAGGGGGAGCCTGAAGAACTGAAACTCAGATTTCTGAGGTGAGAGCATTGCTTGGCTACTGCTGGTACCTCTGAGGTTGTACGATGAAGCTGGTTGTGGGTACAGGGAAGGAAGTTGGAGGTCAGAACCAACCTCTACTGCCTGGGGGCAACATTGACAGCAATAGCAGGCATGCAGGAAGAAGCAAGTCCATTTTCTCTCCCTCCTGCCTTCTAATCTCTCTGGAATTACCACTATTGGCAACGTGTAACAGGAAGCCAATTGGCAAAGGAGAAATGGAGGTGGCAGAGTTCCAGCCTTGGCATCCCAGAGCAGAATCTAAAAGAGTGTGTTTAGACCTGAAAGACTATAGCACATGAAGCAACATATACTAATTGCCAAACAAGGTGTAGAAGGCCAGAATGGAGGGCGGAAGCCATCCCAGAGGCTGTGGTGGTTGAGGGCGGCGAAGAGATGGGACTAGGGCCGAACTCTAAGTGTTGGCCGTGAGTGGATGAGGGACCTGAAGCAGAGCTACAGGAAAGCTTAAGGTATGTCTGGGGACAGATTAGAAGCAGGAGACCAAGATGGAAAAGTGGGCTTAGGGATATTTTTAAAACTTAAATTAAATAAGTAAATTCAGCATCATTTTTATGGAAGTTGTTAACTGCAGAATGAGGAGTTTGGCATTTGTCTCTTTAAAATGAAAGACAGAACCAAGCAGTGAAGAAGCCCCCTCCTAATGATTCCCTTCATTTCATCACCAGCTCAGTGTCTAGGATATGGAAGTTACAGAAGTAGAGCAAGTTTTAGGAATCTGACTGTTGAAGTCTGAGAGATTATCCAGGCCAGTGATTTTCTTGTGTGTGTGTGTATGTGTGTGTGTGTGCACACGTGTGTGTGTGTGCACACGTGTGTGTGTTTATTTCTTATTGAAAGAACGCTTTTTACAAACATAAAGTTAGGTACAACCCCAAGGTATGAAACAAACAGAAGTAGAGGTTCTCTGGGAGTGTCAGAGCTTCCCCCATTTGGCCTCCACTTTTTCCCACTGCAGGGGACTTTGAGATAGGTCTTGAAAACTGGAATACAATTTGCCAACCAGTGATCTAAATGAACTCCTCCACTTTATAGATGAGGAAGCAAAGGTTCAGAAAGTTTACTGGTCACTCCACAAATTAGTGCTACACTGTGATTACAACGCAGATCTTCCAACTTCTGGTCCAGGAGCATTTCCATTACAGCTGGAGTGGTTATATAATTTATTGCCTCAGCTAGGATATGTTTTAGAGTAAAGGAGGACAATTAAAATAATTGATAGGCACGAACAGATTCACAAAAATTGTAACCTGGGACTGTCCTGAGCACCCCAGAATGTCTGGTCATCCTAACGAAACCTTACTGCATTTTTTATACTTTCTAACTCAAGATTACCCCAGTCCCTACTTAATAAAGCCCTTCCCACATTTATTTTTTGACATCCAGTACCTCTCAATCTAATGAGTGCACAGAATCCAAGACTCATCTGGGCCCCTCCCAGCCTTTCCTATCCAATATCTTTTAGTGTAAATTGCCCTGATATTTTCCTAGGCTTTCATTTGTACAGGGGTAACAGGGCCTTGGGCAACAACTACCTGGTGTTCAGAAGTTGAACTGAGGAAATGTTTGGGTTGGCCGAAAGCCTTACTGTATCAATCAGGTTTTTAACTGAAAGCAACAGAGAATGATTGACTTATATTTATACAGAAAAGATGTATCAGATACTACTGGGTGGCTCACAGAATTGCTAAGAAGACTGGATCACTAAACCCATGAAGCCAACAGGAACAAGAGAGGCTAAAAATAAGCAAACAACCAAAATCATATCACAGAACTAGTCCAGTGAGGACCTGGAAGATGTCACCAGCCCTGGGTGTTGGATACTACAGCTGGTATCACTGCCCTTTAGACCCAGAATGACTTCTCCATTGACCCTGCTGCTTTTCATAGCCAGCTCTCAATTCAGAGAGTGCAAGTGGGTTAATCTGATTAGCCAATCCTAGGCCATGCCCGTTAGTCTAGTCTTTTCAAGCTCTTAAAGTGGAAAGGAAGGTTCTGTCTACAATACTATATTTTTGTTCCCAAATGTTTGCTGCCCCTCCCTAGGGGCAGTATTATACTTTCCTGTCTCTTTGACATCTGGCTTGACCATGTTGCTTGTTTTGGCCATTAAAATTATAAGCAGAAATGATATGGATAACTTCCAAACGGAAGCATTAAGAGCCAGTGTGTACTTTCAAGACCAGCCAAGATGGCAGAGTAGAAAGACCCTGTCCTCTCACAAGAACACCCAAATCACAACTATTTGCTGATGAAAAAGACTAGAACCTATCAGAAAATATCTTCTACAACTGAAGACATAAAGAGGGAACGATGAGATGGATAGGAAGGACAAATGTGCCATATAATCAAGTCCCATACCCCCCAGGTGGGTGACCCTCAAACTGGAGAATAATTATATTGCAGAGGTTCTCCCACAGGAGTAAGGGTTCTGAACCCCATGTCAGGCTCCCCAAGCCAGGGGTCCTGCACTGGGAAAATGAGTCTCCATAGCATTTGGGTTTGAAGGTCAGCAGAGCTTAATTTCAGGAGTCCCAAATGACTGGGAGAAATAGAGACTTCACTCTTACAGGGCATACACAAAATCTCAAATGCTCTGGGACCCTAGACAAAAGCAGTAATCTGATAAAAGTCTGGGCCAGACCTACCTGCTGGTCTCAGAGAGTCTCCCAGAGAGGCAAGGGTCAGCTGTGGCTTACCCTGAGGACAAAGACACTGGTGCAACCATTATTGGGAGCTTCCTCTACCACATGGATACTGGTGCTGACAGCGCCATTATAAAATTCTCCCTCTAGCTCATTAGCACCAAGACCTGGCCCCACCCAATAGCCTGTAGGCATCAGTGCTGATAGCCTCAGGTCAAACAACTAACTGGGTGGGGACAAAGTCCCACCCATCAGCAGACAGCTTGCCAAAAGATTTCCTGAGCCCACAGTTGACTATAGACGTGCCTCTAGACACAGCTCCACCCACCAGTGGGCAAGTACTTGTCCTGCCCTCCAGGAAGGCTCCATTAGCCTCTGGACCAGCCTCACTCACTAGAGGGCAGACACCAGAAAACCACAAACCCACAGCCTGCAGACCCAACCTGCCCACAGGAGGCCAGACCCTACTCTGGGATCAGCTGGGCCCCAGGCCTACCCACTATCAGGTCAAACAAGTTTCAGGACACCATGGACCCCATACCCAACTGTGTCAGGAATCCTCCCCCCTGCCCCCTGGAGAGCTGACACAAGCTCTAGGGTCTCTGGGCCCTGCAGCCAGATTTCAGGATCTGGCTCTGCCTGCCAGTAATCTAGCACTAACCCTAGGACCTGGCTTCATCCACCAGTGGGCAGGCAACAGCCCTGGAGTCTTCTGACTCTGCCCACCAGTGAGCCAGCATTAGCCCCAGAGCCCTCGGGGGTTCTGCAGTCAGATGCCTTGTGACCAGGCCCCACCAACCAGCAGCTAGAAGCCTCTGCACAATGCAGGGTCTGACAACCAACCAGACTAGGGGCCAGTGAAGCTACCAGACTGCCCACACAGTCATCCTGCCACAACTGAAAGACCCACGCATCCCTCATAGGGGGAACCACTTTAGCATATAGCTTGGGTGACAACAAGGGAGTGCACTGCTGGGATGCACAGGATGTCTCCTACAGAAGGCCATTTCTCCAAGGGTGGGAAAGGTAACTAACCTACCAGATACATAAAATTACAAACAGTGACTTAAGAAAAATGAGATGGCAGAGGAACATGTTTCAGATAAATGAAAATAATAAAACCCCAGAAGAAGAGCTAAGTGAGGTGGAGATAGGCAATCTACCTATCCTAAAGATAATCAAAGAACTTGGGAGAAGAATGGATGCACAGAGTGATAAGGTAGAAGTTTATAATAAAGAGTTAGAAAATAAAAATAACTTCAAAACAGAGATGAAGAATGCAGTAAGTGAAATGAAAAATACACTAGAAGGAATCAATACTATACTAAATGATACAGATGAAAAGATCAGTGATCTTGAAGACAGAATAGTGGAAATTACTGCTGCTGAACAGAAAAAAGAGAAAAGAATGAAAAGAAATGAAGACAGTTTAAGAGACCACTGGGACAACAAGTGCGCTAATATTTGCATTGTACGAGTCCCAAAAGGAGAAGAGAAAGAGAAAAGGCCTGAGAAAATATTTAAAGGCATAATAGCTGAAAACTTCCCTGACTGGGAAAGGAAACAGTCACCAAAGTCCAGGAAGCACTGAGAGTCCCATACAGGATTAACCTAAGGAGGAACACATCAAGACACATTCTAATTAAAATGACAAAAATTAAAGATAAAGAGAAAATATTAAGGGAAAAACAGCAAATAGCATACAGGGGAACTCCCATAAAGCTATCAGCTGATTTTTCAGCAGAAATTCTGCAGGCCAGAAATGAGTGGCACAATATATTTAAAGTAATGAAAGGAAAAAACCTACAACCAGGAATACTCTACACAGCAAGGCTCTCATTCAGATTTGATGGAGAAATCAAAAGCTTTGTAGGTAAGCAAAAGCTAAAAGAATTCAGCATCACCAAATCAGCTTTACAACAAATCCTAAAGGAACTTCTCTAAGTGGAAAAGAAAAGGCCACAACGAGAAACAAGAAAATTACAAAATGAAAAAGCTCACCAGTAAAGGCAAACATACAGTAAAGGTAGGAAATCATCAATACACAAAGCTAGTAGGGAGGTTAAAAGACAAAAGTAGTAAAATCATCTGTAAGCACCATAAGCAGTTCAGGGATACACAAAACAATTAAATGTAAAATATGATACCATAAAGAGTAATGGTGATTGGAGGAGAGTACAAATGCAGGGTTTTTTAAACAAATTTAAAATTAAGAGATTGGCAACTTTAAAAATTCACACACATATATATAGACTGCTACACAAACACCTCATGGTAACCGCAAACCAAAAACCTACAAGAGATACACACACAAAATAAAGGAATTCAAACATAACACTAAAGATAGACATCAAATTACAAGAGAAGAGAACAAAATAAGGGGGGAAATGACCGACAAAAACAAATCCAAAACAATTAACAAAATGGCGATAAAAACATACGTATCAATAATTACCTTAAATGTAAACAGATTAATGCTCCAACTAAAAGATATCAACTCACTGAATGGATACAAAAACAAGACCCATATATATGCTGCCAACAAGAGACTCACTTCAGATCTAGAGACACATATGGACTGAAAGTGAGGGGATGGAAAAAGGTATTCCATGCAAATGGAAATCAAAAGAAAGCTGGAGTACCAATACTTATATCAGACAAAATAAACTTTAAAAGAAGGACAAGAGACAAAGAAGGATGCTACATAATCATCAAGGGATCAATCGAAGAAGATATAACAACTGTACATATGTATGCACCCAACATAAGAGCACATAAATATATAAGGTAAGAATTAAGAGATATAAAAGGAGAAACTGACAGTGATACAATAATAGTAGAGGACTTTAACACCCCACTTACATCAATGGACAGATCATCCAGGCAGAAAATCAATAAGGAAACACAGGCCTTCAATAACACATTAGACCAAATGTACTTAATTGATATTTAGAGAGCATTCCATCTGAAGGCAGCAGAATACACATTCTTTTCAAGTGCACATGGAACATTTTCCAGGATAGATCACATGCTAGGCCACAAAACCGTCATTGGTAAATTTAAGAAAATTTAAATATCAAGCATCTTTTCCAACTACATGCTATGAAACTAGAAACCAACCACATGGAAAGAACTGCAAAAAACACAAACATGTGGAGGCTAAACAACATGATACTAAACAACCAATGAATCACTGAAGAAATCAAAGAGGAAATTTAAAAAATACGTAGAGACAAATGAGAATGAAAACAGGATGATGTAAAACCTATGGGATTCAGCAAAAGCAGTTCTAAGAGGAAAGTTTATAGCAATACAGGCTTACATCAGGAAATAAGAATAATCTCAAACAACCTAACGTTACATCTAAAGGAACAAGAAAAAAAAAAGTGAACAGAAGGAAAGAAATCATAAAGATGAGAGCAGAAATAAATAAAATAGACAAAGAAAACAATAGAAAAGATCAATGAAACTAAAAGCTGGTTCTTTAAAAAGATAAACAAAATTGATACACCTTTAGCCAGACTCATCAAGAAATAAAGGGACAGGCCCAAATCAATAAAATCAAAAGTGAAAAAGAAGTTACAACTGACACCACAGAAATACAAAAGATCTTAAGAGACTATTATGAACAACATATACCAATAATATGGACAGCCTAGAAGAAATGGACAAATACGTAGAAAGGTACAATCTCCGAAGACTGCACCAGAAGAGATAGAAAATATGAACAGATCAATTACCAGTAATGAAATTGAATCAGTAATTTAAAAACTCACAACAAACAAAAGTCCAGGACCAGATAGCTTCACAGGTGAATCCTACCAAACGTTTAGATAAGAGTTAACACCTATCCTTCTGAAACTATTCCAAAAATTGCAGAGGAAGGAACACTTCTGATCTCATTCTATGAGGCCAGAATAACCCTGATATCAAAACCAAAGATATCACAAAAAAAGAAAATTACTGGCCAATATCACTGATGAACAGAGATATAAAAATCCTCAACAAAATATAAGCAAATCAAATCCAATATATTAAAAAGTCATACACCATAATCAAGTGGGATTTATCCCAAGGACACAAGGATTTTTCACTATCTGCAAATCAATCAATGTGATACACCACATTAACAAACTGAAGAATAAAAACCATATGATCATCTCAATAGATGAAGAAATACTTTTTACAAATTGCAACATCCATTTATGATAAAAACTCTCCAGAAATTTGTCACAGAGGAAGCATACCTCAGCATAATAAAGGCCATACAAGACAAACCCACCCCTAACATCATATTCAACAGTGAAAAGCTGAAAGCATTTCCTCTAAGATCAAGAACAAAACAAAGATGATCACTCTCAATACTTTTATTCAACACAGTATTGTAAGTCCTAGCCAGAGCAATCAGACAAGAAAAAGCAGTAAAAGGAATCCAAATTGGAAAAGAAGAAGTAAAAGTGTCACTACTCACAGATGACATGATAGCATACATAGAAAATCCTAAAGACACCACCAGAAAACTGCTATAGCTAATCAATGAATTCTGTAAAGTTACAGAACACAAAATAAATATAGAGAAATCTGTTGTTATTTCTATACACTAACAATGAACTATCAGGTAGAGAAATTAACAATTTCATTTACCATCACATCAAAAAAGAATGAAGTACTTAGGAATAAATCTACCTAAGTAGGTAAAAGACCTGTACTTGGAAAACTATAAGATACTAATGAAAGAAATTTAAGATGACACAAACAGATGAAAAGAAAGAACATGTTCTTGGATTGGAAGAATTAATTTTGTTAAAATGAACAGACTACCCAAGGCAATATACAGATTCAGTGCAATCGCTATTAAATTACCAATGGCAATTTTCACAGAACTAGAACCAATAATTTCTAAATTTGTATGGAAACATGAAAGACACTGAATACCCAAAACAATCTTGAGAAAGAAGGGAGCTAGAGGAATCATGCTCCCTGACTTCAGCAACAGTAATTAAACTATACTACAACTATACTATACAGCAACTATACTACAAAGCAACAGTAATTAAACAGCATGGTACTGCCACAAAAACAGACACAGATCAATGGAACTGAATACAGAGCCCAGAAATAAACCCCCACACAACTATGGTCAATTAATCTATGACAAAGGCAACAATATACAGTGGAGAAAAAGACAGTCTCTTCAGTAAGTAGGTAGTGCTGGGAAAACTAGACAGCTACATGTAAAAGAATGAAATTAGAACATTCTCTAACACCACATACAAAAATAAACTCAAAATGGAATAAAGACCTAAATGTAAGACCAGAAACCATAAAACTCACAGAGGAAAACATAGTCAGAACACTCTTTGCCATAAATTGTAGCAATATTTCTTTTGATCTGTCTCCTAAAGCAAAGGAAATAAAAGCAAAAATAAGCAAATTGGACCTAATCAAACTTAAAAGGTTTTCTGCAGTAAATGAAACCACTGACAAAATGAAAAGATAACCTACTGAATGTGAGAAAATATTTGCAATTTATATGACTGATAAGGGTTAATATCCAAAATATATAACTAGCTCAAACAATTCAACATCAGTAAAACCACAAACAACCTGATTAAAAAATGGTCAGAAGGGGCTTCCCTGGTGGCGCAATGGTTGTGAGTCCGCCTGCCAATGCAGGGGACAGGAGTTTGTGCCCTGGTCCAGGAAGATCCCACATGCCGTGAAGCGGCTGGGCCCATGAGCCATGGCCGCTGAGCCTGCGTGTCCGGAGCCTGTGCTCCACAACGGGAGAGGCCACAACAGTGAGAGGCCCGCGTACCGCAAAAAAAAAAAAGGTCAGAAGACCTGAACATTTTTCCAAAGAGGAAATGCAGATGGCCAACGGGCACATGAAACGATGCTCAACATCACTAATGATCAGGGAAAAGCAAATCAAAACCACAATGAGATATCACCTCACACCTGTCAGGATGGTTATCACCAAAAAGAACACAAAGAACAAATGATGAGGAGGATGTGGATAAAACGGAACACTCATCCAGATAAAATGGCAAAGTAGAAGGCCTCGAGCTCACCCTCCTCATGAAATCACCAAAATCACAACTAACTGCTGAATAACCATCGGCAAAAAGACTAGAACCTACCAAAAAAGACGTTTTACATCCAAAGACAAAGCAAAAGCCACAATGACACGGCAAGAGGGGTGCTTACCTGCCCCTTTCCCATACCTGCCAGGCGGGCAACCCACAAACTGGAAAATAATAATATAGCAGATGTTCTCCCACAGGAGTGAGAGTTCTGAGCCCCACGTAAGTCTCCCCAGCCTGAGGATCTGGCATTGGGATGAGCAGCCCCCAGAGCATTTGGCTTTGAAGGCCAGCAGGAGTTTAGTGCAGGAGTTCCACAGGACTGGGGGAAACAGACTCCACTCTTGGAGGGCGCACACAATGTTTCACATTCACTGGGACCCAGCACAAAGCAGTGACTCCATAGGAGCCTGGGCTAAACATACTGGCAGGTCGCGGAGGGTCTCCTGGGGAGATGAAGATCAACTGTGGCTCACTGTGGGGGCAAGGACACTGGTGGCAGAGGCCCCAGGGAATACTGATCCACACGACCTCTCTCAGAGGTCACCATTTTGGCACTGAGACCTGGCCCCACCCACCAGCCTGCAGGCTCCATGCTGGGACACCTCAGGCCAAACAACCAGCAGGGTGGGAACACAGCCTTACCCATCAACAGACAGGCTGCTTAAAGTAGCACTGAGTTCACAGACACCTCTAAACATACCCCTTGACATGGCCTTGCCCACGAGAAGGACAAGACCCAACTCTACCCACCAGTGGGCAGGCACCAGTCCCTCCTACAAGGAAGATTGCACAAGCCCCTGGACCAACCTCACCCACCAGGGGGCAGTCACCAGAAGCAAGAGGAACTATGTCCCTGCAGCCCATGGAAAGGAGACCACAAACATAGAAAGTCATACAAAGTGAAACGGAAGAGAAATATGGTCCAGATGAAGGAACAAAATAAAACCCCAGAAGAACAACTAAGTGAAGCGGAGATAGGCAATGTACTTGAAAAAGAATTCAGAGTAATGATATTAAAGATGATCCAAGATATCGGGGAAAGAATGGAGACACAGACTGAGAAGATACAAGAAATGTTTAACAAAGAGCTAGAAGATTTAAAGAACAAACAGAGATGAACAATACAATAACTGGAATGAAAAATACACTAGAAGAAATGAATAGCAGCATAAATGAGACAGGAGAACAAATAAATGATCTGGAAGACAGGGTGATGGAAATCACTGCCATGGAACAGAATAAGAAAAAACAATGAAAAGAAATGAGGACAGTCTGAGAGACCTCTGAGACAACATTAAACACGCAAACTTTCACATTACAGGGATTCCAGAAGGAGAAGAGAGAGAGAAAGGGCCTGAGAAAATATTTGAAGAGATTATTGTCGAAAAGTCCCCTAACATGGGAAGGGAAAGACTCACTCAAGTCCAGGAAGTGCAGAGAGTCCCGTAGAGGATAAACCCAGGAGGAACATGCCAAGAAACATATTAATCAAACTGACAATAACTAAAGACAATAAGATATTAAAAGCAGCAATGGAAAAGCAACAAATAACATATAAGGAATCCCTATACGGATACCAGCTGATTTTTCAGCAGAAATTCTGCAGGCTAGAAGGGAGTGGCAGAATATATTTATAGTGATGAAAAGGAAAAACCTACAACCAAGAATACTCTACCCAGCAAGGCTCTCATTCAGATTTGATGGAGAAATCAAAAGCTTTACAGGTAAGCAAAAGCTAAAAGAATTCAGCACCACCAAACCAGCTTTACAACAAATGCTGAAGGAACTTCTCTAAGTGGAAAAGAAAAGGCCACAATTAGAAACAAGAAAATTACGAATATTGCATAACACAGGGAATATAGCCATTATTCTATAATAACTATAAATTGAGTATAACCTTTAAAAATTGTGAATCACGATATTGTACACCTATAACTTAAATAATATTGTACAGTAACTATACTTCAATTAAAAAAACAAGAACGGCAATATTCTAGATTGGAACTGCCCCATCAACCTGGGTACAAGAAGTGAAGATGATGTAGAGCAGAGCCATCACCAACCCATGATGGATATGCAGCATTAGCAGGAATTAAACCTTCTTAAGCCATTATGATTTGAGGGAGTCATTTGTTATCATGGCATATTTAGCTTAACCTGACTGATACATGCTCTCACCAAGATTCAAGATTCATATGATGGAGAATTCCCAAACATAGAAACAGACGTTTGACCAAAAAAACCCCCCAAGAAACCAAAAAATTTTGAAAAAAGAAACCCAAAAAACAATGACAAGTAAATTTCACTTCAATGTATAAAATTTATTCAGACATGTAATTTTTAAAGCATCACCTTCCTTCTTCAAGGTCTCACTTAACCTTGCAGCTCTCCCAAGCACTAGCCTAAGGTTCTCATAATACTAGGAGTACAAAGTTTGCTTGAGTAGAACCCTTGGGACTAAATCAGCAAATTCTTCACAATCTCTGTTGTATGTATGTTAGAGAGATTATTTATATTGATCTTACTTTTTAAAGAATCACTGAATGTTAAAATTGATCAGGGAAGTCTTCCACTGGGAGAGAATGGTTTTTGAAAAACACTCAGGCAGATTTAGACAATAAGAAGTTGTAAAGCAAGTATGTGTGTGTGTATGCATCAAATTCGTTTTTAGGTGATGTTATTTCTAGAAGATTAGTTACATATTTTATTTTAACATATTTAATGAAAATAGGAATCCATTATTTCTCTAGTTATATAATCAAAATAGTTCTGGCTGTTTACTATAGAATTATTTTTCATCTCCTAAGGAAATTAAGTTCAACATAATTTCCTTGCTTCACCCAAGGTTTTAAGGTTCCACTAGTTCATTCACATCTGCTCATGATGTTGCAGTCCTAAGGACTCAGTGCACAGACTGAAAAGAATCCCTACTTTAAAAAACAGGTCAACCAGCAAATTCCAAAGCAAATTTACCTTAGAGGCTTTTCAGAAGAGTCTGGGCAGAACTTGGTGGTGATGCCAGGTGTTAGCTAACCCAAGGCATGGAGATAATTTTGGGATTCAGCTTCTTGTTATCTTGGACTGAGAGAAGCAATTTATGTCCTGAGAAGTCATCTAAAATGGTGTGGGATTTTTGTTTTAATTTTTAAAATTAATACCTGTTAATTCCATACACTTCATTTTCTTTACTCCTGAATCAATCCTGAATCTGGTTTTCCTGCCATTTTTCTCCTACCTGGTCAATCCACAAGTATCTTTTGAATACCTACAATGTGACCTTAGAGTGTGCATCAACTTAGGCTTCAAGGAATAATACAGCTATCTATTTCAGGGGTGAAAAAAAATATTACCTTAATCACTAGCATCAGAGTTCCTCTTAAGGATAAGCAAGGCTTTCTGTAGTACATAATTTTCCAAGCCTTTTTTGTCAAAAGAGAGTGCAGAGGGCATTTTCCCTCTGGAATATACAGAAACAAGCAGACAGATGGACTACTCTGCTTAAGAAGTTAAAAGGGGAGGAAAAGGTGGGTGAGAGGTATTGGGCAACAGGTTGGCAGAAAAATGGTCAGTGAGAAATTTCCAGGGACAACTGTAGGTAAGGATGCCTAGTACCAACCAATACTAAGGCTTAAAATATTGTTAAAATGGGGAGAAGGAATTCAAGACAGCAGAGTAGAAGGACATGGAGCTCACCTCTCCCCACAAACACATCAAAAATCCATCTACATGTGGAACAATTCTCACAGAATACCAACTGAAAGCTGGCAGAAGATCTCCTATGGAACCAAAACCACAAGAAAGATCCCCATGTAACTGGGTAAAACGAAAGGAAAAAAAAAGAAGGAATTGATATGGGACCTGCACCCCTTGGAGGGAGCTGTGAAAGAGGAAAGGTTCCTTCAACCTGGGAACCTCCTTCGCTGGCTCAGAGGTCTGCTGGAACATACAGGGAGGGGGAATGGCTTAGAATTTGCTCAAGAGGAGGGTGTGGGAGTTGGCTTGCTGCCAGGCAGGGTAGAGAGGGGCCGGCACAGATGGTCGCTGCCGTGTCACCACATTTCCCAGCCCATGATGCACACTTGCTGGTGCATGCAGTGGCTGGGTGGTAAAACTCGGGCTTCACTGGACAGACCCAGTGAGAGGCCTTGGTTTGGTTGTGGGGAGACAGCCTCAAGGGCCTAGACTGTGGTCTGGGCTGCCATAGTGGGTGCACACAGGATGGAGCGTGGGTCTGCCCTAGTAGCCCCATTGTCAGCATGCTCATGGTGGGGCGCAGCTCTAGCCATGTTGGGCTTTGGGAGCACACCCTTGCTGGAGGCAAGACTGACATCTGAGCCTTGTATGTGCAATCGAAAATAGGACACAAATGAACTTATTTACAAAAGAGAAGTAGACTCACAGACACAGAAAACAAACTTGTGGTTATTAAAGGTGAGGGGGGGAGGTATAAATTAGGAGTTTGATATTAACAGATACACACTACTATATATAAAATAAATAAATAACAAGGGCCTACTGTATAGCACAAGGGACAATATTCACAATCTTTTAATAACCTATAATAGAAAAGAATCTGAAAAAGAATATATATGTACACATAACTGAATCACTTTGCTGTACAGCAGAAACTAACACAACGTTGAAAACCAACTATACTTGAATTAAAAAAAAAAAAAGGAATGATGGCTGAAAACGTTCCAAACCTAAAGAAGGAAACAGACATTCAGGTACAGGAAGCAAGGATGGTCCCAAACAGGATGAACCCAAACAGACCCACAACCAGACATATCATAATTAAAATGTCAACCATTAAAGACAAAGAGAGGATTCCATATACAGCAAGAGTAAAACAAAGAGTCAGTTACAAGGGAACCCCCATAAGGCTATCAGCTGATTTCTCTACAGAAACTTTGCAGGCCAGAAGGCAATGGCAAGATATATTCAAAGTCCTGAAAGGGAAAACCCTGCCTAGGTAGGATACTCTGCCTAGCAAGATCATCATTTAGAATAGAATGAGAGATAAGAATTTCTCAGACAAGCAAAAAGTAAAAGAGTACAGAAATACTAAACCTAACGGAAAAGAAATAATGAAATGTATTCTCTAAATAGAAAAGAAGCAAGAATCTATAGGAAAGGGAAAATCACAATAGGAAAAGAAAATATATAGAAGGACTGAATATCACTTAAATAAGCCAGTACATAGATTAAAAAACAATCAAAAAATTTTGTGACAGTGATTATAAACACAATGAATAGCAAAAGGATAACCATGAAGATGTAAAATGTGGGGGGGGGGGGCGGCAGGAATAAGAAAATGTAGATCTTTCAGAATGTTGTTTGAAGTTACATGATTATCAGTCTAAAGCAAGTAGATATAGTTATGGCTTAACATACTTGAAAACCAGGGTAATCACAGATCAAAAACAGGCAATAGAGTCACAAAAACCTAAAAAAAAGGAACTCAAGCATAATATAAAAGGAAACCATCAAACCACAAAAGGAAAAATGAAAAGAAGGAAGGAACAAAGAAGAACTACAAAATCAACTGGAAAACAAGGTTTAAAATGGCAATAAATACATACTTAACGATAATCACTTTAAACATCAATGGACTAAAGGCTCTGATTGAAACACACAGAGTGGCAGACTGGATAATAAAACAAGAATCTACTGTATGCTGCCTGCAAGAAACCCACTTTAGGGTGAAAGACACACACAGATTCAGTGAGGGGATAGAAAGATATTTCATGCAAATGGAAATGACAGGAAAGTGGGTGTAGCAATACTCCTATCAGGCAAAATAGACTTTAATACAAAGGCCATAAGGAAAAAAATAGAAGGACACTGTATAATGATAAAGGGATCAATACATGAAGAGGATTTTTCATTCATTAACATGTATGCATCCAATATAGGAGCACCTAAATACATAAAGCAAATACTAACATACATAAAGGGAGAAACGGACAGAAATATAATAATAGTAGGAGACTTTAACACCTCACTAACATTAATGGACAGATCTTTTGGACAGAAAATCAGTAAGGCAACAGAGATCCTAAATAACACAATAGTTATTTACTTAATTCATTTCTTCCAGATATTACATCTAAAAAAACCAGAATACACATTCTTATCAAGTGCACATGAAACATGCTCAAGGACAGACCACATATTAGGTCACAAAACAAGCCTTGAAAATTTAAGAGGATAGAAATTATTTCAAGCATATTTTCTAACCACAACTGTATGAAACTAGAAATCAACCACAGAAAGGAAAATTGGAAAAGAACAAACACATGGAGACCAAACATGCTACTAAAAAATCCAATGGATTAACAATAAAACTGAAGAAGAAATCAGAAAATACATCAAGACAATTGATAATGAAAATACAACCTTACAAAACCTATGGAATGTAGCAAAAGCAGTCCTAACAGGAAAATTCATAGTGATCCAGGACTTCTGCAAAAAACAAGAAAAATCTCAAATAAACAACCTAACCTACCACACAAAAGAACTAGAAAAAGAAGACCAAACAAAATGTAAAGTCAGCAGAAGAAAGGAAACAAGATCAAACAGGAAATAAAATAGAGATTAAGAAAAACAACAGAAAAAACTAAATAAAATCAAGATCTTCTTTTTTAAAGGATAAAATCGACAAACCAATAGCCAGGCTCACCAAGAAGAAGAGCGAGGACTCAAATAAAATACAAAAGAGGAGAAATAACAAGCAACACAACAGAAATGCAAAAAATTATAAGAAAATACTATGAACAGTTATATGCCAACAAATCGGACAACCCAGAAGTAATGAAAAGGTTTCCAAAAACATACAGCCTGCCAAAACAGAATCAAGAAGAAACAGATAATTTGAACAGACTGATCACTCCATGTGAAACAGAATCTGGAACAAAAACAAAAACTCCCTGCAAACTGAAGTCCAGGACTGGATGGTTTCACTGGAATTACACCAAACAAACAAAGAAGAACACATACCTATCCTTCTCAAAATCTTCCAAAAACTCAAGAGGAGGGAACACTCCCAAAGTCTTTCTATGAAGCCACCATCACCCTGATAACAAAACCAGACAAAGCCACTACAAAAAAAGAAAATTACAGGCAAATATCTTTCATAAATATACAGGCAGGGGAGAGCTTCAAGATGCCAGAAGAGTAAGACATGGAGATCAGCTTCCTCCCCACAAATACATCAGAAATACATCTACATGTGGAACAACTCCTACAGAACACCTACTGAATGCTTGCAGAAGACCTCAGACCTCCCAAAAGGCAAGAAACTCCCCATGTACCTCGGTATGGCAAAAGAAAAAACAGAGACAAAAGAATAGGGACGGAACCTGCACCAGTGGGAGGCAGCTGTGAAGGAAGAAAGGTTTCCAGACACTAGGAAGCCCCTTCACGGGCGGAGACTGGGGGTGGTGGAGGGGGGAAGCTTCGGAGCCAAGGAAGAGAGCACAGAAACAGGGGTGTGGAGGGCAAAGCAGAGATTCCCGAACAGAGGATCAGTGCCGACCAGCACTCACCAGCCCGAGAGGCTTGTCTGCTACCCCACCGAGGCGAGTGGGGGCTGGGAGCTGAGGCTCGGGCTTCGGAGCTTAGATCCCAGGGAGAGGACTGGGGTTGGTGGCGTGAACACAGCCTGAAGGGGGCTAGTGCGCCACAGCTAGCTGGGAGGGAGTCCGGGAAAAAGTCTGGAGCTGCCGAAGAGGCAAGAGATTTTTTCTTGCTTCTTCGTTTCCTGGTGCGCGAGGAGAGGGGATTAAGAGCGCTGCTTAAAGGAGCTCCAGAGATGGGTGCGAGCCGTGGCAACCAGTGTGGACCCCAGAGACGGGCATGAGACGCTAAGGCTGCTGCTGCAGCCACCAAGAAACCTGTATGCAAGCACAGGTCACTATCCACACCTCCCCTCCCAGGATCCTGTGCAGCCCGCCACTGCCAGGGTCCCGTAATCCAGGGGCAACTTCCCCGGAGAACGCACGGTGCATCTCAGGCTGGTGCAACGTCACATTGGGCTCTGCCACCACAGGCTAACCCCACATTCCGTACCCCTTCCTCCCCATGGCCTGAGCGAGCCAGAGCCCCCAAATCAGCTGCTCCTTTAACACGGTCCTGTCTGAGCGAAGAACAGACACCCTCAGGCAACCTACACACAGAGGTGGGTCCAAATCCAAAGCTGAACCCCAAGAGCTGTGCAAAAAAGAAGAGAAAGGGAAATTTCTCCCAGCAGCCTCAGGAGCAGCGGATTAAATCTCCACAATCAACTTGATGTACTCTGCATCTGTGGAATACCTGAATAGACAACGAATCATCCCAAATTGAGGAGGTGGACTTTGGGAGCAATGATATATATATTTTTTTCCCTTTTTCTCTTTTTGCTCTTGGTGCTCCAGCCAGGCGTCAGGGCTGTGCCTCTGAGGTGGGAGAGCCAAGTTCAGGACATTGGTCCAAAAGAGACCTCCCAGCTCCACGTAATATCAAATGGCGAAAATCACCCAGAGATCTCCATCTCAACGCCAAGACCCAGATCCACTCAACGACCAGCAAGCTACAGTGCTGGATACTCTATGCCAAACAACTAGCAAGACAGGAACACAACCCCACATTAGCAGAGAGGCTTCCTAAAATCATAATAAGGCCACAGACACCCCAAAACACACTAGCAGACGTGGACCTGCCTACCAGAAAGACAAGATCCAGCCTCATCCACCAGAACACAGGCACTAGTCCCCTCCACCAGGAAGCCTACACAACCCACTGAACCAACCTTAGCCACTGGAGGCAGACACCAAAAACAACGGGAACTATGAACCAGCAGCCTAAGAAAAGGAGACCCCAAACACAGTAAATTAAGCAAAATGAGAAGACAGAGAAACACACAGCAGTTGAAGCAGTAAGGTAAAAACCCACCAGACCTAACAAATGAAGAGGAAATAGGCAGTCTACCTGAAAAAGAATTCAGAATAATAATAGTGAAGATGATCCAAAATCATTTAACAAGGACCTAGAAGAACTAAAGAGCAAACAAACAGTGATGAACAGCACAATAAATGAAATAAAAAATTCTCTAGAAGGGATCAAGAGCAGAATGACTGAGGCATAAAAACGGATAAGTGACCTGGAAGATAAAATAGTGGAAATAACTACTACAAAGCAGAATAAAGGAAAAAGAATGAAAAGAATTGAGGACAGTCTGAGAGACCTCTGGGACAACATTAAACGCACCAACATTCAAATTATAGGGGTCCCAGAAGAAGAGAATAAAAAGGGACTGAGAAAATATTTGAAGAGATTATAGTTGAAAACTTCCCTAATATGGGAAAGGAAAGAGTTAATCAAGTCCAGGAAGCACAGAGTCCCATACAGGATAAATCCAAGGAGAAACACGCCAAGACACATATTAATCCAACAATCAAAAATGAAATACAAAGAAAAAGTATTAAAAGCAGCAAGGGAGAAACAACAAATAACATACAAGGGAATCCCCATAAGGTTAACACCCGATATTTCAGCAGAAACTCTGCAAGCCAGAAGAGAGTGGCAGGACATATTTAAAGTGATGAAGGAGAAAAACCTTCAAGCAAGATAGGATCTACCCAGCAAGGACCTTATTCAGATTTGATGGAGAAATTAAAACCTTTACAGAAAAGCAAAAGTTGAGAGAATTCGGTACCACCAAGCCAGCTTTACAACAAATGCTAAAGGAACTCCTCTAGTCAGGAAACACAAGAGAAGGAAAAGACCTACAATAACAAACCCAAAACAATTAAGAAAATGGTAATAGGAACATACATATCGATAATTACCTTAAATATAAATGGATTAAATGCTCCAACCAAAAGACACAGACTGGCTGAATGGATACAAAAACAAGATCTGTATATATGCTGTCTACAAGAGACCCACTTCAGACCTAGGGACCCATACAGACTGAAACCGAAGGGATGGAAAAAGATATTCCATGCAAATGGAAATCAAAAGAAAGTTGGAGTAGCAATTCTCATATCAGACAAAGTAGACTTTAAAACAAAGACTATTACAAGAGACAAAGAAGGACACTACAAAATGATCAAGGGATCAATCCAAGAAGAAGATATAACAATTGTAAATATTTATGCACCCAACACAGGAGCACTGCAATACATAAGGCAAATACTAACAGCCATAAAAGGGGAAATCGACAGTAACACATTCATACTAGGGGACTTTATCACCTCACTTTCTCCAATGGACAGACCATCCAAAATGAATATAAATAAGGAAACACAAGGTTTAAATGATACATTAAACAAGATGGACTTAATTGATATTTATAGGACATTCCATCCAAAAACAACAGAATACACGTTCTTCCCATGTGGCACGGAACATTCTCTAGGATAGATCATATCTTGGGTCACAAATCAAGCCTTGGGAAGTTTAAGAAAATTGAAATCGTATCAAGTATCTTTTCCGACCACAATGCTATGACACTAGATATCAATTACAGGAAAAAGATCTGTAAAAAATACGAACACATGGAGGCTAAACAATATGCTACTTAATAACTAACAGATCACTGAAGAAACCAAAGAGGAAATCAAAAAAATACATAGAAAAAAATGACAATGAAAACACGATGACCCAAAACCTATGGGATGCAGCAAAAGCAGTTCTAAGAGGGAAGTTTATAGCAATACAAGCCCACCTTAAGAAACAAGAAACATCTCAAATAAACAACCTAACCTTACACCTAAAGCAATTAGAAAAAGAAGAACAAAAAAACCCCCAAAGTTAGCAGAAAGAAAGAAATCATAAATATCAGATCAGAAATAAATGAAAAAGAAATGAAAGAAATGATAGCAAAGAACAATTAAACTAAAAGCTGGTTCTTTGAGAAGATAAACAAAATTGATAAACCATTTGCCAGACTCATCAAGAAAAAAAGGGAGAAGATTCAAATCAATAGAAATGAAAAAGGAGAAGTAACATCTGACATTGTAGAAATACAAAGGATCATGAGAGATTACTACAAGCAACTATATGCCAATAAAATGGACAACCTGGAAGAAATGGACAAATTCTTAGACAAGCACAACCTTCTGAGACTGAACCAGGAAGAAAAAGTATGAACAGACCAATCACAAGCACTGAAATTGAGACTGTGATTAAAAATCTTCCAACAAACAAAAGCCCAGGACATGATGGCTTCAAAGGCAAATTCTATCAAACATTTAGAGAAGAGGTAACACCTATCCTTTGCAAACTCTTCCAAAATATAGCAGAGGGAGGAACACTCCCAAAGTCATTCTACGAGGCCACCATCACCCTGATACCAAAACCAGAAAAAGATGTCACAAAGAAAGAAAACAGGCCAATAACACTGATGAACATAGGTGCAAAAATCCTCAACAAAATAGTAGCAAACAGAATCCAACAGCAAATTAAAAGGATCATACACCATGATCAAGTGGAGTTTATCCCAGGAATGCAAGGATTCTTCATTATACGCAAATCAATCAACGTGATACTCATATTAACAAATTGAAGGAGAAAAACCATATGGTCATCTCAATAGATGCAGAGAAAGCTTTTGACAAAATTCAACACCGATTTATGATAAAAACCCTCCAGAAAGTAGGCATAGAGGGAACTTACCTCAACGTAATAAAGGCTATATATGACAAACCCACAGCCAACATCGTCCTCAATGGTGAAAAACTGAAACCATTGCCACTAAGATCAGGAGCAAGATATGGTTGCTCACTCTCACCACTCTTATTCAACATAGTTTTGGAAGTTTTAGCCACAGCAGTCAACGAAGAAAATGAAATAAAAGGAATCCAAATCGGAAAAGAAGTAAAGCTGTCACTGTTTGCAGATGACATGATACTATACATAGAGAATCCTAAAGATGCTACCAGAAAACTACTAGAGGTAATCAATGAATTTGGTAAAGTAGCAGGATACAAAATTAATGCACAAAAATCTCTGGCATTCCTATACATTAATGACGAAAAATCTGAAAGTGAAATTAAGACAACACTCCCATTTACCACTGCAACAAAAAGAATAAAATATCTAGGAATAAACCTACCTAGGGAGACAAAAGACCTGTATGCAGAAAATTATAAGACACTGATGAAAGAAATTAAAGATGATACAAACAGATGGAGAGATATACCATGTTCTTGGATTGGAAGAATCAACATTGTGAAAATGACTCTACTACCCAAAGCAATCTACAGATTCAATGCAATCCCTATCAAACTACCACTGGCATTTTTCACAGAAGTAGAACAAAAAACTTCACAATTTGTATGGAAAAACAAAGACCCCGAATAGCCAAAGCAATCTTGAGAAAGAGAAACGGAGCTGGAGGAATCAGGCTCCCTCACTTCAGACTATATTACATAGCTACAGTAATCAAGGTAGTGTGGTACTGGCACAAAAACAGAAATATAGATCAATGGAACAGGATAGAAAGCCCAGAGGTAAACCCACGTACATATGGTCATCTTATCTTTGATAAAGGAGACAAGAATATACTGTGGAGAAAAGACAGCCTCTTCAATAAGTGTTGCTGGGAAAACTGGACAGCTACATGTAAAAGAATGAAATTAGAACACCATACACAAAAATGAATTCAAAATGGATTAAAGACCTAAATGTAAGGCCAGACACTATCAAACTCTTAGAGAAAACATAGGTAGAACACTCTATGACATAAATCACAGCAAGTTCCTTTTTGACCCACCTCCTAGAAAAATGGAAATAAAAACAAAAATAAACAAATGGGACCTAATGAAACTTCAAAGCTTTTGCACAGCAAAGGAAACCATAGATAAGATGAAAAGACAACCCTTAGAATGGGAGAAAATATTTACAAATGAAGCAACTGACAAAGGATTAATCTCCAAAATTTACAAGCAGCTCATGCAGCTCAATATCAAAAAAATACAAACAACCCAGTCCAAAAATGGGCAGAAGACCTAAACAGACATTTCTCCAAAGAAGATATACAGATTGCCAACAAACACATGAAAGAATGCTCAACATCATTAATCATTAGAGAAATGCAAATCAAAACTACAATGAGATATCATCTCACACTGGTCAGAATGGCCATCATCAAAATATCTACAATGATTGCTGGAGAGGGTGTGGAGAAAAGGGAACCCTTTTGCACTGTTGATGGGTAGGAATGTAAATTGATACAGCCACTATGGAGAACAGTATGGAGATTCCTTAAAAAACTAAAAACAGAACTACCATACAACCCAGCAATCCCGCTACTGGGCACATACCCTGAAAAAACCATAATTCAAAAAAGAATCATGTACCACAATGTTCACTGCAGCTCTATTTACAATAGCCAGGATATGGAGGCAACTAAGTGTCCATTGACAGATGAATGGATAAAGAAGATTTGGCACATATATACAATGGAATATTACTCAGCCATATAAAGAAACGAAATTGAGTTATTTGTAATGAGGTGGATGGACCTAGAGCCTGTCATACAGAGTGAAGTAAGTCAGAAAGAGAAAAACAAATACGGTATGCTAATACATATATATGGAATCTAAAAAACAAACAAAAAATGGTCATGAGGAACGTAGGGGCAAGACGGGAATAAAGACACAGAGCTACTAGAGAATGGACTTGAGGATACAGGGAGGGGGAAGGGTAAGCTGGGACAAAGTGAGAGAGTGGCGTGGACATACATACACTACCAAATGTAAAATAGATAGCTAGCGGGAAGCAGCCACATAGCACAGGGAGATCAGCTCGGTGCTCTGTGACCACCTAGGTGGGTGGGATAGGGAGGGTGGGAGGAAGGGAGACGCAAGAGGGAAGAGATATGTGGATATATGTATATGCATAACTGATTCACTTTGTTTTAAAGCAGAAACTAACCCACCATTGTAAAGCAATTATACTCCAGTAAAGATGTTAAAAAAAAAAATCCTGAAAAAAAATAGAGAGGCAAAAATCCTCAACAAAATATTAGCAAAATGAATCCAAAAACACATAAAAAGGATAATACAACATGATCAAGTTGGAATCATCCCAAGGTCACAAGGATGGTTCAACACATAAAAATCAATGTGATATACCACATCAACAAAAGAAAAGACGAAAACCACATGATCATTTCAAAAATGATAGATGCACAGATAAAATTCAACATCCATTCATGATCAGAACTCTCACCAAAGTGGTGATAGAGGAAACATATCTGAACATAATAAAAGTCGTTTATGGCAAACCTGCAGCCAGTACAATACTCAATGGTGAAAAACTGAGAGCCTTCCTGCTAAATTCCAGAAGAAGATAAGCATGCCCACTCTCAACACTTCTATTCAATATGGCATTGGAAGTTCTAGCTATAGCAATCAGACAAGTAAAAGACATAAAAGGTATCCAAATTGGAAAGGAAGGGGTAAAGATTTCATTACATGCAGATAACATGAAACACTATACAGAAAATCCTCTAGACCCCACACAAAAACTACTAGAACTGATAAGTGAGTTCAGCAAGGTAGCAAGATACAAGATTAACACACAGAAATCTGTTGCATTTCTTTACACGAAAAATGAAATATCAGAAAGACAAAGTTAAAAAAATTCCTGTTTAAAACTGTGTCAAAAAATAAAATACCTAGGAATAAACTTAATCAAGGAAATGAAAGACCTGTACCCTAAGAACAATAAAATGGTGATAAAGGAAACTGACAATGATCAAAAAAACTGAAAGATGTCCCATGCCCTTGGATTGGAAGAATATTGTTAAAATGTCCATACGACCCAAAGCAGTCTACAGATTTAATGTGATCCCTATCAAATTACCCATGACATTTTTCACAGAACTAGAACAAATAATACTAAAATTTATATGGAACCACAAAAGACCCAGAATTGCCAAGGGAATCCTGAGGGAAAAGAATAAGACTGGAGGCATAACCCTCCCAGACTTCAGACAATATTACAAAGCTACAGTAATCAAATCAGCATGGTATTGGCACAAAAAACAGACACACAGATCAATGGAATGGAATAGAGCACCCTGAAACAAATCCACACACCTATGGTCAATTAGTCTTTGACAAAGGATGCAAGAACATACAATGGAGAAAACACAGTCTATTCAGCAATTGGTACTGGGAAAGCTGGACAGCCACATGTAAATCAATGAAGTTAGAATACTCCCTCGCACCATATCCAGAAATAAACTCAAAATGGTTTAAAGACTTAAATATAAGACATGACACCCTAATATTCCTAGAAGAGAATATAGGCAAAACTTTCTCTGACATAAATCATAGCAATATTTTCTTAGATCAGTCTCCCAAGGCAATAGAAATACAGGTAAAATAAACAAATGGTATGTAATCAGACTTAAAAGCTTTCACACAGCAAAGGAAACCATTAACAAAAAAAAACATACAGACTGGGAGAAAATATTTGCAAACTATTCAACCAACATGGGATTAATTTCCAAAATATAAAAACAGCTCATACAAGTCAACAACAACAACAACAACCCAACCAAAAAATGGGCAGGAGACCTAAATAGAGATTTCTCCAAAGAAGATATACGGATGGCCAGTAGGCACATGAAAAGATGCTCAACATCGCTAATTATTAGAGAAATGCAAATCAAAGCTACAATGAGGTATCACCTCACACTGGTCAGAATGGTAATCATTAAAAAGTCTACAAATAACAAATGCTGGAGGTTGTGTGGAGAGAAGGGAACCTCCTACACTGTCGGTGGGAATGTAAATTGGTACAGCCGCCATGGAAAATAGTATAGAGGTTCCTCAAAAAACTAAAAATAGAGCTACCATGTGATCCAGCAATCCCATTCCTGGGCATATAACCAAACAAAATTATAATTCGAAAAGATACATGCACCCCCATGTTCATAGCAGCACTATTTACAATAGCCAAGCAGCACTAATTACAATAACCAAAATGTCCATCAACAGATGAATGGATAAAGATGTGGTGTATATATATACAATGGACTATTATTCAGCCATAAAAAAGGATGAAATAATGCCATTTGCAGCAACATGGAGGCAACCAGAGATTATCATAATAAGTGAAGTCAGAACGAGAAAGACAAATACCATATATGATATCACCTATATGTGGAATCTAAAACACGACACAAATGAACATATGTGCCAAACAGAAACAGACCCACAGATATAGAGAACAGATGTGTGGTTGCCAAGGAAGGGGTGGGGGAGGGAAAGATCGGGAGTTTGGGATTAGCAGATGCAAACTACTATATAGAGGATGGATAAACAACAAGGTCCTACTGTATAGCACAGGAAACTGTATTCAATATCCTGTGATAAACCATAATGGAAACAAATATGAAAAAGAATATATATATGTATAATTGAATTGCTTTGCTGTACAGCAGAAATTAACACAACATTGTAAACCAACTACACTTCCATAAAATTAAAACAAAATTCTACAAATAATAAATGCTCGATAGGGTATGGAGAAAAGAGAATTCTCATACACTGTTGTTATAAAAGTAAACTGGTGCAGCCACTATGGAAAACAGTATGGAGGTTCCTTAAAAAACTAGAGTTGCCATATGATCCAGCAACCCCACTCTTGGGCATATATCCAGGAAAGATGAAAACTCTAAATTGAAAATATACATGCACTGTAATGTTCATAGCAGCACTATTTACAACAGCCAAGACATGGAAGCAACCTAAGTGTCCATCGACAGATGAATGGATAAAGAAGATGTGGCAGGGGGAGGGATAAATTAGGAGTATGGATTAACCGATACACACTACTATACATAAAATAAACAACAAGGATTTACTATATAGCACAGGGAACTACATTCAATATCTTGTAACAGCCTATAATAGAAAAGAATCTGAGAAAGAATATATGTATACATGTATAAATGAGTCACTTCGCTGTACACCTGAAACTAACAGAATATTGTAAATCAACTATACTTCACTTAAAAATATATCATTAGAATGGATTTGTCTTTAAATCTGCTTTGCCAAGAGTCCCTGGTGACTAGTGCAGCGGGAAACATGGTCAGCACCTTCAAAGTGGTGAGATGATCCACAAAAGGAACCAAAGCAGTGGAGACAGGGGCTTGACTCAGAGGTCTCTGGGTAAATAGAAGCTTCACAAAGACTCCCTAGGGAGTTTGGAGGTAGGCTTGGGCAATGTACAACCACTGACATATGACGGGAGTCACACCATTTTCACTGAAATCTCAAAGGAGACGATGACCCAGCTACCATCTTGGTTACAGGTCTGAGAAGTGTTTCCATCCTTTAGGACATTACATGCTCCTGAAGACGTTATTCACTAAATAACACACACCTGGCATCTTCCCTCTCTCCTTCCCTTTCTCCTCTCCACAACTCAAGAAAAAAACAATAATAAGAAAGTGTTGAGGTATGTATGATGTCTTTAAACCATTGAGTGAGATGGAAGGAGGAGAACTTTTCCAACAGTAGCATGGCATTCTAAGTGGGTGCTAGAAGGAGGGACTAAAGTGCAGTGTTTGGCATATTGATAATAGTACAAAATTAGGAACAACCTACATTTCCATCATTATGGGGTGGTTAAGTGAACCACAGTTCATCCATACTATAAAATGTGCTATGCATCATTTCAAAGTAATTTTGGTATATTTGCATGTACTGATATGGAAAGACCTCTAAGACCTATAGCTAAGTTTAACATGCAAGGTGAGGAGCAGTATCTACAATTTCTATGGGAAGAAACCCCACAAAATATAGTTACATATTTGAATATGTAAGTACATTTCCCCTGGGAAGGGCAAGGACTCAGTAAAGACCTGGAGACCAAACCTATTTTGTTTGACAAATTTTAACCATGAGAATATATTCACATAGTGCTTGTATAATTAAGGTAAGTAAGAAATTTAAAGTATATAAAAATGAAAAAAAAAAGCAGTGCGAGGTCAGCACTTCTGGAGGTCACTAGGATTCACACTTAGAAATAAAGACAATGCCGATAATGTAAATGTAGATAAAAGAACCCACCACTCAAAGGTAACCCAGCAATACTGTCTTTCCTCACTTCAGAAAAACCCAGACGGTGGGAAATGTGACTTGATGATACGCACGCACAGCATGTGACCTTTATCCTCCTGGGAAATCTAAAATTTAGGGCCTTGCCATGGGTCCAACATCTGATCGTAAGTCTGCCACAATTACACCCACTTTTAGGTGTGTCATGAAGAAGCAGTCACCTGTTTTCACTCTTATTTTTGACACAACAGAGAGTTTTCAAATAGCCTGTGGGAGGGTCCATAACTGATCTCATCACTGTGAAATTCTCCATGAGGAAAAGTCACTGAAGATGAAACAAATAATGGGTCCCCCTACTGGGTGTGAGGACCACACAGACATGGGCCATATCGCATGCCGCTTACTGGTTCATGTTCTCTATAGCCAGATGTCCGACTTTGATGAAGTTATTCCCTATTTCCTTGTCCTGTGTGAGTCTCCTGATGCCTTTGTCTTCTGTCTTCTATGAATTCCCTCTGTCTCACATCTTCAGTCTCTCTCTTTCCCCTGGGTTCTTTCCTTGTATCAATAACATGCCCAGTCTCAAAGAACACTCCCTCTTCAAGCTACCGCCCTGTGTTGGCGGCTCAGGCTGCTAGAACAAAATAGCACAGATTGGATGGCTTATAAACAACAGAAATTTATTTCTCAGAGTTCTGGAGGTTGGAAGTCCAAAATGAGGGTGCCAGCGGTCAGGTTCTGGTGAAAACTCTTCCAAGTTGCAGATTCTAATTGTATCCTCACACGCCAGAAGGGGCACAGAGCCTCTTTTACAAAGGTGCTCATCCCATTCATGAGGGCTCTGCCCTCATGACCTCATCACCTCCCAAAGGCCCCGTCTCCTAATACCATGACCTTGGGGCTTAGTTTTCAACACACGAATTTTGGGGAGACAAACTTTTAGAGCACAGCATACCACCATTGACTTCCTCTTTTGCTGGCTGATCATCTAGGATGTCCAGCCCCTCTCTTCTTCACCAGTTCATCCATTTGTTCCTCAACCTTCAGAGTCATTTTTTTTAAAATTTATTTATTTATTTATTTTTGACTGCATTGGGTCTTTGTTGCTGCATGTGGGCTTTCTCTAGTTGTGGCAAGCAGGGGTTACTCCTCATTGAGGTGTGCAGGATTCTCATTGCGGTGGCTTCTCTTTTTGCAGAGCACGGGCTCTAGGCTCGTGGACTTCAGCAGTTGTGGCTTGCAGGCTCTAGAGCACAGGCTCAGTAGTTGTGGCGCACGGGCTTAGTTGCTCCGCGGCATGTGGGATCTTCCTGGAACAGGGCTCAAATCCATGTCCCCTGCTTTGGCAGGCGGATTCTTAACCACTGCACCACCAGGGAAGTCCCCAGTCTCATTTCTTGACTGACCACTCTGTCACTTTGACAGAGATCCCCAGAGTCCTTCCTATCACTTAATCGAATGGTTTCTTCTCTGTTGCATAGACAACTGCAGTTTCTGGCCACAGCATCCTTGAAACTTACCTCTCTTTGCTCCTTTGAGATTTCTCTTTCTTGCTTTCCTTCCTCTAATCATTATTTCTCAGTGGCCTTTAGGGGCATCTCATTGGCCTTGTTCTTCCTGCCCTTTCTCCCTCAGATCTTAATCCAACCCCATATTCTCAACTGTTTCCTTTATGATGCTGGCTCCCACATCTACTTCTCTCGTCATCAGCCTGTCTTGGTGTTCCAGGCATACCTGGAATTTCTCCCACAGGTGATATGATTTTGGTATTTAAGACCTGGCCTGCTTAAATCTAGAGTGGGAGTCCTGCTTCTCTGCCTCTTAGGTTCCTAATTTAATTCACTCTCCAGGATCACAGCCATTGTTTCTCTCTCCCCCAGATCACATCAGTAACAACACTCACATTCCTTCATTTGACAAATACCTCTCCTCCCTCTCTACTGCTCTTGGCTCTCACTTGGATCATCACTGCAGCCTCTCAAGTGCTCTCCCTGACTCCCGTACCCCAGTGTGGACATCCCAAGGAACCATCCCCAGGTCTTCAAACCTCAATATCTTCAAGAATAAAGTCTAACCTCCTTAGAATAACACTCAAGACCCTTCACAATTTGCTCCAACTTACCTAAGGGGCATTATTTGTTCCCTAAGAGACTTCTCACTAACACCTATGAATCTAAGAAAATAAAAGCCTCCCTAAAAGTCTCTCTCTGTAGAGACTAGGAGATCCTCTGGAACCTCTAGAACCCAAGATCTCAAAGAATATCTGGAGACTGGGTTTTACCTGCCTCCAGGGATAGGGCAGGAAATAGTGACTTGCCTTATTCACTTTAAGCCCTTTGCTCCCCTGCCACTTCTTCCAGCACAGGCTACCTTGACATCACTTCCTCTCATCAAGTCCTCATCTTTGAAAGGCTCCCCTTTTTTTCCATTGGGGTATAGTTGCTTTACAATGTTGTGTTAGTTTCTGCTGTACAATGAAGTGAATCAGCTATATGTATACATATATCCCCTCCTTCTTAGATCTCCCTCCCACCACAGCCCCCATCCCACCCATCTAGGTCACCATAGAGCACCAAACTGAGTTCCCTGTGCTATACAGCAGGTTCCCACTAGCTATCTATTTTACACATGGTAGCGTATATATGTCAATCCCAATCTCCCAATTCAGCGCCCCTTAACCTTCTGAGTCTCCCACCTGGACTCCTCTCAGTCTCCAAGCAATCATAACCACTTTGATTTTTTTAATTAATTACTTAATTTTTAAAGATTTAATTTTATTTATCTTTGGCTGTGTTGGGTCTTCATTGCTGCACGCGGGCTCTCTCTAGTTGTGGCGAGTGGGGGCTACTCCTTGTTGCGGTGTGTGGGCCTCTCCTTGTGGTGGCTTCTCTTGTTGCAGAGCACGGGCTCTAGGCATGCGGGTTTCAGTAGTTGTGGCGCTCAGGTTTCAGTAGTTGTGGCTCGTGGGCTCTAGAGCCCAGGCTCAGCAGTTGTGGCACATGGGCTTAGTGGCTCCACAGCATGTGGGACCTTCCCAGGCCAGGGATCGAACCCGTGTCCCCTGCATTGGCAGGTGGATTCCTATCCACTGCGCCACCAGGGAAGTCCCAATTAATTTATTTTTATTGAAGTATAGTTGATATACAATATTGTGTTAGTTTCTGGTGTATAGCAAAGTGATTCAGTTATACATTACATATTCTTTTTCATAATCTTTTCCATTAAAGTTTATTACAGGGTAGTGAATTAGTTCCCTGTGCTATACAGTAGGACCTTGATGTTTATCTATTTTACATATAGTAGTTTGTATCTGCTAGTCCCATACCTCTAATTTATCCTCTCCTCCCTTCCCCTTTGGTAACCATAAGTTTGTTTTCTATGTAAATAAGTTCATCTGTATCCTATTTTAGATTCCACATAGAAGTGATATCATATGATATTTGTCTGACTTACTTCACCTAATATGATAATCTCTAAGTCCATCCATGTGCTGCAAATGGCATTATTTCATTCTTTTTTATGACTGAGTAGTATTCCATAGTATATATGCACCACATCTTCTTTATCCATTCACCTGTTCATGGACACTTAGATTGTTTCCATGTCTTGGCTATTGTAAATAGTGCTGCTATGAACACTGGGGTCCTTGTATCTTTTTGAATTATGTTTTTCATCTTTTCTGGATATATGCCCAGTAGTGGGACTGCTGGGTGATATGGTAATTTTATTTTTAGTTTTTTAAGGAACCTCCATACTGTTCTCCATAGTGGCTGTATCAATTTACATTCTCACCAACAGTGCAAGAAGGTTCCCTTTTCTCCACATCCTATCTAGCATTTATCATTTGTAGACTCTTTAATGATGGCCATTCTGACCAGTGTGAGATGATGCCTCATTGTAGTTTTGATCAGCATTTCTCGAATAGTTAACGATGCTGAATGTCTTTTCATGTGCCTATTAAGCATCTGTATGTTTTCTTCGGAGAAATGTCTATTTAGGTCTTCTACTCATTTTTTGATTGGGTTGGGTTTTTTTATTCCTGAATTAGGATGTGCTGTGCCTTATCTCTTGCAAACCTGCAGGAAAGTAGGTCTTCTTCACCAGGGCCACCCTTAACCTTTCTTTTTCCTAGCTCTTGTAATTGGTGACCCCAGACAAGTTATTTCTGCTGCCTGAGCCCTCCGTAATCTCTTCTGTAAGGTGGGAATAATATCTCACCTCACACTGTTGTGAGAATTTACTTACTTAGCTACACGTGGCCGTCCAGCTTTCTTAACACCAGTTACTGAAGAGACTGTATAACCCCTACTGCATGCAGTAGGCAGAGAAAATACATTTTTCCCACTGTCTCCTGATCAAGCACGTTTATTTTTTTAACCAGTAAGGCACTGTCCTAGCTGGTTTTTTTTTTTCCCATGTTCACTCGTTTATTCATTCAATATTTACTGATGACTGTGCATGCCAAGCGTTGTTCTGGGTTCCAGGGATACCTGAGTGAACCACACAGATGGGGCCCCGACTTCACTGAGAGCCTTGGTCCTAGCACAGAGGTGGGGCTAGGTCCTCCTCTAGCTACACTGGAATTAGTCTTTCCCAGGTGTGTGCTCCCAGCTGGCACAACCTGGTTCCATTTCCCCATTTTCTTTTACTTCGATTTCTGGTGTTTTCCTCCAATGCTCATAAGCTTTTGGCAATATATGATTTGGAAGGAAATAACTTGGAAAAACAGACTAAATGCTTAAAGATGCATAAAGGGTTGCAAAAGAACCCCCATGGTGTTTGACAATTACCAATGCTCCAAGAGACACAAGGCTAAGAAATATTCACGTTTAACTAAACCCAGCATTCCTCACCAGCAGAAGTCCTCAGCGCAGATAGCACGAGAGCAGGAGGTGCTTGGATCAAATTGCTGTATTGACAAACTCGCCTTCCTCCACGTTGCTACCAGACAAATTATAGTCAAATGACTCTCAGATTAATTTGTTTTGACTCATTCCTCTGAATCTGCAAGCTGAGGTTCTGCTCTTTCGTGAGTCTCTAGTATGGAGCTCAGTGCAGGTACTAGGTAGCCTATGAGTTCTTCTTTGTCTCCTCCTGGGATGCCCTCAGCTCCTCATAGGCTGGGCCACCATCCTATTTGTTTCTGCATCCTTAACCTGAGCACAGGGCTTGGTACACAGTAGATGCTCAGCACATGTTTGATAAATGAACAAAGGAATGAACAAAGGGATGGAAGGGTGTGAGTGGAGATTTTGGAAGCTTGTTCTCAGCATACAAGCTCTGACAGAGCAGGAGGGGAGAGGCTGGGCTGGGCGGGGGTCGTGACTGCCATCTGAGGGCTGGGGCCCTCCAAGAACTGGGGACCCAGCGTCAGTGTCCCTGCCCTCATGGTGGCACAGGGTCATGTCTGTGTGAGGCCACTCCCCTCCCCCATGGCATAACAGGAGGCCTGCTCTGATCAGCCTGCTTTGGAAAACTGCTTGCACCTGGCCTGGAAGAACACAATTAACAGACGCCGTAAAAATTGACAGATCCCAGTGCGGAGGGCCAAAAATACATTACAATTCCAATCGAACTATAAATAAAGCCGCTAAATTAAATAAATCTCGCACAATTATGGATTAAAACATGTTTAGTGTTAATGGCCTTGCACATGGACCCTGACTCCCGAAATTGTTGCTGAGGCTGCATGGCTGGGGGATTGCATCATAATTAACACCAGGCCATCCTGGGAGGGACTGGCCTGAGGTTCAACTGTGGGCCTTGAGGAAGCGGGGAGGGGACCGACCAGGCCCCTCGCTTTCTGATGCTTCCCTAGCTCCTTCTCGGTGACACTGACTCTTTCCTTGGAAGACTAGGAGCTGGAGATGGCCACTGCTGCACAGCGCCTGACCTTGGACACAGAGGTTTATTCTGGGCCGAGCATTCTGGCTCCCCTGTGTGCTGTGTCCCCCCACAGATCCTTGTGCACCAAGTAAGTGAGTCAACACCAAAAAGGGAATGTTGAAGAAATAGTTCGGCTGTTTGCTCATGCCTATGCTGCTGCCTTGAAGCCCATAAACTGTATGTAATACAATTAACCAGCAATAGTATCGTGCGTTAGAATGTCTCATGTTTTCCTCTAGCAACCCTCCAACTTCAATTTATAGAACCAAGGAGGTTGGTAACATCATGAAGGAGAATTAAAGGTACAAGAGTTCTAGCTACCCCAAACCAAGTCTGAGTCCTAACATTTAGGAACTCTTACAGGAGAAAACCATGGAGCCTGGAGTTTTCACTCAAGACAGATTCTTACCTGTAACTGAAGTTGAACAGAAGGAACAAGGTCACCGGCCCTGCGTAGCCGCTCCCGGGAGCCGGGCGACGCTGTGGCCACTGCCGTCAGGCTGCTTGGGGCCCGCTGCCAGCGCTAGCACTGACTGAGCGCATGCTGGTCTCTGCTTCAGGGTCAGGCCTCCAAACCTGGGCTGATAATAGTACTTATCTCTTGGCCATGAGGGTCTGGCAATAGGAAGCACCTGTGAATGCTTGCTGTTGTTATGATCACCACTGTGGAGTAAGCGAGCCCCGCCCTTACTCACCTGCTCCAAATCTGGAGGGTACGTGCCTCATTCCCCCAGGAGAGGGGCTGCAGGCTTGCCCGACGGGCTTGCGGGAGTGCAGAGGGCACACGCTCCCTTAGGTGACTAGCTTTTACGTATATAAAAATCTATATATAGATAAAGATTTAGTTCAAGGACTTGGCTTATGTGATTGTGCAGGCTGGTTAGACAAGCCTGAAATCCACAGGGCAGGCTGTCAGGAGGGGCAGCTGGAGCGCTGAGGCATGAACTGAAGCTGCAGTCTACAGGTGAAGTTTCTTCTTCAGAGAAACCTCAGTTCTGTTCTTAAAACCTTTCAACTGGTTGAGTCAGGCCCATCTGGATAATCTAGGATAATCTTGCTTAAAGGAAACTGATTGCAGACTTTAATCACATCTACAAAATAACTTCACAGCAATCCCCAGATGAGTGTTTGATTGAATAACTGAGGGCCGAGCCGGCCAAGCTAACGTGTTAAGCGGATCCATCGCACCTGGGGTCGTAAGGGTGACCATGCAGTGAAAAGCCAGGTCTCCTGCCTCCTGCCCTGGCTGATCCTCTCCGCCCTGTGCACTCTCTTCCTTGTCGTGCCTTCCAGTTGTCTGAGGCAAAGGAGACTAGCCTGCGCTGCTACGAGGTCTTCTCCAAAGGCCTCCTCAGAGGGTGACCACAGGAAATTTCGAGACAGCATGATCTCCAGAAGGATGGGTTTTCTCTTGTAATGAACTGCAAAGTATCTGGAAAATAGTGGTTTCATTACGTAAACGACCATATTCAACCTCCAAAAAGAGGAATGAAGGAAGCCTTTCCCTGTGAACCAGGCCCAGAAGATAGACAGAGGCGGGGCTCAGCAGCAGCGTGGATGCACCAGTATGGCTGCTGGGTTGTTTGGGGCTGGAGCCCATCAAGATCATCAGTGCTGGGCCATTCTGATTGTTAAATAGTTTGCCTATCAACACCGGGCAGAGGTTGGACTTCCTTAGGCTGGTGTGGTTTCAGGAGAGTAGCCATTGAAGATACCCCTGACAGCTTAGACAGTCTCTCAGACACAATCCCTTCTGTCAATTCCAACACGGAGGTGAGGAGATGGTCACACCCTGGGGTGGCAAAGATTGTATCATTAGGTTAATGCTGCAGAAATCCTTCTGGAGGGATGCCTGGCCCTAGGGAATCTCACAGCTGACCAAATTACAGAGAGACTGTAAAAGTACATGGAGACTGTTGTTTGCAGAAGTTGGAACTGGAATCAGAAGCATGATAGATGGGGATGTACAGACTATGTAATCCAGCAATGGCTAAGCTCTTCTCATGGGTCAAACAAATCTCTCCGATCTCCCTTCTTCCTTATCTACCCTCTGCTTTCTTTTTCCACCACATCTCTTTGCCTCCGGCTTGAGAAATTTCTCTGCTTTTATGAGCTCAAGTGATTAGACTGGGCCCACCTGGATAATCCAGGCTGCTCTCTCTCTTTTTTAAGGTCAGCTGATTAATAAACTTAACTACATCTGTAAAGCCCCATTCACAGCAGTACCTAGGTTAGTGTTTGATTAAATCATCAGGGGACAGGAATCATAGCTGGCTTTGAAGATGGAGGAAGTGGGGCAGGAGAAAGCCTTCTCTAAAAGCTGAGAACCACCTCTGATGAAAGCCAAAGGAAATGGGGACCTCAGTCCTACAACCTCATGAAATTGAATTCTGCCATGAGCCTGGACGCAGATTTTAACCCAGAGCTTCTGGTGAAGCACACAGCTCTGCCAACTTCTTGATTTTAGCCCCGTGAAACCCTGTTAGACTTCTGACCTGCAGCATCTCCAGATAATAAATTTATGTTGATTTAAGCCACCAAGTTCATGGTAATTTGTTACAGTAGCAATAAGAAAACATATATTCTCTCTTCCCACTTTGGGTTAGATCTATGCTGGTGGCCTCACCCCACCATCTCCCTGAAGAACAATCTGTCTGCTTAAGAAAGACACCTTTTGTTTACTATGAAGAACAGATTGGCTCTTCTCTGTGTCAGCTTAATCCTTACAGAACACGGAACAGACTCGAATAGTGCCTCACCGTGGCCTCTCAACAAAAGCCTCATTTGTGATGAATTCTCTCCCCCCACTAGAAGGCAGAAATGGTTGCATTAAAAATACTGCACCTCTAGCACTATTCACAATAGACAAGACCTGGAAAGAACCCAAATGTCCATCAACAGATGAATGGATAAAGAAGATGTAGTGTATGTCTACAATGGAATATTACTCAGCCATTAAAAAGAATGAAATAATGCCATTTGCAGCAGCATGGATGGGCCTAGAGATTATCGTACTAAGTGAAGTAAGTCAGAAAGAGAAACAAATACCACCTTATGTCCAGCCATCTTCCCTTGGAGAATGAAGGCAAAAAATCACAGGATGGAGCAGCAGGAAAAATGATACTCCTTTAGTTGTACAATGTGGTGTGTGTTTGTGTGTGTGTGTGTGTGTGTGTGTGTATGTGTGTGTGTGTGTCAGGGGTACTCTCTGAAATCCTGATAGCACCTGTGGCCTGAACCACACAGTAGCTTGAACTGTTATTTCTCTTTCTACAACTTACCTCCACAGCAAAATTGTAACATTGCAGATGGGGACCATATCTTCAAAAAGAAACTTCCGGAAAAACTGTTTTACTTGTTTTTATCCTGGTTGCACAGTTCTCCATAGTATGTTTGTTCCATAATATATAGTAGTTAGCTGTTCCTCTACTGAACATTCCAGTTATATTTGTTCCTTGCTATTATATAACACTTCCGTGAGGACCCTTGTACATGAAATTTTGCTGTCTTTTCTCTATTTCCCTAGGAAAGACTTCTGGATTAAGACCAAGAAGTGTAAACACTTGAAAAGAGTTATATATTTCCATGTTGCTCTCCCCCAAATGAGGAACATTTAACCCTCTCACCAGCCATATGTGGAGAATGCCAGGCTTACGTTCTCTAGGGCTATAACTACATTTAACTCGTTGCTGATATGATAGTAGGGAAAACTACAGAAAAGTTATCTCCTTGTGTTGTGTCTTCCTTTTGTAAATTACCAATGAGGTAAATATATATTAAAAATACAGTTATTATCTATTTGTGTTATCTCTTATATTTGTCCATTTAAAAAACTGAGTTCATAGTGTTTCTATCATTTTCAGTGAGTTTTTCATATATCAATGGCAATAACCACTATCTGTCTTTGTTGTAAAATATTTTCCCCAGTTTTACTCATGATGATTTTTGGTGTACAGAAGATAGTTTCAATTTTCTTTCTCTTTAATTTAATTTTTAAAAATTTTATTTTGGGCTGCATTGGATCTTTGTTGCTGCTTGCAGGCTTTCTCTAGTCGCAGCGAGCAGGGGCTACTCTTTGTTGCAGTGTACGGGCTTCTCATTGTGGTGGCTTCTGTTTTTGCAGAGCATGGGCTCCAGGTGCACAGGCTTCAGTAGTTGCAGTGTGTGGGCTCAGTAGTTGTGGCGCACGGGCTTAACTGCTCCACGGCATGTGGGATCTTCCTGGACCAGGGCTCGAACCCATGTCCCCTGCATTGGCAGGCGGATTCTTAACCACTGCACCACCAGGGAAGTTCTCAAATGTTTTAGTTAATTAAATACATAAAAATCAAATTCTTTTGTTAGTTCTTGCATTGCTTTTACATTTAAAATATTCTTTTTTCTCCAGAGATTATTCACTATTTGGTCTCTTTCTGGTTTTTTATAGACCGTTTTTATACCTAACTCTAATCCAACTAGAACTTATTTTGCTTAATGAGAAACTAACTTGAAAACTTTCTCCCCCAAAGCCTTCTCATTTAGGAACTTGATTTATTTTTGCAGTATAGGATTCTTTTTTTTTTCTGATTATAAAAGTAGTATTTGCTTAGTAGAAAATTCAAATAATTAATAAGCAGAAAAACTAGGAAGGGAAGGTCACCTATAATCACCTCCACATTCCAACAGTGCCTGGTGCTAACAGGTTGGTTGTTTTCCTTCCAGATTCTCTTCTATGTATAAACTTAAAAAAAAATAACAATGGCACTATACTGTACACAGGTTCTCATGGCGCCATCGCATAGCTTAACCAGGCACTGATGTCCAAGGCCCTCCAGCCCCAAAGACCCTTCCAAGTTGTTTGCTCCTTCCTTGAATTCACGTGTCTACTCACTCAAGCCAGTTCTTTTGGGAGACTCTGGAGGGTAAAGGATAGAGGCTTGGGGGCAGACAGACCTGCAGTGGAAGCCTTCCTCCCCCTGTTACACCTACACTTCTATGGGCAAGAACTTAACCTTCCTGTTTGGCTTTTCTCCAAAATGAAGGTAAATAGTACTTACTCCACAGAGTTGTTCTGGGGTTTATTTATTTTTCCTGTAAAGCACCTAACACAGTCCCCGACCTGAATGGGCACTCAGCAGATGATGTTATCACTTCCCTCAGCCGCTCCCCCTTTCCAAATGCTGGTCCCTGGGGCTCCTTTGCTTTCCCAGCCACCTTCATCTGGTGATGTCTCCCCACTCTGAGGCTCTTCTTTCTGGGGCATTTATTGCTCCTTATTTCATGTGCTCTCTCCCTTGATGGAGTTCAAGTTCCTTGGGGACATTGTTCCATAAGCCTTTATTTTCCCAAAAGACCAAAGAAGGTCTTTTCACAGGTCAGAACATTATTGCTTTTGGCCAAAGCTATCACAGAACTGACAATCATTGGGTCTTCAAAATACAACATAAGATGAATGTCCAACAAAATCAATGTAGATATTTGAGGGAAAGTAACAATATGTTAGTATTTGTTTCATGGGATAAATCATCAGGCAAATGCACCAGATTTTTCAAGAAGCTTTAGCTCAGTGTTGTTCAAGGGATGTGTGCACATAGAGAGACTTGACTCATTCCATACAGTTGGCAATTTAATTTTTCCTTACGCTTTCAAGAGCTTAGGCTTGTTGGAATCACATGAACATTTCCTGTCGTGGTTCTTAAATGGGGTAATGGAGTCATGGGTGATATTCAACATAGTATAGAAGGCACGTTAGCTCAGGGATCTTACCTGTTAAGTAGACTGGGGAATACACGGTTTCCATGTTCTCTGATGTCTGTTGACATGGTTTGGACGCAATTGCCATCACTTCCCTATCACGTCCAGCCATCCACGTTCACTCAGAATCTGGCTCCAGACTCTACTGTTCTGGGCTCTTTTCTCACCCACCCCTCCCTGCCCCCATGCATTGCCTGTGCCAGCCTGTCTGGACATCCTGCCATTTCCCTCATACCATCTCTTCCTGCTGTTCTTTCTGCTCTCACTCTCCACCCTCATTTCCTGACAAACTTTCCTCCTCCTGCCCCCATCTAATCACAGTTATCTCATCCTTCGAGGTTTATATTCAATTCCTACCACCTCCAGATAAAATTAACTTCCCTCTGGACTGATCTCACAGCACTTTGTCCAGATCCTCACCACCACCCTGACCAGCATCCTCAGTCTTGGCTGCTGTATCCTTCGTATCGTTCTGTCCTCCAAACGCTGGAGTACTTCAAAGCAGAGCCCTTGGTCCCTTTGCATCTCTGCTCCCTCTGTGCTCTCTCCCGAAGTGACTTATCCAGGTATATGATATTAAGTATTACCATCAATACGCAGGTGACTTCCAAGTTTATCTCTTCTGTCTAGAACTCTCGCTGAACTCCAGGCCTGAATACACAGCCACCTCTTCTAATTTTCACTTGGATACTAATAGACATCTCAAACTCAACATGCCCCCACATCATTTCCTGATTTCACCTCCTCAAATCTGCTCCCATCTGAGGAAAAGAAACGAGCATTTACCCATTCGCTCAGGCAAAAAACACGGGCCTCGTCCTTGACTTCTCTCCTTCACATCCCTCATCCATTCCACAAGCAAATCTTTTGGTTCCGGGATCCTCCTACATTTCATCACTCTCTTGACTGCTGAGTCCATCATCTCTTACCCGACTTGCCTCCCAAACTATTCTCAGAAAGCAGCCAGAAGGATCCTGATAAAATGAAAATATGTGACGTCAACTGCCGCCCCTTAAAACTCTCTAATAGCTTCCCATCATACGCAGAGAGAAATCCACAGTCCTTCTTGCCTACAAGACCCTACAGGCTCTGGCCCCCGGCTCTAATTAAACACCCCAAGGACACGCCCCCTCAAGACCTTTGGACTTTGTTTTCTCTGCCTCATTTTACGGTTTTGCTCAAATGCGCCTCCCCAGGGAGACCTTCACTGACCATCCGCATTCAAAGCAGCAGCTCCCCTTCCATCTCCACCACGCTCTCCATCACCTGCCTTATTTTTCTTCATAGCATTTTCCTGAAACTTTACACTCACCTGTGTAACTGTTCATTGTTTGCTGTCCCCACAAGAGTGTGAGATCCCCGAGGGCAGGGACTTTGTCTCTTTTAGTCACTGCTCTGCCGCAGCACCTCAAACAGTACCAGGCACAAAATAGGTCCTCAATATATTTGTTTTATATAAGAATGAATGAAGGAGGCTATATTTCAGTTTGCCCAATATAATAGCCTTTTTCACACTTGCCTGTGTCTTCCCTTTATCCCACCAGCAATTTGGGGAAGAGACCATTTCGCAGTCCTTTGAATGGCCTGCACTATTCCCTAGCCCTTGATCTGTGCTTGTGGACTTGAGGTCAAAAGGCTTATGCGAGCTCATGAGAGGTGAGATTAACTAGGGCTCACCCGGGACTACTCCAATTCTTCCCCTGGCTTTGAACCGTGGGGCTGTCCCTTTAAGAGGAAGAGGCAAATCTGTGGAGAAACCTGCCTCCGGTGGGTTGTCTCAAAAATGACTGAGCCTAGCAAAGCCACGTGCTGACGCTCTCACCTCGTGGGACATAATGGGGCTTCCCTCTGATGAGCAAACAAATGGGCAAAGATTAGCATCTGAGTTCACAGATGGGATAGAGCTGCTGCATCTTCCTCTCTGCTCCAGCTGTGGGTGACTCTGGGTGAAAGCAGAGGAGGAGAGGCGTCAGTCTCGCCACTCTGCGGTGACGGTGGCAGTGCCTGAGTGCTAAGTAGTCCCTCGAAGGAGAAGTGACCACTCATTGTTCAGCGGGAGCCACCCCGGGGATGGAATAGCCATAGAAGCTGCGGGATTGGCTGGCGTGTGGGGAGCACAGTCCCAGGAAAGCTCCCCCAGCCATGTGCCTCCCTCCCTAGCAGCAGAGGGAACAAGGTCCCCCATTTATTTTGCAGTTAACCCCAGTTACCATTTCACTTTTCTCCACCGACCTTGCTCCACCGACTAAACACAAAGCTATAAATCTTAGTCAGGACATCTGGGCATGGGGCACCTAAGCAACCCTGATGCTGATTCCTTAAGAAAACTCATTTCTTGTAACGTGAGGCCTGCTGAGGATGGCCATGTCAACTGATTAGACTTTTTACTCGGCTGTATTGATTCCGCTCTACCCCGATGCGGCCCGTAATGCCGGCTAATGTTATTGACGAGCCATCAGTCTTGTGGAGGAGTGTGGGGTTGCAGCTCTTTCTGAACCACAAAAACCTACTGGTGGACAGTGATGGAGCGAAGGAGGAGACCGTGAGTGGGACTCGTGGGCCAGCTCTGTGCAGGCTGGGATACATTAATGAAAGATGGACGCCCCATGGCCAGAGACAGATGCAGCTCTCCAGAAGCCATTTATTTATGAAAAATTATGAACGCACAGTTGAATCATGGATTTTCATTGCTGTGTATGCCCAACACTCTTTCTTGATTCATATTTTGTTGGAAATGAAGTGCTCTGGTTGCGGGTGGAGGCGGGAGGGCAGGGGGACAGCTTCAGGCAGGAACCCTGAAATACTTCCTCTCTCTCTTCCCTCTAACCCACTGGCTGTCCTCCGTTCCTAGCGCCATGTGTCCAAGCCGGGCCCAGCACTGTCTCCAGAGGGAGTTCCATTCTGATCTGTTCTCAGAAGGGTCCAAGCTTTCAACCTCCTATGTCTGCAAATCAATTACTCTTTCAAAGGAGCTCGCCCTCAAGGGCCAGCAAAGTTGGAGCCTACTGACTCTGGTGTGCTGGTTTGGGAAGGAGACCTTTGATGGGGTGTTAAAACAGGTAAGAGGAAACGGAGCACAAACACTCCCCACTTTTCAAGCTCCTTACACATCAGATCCTAATTCTTATCTGCAGGAAATTTCCTATGCTGCCTATAGGCTTCTGTAACAAAATACCACAGACTGGGTGGCTTAAACCATGGACATCTCTCACAGTTCCGGGAAGTCCAAGATCAAGGTGCCAGCAGGTTCAGTGTTTGGTGATGGCTCTTTTCTCAGTTTGCAGACAGCAGCCTTCTTGCTGCGCCCTCATGTGGCAGAGGGAGAGTGAGTTCTGGTCTCTTCCTCTCCTTATAAGGGCACTAATCCTGTCATGGGAGGGTTCCACCTTAAAAAAAAAAAAAAAAAGAAGAAGGTGAAAAGGCTCCCCCACCAACCCACCCCTGGCTCCTTCAAAGTGAGGAGACTACCTTTTCTCTTCAGCTCATCACCTTCCCCCACCCCTCAGAGTTGCTCTGGCTAGAAGGGAAACCTCAGTGACTACTTAGTACTGTCTCCTGCTGCGTTTATCTATAGTAATGAATCCAATACAAATCCCAGTACATCGATGGTGAAAAATATAACTTATGGGGCTGATATCAGGCTTTTGCTCTTTGTGTTGGTACTAGGAGGGCAGAGTCATGAATTGGATCAGTCCTATGAAAGCTTGAGTGCAGAACTTCCAGAGTCTTAGGCTGAGTGAAGTCAGTTGTGGGATTATTTCTAGCAGGGCTGCTGGGGAAGCAAATGATCAAACCAGGTGTTCCAGCAGTTTTGCTGTGGGAGGCTTCAGCACCCCCTCCCTTTGGTCTTCCCAGCACCTCTTTCATCCCTGCCTCACACTGCTTTTCACGTGTTTGTCTTCCCACTACCCTGTAAACCCCTTGGGAGCCAGGACTGCATCACGGCAACTTTGAATCTTAGTACATGATAGGCACTCCATCAATGTTTGCAAGATGGATGAAGATCCCTATTTCATTACTAAGTTTCGGTCTTTCCCAGAGACTATAACCTCCAGCTACTGGCTGCCCATCTCTTCTTAAAAAGCTGGTTGGTCTAAATGATCCTTATGTGGAAAATACGTGTTCACTGGTGATTTTTAAAATTTTAGTAAAGCAGTAGAACTCTTTGCTCCCCAACAAGACCTAACCTGAACCCCCAAAGTATAAAACAAATCAAAGTGGAGCTAGTTTGGAGGAGAAGAAATGGAATGGTAGCCAGAAGAGGCAGTCAGGGATGAAGCAAACTTTATCCTTCAGCTCTAGTCACCTGTGCATGTCTGAAGGCACAGTCGCCAGGGGCAGTGGATGTGGAGGGACTAAAGATGCATGGAGGGCGTCACCCCATCCCTGAGCCTCCTCATTCCTGTCACACACGCACAGGCACACTCACTCACACAGTCGCATTGAGGAAGGACTGAAAACAGCAACATTTGATTTTGACACCTCAGAGGGTGATCTTTGCCTGATGGCCCTTTCTTTCCCTAGACGGTAGGAGTGTCACAGATGTCACTGCTCTGTATCCCCTCCAAGCTGGTCTCCTGTATTGACCTGAACCTTTTAGAGCAGCTGCTCCTCTGTGCTAGTGGCTTTGTGAATAGTTATCAGTTATCATCTGGGTGACCTTAGGAAATTTACTTACCCTTCTGTTTCTCATTTCCTTCCAGTAGAGAATGGGGAGCATAATACTACTTGTGTCGGGGGTTTGTTGAGAGGATTAAATGACTTAATGGATGTAGATGTTTGGAATTGTGCCTGGCACAAAGTAAGCACTGAAATCCTGTTCGATGTTATTTCATCCCTACAGCAGCCCTGCAAGGTAGATGTTTTTTTAGATGAGGAAACTGAGACTTGAGGACAAACAGTTTACCCAGAGTCCCTCAGCTACCAAGTATCAGAGCAGAGATCGCTTCCAGCCACACTGCCTCTGGTCTGCTGATACTTCTGAGTCTTCGGAATGATCTCAAGTGAATGGTACCTGCTGGGCTCATTGCCTGGAGTCTGCGGTCTCTGAGAGGGAAGTCACTGACACCTGTGTTTTCATACTCTGAACGTTTGATCCCTTCAGACTGAGTCTCACTGGTCACCACTGTGAGGTCAAGTGCAAGGCTGGCATCAGGCTTTCAGGGAAGCCTACAGGTCGTAACTTTCACCGCTGAGGTTGGGTGGGCCGTACAGAGCTTGGTGGCCTTGGGGGACATGCCCCGTTCTTACGGGAAGGGATTTTGAAAATAGATATAGTCAATATGTACCATTAATAGGAACTGCAGAGGCTGCCATATTCTTCAAGGTAATGACCTTCCCGAGGGTGAGGAGGGTGACTGCTTAATCACCTCCTGTGGACTCATGGGCACATTTGTCTTTAATCAGTCTTTTTCTTTAAGCTAATGGTAGCAAAACTAAGATCTTTCCAACTTGGATTTTTTTTTCTTTTGAAAGTAATTTTTTCCTACTGCATACACACACAGAAAGAGGAATATTTAGGAAATCGTTAAGATATTGTTATTTTTGCATTGAGGACTTCGGGATAACTGGGGGAGTAATCCGAGCATAAATGTTTAAATGTTGGTGTGCCGGCCCTGGAGATGATTACCCTTCTTAACACACACTTCTCCATTCAGTACTGGCAAAATCGATGTAGCCCCTGCCTTTAGATAGTTCCTGTAACCAGATAAAGGCCCACAGTCTACACCAGGAGATGTTTACAGTGAGTGGCAAGGTAGTGCTAAGAGAAATCTGGGAACATAAGGACTAAGCAAAGGTCATCGGTGGTGGTCAGAGTGAGTCTAGAAGTTGACTGGAGTTGGAGAACCATTGCTGCCAGGGAAAAAGAGGGTACAGACCAGTCACAATCACTGCCTTGGAAACAACTACTGTAAAAGACATCTCTTGGGCTACAGCTACTGACAATTCATTCACGTGGGCATTTTCAAAGTATTCATGGAGTGTCTTTTATGGACATGGCCTCACTGGGATTGGTGAACGAAGATGATTCCATCCCTATCCTCCAGCCTTGGGGAAATGAGACCTGAATGCCTGAAATCACTCAATAACCCCGAAGACAGAGTTTATGTCTGACTGGGGCTGGGGGCGGTCTGGGAAGGGAGAGGTCAGTTTGTGATGATCCAGGGATGAATGCGGAGGCCCTGATAGCAGTGATGGCAGGGGAAATGCAAAGAAACCCTTAGGGGATGAACCCCTACATCTGAGGGACCTGGAAATGAGAGAGAGGGCTCAGGTCACTGGTGAATCCAGATTGCGAACTGAATTCCTCAAACACCATCGTACCACTGAGAGAAATACAGATGGTGAGTGGGAAAGCGGATTGGGCTGGGGCCAAATCATGGCATTTGAGACTTCTTGGTTGGATGTGGTCGTAAGATGACAAGTGGAGACATCCTGCAGGCAGCTCTAGATCAGAGAGTTGCTGACACGGGGTCACTGAAGGAAACAGTCCCGTGCCTTAGAATAAGCACACCAAGGGCAGAGATGAAGAGCCTTCAGAGAGGTAGGAGAACGGGGGAAGTGAGGCACCGGGGAACCAAAGAAAAGGTTTGGAAGGGAGAGTGTGTTCAATGCAGACACATAATTCTGAGAGGTCTGAAGGATTAAGGATCAGGGAATAGCCATTTGGTTTGGAGGTCAGGGTTTTTCTGAGGACCTTTGAGAGAGCATTTTCAGTAGCACCAGGAGGTGGCAACCAGTTAGAGAGAAGGGCTTAGGGAGGGAATGGGAGAGGAGGAGGTTATCTCTGCAGACATAACCATTTCTAGATCCAAAGGTTTGAAACGGAAAAGGAATTATGAACTATGATGCAGGCTAAACAGGTCAGTGGGGTCAAGGTTAAGCCTCTTCAAGTTGGCCGAGTGCTGTGTATTCACGTCAGATGGATGTGACCAGAGGAACACGAGAGAGGGAAGACCAAGAGTGGGCAAAGGTGAGCCAGGGAGAAAATGCTTTCAAGAGTTAGGGTGGATGACCTGAGGGATGACCTCAGCAAAGACAAGAAGACATCTAGATTATAGGGACGAGTGTGAGGATGACTGATAGAGGAGAGGTAGGAGGCAGGAGGATGGAATTTCTTGTACCAAGTGACTTTCTCAAAAGTAGGAGATCAAAGAGCTGCTGGCAGGAAATTCAAAAGGTGAGGGGTGACCACTGGGGGTGCAAGACAGGGTGCTTCCAGGGTCCCCCCCAAAATAGTCATCAGAGCGACCACTCACCTCCTTTCTCATCTGCCCAGGAAGTCTGAGTACCTTCCTGAAGCATCTATGGGCCCACTTGGCAAGAGAGGTTGGAAGCAGCTGAAGTAGCTTTTCTCAGCTTGACGGAGAGGATCAAAGCAGAGGTTGGCGAGGGTGTCCCGGGAGGAGAGGGGGTGTCTGCAAAAATGGAGGCATTTTCAGAGTGGGAGGCTCCATGCACCACCACAGACTCAGTCTAGGCAAAGAGCTGAACAGCATCATAGGTGGGGAGGCCCAAGAGGTGGGGAGTGAGACTGTTCAGAGAACTGTGAGCTTCTTCACATCAGTGAGCTTAAGCTTCGGTCTAGCAAAGCCCTGTGTCTAGTAACCCATGGGTCCCTGGGACCAACCCCGGGAGCCTGTGGTGGAGACAAGGTAGTTGATCCTAATGGGAGCCAGTGCTTAATAATAATAATAGTAGCTAAGACTTTTGGAGTACACTGCTTTAAGCCCTTTACATATACCTCACTGAACGTACTAACGACCCAGTGAGGTAAGTCCCATTCCTCTCCTGTCCTTCAGATGAGGAAATGGGGGCACCACGACATTAAATGACTTGCTCAAGGATCCATAACCCATCCCTGAATCTACGGTCTGGACCCGGCAGTCTGACGTCTCTCGGGTGGCAACGGCAACATCGTGATCTCAAAGCTCGTGCTGAATGTCTATGCTGGGCAGGGTGCTATGCTAAGTGGTGAAAACCAAAAGAGGTGGGTGAGTTCGGCTGGGCCTCAGTGGTTAGCAGGTTATAGCAGGGGCACTACCATCACTATGAAATAGTAACTAATGTCTTTCCCAGGATTTCCTGTTTTCTTTTATGTCACGTACCCCCTGCCCCACACTGATTACTTGAATAAAAGAATACACAAATGAAGAGACGGATTTAAATAAGTGGATAATTACCTTTCATTCCTGGCCTATTAAATGTGTTGGATTCATCAGTTTTCTGAAACAAAACAGAGCAGTACAGTTACTACCAGTAAAAACCGGACTGAATTGTGTTCCTCCTAGCCTGTCTTCCTCCGTGAGCAGCCAACTTCCATCATTGTCTCCGGACTCAAGGGCCAATGCAGTTCAATGCCTGCGGTCGGTGGTCCAGGCAGGAAGGACTCAGCAGTGCCTCAGCTCAGTCAGACTCGACTTCGGGTCTGATACTAAGTCCTCTGGATTGTTCTGACACAGGTCTTCTGTCCCACTGTGTTCTTCACTGTACCTGCCTCCGTGCCCTAGTTCTGGCCTTCACCATCTCTGATTTGTGCTATCGTAGCAGTCTTTGAACAGACAGACAAGGGGGCTTTCGAGTTAGATGGATCTAAGTGTGATCTTGGCTCTACTATTTATTTGCAGTTCAACCCTGGGGCAAATGTCTGGATTCCTTTGACTTCAGTTTCCTTATCTGCACAATCTGCAGAACAATAGTTGGCCTCAAAGGTGTGTGAGGATGACTTGAGAGTGATCACATTAAGTGTCTAGTACAGGGTCATCTCAGATGCTATTATAATTCATGGATATTACTGTTAGATCTCACCTCCAAATCAGCCTAATATATCAATGCCAGATTAATTTTCCCCAAATACAATTTTGATCATGTCACTTCCTATCCTTCTGCAAATGCCGCGGTTGCCAATAGAGAAAAATCTGTTTGTAAGGGGAGTTACTTACCTCATTTTTCCTATCTCGATGCCAGAATCTTGACGACAAGAGGCGGGTAGCTCCTACTTAGCCCACTCTTGTTGTAAAAATACCTGGAGAAGTTCTTGAATTTATAAAGACAATTACTAGGGTTTGTTAATCATGGTTGAACCCACCCAAAGGGATGAGACCAACATAAGTTTCAGTGTATGGTTACGTTATGCATTCTTACATGATGGGATAATAATTTTTGGAAATGTCAACAGAATTTTCTCTCCATTATAATTTCTCTGGCTCTTTGCCCCCTTCAATTAGGCTAGTCTCTCTGTATTCATTCCCTCAGGAAAGAATGTGATAGGGGAAGGAAGAGAAACGCGGAACCTCTTCTTGGCTTTGAGTGCCAAACGCTGAGGCCCTGTGGGGAAAGAAAGAACTAGTTGACAAAAGGTAGAGGAGAAATTCAGGATTAAGAGCAAGATTTTCCTGCCTGTACCCTATTAGAAAAGTCCCTGGGATTAGGGAAATAGAGGAAAGGGTAAGTGATGGAGGAGATCTGCAAGCGGAGGGGGGAGGTGTACCTCAGCTACCCTCACCCTCCATCCATGCAGTCAGCCTACCCGCTGGTCCTCAACGGCCCAACCAGGGCCCTGCTGCCTCTTCTTCCTGCCATCTACCTAGGAATTCCCTTCCAGCATGTCCGTGACCAGCCCACAGGGAGGATGCTCTCTGTACTCTGAGACTTTGCTCCAACCCACTTGACTAATTCTGTGTGAACTGTCCTTAAGCTCTCCTCTAGGCTAACAGGGGTCCAGACAGATCCTGTTACAACTGTGTATTACTAACCAAATCACACACAGCTGGGCTCTGACTCATTAACTAAAGATGTCTCTATTCCAGTCAGACATGAATGTATTCTCCTCCAAAGAGTGAAGCTATGATAGAGAGAAGGCAGGGAGGGAGTGGGGTTATTTTTGAGATGGGGACCCTGCTTGGTATATCTTGAAAGTGATGCCACAGAGGTGTTAATACAGAAGGTAAACTTCTGATATGATAGAAAGAGGTTCTTGCCCCTTCCTTTCTGGCTTGGGACCTTCTCTCTAGTGCCAATCTCTGGGTTGGAACTTCCACAGGGAGGCTGGGTGCTAGGAACAGAGCCAGATCCAGTTACCTGGGAGAGGCTGTTGGTGGGTTCAGACAGCCTGTGAGGCTTTCTGTGGTAGACTGTTCCATCAGTGCCCCCCCCCACCATGAACCATGCCTCCCTGTGGGGTCCCCTCTCCTACGCACTCTGGGCTGGGCCTTGTGACTTGCTTGGCCAGTGAGACGTTAGCAAGCAGGATGCAAGCAGAGAGCCTTGCCTAACGGGGCTCAGGCTCTTGGGACCTCCCTCTTGGAAACCAGCTACTATTTGGTAAGGAAGACAAGGTAGACTACCAGAGGAAGAGAGAAAACTAAGGCACGGTAGCTCTCAGCCAGCACCAGTTACTAGACATGCGGGTGACACCGTCATGGACATTTCCCCAGCTGAATCCAGCAGCCTAAGGGATCCCAGCACATACACATGCAACAGAGTTGAGCCATCCTCCCTGAGCCCTCCCCAAGTTACAGAATATGAGCAAATAATGGCTGTTGTCATCTCAAGCCTCTAAGTTTGGGGTAGTGATTTGTGCAGCAGAAGGTAATAGACATTCTTTCTAGGGGATGCTTTCCCTTCGAATTGCAGGGACTTTCCACAAGACAGGGACCTTGTTCATTTTGATCACTATATCCTCAGCCCCTAACAGACCATAACAGATGTCCAGTAAATATCTGTGGAATTCATGACACGAAATCAAGCACACAGCATCTATACTGCATTAAGATGCTCTTTTTTCCTGACTAGTTCTCCCCCTTTTAAACAATGAGCCTTGAAGCTTCCATTTATTGTAAATGAATGGCTGGCAAATTTCTAAATATATATGTAACAGTTTGTTAAGTGGGACTTTGACTACTGTCTGTGGAATTTTGGTTCACCGAAAGCTGAGACCAATGAGTGACAAGTACCCTTGCATTCCAGAGACTGGTGCTACATACATTTGCTACACATGCTGGGATGACTAAAGTCTTTTCTGGTACCTTGTTTCGTTCTTTACTTTCAGCCTACATGGAGAGTCACTAGACAATTGTGATTAGGGGCCAGAAGCTGGAGCCAGACAGCCTGGGTTCAAATCCCCACTGGGCCACGTACCAGCTGTGAGACTCCGGCCAAGTTACTTAACCTCTCTGTACTTCCATTTGCTCATCTGTAAAATGTGGGTGATGATAGCATCTACCTCATAGGGGTGCTGTGAGGATTAAATGAGTGCCTGTACAGAGACTGGGCAGTGCGATATATAGAACCTGGAGAACAGTGCCCAGCTCATTGCAAGGGCCTGTATCAACTATCACGAGTATCATCACAGTGAAGGAAAATCTTTTCGAGGAAAACTGGCTGCATTTCCTGGTGGGTGAACCCCAAGTTTGGGGTTGTTTGCCAGAGGGGAACTGACATCTCACATGTCGCCCTGCCCCACCCTCCAGCTGAATGACTATTGAACTGAAGAAATCTCTTGACCCTTCCTGAGCTGTGGGAGTGGACACAGTGAGAGAATTTTTTAGAAGACGTAACCTGTCCCCTTGGCAATCGGAGGCACCAAGACTGGAAAAGTCCTAAGGGGAAAGGCTGGCAGAGTGAGGAGGAAGGGCTGAGGCAGATGTGGTGCACAGCTCCAGGCTTTGAGGGGTGAGCACGCTAAGTTTCCCACCAGCTAAGTGGACACTGTGGACAGCCTTATGAGTAGAGCCCCCTCGATTGTGCCATGCCCAAGAGGATAGCCTTTTCAGTGGCATGTGAGCCTCCCGGGGAGAGGTGAAGAGGAGGTGACACCTGGGAGCCTGAGGCCTGAGCTGGGGAAGGAGAGGAGCTTTGAACTGGATGAGACATTGAAGTTTTTAAAAATTAAAAAAAAAAAAGGTTTTGTTATTGTATGGCAAGACTACTTATTCTACTAATTGTGAGTTTCTAAAAGCCAAGAATAAATTTTTATTCCTTGTTATCTGCCGTAGAACCTGTGCCACATGGCACAATGCCTTGCACATAACATACAAGCAAATATTTAAATGGAAAAAAATGACATTCCAGGGACTTTAAAAAATATATAAATTCCTGAAGTTTTAATATTAAAGTTGGCTGTACTTTATCAATTTCTGAGAATGAGACTTTTCTAATGCCTAAAGGGGACTGGCAATGTTCTGGGCTCCCTGAGGTACCATCCTGGGAAGACGGGTGCAAAATGAGTAGGCAGAAAGGAGATGGTTGAAAAAAATAAGGCTGTCGCTGCAATATATTCAGTTACATTGACATCATCTCATTTTATCCTCACAACAGCGCTGAGAGGTAAATTGCCCCAGTCCCACTTTACAGAGGCTTAGTAATGTTGACTAAGTCGCCCCTGGTGCCACATAAGGAGGTGGCAGACCCGGAGTTCAGGCCCTGACTTCTCTGACCTCAAGGCAGAAGCTCTTAAACACTCCTTGAGGCAGACATTGCCTCGCGATGCTTGCATCCCCAGTGCTTGGCGCTGGCCCCAGCATCCAGGAAGTCCTCTACCGACGCGTGAATGAATACATTCTCTCCATCAGCAACCTAGCTCTGCCCTCACCCAGCCAAAGTCCCCTATGGATAGGCAACACAGGATTCTCTGGGGCAAACAGACTGGGCTCATTGCTCTGGCAGACTAGGGGAGAGCTGCTGTGTTTCGCTGTAGCTGGTCTTGGGTTCTTCTGATGCACCTCCCACCCCTCCAAACAGAAAAACGTCTCCTGGAGGAGAGATGGTAGCAGACATTGTGCCAGACTCAGGGCTCAGGCTGCAGGAAGGAAACCCGGCCTCAGCCATCTTTCCAGAAGGTTTCACCAGAACGAAATTATCTGGTGTCAGGAAATGTCCCCAACAGCCGAAAAGACTTGATAAACTGGCAAATATGCCTGTGTCTCTCTCCCTTTTCCCTCCATCCAATGACTGCGTGAGACGGATGATGGACAAGGCTTCCAGGCTGGTGCTTCGGGGGCTGATGATGTGGTGTTTTTAATCTACATCTTGCACAGGCAGCTGACTGCACCGGTGGAAGGAAGGCAGGTCCAGGGTGAATAACCCTGAACAGAGATGGGCCAGGATTCCCAGCACGCTTGGCTTGGGTGTGTTCCGTACTTACATCTGACCGTGGGCGTGTCTGATGTTCTGGGAATTCATATCATTGCAAATAAAAGCTCAAAGCCACACACTGAGAAGATGTCTCAGGAGGTTTGGAAAAACTGTTCAATTTCCCCCGAGCTGCCCGTAGAGCAACTCCTCCCTAATTTCATTTGCTGTTCACAAAGGATTTTCACAGATATCCTTTCATTAGATCCTCATAACAACCCCCAGAATGGATGGGAAAATATTACTGTTCTTATTTTGCAGAGTTCCCAGAGCCTCACTAAGATGGAAACACTTGCCTGGGGTCAAACAGCCACGGGCGATGATGGTGCTTCACCCAATTCTGGCTCTGTTCGCCTCTCCACTCCCTACCCCGGGCCAGCCCTGGCCACCGGTTCCCAAGCTCCAGCCTGGGCCAGGACCTGGAGCCGCATTTGCTCAGAAAGGGAGGTCAGGTACCTGTGAAAGTTGTGTGTGGGGTTTGCTCCCACGATGTCACTATCTCAAGCTCCCATTCTGGTAGAACTTAGTCTTTTCCAGCATCTCTGACCCAGCAATTCCACTTCTTGAAATTCATTTTTAGATAGCATTCGAATCTGGTCACAAACATAGATGTCTAAGGTGTTCATCATCATGGTGTCATTCATAAAATGGACGCATTGCAAATAGCCTGAATATCCAAGGAGTCCAGTTATATAAACTTAGACATATTGGATCAAGGGAACATTGTCAGTTCTTAACAAGCCACCCAGTATTGATAGAAGGACACTGAATGACATGGTAAGTTGTTCATGGTCCTTTGTTAAATAAAAAAACAGGTTACGATGTTTCACGATGGTCCCATTTTTGTTTTAACAAATATTTATATCACTGCAAATTAACAAATACCCAGAAAGCTATACACCAAAATGATAATGGTGGCTATTTCTGGTTGACAAGATCATGGATGATTTTTATTTCTTTTCGTTGATTATCTATGTTTTTAAAGTTTTAAAGTACTCTACATTCAACGTGAATTCATGTTCCAGTGAATAGCCATCTGGGATTTCCCCCTGCAGCTTTCGGGGATTACCCTCAAAACTTTCAGGCCCAACGTGTTAGTGCACGGCTCCCCCAAACTTCCCATTCCCCCCTCTTATTTCGCGACATCTCGGCGCTTACAGGAGTTTCCTCGGTCTCCTGGCTGCTCCGCCAGTTGCTGGGCTGCACCCCTGTACTTGCCCGGCCTCAAGACCAAAGAAAGGGCCCGGAGTCAGCAACAGGGCCATTAGTGGTTTAATGGGAGGATGAGTTAACATGTCTGAAGCAAGGTCCTGGAGCAACACCCCACAGGGTGTGGCCAGCAGGACAGGGTGGCGGTCTTTGCTCCTGGTGGGGAGAGGGAGGTTATATGGGGAACTGACATCAGGTTGACTCATCAGTTTCTAGGAAGACCAGCAGAGGGGCACGTCCCTCACCACCCGTTTGATAAGCTAACAGGTAAAGATATTCTGATCTAAAGGTGAGTACAATTATTAGCTGGGGCCGGGGCAAGTATGTAGGAAGGTCTGTCCTGTGAGTATAGGGTGTAAGTGAAGCAGGTGCTGGTGGCGCGGGGGATGTACAGGGAGCAAGAGAACAGTTATCCTGGGGGGCCTGACCATACACACGCTTTATCTAACTTAATCTTCAACACCATTCTGCAAGGGAAGCATTTCGATTTCTGTAGACTGAGGTTTAGAGAGGTTAAATAACTTGGTTAAGGGTGTGCAGCTAATTAGTGGTGGAGTTGGGGGTTAGACACAGGTCTGCCTGAGTACTCTGCCCCTGTTTCAAGCCCTGATTGCCTTTCACCACGGCTGACCATGAATGCCTTCATTTTCCAAGGACTCATCCCAGGGGCTTGAATGGCTTCCAGTGCCTGCCCTGGTTGGAATTTAAGCCTGGTGTCGACTTGAGGAGGTGGCTGAATTGCCAGGAACAAACCTGAAGACCTGATTTCCTGAGCTCTCCATCACCTGGGGGAACCCAAGAGGATGAAAAGACACAGTGACCTACCTACACTGTACTGTGCATGGGCAGTCAACTTTCCCCACCTGCTTCCCATGTGCAAAGTGTCTGGATCACGTACTGCTATGGGTGAGGACTAATCCATTCCAGGGAATCCTGCAGGAGTGGAGTAGAGAGACCTTTTGCAGCAAAAGGAATTTTCGAGTTGGCATTTAAAAATTTGAAATCAAAGGAATGCATAAAGGAAACAAAAGCCAAAAACAAAATAAAAGTCCACTCATCGGCTGAGCTCTGGGTATCAAATATTCTCTTTGTATTGTGCAGAGGGAGGCATTGTGCATCTGGGGCTGGAGTTTTCAGTTGGCCATGCAGATAATGCTCCTGGGCACTCCCTTTAAAAACTAAATCAACACTATTTTTTTTTTTTTGCAGGTACGCGGGCCTCTCACTGTTGTGGCCTCTCCCGTTGTGAAGCACAGGCTCCGGACGCGCAGGCTCAGCGGCCATGGCTCACGGGCCCAGCCGCTCCGCGGCATGTGGGATCTTCCCAGACCGGGGCACGAACCGTGTCCCCTGCATCGGCAGGCGGACTCTCAACCACTGCGCCACCAGGGAAGCCCTCAACACTATTTTAATTTGTGTTCCCTGCTTCCTCATTCACAGTGGAGGGGATGGTGCGAGGCTGAGCAACGAGCATATTACTCTTACAAGTTAACTTAACATGCAATATGCAGGGGATTACTCTGGGCTCACTCAATACCACAACCCAGGGCTTTATAGAATTCTATTGATCTTAGCTAAAGCGGTTGAATTTTTTTTTGCTTTAATTTTCCTTCCTTATTTGCTCATTAAGTTGAGGTGAGGAAGAGGCGGGGGACTGATGACTAGTCACCATCCCTGGATTTAAGGCTGGTTTGACAGACCAGGAAGATGGTCTGGCCTCGCCCACTGGCAGCAGTGGCATGGAGTGGGGGGTGACTGTAGGGAAAAGGGGTGTAGAGTGTCCAGGCCCCCATGGAGTTTCTCTGCTGCAAATACTCATAGAATAAGGACCCTTCGTGCACAACACGGAGGGAAAACCAGAGAGTGAATCTGACGTGGATACGACCCACAGGGAACTTACCTTCTAGTAGCAGAGAGAAGCATATTAATCCACGATAGGACACAGGTGTGCCAGGACAATCGCAGGCCATATTCATTTTTGCTGTTAGGGGAGGCACGAAAGAATGAAAATGTAATTTCTGCCACTCACCCCTGAAATGTTTGACTCCAGGGGAGTCCCCACATAGGGTCACTGGGGACTTGAGAGGACTTGGACAGTAGGGGGAGTCGTGGCTGGAGCTCGGGCAAGTGCGGGAGGTGAGGGGGAATGGCTAAGGCTGATGGTCTGAGGGTAGAAGCTTTGCCCGGCTTCCTTGCTGTCCTTCCTGGGCCGTGTGGCAGCACTTCTGAAAGGGCAGCCCATGGCTCTCTGGATAGATTATTAGGCTCTCATGCTTTGGGAACCTGGGTAGGGGAGCAAGCTGTGGCTGCAGTGTGCCCTGCACAGTGCACCTCTGGAGCCTGCCCGCTGCAGCAGGGCCAGCTTGTGGCAAGGACTGCTGCTGAACTGTGGTACCCTATAGTAGGAGGAGCCACGGTGATGGTGGCGACCACCAAAGATGGAGAACCAGGCCCATCTAATTTCCTTGAGTCCTAAAATCCTTGTAGGACCCAACACAGAATAGGAGGGAAGCCTAATAATAATAATAATGAATGGCATCCATTGAGCTTTACTCTGTGATGCACTGTGCTAAGTTTTCTACATACATTACTTTAATGAATCCCCACAAAATCGCTCTGAAATAGGTTCCATTCTTATCTCCCCCCCCCCTTTTTTTTTTTTTTTTTTTTACGGTACACGGGCTCCTCACTGCTGTGGCCTCTCCCATTGCGGAGCACAGGCTCCGGACGCACAGGCTCAGTGGCCATGGCTCACGGGTCCAGCCGCTCCGCGGCATGTGGGATCTTCCCGGACCGGGGCACGAACCCATGTCCCCCGCATCGGCAGGCGGACTCCCAACCTCTGCGCCACCAGGGAAGCCCTCAAACAGCTTATTTCTCATGGAAAAAAGTTGCTTTTTTGAGGGGTGGTGCTGTGAATGGACAAGTGAACATGCAAAACAGAAGTAAGGAGTTTCTTGCCGGCAGGGTGACCAAAACTTCAGCATATATCTGGAGACAGTGGGCAGTTCCATTGACTGTGGCATGGAATTGGAAAGTAGTAGGAGATAAGATAGGAAATGAAGGTTGTGTTCAGATTGTAAAGGGTTAAGGGTACTGGACTCTATGCTGAAGGTCAAGGTGGCAAAAGGGTTTCATCTCACGTGCTGTATGTGATTGGCAGTGGCTCCCTGGACTGCTCTGTGTGCAGGATACACAGAGTCAACGGGAAAGAGAGGTGGATCATGTAGCAGCATCCGCCATGTGCTGACATTCAACAAAAGACTCTGAGAGGACAGTGAGGTTGGGCCTTGGTGGGGTGATCCATGCCCCAAATTCTTACTAAACATCTGGTCATTCTGAGGTCCAGAGACTGATTCTTTCATGGTGTCAATTATTTCTATCCCCCCCACCCCCATACCAGTTTTATTGGAAATGCCTGGAAATAGTGAAACCAAATATATTTGGGGGTAGCTAGAGAGCTCTCACTGAATATGCTTCTCATCTGGAACTGCTGAGTCTGATCCAATGTGCAGAACCCTGCATGGGACTCCAGACCACCGAGTTCTGGGCTGAGCTCTGCCAGTAGCAGCTGGGGTGTTTTAGGCTCACACCTGGATCTCTCTGAAGTTGTCCTACATCACAGAGTTTTTGTGGGGTGAAAAGGAAGTAATATTTGAAAATACCATGGCAAAGAGAACACACTCTCCTGCTTAAACACTGTATTTTATCAAATAAAATAATGCCATTGTTTGTAAGATATCCTATCACTTTATGCATCATTGAGAAAGAAAAAAAAATACTGCAACTACAGTACCCCATCCGGTGTCAATTATATTCTGTTATCAGGGATGTTAAACTGCTGGAAAAACAGCATTTTAGAATCAATGAACATTGTGACAAAGACCAGCTCCCAGTGACTCACTCCCATCTAAACAAGTTAAAAATGCATTTGCTTGGGTTACAGACTAGTTCATTAAAGCATTCATTTCCACGTTACCTAGCACAAAAATCTGGACTCCCATTCTTACTTGGTAACTGAAGTTGAAGAAATAAGATTCTTAAGGGAAGACTGCCCCAATTTACAATGACTTATGAAAACACCAGTTTGACTGTTGGTCCAGATATAACTGGCTCTGAATCATATAAATTGTCAAAAGCCTTGATTAAACACTTGCTAGAAATATGTTAAGGTCAGGGAGCCCTGTGATTCTGTGTGTGACACAGAAAAGCTGTGTTAGATGTCAGCTTGGGGCTGGAAATTGTAGAACGTGAGGCCCAAGCTGATGCTCAGAAGCCTGGAATTCACCCTCTTCTCTGTTTTATTATCTGTATAATTCTTGAGAATAAGCTATGTGAACACAAACTATCTCCTAACCAAGCAGGCCCCCTCTGGGGAACGTGTACAAAATGCTCCCAGGGGAGCTTCAGGACAACCTGCTTGCTTGTGTTTATTCAAACTTGGGGAAAGAGTTTTGAAGAAAGGTAGGAGCACGAACTAGTCAAGACATGTTGGTTGCAAAGTGGTGGAAACTCAACTTGAACTGGCCTCAGGGGAATTATAAAAGGTCTGAAAGATGCCTGGAGACCTGGAGACACGACGCTGCCAGGACAACTACTCTGTCTTTGCCTCTCTCCATCTTTCATCTCCTCCTATGCAGACCAGCTACCTCCACTGGGCTGACAGCTCCCCGGGTCCGTATTTACAACTTTACCACCAAAGGGGGCCTGAAATTCTTTCTTTAGCTCTAGTTTGAAACATCCCAGGGAAGAATCCTGATTGGCCCAGTTTGAATCAGGTACCACTCTTAGAGGAATCAACTGGGGTCAAGGGGCTAGAGTACTATGGTTTTTGACCCCGACTACAGATACAGGATTTGAGAGAGGAGAAGGACCAATGTCTTAAATGGGATGGGCTGTATCCCAGAAGAAGGGAAGGGTTCTGGCAGACAAATGATAGATGCATCTCAATTACCATATTTATTCTTGCAAAAGCCCTTTCATTGCCTGATATGAAGAAGAAAAGTCGTTTGAGGTTGAGCTAACAACAAAGCCATCTTATCATCATAACAGGCCCATTTAATCCGTTAATCAATAATGGGACCTCCACAAAACCGTATCTGCTGCCTTGGTGAGGGCTAACATGCCATTCTACGGACAACATACCCTGAAAGGCAATGTGTGTCCTCACTGCAGAAATTCCGAACCTTCAAAACACTGTTATTGGAGAACTTAGTCAAGTCCTGTCTGTCCAACTGCATTTGTACTTTGTAGAAGAGTGCGATGAACTATAATGCTCAGAAAGACTAATTCCCCTACTTTAACCTACAGACAGCCCTTCAAAGCTTCTTCAGAAGCCCAGTTACTTGTGTGCCCTTGACCAAAGACTTAGCCTCCTCTTCTCATACGAAACAACCTATGAAGCTTATTGCTGTGATCAATGATGCTGCAGAAGATGGAGTCTATTACTTTACAAGGATTCTCAGGACAGCTACTTGATTGGTCTCAGCACCAGGAGTGGCTAGGTTGCTTTCCTGAACAACTTTCCTGGTTTATTTTTACGTTACAGACACTAAATCCCAAGGCCTTTCACGTTTCCCTCCTAGTGGTGGCTGCTAGGAAGCTCAGGGCAAGTTTACAACCCACCTGTAGTTCAAATTTGAATCCTCAGTGGCAGGTGTTTAGTGTACAAACTTACCTCTTGACTCCATCCTACTTCCTTGACCTTATTTTCCCTTTGCCTCATATTTTAAAACTTACATGAGAGTTATTTAATCTTGTAACAACATTTCCATCTTTATAAGCCAGTTAAATTTTTTTAAGATTAAGGCGGGGATATGAGTAATTATTTGACCTTGAGCTCAAAGGTTTTGAAGCCTCTCAGGCAGAAACATCTCAGTGGACTGTGCCAGTGAGTGTGTATAGTGTCACTCCTTCTGGAACACAGCTCATATCTTGGGGACATCCTTATGTTGTCCCTTTGCAGGGGTTTCTAAACTCATCCACCCATATTTTGGTTACAAGTTATATTGTGAATTTATTGATTTTTCTTCATAACATGTTTGGCCACAAAAACAGAATATTTGACGTTATTTTGTGTTTCTTTCCAAGACCTGGGAGGTAGATTCACTTCCTCGTGGTGATGAAGTCCAAAAGAGAATTCAACTTCTTCTCCTACAATATTATTCTATGTTTTAAAAATATCTTCAAGGCTTCACAAGTCTGTAATTGCTGAGAGGTTTGTAGTTAACAACAAATCTCAAATATTTAGGCTTAGAAATTAAAAATTCCAACAATAATAACAAAGATAAAACGATTATTATCTGCAATAAATGATCCATAGCGATCGCTTTTAGAATACTGGATAAGCGACTTGCACTTCCATGATGGGGAGTGGGGTTGAGAGACTGAAGAACTCAGTCAGATGTAAGGGTGGGAAAGTGGATAACCTAGAGGAGCCACTCATTTCTCAACTGGGAAACAAGGGAAACGCTCCTCTGGGATGCTGGCAGCTCTTTCCAGTCATCTGCTGCACGGTCCTGCACTTCTCTTCCGGGAACCGCTACGGGCTCATATCCAAGGTGCACATCCGCACCAGCCCTGGTTTTCTGAAGCTTCTCCATGACACTGTAAGCGAGGCAAACGTTTTCAATGTGATCTGTATCATGTACTTTTTTGTGCAAGTTCGTATTTTGGTTGAAATGACAACCATAAATATTTAACATTCTAAAAGCTGTGGCTTTCCAGCCCCAACTGTCTGATGGGAGACAACGCTGCATGCATTAATTTACAACCCACTTTCATTTCAAGCTGGTCAATAATATTTCATAAGGTAGGAAACCAGACGGCATGATTGCGGTGGAGAGACAAAAAGAGCAGAGAGTGGTTTAAAGACCTAAGACCAAATTCTAAGAGGGAGGAAAGAAACTGTTTTCTGTTTGGGACTCTCTTTTTTTTTTTTTCTTAATCTGGACAACCTTTTCTTTTTCCCAAACTGAAGAAATTAACAGTATCATTTTAAGACGAAGAAGTGAAAGATCTCCTTCTTGACTCTTCCCTTCCCCACACTCACGCACCTGGACACACTCACACACATGCACACATACACAGAGCAGAGGATGTCCTAATGAGTGGCGGTGCCCTTCTGCTCAAGGACCAACAGAAAGAGGGAGGCCTCTGCCCACCACAGCTGGACACAGTGTGTCCGTGCATTTGACCCAGTTGAACAAAGGTGCTATTTTGAAAAATGACCCTCGCTTGACATTTACATGATACCAAGTGATCTATTTGAATGTCATTATTTAAGCGATTGCTTTTCCAGCTTGCAGGCAGTCTAATTCTCATCAATTTCACCTTTAATTTAGAAGAGAAATGATAACCAATGGAGGGAAGAAAAAGAAGAAAAAACAACCCACAACAGAGGCCTGTGTCATTATGTTCCAGAGTGGTTTTTCATTCAAAGTGTTTTCCGTAAATGAGACTTTGAATAAACCCCACACTGACAAGTAAAAGGTTGAGTAGAAATAAATTCTTCCTTTTTAGCTGGGACTGTAGAAAAAAGGTTACTAATAAAATATTCTAGTTATGAAAGCCCTGCAATAGGATCTGTTAAAATACATAAATTGAAATTCAATCCCATGAAAGCAATTGTTATATATCTATATGCTGATGTGTGAACCAACCACTTTGACTGTGTATAATTCAGTGGCTATTGATTTTTTATTTTATATGTGTAATAACATGCTCCTAAGTTCAAAAGAATCAAAACATCAATGTTCAGTGATTTTCACCTTCAAAGACCAGTACCAATGCAACTAATGAAAGCTCAGGCGTCACTGCCCAGTGTCCCAGGTGAGGTCCAGGTGCTGAAAGCAGAGCTCAAGGCTAGCAGTCCAGAGCAAAGCGCCCTGTGGGATTGACTCCTCTCTGCTTCCTTTCCTCCTGAAATGAATGGCTCACTCCAGGGCAATGGCAGCAGAAGCAGCGAAGGAACAAAGCGAAGTCATGTGTGCACAGTTAGGACAAAGATGGACTCCAGTCTGGGCCTCGAGTCTGGGCCACTGTTGGGTCTGGACTATGCTAGGGCCAAATGCCCCTGAATCTCCATTTTGCATTCAAAGAACTGGTAGTGAGAATTTGTTTGGTGGTGAATGACTAAAAAAACTAGTTAGATAATGAAGAAAATGCATTGTGTATATAACTGAACAGTCTAGTATTGACACTATGTCAGACTTGATCCAATGGCTCAGATAATGTCACCCAGGACCTGCTTCTCTCTTTCTCACTGGTTAGCCTTTGGTGGCATTGGCTTCCTCCTCAAACTGCTCAGAGTGGCCTCCTCAGCAGCTGCAGCTTCTCGTCTTGTGGTAACAAAATTACTCTAGCTGTGTCCAACTTCACACCCTCGTATCTCTCCTCAAGGAGAAAGGAGAGGGTTTTCCTCAAGCTCCCACAAGTCATAGGAATCTCTCTTCTATTCCTGTTCCTGGGGAGACAGAATATGCTGCTTGGCCTAAGCCAATCAGAGCCTTCCTTGGAACAGGGAGTGTGGTCATTCCACATCCAATGGGAACAGAAGAGAACAGAGAGGCGTACGTGCCTAAGAGGAAAATCAAGTTACCTTTGAATGGTGGGGGCAATGGAGCCTTGGATGTAAACAACAATTGTTCACTCCAACAACTTGTAGCTTCTTGTTTAGCTATGCCTTTTACTACACATCTTGATTTTATTTTCTTTTGCCACAAAGTCACCTGAGGAAGTCAATGGGTGACATCAGTTCTGGTTGCAGGCTGGATTAAGGCTCAGATGATCCTTTGATCTCCATCTCCAAGTCCTGGTTCATTTTCTCCAAAGCAAGGGGCTGGCACTGACGGCCGACACCTGGCACACAGGCCACCATGTTCCCCTCTTGGTCCTATGGCAGACATCATCCATCAATCACAGGACTTCTGTGCAGTCCAGATGTGGCCCCAGAGACCTACTTAAAACAGCCCGCTGGACAGCCCCTGCAAATGTATTGGTGTCAACAAGAGAGATCAAGTGTATTTGCCATCCCTGGAACGCATCGTACTCTGATGACTCAAACTACCAATGCACTTCACTCATATACTAAGAGCACTCACAAACACGTACTCACACTTTTGTATACCTCAGTGTTTCTCAAACTGTGGTTTTCAGATCTTTTGCATCAGAATCCCCTTGTGTCCATATTAAAAATACATATTCTGGAGATCCACTCTGAAGCTGTGGAATCAGAATATTCTCAAAATAACAGTTTTAAATACTCAATAAGCTACTACACACAGTAGAATAAGGAGCTTCATTCCTACTAGGTCTCTGAGATACTGGCTCATTCTTTGTGAATTCTTGTTTAGCTATGCCTTTTACTACCATTTATGGAGTAGTAGTAGCAGTTTATGGAGCTACTATGTGTAGGCTCTGGGCTAGTCTCTGTGAATTAGATGAGGATGGTGCAAATAAAGAGCTCCTAGACTTTCTCTGTGAAACATAAGTGATGCTCTGAGGTAAGGGTTAATTGCAACAAGAAAGGACCAGGGCTTTGGGAACTCAGAGACAGACAAGATCACTTCTACATGAGGGAGCCAGAAAGAGAGAATGTCATGTGTTGATGAAAGAAATCGAAGAAGACACAAACAGATGGAAAGATATACGATGTTCTTGGATTGGAAGAACTGATATTGTCAAAATGACTATACTACCCAAGGCAATCTACAGATTCAACGTAATCCCTAACAAATTACCAATGGCATTTTTCACAGAATTAGAACAAAAAAAAATCTTAAAATTTGTATGGAGAGAAAAAAGAGCCCAAATAGCCAAAACAATCTTGAGAGAGAAAAATGGAGCTGGAGGAAATCAGTCTGCCTGACTTTAGACTATACTACAAAGCTACAGTCATCAAAATAGCATGGTACTGGCACAAAAAACAGAAACATAGATCAATGGAACAGGATAGAAAGCCCAGAAATAAACCCACTCACCTATGGTCAATTAATCTATGACAAAGGAGGTAAGACTACGCAATGGAGAAAAGACAGCCTCCACAATAAATGGTGCTGGGAAAACTGAACAGCTACATGTAAAAAAATGAAATTAGAATATTCTTTAATACCATACACAAAAATAAACTCAAAATGGATTAATGACCTAAATGTAAAACCAGATACTATAAAACTCTTAGAGGAAAACATAGGCAGAACACTCTTTGACATGAAACACAGCAATATCTTTTCTGAGCTGTCTCCTAGAGTAATGGAAGTAAAGCCAAAAATAAACCAATGGGACCTAATTAAACTCAAAAGCTTTTGCACAGCAAAGGAAACCATAAACAAAATGAAGACAACTCACAGAATGGGAGAAAATATTTGCAAACGATGCAACTGATGGGATTAGTCTCCAAAATTTACAAACAGCTAATGCAGCTCAATATCAAAAAAATAAACAACCCAATCAAAAAATGGGCAGAAGACCTAAATAGACATTTCTCCAAAGAAGACATACAGATGGCCAAGAGGCACATGAAAAGATGCTCAACATCACTAATTATTAGAGAAATGCAAATCAAAACTACAATGAGGTATCACCTTACACCAGTCAGAATGGCCATCATCAAAAAATCTATAAACAATTAATGCTGGAGAGGGTGTGGAGAAAAGGGAACCCTCTTGCACTGTTGGTGGGAATGTAAATTGATACAGCCACTATGGAGAACAGTGTGGAGGTTCCTTAAAAAACTAAAAATAGAATTACCATATGACCCAGCCATCCCACTCCTGGGCATACATATATATATATATCCGGAGAAAAACATGGTTCAAAAGGATACACGTACCCCAGTGCTCAATGCAGCGCTGTTTACAATATCCAAGACATGGAAGTAACCTAAATGGCCATCTACAGATGAATGGATAAAGAAGATGTGGTACATACATTCAATGGAATATTTCTCAACCATTAAAAAGAATGAAATAATGTCATTTGCAGCAACATGGATGGACCTGGAGATTATCATACTAAGTAAGTCAGTCAGAGAAAGACAAATATCATGTGATATCACTTATATGCAGAATCTTAAAAAAAAATGATACAAACGAACTTATTTACAAAACAGAACAGACTTGCAGACTTAGATAACAAACTTATGGTTATGGGGGAGGGCGGAGGATGGGTTGGGGAGAGGGATAGAGTGTGAGTTTGGGATTGACATGTACATACTGCTATATTTAAAATACCAACAGATAACCAACAAGGACCTACTGTAGAGCACAGGGAACTCTGCTCAATATTCTGTAATAACCTAAATGGGAAAAGAATTTGAAAAAGAATAGATATGTGTATAACTGAATCACTTTCCAGTATACCTGAAACTAATGCAACATTGTTAATCGACTATGCTCCAATATAAAATAAAAATTAAAAAAGAGAGAGAGAGAATATCATAGATGAGTTGGCCCTGGAGCCTTTGTCAGGTAGGAATAATTGCGGCCCAGGATGAGGAAAGATAAGACTTATGGGAGGAAAAAATGGCACTGGTTGGAGGTGAGAATGTGCAGTAAGGGATCATGAAGAGAGAGTCATTAATTCAATCAGAGGTAGGAATGGGGATCTGAGGAAAGAAGTTAGAAAGACAGGATTAAATTTTCATTACATAGGGTTTTGCAGCTCTGGCTCCAGTGTTTAGACTTTATTTTGCAGGCAATGGGGAAGCATTTTGAGCAAGAGAGTGGCATGGTACTAAGTTATGTTTGAGGATCGGGAAATGAGGTAGGAGGAAGGAATAGAGTGGGAGAGGCTGGAGGCTTACAGGTGGTGGAATGTTACTATAATTGTACAGGTGAGAGGTTGGGGGTCCGAACTGGAATCTTGGCAGTGGAAATGGAGGGGAACAGATGTGAGAGACTTTAAGGAAGGAGAGCCATTGACCTTGTTTTGATAGCTTGCCCAGACTATCAAAGGTGTATTAGTCAGGATGTGCTGGGCCATGCTGCAAAAACAAATGACTCTTGAAATCTCAGTATACAACGTAACAAAGTTTTACTTGCTTATGTTGCATATCCCAGACTGGTTGGTAGGGGCCTCTGCTACACTCAATCCCTCAGGAACCCAGGTTGAAAGAGGCTCTGTTCTATTTTTCTGTACCACTTGAAGCATGTGCCTTCTGAATGCTAAAGAAGAGGAAGAGAGAGAGGAATGGAGGAGGCACAAAGACCTTCAACTGACTTGATTCAGAAGTGATCAGCATCACATCTCCTCACAGTCTACTGTCTTGAACTAATCACATGGTCCTAATATAACTGTAAAGGAGGTTGGGAAAAGTAGGGAAGCACATGGAATATTTGGTGGCCTCACTTTTTCAGCTATACTAGGGTAATGTCAGGATTTCACCAAAAGTCAGAAATTAAGAAATCATATACTTGAGTTGCCCCTAAGAACATAGAGGTAAATTGGTAAGAGGAGAGACTGGAGAATAAATTTTGTAATTCACCCAGTCACTTGTAGGAGCAGTAGGATTTCCGGCATATGGGAGGTGGTATGCCTTGAACCTGACTGGTTCTGTGTTAGTTGTTAGGAGTTAGTCAAAGGAGTGCCTGACTGTGATTACCTGTAGTAGTGAACACACGTCACATAAGACAAATAGACACCCAGTTCATGTGCACGTGTGTATGTACCACCATCCCCCGCCCCACACACACCCCTGGGTTTTAATGAACACATTTTCACGTAAAACAAAAACAAAACCCCCAATTCCAAATCTGTTTATCTTTTTCAACGACCTCAGAAATACAAGTATTTTAACGGGGTAAGAAGACGTCTGACAATCCCCAATACAGTAAGTCCCCTCCATACGAATGAGTTCCATTCTGAGAGTGTTCGTAAGTTCAATTTGTCTGTAAGTCCTACAAAGTTAGCCAAGCTACCCAACTAACACAACCGGCTATACAGTGTTGTACTGTAATAGGTTTATAATACTTTTCACACAAATAATACATAACAAACACAAAAAGTAAAGAAAACATTTTTAATCTTACAGTACAGTACCTGGAAAAGTACAGTGTACAGTACAACAGCTGGCATACAGGGGCTGGCATCGAGTGAACAGGCAAGAAGAGTCACTGACTGGAGGAGGAAGAGGAGGCGGGAGATGGTGGAGCTGAAGGATCGTCAGCAATAGGGGATGGAGGGCAGGCTGCAGTTTCACTCACGCCTGACGTTGATGGCACAGGTTCTGGTTCCTTGCTGGATTCAATTCTATCTACCCTCTTGAGAAAACGATCCAGTGGAGTCTGGGTAGTAGCTCTTTTTTTCTCATCATAGAGGACACGGGAGCACTGGATTGCATTCTGAACAGCCGCTGCAACCTTCGTGCACCGTTCTACGTCTGGGTCCCGTGCCTCAAAAACTAACAGTGCCTCTTCAAATAAAGAAAACCCCCTTGCCGTTTCCTGCATCGTGAATCTCTTTGGTTCTTCAGTTACTTTTTCTTCCTCTTGTCTCTCTTTGTCCTTTCTCTGGGCCTCCAGTTCCATCAGGTCTTCATTAGTAATCTCCTTGTGTTGCACAGCAAGGAGTTCAATGAAGTCGTCCTCTTGCAGATCTAGCTTGAAATAAAGATACTGTACTACTGAACTCTATACAGTACTATAAAGTACACAGAAGCACAACCACTTGTAGAGGATGCATGCGTGTGACAATGTATGCCAGACATATGAACTAACTTACGTGACTGGACATGCGAACACATGTTCACATCTTTGAAAGTTCACAACTTGAAGGTTTGTATGTGGGGGACTTACTGTAACTCTTTTCTCTGGGAAAATTCTAAGACAAAAAAAAAAAAAACCTTCCTAAGTCTACAATGCCCTTCTCTCCAAAAGAATCATGGCTATTGTCAAGCAGACACATTCACGCAGGCGACAAATATTTACCACGTGCTCACCAAGTCCCAGGCATTCTTTTAGGCCCCAGGGGATGCCACCTTTTTGGAGGTTACATTCAACTGGGTAGAAACACAAGTAGTCAGCACACAGCTGGAACTTTAACTAGGATTTCATACTCCAAATCCCTTGCATGAACATGTCGTGTTAAAGAGTAGCTTGTTCTCCAAATGAATCTTCCAGCTTTCTTTATCTCCTAAAGCACTAGCTCCTTCCCAATCCCCTTTTAAAAACACTGATCAGCCCAGTAGCACGCTGAACTGTGCTGCTATGAGGGAGATAGAGACAGAAAAATGCTCTCTTCTTGCTATCAGAGGGGCTTCCGATCTACTTCTTGGGTGCCAATCTATCTTTATCTGATGTGTCCCCTGAATTCCCATCACTGATCTTTGTTTTAACAAAATTTCAGGGCAATGCAAGAGCATCTGAGCCACCGTGATTGCGCCACGGCCGGGAAAGAAAAAGCCTCTTTTTGCCCAACCTTATGGAGGGTAGGGAGATGTTCAGAAACAGAATGCGCTCCCGACAGAACTGTCCTGTTCCTCTCCTAAATGTGCTTCCAGGATAAATCCAATGCCATCTTCTCTTTGCTCTTGGGGACAGCGGGTCCACCAGAAAATACTTGGAATCACTGGTGCAGAAAATAGAAGTCTCTCTGGGAATAAAATGCTTCTGATCCCAGTCTTTTTATGCCCCCAAGAAAAGAAAAAGGTCCATGTGAAAACCCCTCTTGGGGTTTCCCAACCAGTTAAACATGAGGGAGAGAAAGAAAAGAGGAGAACATTCTAAATAAAAGCAACGTCTTTGAAAAACTTCAAAGAAACATTTCTCCTGTTCAGAAGTCAAGAGCACATCTGGCTGGTGGTGAAAAGAGAAGTGGTGTCATCTGGGCAGAAATATTCTCTTCAAACATGTCCTTTAAGAAAAGCAAGAAAGGAGAGCCCAAGAGATTGAGAGGAGAGAAAAAATGCAAAGAGGGAAGGGACGTTAAAGAGGAAAAAGAAAAAAGAAATTAAAAAACCCTCCTAAATCTTGTAATGTTTTAGGGGGGCTTTATTAGAACGAAACTTGAGTGCCATACAGAGCTGTGCTCCGGTATTGATGGCCTTTATTCAAAGAGCCATCACCCTGTAAACTCACTTTAACAACTCCCTTCAGATGAAATATAAAAATTAAGGACATTTACAACACAGCTTAGTAGCAGATGTAGTCGTCCTGTTGGGGCTTAGATCAAATAGTGATGTAAACCCCAGCAGGATAACAGGTCTTACAAAAAAGTCCTTAACAACAGCCCCCAAAAATCTTGGAAATCTTACAAAACATGTTTCCCATTCTCTCCCAACCTCAAGGGTCCCCCTTCCTTCCCCCAACCCTCCCCTGAACTGCTAGACTCCTTTTCCATCGTCATCCTTGTCTGGAGTTCTTATGAGTCACTCTATACTTAGCAACGGGACCAAAGAAAAATCTGGTTGGGCTTCTGGTTATCTTCTCCAACTAGTCATCTTCCCCCATCACTACCTGTGGGAGCACCAGGGTGAGGGATGTGCCCAGCAGTCTGGGAAACGAACTGAAATGTACGTATAGCTCAAATGGGGACTGAGGTCTGACCTTCGCCTTGGTCACATCCCCATTCGCCTCTCTTCCTCCTACAACTCTCATTTATGCTCCCAGAGGATCCTCAAAGGAGGTTTCCAATTTGATGTGAAGGTTGGATTACTCAATAAGGTGGGAAACATTTATGTCTCTAACAGTGTAACAAATGCGGGTGAAGGCCTTTCCCCAACTCTACCCTGTCCAAAGATTTTCTCCAGGATTTATTCTGGGAACTATCTCCGTCTATCCACCCACTCCATGCACTCACTCAGTATTTCAACAGGTATATCTGTGTGCCTATGACATGCCAGGCATATGGCAGTGCTGGAGGCATGGACATGGCCGTGCTGTTGGTTATGGTCCTCTTTGCTTTTGAGTTGACACGTCTGGGAACTGGCTTTGGAAAGAGAAAGAGTTTAGGGGAGGAAAGTGGAGAGGGGTATGAGTAAGCGCTCTCTGAGAATTTCTGGTTGCTAGGTCCAGTTTTGCTGTCACCCTAGCTTTTACAAATGAAGCCAGTGACCTCTCTTGTCCACATGGTGTATGGGAAAAGAGTCAAGTAGCCCTGCAGGCCCAAGGTCTTGTTCCTGGATTGTTTTTCTGGCAGATGATCATTTAGCCAATAATTTGGGAGTGGTGGTATTAGATGTTTGGCCATAATGTGGCCCTTGGACCAGACAGAGGCCAAGAGGCTGGAAAAAAGGGAAGACTCGAAAGGGCCTTCATGAACAAGGGAGCAAGTCCTGACCCTGTAATGAGCTCTATTCTGAGGGCAGGTCAGGGCCCTGCTTCACTGGGAGCAACCCGATAAAAAACCAAAATAAAATGTTATCACCTCAGCTGGCCAAGCCAAGGCCAGTGAGAAAATTGTCCTAGGAAGCCCTGAAAGCAGAAAATAAGAGGCTGGTTTAAATGTCACATGGAGCTTAAGAAGGTTGGAGAGGGGCTTCCCTGGTGGCGCAGTGGTTAAGAATCCGCCTGCCAATGCAGGGGACACGGGTTCAAGCCCCGGTCCGGGAAGATCCCACATGCCGCGGAGCAACTAAGCCCGTGCGCCACAACTACTGAGCCTGCGCTCTAGAGCCCGTGCTCCACAAGAGAAGCCACCGCAACGAGAAGCCCGTGCACCACAACGAAGAGTAGCCCCCGCTCTCCGCAACTAGAGAAAGCCCGCGCACAGCAACGAACACCCAACACAGCCAAAACTAATAAATAAAATAATTTCAAAAATTAAAAAAAAAAAAAAAAAGAAAGAAGGTTGGAGACATTCCAGGGCTAAGTGGGAGCCTTCTAAGGTCGTTCAGTCTAGAGTTTTCCAACACCGAAGCCAACATTTACAGCTTGAACTCATGCCCTCCCTGCCCTCTCCTCCTCTGCTTTACCCAAGAGGTCTGCAGTATGACTGGGTTGCAAATATCGTCTGGTCCATCCCCGTACCTCCCAGCTGGCTTGGCTGGGTTTCATTTCACATGTGCTCTAATCTGAAAACAAACACTGGAAATCAGCTGCGAGGAGGCCATGTTGATATGACCAATGATCAAAGAAGGTCCTCTCTCTGGATCCCCGTAAGAAATGACTCCAAAGGCATTTTCCTCACTCATACTCACTTGCACATCCTCCCACTCACGGGCACACATATACACATGTACACTCAGACAGGCACACAGATACAGATGGTCACAGTCCCAGTGGGTTACTTCACTATGTGCTTGGCCATTTGGTCAAAGACGGGGCAGCATTTACCTCTACGAATGCGAGGTCTAATCTGTGAAGAAAATGTGTGCATATGTAAAGAATCAAAGAAGATAATAGTTACCGCCTATGTCACAGGCGTGGACTAATCTTCGATTAAATAATGATATTCAGATGACATTTCTTGGCAATTGGCAGGGCAGCTGGAAAAATAAGTCAGAATTTCCACAGAGAATAGACTGTTTTGCCATCCAAAGCTGGCCAAGTACAAACAGCAAAGGTTCTAAATACATATGAATAAAAGGTCCCAGCACTCTGGCTTGCAAACATGCTCCTTTTTCTCTACTCACAGAATTGCACACACCAGTTTACAGAGGTCTGTGAAGTGCATAAGTAAATTTAATATCTGCTGTATACACTTGTCTGTCCTCTTTCTCCTGCGATATCTCACCTGGGAAACTTCCTAGTCTAGTTCCGCATTCTTCAGATGAGGGAATTGAAGTCGAGAGAGCTAGGCTGCTGGAGGGACTTACCCAAGGTCATGCAGCAAGCCAGCCGTCCTGACTTTCATTCCAATGCTCTTTTGAGTACGTTCTAAACTCCACACAGCTGACTGGTGGAACCTGTCATCACCCATCATGGGATGGAATGCATGTGCACAGGAGACAGAGTTGCTGGGGCTGATGTGTAAAAGGTACATGTGGGTAACAGGACGTGATGGAAAAACGTACACTCTGGCTCTGGCTAGACCTGGTCTATTGTCGGTATTCGAACAGGAAAGAGATGGAGACCCTAACATGGGTACCATTTACACAGTGGTGTCTGGGGTCAAGGGAAGCCCATAAGGGATGCTATAGAGACCCGTGTAAGCAGCGCCAGAGACCTGAAGGAGGCTAGTGGAGGGAGGCGTTCCCCAACCCAGAGAGAGTAAGGTTGATCTTTGGTGGTGGTGGGGGGACTCAGTCAACGAGGGGGACCTGCAGGGAGGACGCTGGGAATCAATACTGTGAACTCACCCTTCTCTATTCTCTCAACTCCTGCTTGTGCCTCCCACTGGGTAAACCCAACAGGAGCTAAAGCCTGGGGGCCATGATGTGGACCATAAACTGAGCCTCCCAGGGGGAGGGAGGGCTGACTGGATCTAGAGGAGCAAATAGAACTTCCCACATGTCTGGGTTCAAATCTCAAGCAGCTTTGCTACTTATGAGTGCTGTGACTTGGGACAAGTCCTACTACTCTCCGCCATTGGGTGCCTCATCTGTGAGCTGGTTATGGTGCCACCCACCCTGAGAGGTGCAGTGACTCTTAGAGCTGGTGTATGGATGGCTCCAAGCTTAACATCTAGCGTATTTGGTCCATTCCGTCTTCTCTCAGCAATGTCAGAGGCCCCTGGATAATTCGGTAAAAGGAACCCGAAGCCTTATACTTTTGCTGGATCTTTTGATCTAGAAATTCTGCTTCTAGGACTTAGTCTCAAGGAACTAATCTGGCAAATGCACAAAATTTATAATTTTTTTGCCATACCACTACTTAAAATGTGAAAATTGGGAGCACCTGATTGTATCCATCAGGACTCTTAGATGCAAACCACAGCAACTGATTCTTGACGAGTTAGGCAGAAAAGGAATTAATTGAAGGATTACTGGATGACTCACAATTGCCAGAAGAGGCCAGGCTGCCTGGCGGGTGAGAACAATTGACCTCCTGCTGTACACTTGAGTCTGTGGCTGATAATTTGTGGGTGTCGATGTGAACATGAACCTTGCCCCAGACGCCCAGGGTGTTCATACCCAGTAGTGTGGGGCAAACCAGCTTGTCTCAAAGTCTTGGTTCTCAGGCATGTTCTGGAGGTACAAGCTGGATGAGGTAGACGCGCTCGGCAGCAGCATTTGTGGAAAAGACTTGGAAGCGTCAGTGACCAGCAAGCTCCACGCCAAGCGTAGACTTAGGTTCTTCAAGGAGCCTGGCAGTGCACCCCAATTCACAAAGCGCATCCTCTAAGGGGTCACAGATAGACCAAAGTGATCTTGGGGGAAAGTGGACCTACCTGGGGGATGCTGGTACCTTTGACTTGTACCTGCCTGTGCTTGGCAATGCTGATGCCACACCCAGGTCCCCTTTACTGGGCCAGTGTGCCCACCTAGATGCTGCGACCCTTGGTTGTTGACAGCTCAGAGCTGCTCGCCCTCTCAGTTGAGCGGACCAAGAGAGTGCCTTGCTTGGGCAAGGTTTCTTTGTCCCTGACCCCAAGGATCAGGCGAAAGGTTAGACTTCACCTGAGACCACAACATTGCTCTGCTCTTTCTCCTTCCCCGATTTTCTTTCCCTTCTCCCTTCTTGGTTTTCCCTGAGGAGCACCCCCTTGATAAATCAGCTGTACTCAATCCATATCTCAAGCTCTGCTTCTGGGGAAATGGGCCTAAGCCTCTCTGACTTAGATTTGTGCCTGGTCTTGAAGTCCTTCTTGCACGTGTGCCTAGCACCTGACCTCTGCCATCCTTTTGCTCCCAGCTTTTACTCTGACTATGGTCACCAAGCCCAGTGTGATAGTGAAAGAGAAAAGGTGTACAGTGTTGGGGACAGGACTGGCATTCATTCAGGCTGCCATTTGGCTTTGGTCCTCTTGCAGAAGGAGCCACATCTCAAGAGAGCAGACTGGGGTGCTCTTTCTCCTCTGAGCCCTCTGCCTCCACCACTGGCAGCTCTCTTGTCACATATGTCACACTCTATTACAATCTCTTGTCTTCTTGTCTTCTCCCTGGCGAGACTGTGAGCTCTAGAGCAAGGCTGAGCCTTGGTCTTACTGAAACTCTGCTTGGTGTCTGGCCTCAAGAAACGGCAGTGATCATCATTATTACTGATTGGCACACAGGTAATCCTTGTCAAATGAATGAGAGAATCTTCAGAGGACAGGTTGCCCACTGCTCAAAGGGACAGTACCACCCTGTGGGGAGAGTGGATTTGCCCAACTGTCCGCTCAGTTATCAGAGTAACCCACAGACGAGCTTAGGCTGAGAAGAGAATGAGCACAGATTCTCATTACCCACAAGTCATTAAGCTGTGATTAGAAAAAAGGGAGGAGAGGAGGGATGGACATTTGTAAAGGGGTACGACATCTGTATTCATCCGTATTCAGATACCACGACTGGCCCACTGGGCCACCTTTAATGAACAACATATGTTACGGGTTCTGTGGACCACATTGGATACCTGCTTTGTGTTAAGTGTTATACAACACACAGATGATTTCATTTGAGGTCCCTGTCCCCAAGGACCTCACAATTTCAAATAAATAGGCCATTATAATATGGATAATATTTTAAAAATAAGTTTATTTATTTATTTAGGGCTGCATTGGGTCTTTGCTGCTGCACACAGGCTTTCTCTAGTTGCGGCGAGCGGGGACTACTCTTCGTTGCGGTGGCTTCTCTTGTTGAGGAGCACGGGCTCTAGGCGTGTGGGCTTCAGTAGTTGTGGCATGCGGGCTCAGTAGTTGTGACTCGCGGGCTCTAGAGCGCAGGCTCAGTAGTTGTGGCGCATGGGCTTAGTTGCTCCGTGGCACATGGCATCTTCCCAGACCATGGCTCGAACCCATGTCCCTTGCAGTGGCAGTTGGATTCTTAACCACTGTGCCACCAGGGAAGCCCAATAATGGATACTATTTGAGTGTTCACTATGGACCAGGCATGGTTTGAGGCACATCACAAATATTAGTTCATTTAATCCTCTGTGTAACTGTCTGAGGCAGGTAATTCTACAAATGTAAAAAGTGAGGTACAGAGAGATTTATTAACTTGCCCAAGGTACACAGCTCTTAAGTGGGAGAGTCAGGATTTGAACCCACAGCCTTTTCACTTCCTTGCCCTGCAGCACGCCACAGAACAATGAGCTGTGAATTAAGTGCCATGAGAAGCCCACTCTTCACGTGGAAAACCTTTAACTAATATCCTGCCTGCACATCATAATTACGGTGTCCAGGATGGAAAGCATGCCTCCTTTCTCTTGATCATCACCCCCTTCTCCTCCTTCTGGCCGACCCTGTCCCTCTCAATGCACTACCATCCCATTATCTCCATCTAGAACCTCAGAGTTGTCCTTGATCCTTCCGTCTCTCATGTCACCTGTAACCTGGTTGCTAAGTCTGCTGAATTCTAGATGGACAAACCTCCACAACTCAGCCCCTTCTCCCCACGCTCTTGGCCCTGGCTTAATTCAGGCCCTGGCTTAATTCAGGCCCTTCACTTCCTGCTTGGATCACTGCAATAGTCTCCCTTATTCCTGCTTCAAAATGCCCTTCACACCACCGTCTTCCTCACCTAACCCCAACCACACTGCAAGCCTTAAGGAAGGGCCTGGGACTTTGGTCAAATCCACCACGTCAGGCTTGGGTTCCGCCTTTTTAAGAACAATTCTGGCCAGGACTAGGAAGTGACTCATCTCCCCATGTGCAGGGCCAGACAGGCCAGCTGTATGCACTGGAAATCACACTGCTTCTCAAAAGTGGATGCCCATATGAATCACCTGGGAATCTTGTTAAAGCAAAGATTCTGATTCAGTAGGCCGGGGGTGGGGCCTGAGATTCTGCATTTCTAATGAGTTCCACGGTGAGGCCGATCCTGCCGGTCCCTAGATTACGGTTTGACTAGTAGGGTACAAGGGGACAGCTTCAAGAATTAAGGCAGGGGTTTCCCCTTAGGCCAGGACAAGTGGAGCTACAGAAAAAAATCACCAACAGTGTTCTTTGTCAAGCACTTGCTCTATGCTAAATGCTGTGCCAAGTCCTTGTTTTGCAGAGTCTCACCCAGTCCTCCTAATAACCCCATAAACTGAATCCCATTATTATTCCTACTTCCTGTATGAGAATACTGAGGTTTAGCAAGATAAAGGAAGCTTTCCAAGCTTACCCAGCTAGGAAATGGTGGAACTGCAGCCTAAACCTTTATCTCTCTGTTCCAGAATTAGTCCTCTTAACCCACCTGCCACTCAGAGAAAGGGCCGAGGGGCCACGAAGGTCTGAAGGTGAAGGAACGGCAGAGAATGAATGCTGTATCCTACCAGTGGTGACGACCGAAAAGCTAGCACAAGCTGACATCTTGGGTTCCTGACATGTATTTTCTCTAATCTTTGTGTTATTGTTAAAAATGGGTACTGTTATCAGAAATGGTCAGAGAGAGGTTTAGAGGCAGAAAGAGTGGAACCGAGACGCCAACGTTGTTGCCTGAACTTCCCATTACCTGTAGCTGTAGGCTGTCACAACTGGGCTGCCACAGCCCACACGGTGCTGGCCGAGGCCCACCTGTAGCAGACACAGCAACAGAGCACAGACCCCCGGGGCTGAGAAGCCAGAGTCTGACGTTCTTGCCCTAAACAGAGACTTAACGGCAGAGTGAGATCCAGTTTGTGATGGAAAAACACAGGATTGGGGGTTTCGTCCCGGTTTTATAACAAATAAGCAATGTGACCCTGAGTGGTCACTATCCCTCTCTGGGCTCGTTTTTTCATCTGGAAGGCCGTGGACAGGACTGGCTATACAATTTGCAGGGCCTGGTGCACAATGAAAATGTGGGCCTTTTGTTAAAAAATTACTATGAATTTCAAGATGGTGGCGGCAGAGCATTAAACCAAGAGTGGGGCCTTTCTAAGGATGGGGTTCTGTGCGACGGCATCAGTCACCCGCCCAGGAAGCCAGCCCTGGCCATGGGCTGGGACGGTGCGGTGTCTGACGCCCCTTCAAGCTCTTCTGTTCGCTAAGGTTCTCTGCTGTTTTCTGCTATTATCCCCACCTCGTTTATTTATAATTCATGTGTCACCCAAAACTATTTGTGGTGACTCTCTACCCGGCTGTGCCTTTGTCTGGTACCTCCTGGGATCATCTCTCCCCTCTCACCGCCTGCTCGACCACCCACAGGCCTTGTAACGATTGCTGTCTCACGAACATGAGAAAGTGGCCCCGATCTGTTGCCATCTTGGAAGAGCCAAGGGGCAGCATGGGTGGGAGGGATGACAGCATGTCCTGGAACCCATTCTTCCCAGACAGAGCCTTCATTTCCCAGTTCTTTCCTGACTCCTCAAGAATGGGAACAGAGAGATAGTGAGAGAGGGTGAGTCAGCAGCTCCAGTCCTGTCCTTTCCTCCTCCCTGCCCCCCACCCCCCCACCCCGAGGGAGTGAATACCTCAGTTCCCAAACTCTCTGAGTCAGGGAGGTCACCTTGAGGACATTAGCCTGTTTATCCGAACCATGCAGACCAAGCAACAGCTGCTGACATGAGCCCAGGAGGCGTCACTTCCTGTTGCCAGGAGACCAGACCAGGTGGACTCCCTGCCCTCCTCCTGGACGCCTGCCACACTGTCCAGGTGGCCCCAGGGCAGGGTGGGCATCGGCTGCCTGGTATGGCTCCAGAGACTCAGCCCAGCGCTCGGGAGAGCCCCTGCCAGCATCTTCTCCAGGGATGCTAAGTGTCGGGGTTATCAAAGGGTGGGAGACCCGACTCTGGAGAGATCACTGGAGCACTGGCAAGAGTGTCTGCAGTGCTGGGGCCTCTGTCTTGGGCTTTGCCACTGATGCTAGGCAAACAAACAAACAAACTAGACAAGAAAACAAACAAAAAACTTGTCACCTTGACTCTCCAGGCCTCACTTTCCTCATTCGAAAATCCTTTTTGCCCCCTTCCCTAGGCAGAATGAATTGGTCCCTTGCTGAGACCTCAAAGCATCACTCGATCAGGGGACTTAACAGTCATGACAGGGTTGTTTTAATATGTATGTGACCCTCCTTTCGGCAATCAGCTCCTTAAGGGCAAGAAACATCTTTTAGTCTTTCCCTGGTGTTCTTTTTAGCCCTAACACCTCATCCTTCTGTGTCTTAGATGCTCAGACTGCATTGGGGATGCTAGTGTACAGGAAACAACGACATGTCACACAATTGTTAAGGTGACAACATTATGTAACCACTCCCAGCAGTGCCCAGGGAGAGATGGAAACAAAGAGAAACCCAAGACCTCTGCCCCCAACGCGAGACCGAAGAACCGTATTGGAAACCGCCCTGCCCTGCCCCACACCGGCATCCCATCTCTCTCCGTCCCATGGCTGCCACCGACCACTACTGAGTTTTGTCTTTTATCATCTGACTACCGTGGCCCTACGTCCTGTCAACATATGACTGACGTGCACAGTCCAGAACGAGTAGCACTGCTCTCTGGGGAGAGTTAAGGGTCTTGCCCAGAATGGTAGTAAGGACATTCCTGGTACTGGTCACTGGGGCAGAGGTGTGAACTTCAGACCAGACCTTGGGAAGGTATCTGAGGACTGAAAGGAGGTGAGGAAATTCTGGAAGCAGCAGCTGCTTCCCATAAGAGCCCTAGAGGATTGAGAAAAGGCCTGTGAGCCCCCTTGGAAGCACAGAGCTCCACCCCCAAGGCGGACTCTTGACGTTCCTCCCCGTCACTCCCCTCACGTGAGGGGAGCCTCATGGGTAAGGAAAGCTTTGGAGAGTTACAGCCGTGGGAACCAGGAGAAGGTTGGTATTACGGACTGAGTCCCCCTCACATTCATATACTGAAGCCTTAATACTGAAACTGAGCAGGACGCTGTGGGGCTCCTTGGCACAGAAGCCTTTCTGTGTCCCCCGTTTCTTGTTTGTAAGGAACAGACTCCAGCCTCCACGACCTTCTCTGAGTTCCAACAAGCAGATTCGAACAGCTGCTAATCAGGGAAGGGAGGGGATGCAGAGACCAGGGAAGAGACCACCTGAGGCCAGATTAAAGGCATGCAGGCCCTGCACACACCCTCATCCTTATCAGCCACTCCGCCCTTGAACCATTGCTATAAAACTCCTCACCAAATCCTCCTGGGTTGGGACACACAGTTTTGAGGGCATGAGCCCGCTGTGGCCCCCTTTGCCTGGCAAAGCAATAAAGCTATTCTTTTCTACTTCACCCAAGACTCTGCCTCTGAGATTCTATTTGGCACCAGGGTACAGAGGCCAACTTTTTGGCATCAATACCCCCAATGTGAGTGTATTTGGAGTTAAGGCCTTTAAGGAGTGAATTAAGGTTAAGGAGGTGACATTAATCTGACGGACTGGTGTCCTTATAAGAAGAGACACCAGAGAACTCTGTCTCTCTCTCTGTCTCCCTCTCTCTCCACCCCCCGACCCTCTCTTCTCTCACGCACAGAGAAGAGGCCATGTGAGGACACACTTAGAAGGCAGCTGTCTACAAGCCAGGAAGAGAGGCCTCACCAGAAACCAATCTTGTGGGACCCTGACCTTAGACTTCTAGTCTTCAGAACTGTGAGAAAATAAACTTCCGTTGTTTAAGCCACTCAGACTATGGTATCTTGTTACGGCACAGCTGGCGTGTTGGTGGGCACCTCCTAGCATGCTCCAGGTTGGGGACAGATGTCCCAGTGCATGGGCTAAGGAACAGGCTTTATGGAGAAAGGGCAAGTATAAGGAGGCATGGAACGAAGGCACAGGTCTCCCTTCTCCCACTGTGCCCACGGGGAAGTTTTCTGGGTTGGCGAGCTTATTCACTCCCACGTAGGGATTCTGTCCTTCCTGAGGGTCTCCCTTCTTACAGGACACGCAAGAGAAAAACCATGCCATTGGGGGCAGCAATCAGACCCCTTTAGTACAATGCAAGCTGTCCCTGGGGGCCAGCATGTAGCAGAGTTGTCCAAGGACACCAGCTCCCAGCACCTGGAGCCCTTGAGACCCATGACTATGGGCAGCTTAGCTTGGCCACAGGCCCTCCCCCAGGAAATTTGGGGCCCTTGGTACCAGCAAGATAATCATCCAGGCCACTTGGAGTGAGCACCAGGGTCCTTCCAGACAACTGAAGTTATTTTTGTTCACAGCAGTCAGGAGAACAATACTCCCCCTGGGTCGGCAGGCTGGTGGAAATGGGAGTGAGGCCAAGAGAAGGTCAAACTCAGGGAAAGTACAGGTCACTTGGTCAACTGCACTCCCGCAGGGCCTCTCCTTCCTAGAACCGACTTGGAGATTCTTGATGTTCTTATTGAGAGAGCAGCATTCCTTCCACAGGATGGACAGATGGGGGGGGGGGAGGATCAGATGTCCAAGGCATGACTCTGTGGGACCCACATGACCACGGATAGTTGAGCACCTCCAGGCCAGTGAGATCTCAGGACTCCAGATGCTCCTGAGATGGCCATGGCCTCCTCTGTAGGAGGAAGAGAATGCTGAGGAGACAGGAAGTTACGGGGCTCACGTATTGGAGGGAGGGGCCAGAGGCAAGACTCGGCTGCCTTCTGTGCCCAAGCCTTCCAGGGTCGGTGGGATGAGTCCAGGCTCTTTTCCTCCCCATTGTTGGCTGCCTTTATCAAAAAGGATATGTCTGGTGAGTTAGGGTCCGGGATGCAAAAGGTATTTGCCTGTGCTTGGTTCTGCTTCTTCCCAAAGATCTTGGTCCCCGAAACAAGTACCACCTGTCGTGTGTGCGTGCACACCTCATTGTACATATGCACGCACGTGTGTATCTATGCACACATCTGTGCGTGCGCTTGCTCGGGAGCCAAGAAGGATGGAGACACAACAGACCTGGAGGGCAGGCTGCCAGGCTCATCTGAAACCTCCACCTGCGGCCCCATCTCATGTTGGTGCCCGAGTCCAGCTGGCTGCAGTGAAGGCTCAGGCCTGGGGCACCAGAGGGCAGCAGGTGCTTCTTTGCTGGTAGGTGGCGCTGTGTGGGCCCTTTGGGAGACGGCGGGGCCGGCAGGGCTGTGGAGGCATCGCCCAGGGCTCAGCAAGCCTGCCTTCCTCCTCGGTAAACGTCTTCAGCATCTTCAGCGTCCCATCTCTCAAAGGCTAACTCAGAGGCTCCCTGATCAACCACCTCTCTCTTCCAAATTCTTATAACACGTTGCACCACACCCTTGGCACGTGCCACAGATGGCCCCCTGTGTCTCATGGTTACTCAACTAGGGGACGCTTGAGGGCAGGGACGTTGTCAGAAGCAGTTTTCACTCTGCCAGGGGCCAGACCCCTGCGCTGTTCAGTCAAAGCTGGTGCCCTGCTGGTGGCCGTTCTCTCCCTGCTGCGCAGCATCATCTTCCTCTAGCATGGACCACTTGCCTTGCTCCTCTGCCTGACGTCACCTGTGGAGGTTTGTCTCCATCCGTGCTTTCTCTGGAGCCCAACCATGAGCACCAGGCTTTGACCGCCCCCCTCTCACTGCCTTGCGGAGTCTGACTCTATGGGAAGGTAGCAGAGAAAGCAAAAAACAAAACATGACCCAGTACAGTTTTACCACTGCCTGTCCTTCCACTAGCCTGGGTAATATCCCAACTTTGGTAGATTTCATCACTTTCTGTTATTATCAAACAACTTCAAAATGTGTATTAAGAAGTCCAGTCCAGTCTAATCCCAAAGCTTCACTCTCTCACCCACTTTAAAGCCTCTCCCTGTTCCCAGCTCTGCCCAGACTCAGGGGAACAGCTGTGGTTAACTTCACTATTTTCCCTTCTGTCTCCTTTTCTACCAACCATGCAGCTTCTGGCTCCTCAGGATTGGAGCAGAGGAAGAGGCCTGACAGAGAGCAGGAAGGTCCTTCTTGCCTGGACTATTGTAATCTGCCACTTGGGACCACGCGTTGTAGCACACGTACAAACACTGATTCATTTTCTTGTGATGAGTGTGGGTCCTCCTGGGGTCCCCCTTTATGTGGCTTGGGAGATGCAATCTCTAGCTGACAGCTTATGACCCGCCCCTCTCAAGCTCTGTATTCTGTGGGCCACCACCAGCCTCTTTCTCCTGGGGTTACCTGGGCCCCGGCAGGAAGCCCGCTTGGCTGGAGGCCTTTCCAAGACAAACTCAAACGTGCTGCCTTCCTGGGTCCACCTGGCCCACAGAAAATGGCCTGCATCCTTTCCTTTCTCTGCTTTCGGTGGAAGCACAGTTGTTCTCACTGTCACCTTCTCTGTCTCTTGCAACAGGCTGTCCTCATGCAGCCACTCACCTTCAGGCCTCTCCAGATCTCCAGGCACCAGCACGATATCGCCCACTCCCGAGTTCTACGCCAGGCTCTCTGAGGGCTCCCTTCCTGGGAGGCTCCAGTTAGTTGTGTCACCACAACTCAGATTTCTGTAGCTCAGTAAGCATCTGGCCAGAGGGCTGAGGTCACTCTCTCCTCATGGGAAACACACCCGTTCTGTATTCGTGATTCCGAAGCCTCCTTGTCTGCCTGGAGCTCGGGGCACGTCCTCTCTCCCTGCCTGAGAATCAAGGGGCTCAGAGCAGACTGGCCGACAACTCTTGCTCTAAGGAATCCCTCCCCATCGGTCTCTACTGACCAATCCCCTTCCGTGCCTTAGGGAAGGGCGGGGCGTGGACTCCGGAAATGGCCTTCCAAACTTTTTTGTTTGACTACCTCTTAAAAGGATTTTGAAAAACCATGTAGCCTTCCAAGTATTTTTAAGCATTTTATTTTATTTTACTTTTTATTTTTTGACAATAGAAGGATCATGATTTATTTATAAGCATTTTAAAATGCTTTTACTTTGAAGCAGTTAAGATTGACATCTAAAATGTTTCATCACAAGTTTAGGTAGTTATAAAGGATAAAATTTCTGGTGTCCTGAATATGTTATATGTGCTTTAAATATTTTTCATCAAAACCTTGAAGCTGGGGCTTCCCTGGTGGCACAGTGCTTAAGAATCTGCCTGCCAGTGCAGGAGACACGGGTTCGAGCCCTGGTCCGGGAAGATCCCGCATGCCGCGGAGCAACTAAGCCCGTGTGCCACAACTACTGAGCCTGCGCTCTAGAGCCCATGAGCCACAACTACTGAGCCTGCGTGCCACAACTACTGAAGCCCGCGTGCCTAGAGCCCGTGAGCCACAACTACTGAGGCCGCGTGCCACAACTACTGAAGCCCGCGTGCCTAGAGCCCGTGCTCCTCAACAAAAGAAGCCACCGCAATGAGAAGCCCACGCACCACAACAAAGAGGAGCCCCCGCTCGCTGCAACTAGAAAAAGCCCGCGCAGCAACGAAGACCCGACGCAGTCAATAAATAAATAAATAAAAACAAAACAAAACAAAAATCCTTGAAGCTGCAGATCTGGGTTATTTAATTTATGGAAAACAGCCACCTTATAACGTAATTCGGCAAAAACCAAACAGCTAGATCATAACTTTGTGTGAAAAAAGAAAATTCTGATTTCACTTTCAGTTCAAATATATAAATTAATAGGTACTGGAAACATCTGCATTCTTACCCCAACATAGACTGGGGGCACAGAGCTGGTGGGGACTTATCACTTGTATGGAGCACTCCTGGCTTGGATTGTTATTGGAATCCTTCTTGCAGTCCTGGGTCTGGTACTGAGGATTTTATATGCTGAGGAGATGCACCACAGCCAGATTCAGGATGGGCAAGGCCTTTCTTTGTTTTGTGGGAAAACTGGAAGCCACCAGTGTATGCTTAGACACATTGGTTTTAGGAGAGAATGCCTAAAACGAAGGGGCTGGAAAGTGATGTCTTCAAAACTGTCAGTGCCTTTGTACTCTTGTGAACGTCTCCATGTGTCCCCAGGGACAGCCCACTGGAAGACTGCTGGGCTAACGGTGACTCTATCTTTTGTGGTCATCCCTGAGCAAATTCTGCATAGATGGTCCGACGCCTCTCATTAGCATGGGGGTGGATAACACCCTTTGTCTCAGACTTGAGGTCTCATCCAAGATGGGAATGACAGGCTGGTCGCATGTGACCACGCTGGTTGGCTCACACAGGGCTGGGCCCGTGGTGGGTGTGGGTGCCCGTGAGGGTCTGGGACCCATGTCTGATGTTGGCAGTGAGTCAGCTCCTGCAGCCCCTCCCTGTGTGGGAAGGGGTGTGACGGGAATTCTGGGCTGAGCCGCCATGTCCATGTGGTCCGGGCTTTGGAGTGGGTGGTGATGGGAGATGCAGCTGGCCAGCAGGGGCTGGGGGACGCCTCTGAGGGAGGAAGCCTGGGCCAGGGCAGAGTGTGTCGGCCAAGTGGAATCCCCGTGGCCTCGTCTGCAAAGCCATTTGCGAGGCTGAGCTATTCCTTTGTCTGTGTCTGAGGACCCCCACTTGCAGGCTCAGCCTGGGAAAATGTGTGCAGTTAGGGCCACTGTGGCCTCCAGAAGCAGCAGAAGTGGGATCGGCAGCTGTTCTGAGCCTCCTAGGAATCAGCCTGTCTGGCCCGTCACCAACCTTATGCTGGAGCTGGCCTCTGCCTGGGTGGTGAGCTTGGAGGACACGGAGATGGACTTGATCCAAATACCTCCCACACCAGCCTGTCACGGTGCCTGAACGGCCCACCGGGAGAGACACACAGAGACAGAGAGACACGCAGAGACAGAGAAAGAGAGGGCGGCAGCCTCGGGGCTGGCACGTATCACTCCCCTCCTTCATTCTTCAATACTTGTGGTAAGATGACCTTGGGTAAGCCCACTAACCTCTCCAAGCCTCAGTCTGCTCTCTGTAAAATGGGGACAGAATTCAGGGCTGAGGGGAATCAGCTGGGATGGAGAATGTGGAAGTATCTGGCCCACAGCAAGTGGCCGGGAAAGCCTCGTTTCCGAGGCAGAGATGTCCATTATGTCCTCCCTGACCTCTCAGGCTCGCACGTGTTCTGAGTGCTGACCCTTGACCCCATGACCACAGCCTACTGTGCCTGCTGCGTCCTCTCTCCCCGGGTGGCCAACCCCCTAGGCTGCTCTGAACCAGTCAGATTTGCTTTCTTGGGATTTTGGGGGCAGAGGACAGAGGCGGAGGGCTCAGGGAGTTGCATCGTGGGAACAGCGGAGAGCTGAGGGGCGGCCTGAGACCTCTGATGCCAGGGCCCCAGACCCCAGGCGCCCACAACCAGGGGCCAGCCCACACCTGGCCCAACGCAGTCACGGTCAAACGTCAGTGGAGGGCTTATTACGACGCAGGTTCCTGGGTCTCTCCCTGAAGAGCAGCTTCAGGGGGACAGGCTGTGTGGGCCTGGGACAGGGAGGTGGTCCAGGTCACCTTGAAGCAGACCCCTGCCTCAAACCCCTCACGCCCCAGGCATTCTCCTCAGACTGATCCTGACGGAGGCCTGGGAAGGGGCAGGTTAAACTCGGCGAGGCTGTCTTCCAAAAACTCCACTTCCCGGATGACGGCATCTTACAACGGACCCCACGCTGAAGGGGGACCAGGGCTCTGGGGACGCAAGACTGTGACAGAAAGGCGCGAGGGGGAAAGTGTGGATTCAGTGCTAGAGGAGGGGCAAGAGAAGCAGGATCTGGACAATTCCTGTGGCCACAGAACATCCAGGACTCACCTGAGCTTGGACTCAATGTAGTGCCTCTCCCTCCTGGAAGGTGGTGAGCTGACCCTCCTGGGTGTGGATAGGATCACTGCGTACTCCTGACTGTAGTGCTGCGCCAGGCCCACCTTCTGACCACACAGAGCTACTGGCCGGGCAAAGACTAGTTACTAGAAGGACTAGTTGCCGCACACTCAGCCTTGTTGACTCCCCTGCACGTAAAGGCAGCCTGAGGACCAGAGCACTGGGCCAAGAGCAGCTGAGAACAGGCATCAGCACAGCTGACAGCCCCATTTCTCTTCTTCTCTTCCTCCAGGCCAAGATCAAACGCCTCCTCCAGGAAGCCTTCCCGAATTACTCCTGCTTCTAACCCCACCCCCCCACCCCTCGTGCCTTAGTTTACCAATCAGTTTGCTCTGCCTTGTGTCATGGGTCTGTCTCCCTGAGGGCACCTCCGTATCTCCCGGGACCGCAGCCTCCCTGTCCTGGGCCAGCAGAGGGCAGTCTGTCTGGTCCTGGGAGGCCAAATCATGATGTGACAGTTAAGAGCTTGGCTTTGGGGTCTGAGAGACCTAGATTCAACTCTAATTCTGCTAATGTGAACCCTGGCGAAATCATTTAACCTCACCGAGCCTCAGTTTCCCCATCTGCACACATGGAGGTAATGATAATTCTTACCACATATGGTGTGTTGTGAGGATTAAAAGAAAGAGATGATACCAATGAAGTATCATCAGGACATTGCACTTAGAACAATTAGAATGTACGTGGAGCTATTATTAATGATACTATTATTATTAACGACTCACTTTTCCTTCTCCTCTGAGGTTGCAATGTCTGCCATGTGCCGGGGTGGAGCAGGTGCTGGGGACAGCAGGGTGAAGAGGAGACCTCCCTGCCACAGGACAACTTATGTGACACGTGCTCTCACAGAGGCTTGGCCAGAAGACTCGGCAAACTATGGCGAGGGTGCTCTTCCGGGGCCGAGCTGAATTGGGGGGCAGGGGTGGCCTGCCAGGAAGGGTGACAGCAGGCAGTGACGCTGTACAGGACGCACAGCTTCCTGACACGTGAAGGAAGAGGGGGAAGGGCGTTCCTGGCAGAGGGGAGAACACAAACAGGGACATCTCCACTCTCGGGAGGGTGGGAGTCGCCAGTCACTCTAGGGGAGGGAAGGGTGATGGGGGAGAAGGAGAGAAGTAGCTCTGGAGAACCCTTCCCTAGCTTCCCAGTTGGGACATGAAAATCCAATCCCTCAAATGTTGATTAAAAGCTCTGTGCCTGGCCCAGGGAAGCTTGTACTGGGACCCCACGAAGCGGCAGGTGAGGCTCAAGGAACTTGCGCCTGCCTAGAGCAGAACCTACCCGGGTGAGTATCTCTCAATTGACCGTTGTGTCCCTTACAGCCCCTCACATGCAAAGAACCAGGTCCTAAACACAGTGGCCCTGCCTGTGGACCTCTAGAGAATTAGACAGATAGACAAAAGACCATCCGTGGATCTCAGAAGAATGGCAGTGACGGGGCACTTGGAGGCTCAGGTCACACTTGGGAAATCGGGTTTTGCCCCTGCTTTGCCCCTCTGGTCCTCTAGGCCGAGACCAGCTCTGCAGGAAGCGGGCTGCAGCCACAGACGTGCCAGACCATGGAGGAGCCGGTGCCCTCACCATCCCCAAAGCCTGTCTTATTATTAAAACTCATACATCACACACCGAAGCAAACACCTGGTGTGAGGGAATTGGAATCCTTCAGCGTGGAGGAGATCCATCACCTTCTAAATCAGGTCCATCAGCCCGTGAATCAAACACATCACCTCTGGAGTCAATGGGCTCCCAGGCGGATTAGAGGCACCACCTCTTGAATCAAAGGCAACTCTGATTGAATCAGAAACCACACCTCACCTAGTAAATCATCTAAATATCACCACGTTACAAGTTTGGGATGGCTGCCTCACCAATACGTTTTAACAAGACGACATGTTAAAGCCGCTATAACATTTAAACAATTACCTGCAGAAACGAACTCAGTACATCACGCGGGCTGCCCAATCAACGTTCTGAGCAGGAGAAATCACCATCCGGATGAATGGGCTTTGCATTCTCGCTCTCTCCCCGACCACCTTCCTTCCCCACTGGAGTCCTTCCTCCTTCCGGCACACGTTGAGGTGAGGCAGGTGGGGGCTGTGGAGGCTCCTGACCGCAGCCCCGGGCGGGGGGCCGGCCTGAAACCTAAGGCAGTGTTTCAAAAATCAAAAAATTCATGTTAAAACCCTTAATTTGGGGCTTCTCTTAACGAAGTGCTATTTGCCAATAACAGGCCTGCATGCCCACTAACAGCTGAACCCAGTAAGAGTGACTATTCCCAGGTGCGCTTCCAGCCACTTCTGTGCAGGAAAGCCTGCAAATGCCTGCAGGGGGACATCCCAGACCTGGCCACCAGCTGGGGACAGATGGGGCAGCAGCAGCAGAAAAATGGGAGGAGGAAGAGTCAGCACAGACAGCTCTGCAGGCTCCCAGCTCTGGGCTGAACGCTGGGGGTCCACAGGAGAAGCAATAAGTGGCACGTCCCTGGCCACCAGCAGGGAGGAGCAGACTCAGAAAGCAACCAGATCATCCTTCCGATAATCGAGCTAATTGGAGTCAGGCACGTCCTCGGTGCTTTCTTTCCATACATTATCTCATTCGATCCTTACAATCCAAGAATATCGGTTTTGCTTTTATTTTTACTTTTATGTATGAGAAAAGTCAAGTACAGGCTGTTTAAATAACTTATCCCCTTTTTACAGGGTAGAAAACTGAGGCTCAAAGTCATCATTCACTTGCCTAACAAAGGTCTCAGAGTTAGCAGGGTGGCCGAGTTGGGGAGTAAATCCAAACATGTCTGACTCCCCAGTCTGTGCCCTTCAGGACCTGGGAAATGAGTGTGAAGTTTTGTGGTCGGCCCACGTGTGCCACGGACACAGCCAGGAGGGTGCCGGAAGGCTGTGACTAATGCCCAGGAAGTGGGGCACTGGGTGCCCCTTCCAGGAAGCATTGCAGGACGGAGGGAGGGAGGGAGGCGAGGTGGGGAGAGGTGGGAAAGGGTGCTTGGGCCTCATCCCCAGGGAATAAGGATGAAAGCTTTTAAGAAGGAGAATAAAAAAATCCAGGATAGGACATTCTGGTTGCTATGTGATGACAGACTTAAGGGGACAGGGTATGACTGGCTGCCCAGTGAGGACATTATTACAGTGGTCTAGGTGAGCCTGGGGTGGAGTTGTCTGTGTAGAAATTCCAGAAATATCTGTGAGATATTTTAGGGAGATAAGCTATTGGATTTAGGGAAGGGATGCTGAGGGAGAGGGAGGAACCAAAAATATTTGGCTGGTGACCTACAAGGGCCTGGAAAGAACAGGGCAGCAGCTGGACCAGTGCCCTTGAGAGAGAGGAGGTCTGGAACATGGACAAGTCAGAGAGGCGTCCGGTTGGGGCCAGGTACCATCAGGAGTAGCTCTATGTGACCAGGAGGGCCATCAGGCAACAGAGAGCTCCCCGGCCCCACCCCCTCCTGCGGGCACACCTGTGGAAGCCTCTCGGCCTTAGGCCACCTTTCTCTCCCAGCAGTGGGAACCAATGGCAACGTCCTGGAACTGCGGGCCAGCTGGAGTGAGGCCTGTGCTTTGTACTCACCACCTTGGCGTCTCCTAAAGGATGCTCTCTGTGGTCCCCAGATGGTCCTGGCATGTCTATCTCCTGGAGAAGGCAGAGGAAAAGCAAAGCCAGCTGTGGCGAGGGAGGCCAGCAAAGAAACTGCTAACTCAGGTCCTGTCGCCCCTGTCTACCTCTCAAAGCAAGGGGTGAGACATTTCCTTAAAAACCCTGCAGTGCCTTGGAAATCAGCTGAATGGCCTTTCTGCGCAGCTCCTAATGTCCTGGGTGCGCTACCTAGCTTTCTGACAAGATATAAACGGTGGATTTTATGGGCAGCAGCATGGGCCAGTGGGCTAAGGACAGGCCGGGGAGCCAGCAAGGACACGGCCTCGGCGCCTCGTGACCGCTTGACTCGAGGTGTGACCTTGGGCCGGTTGCTTAACCTGTTTACACCTTAGTTTCCTTGGCTGAAAAATGGGAGTCCTGATACCGCTGGGCCTCACAGGGGGGCCGTGAGCAGGAGCTAATTGATGGCTCAAGTGCACCCTGGGTGTCTCTGATGCTAGTAAACTGCTAAGTAATCACGCAGCGCCTCGAGGCACTGGCAGCCGACACGCAGGGCACTCTTCCCACACTGAGGGGGCCGGGGAGCGAGGCCGAGGATGCCTGGCTCAGCTAAACGCCAGCCATTCACCTGGCCAACTCTTCCCCAGTGAGCCCCTCAGCAAGGTCATTCTTCATCTCCTGGAGAGCTCTCTCTTAAGGGCTCTGACAATCTCTCCTCTCTCGGACCTGCTTTTAACCTCATTTTCTGCAAGATGTGGCTTTTTCTTTAATGGACAGCCTGGTGAACAATAAGTTTGTGGAACGGCCGCTCTATGCAGGACACGCTGTGAGGTGCTTTCTGTGTCTTCTCTCAGGGACTCCTCCCCACAGGCACAATTTAGGGGGACTCTTGCTATTCCCATTTCACAGATGCGGAATGTAAACACTCCTAAATTCTTTCAGTGTATCCTTTCAATGAAGCGTCTCCATCACTGTCTATGATTCTCCATCATTATCTATGGACTCAGCCTGTGTTGTCCTGAAGAGTGAAGAGGATTCAAACCCAGAATTCTCTGGCCCCAAAGCTCAGGCCTTTCCATCATTCTGTGTTGACTGTTAACTCTTCATTTCACGTGGAGCTATGGGGTGGGGGACTGGGCAGAAACATCACATGGCTGGGGTGCAGGAAACCTGGATAACTTTTCCCATCTCTACGACAAATCTACTATGAGGCTGGGGCAAATTACATGACCCTTCTGAATCCATGCTTTTCCACTTAAGTCCCTTTTGTTTCTACCACGCTTTGACTCTACACCGTGGCTGCACGTCACAGTAATGGGTACCTACCTTCTGTGTGTTCTAATATGTAACAGATACTAGTATACCTGCTGTGCTCAGTGCAATGGACTGAATGTGTCCCTTCCAAGTTCACATGCTGAAGTCCTAACCCCCTATATGATAGTATTAGGAGGCAAGACCTTTGGAAGGTGATTATGTCATGAGGGTGGAGCCCTCCTGATGGAATTAGTGCCCTTCTGGAAGGGAATGCAGAGTGTTCTCTCACCCCTTCCACCACATGAGGACACAGTGAGATGACAGCTATCTATGAACCGGGAAGCAGGTCTTCAGCAGACACCAAATCTGCTGGTGCCTTGATCTTGGACTTTCCAGTCTCCAGGCTTATAATAAATTTCTGTTGTTTATAAGTTACCCAGTCCATGGTATTCTGTTATAGCAACTCAGATGGATTAAGACACCCAGCTAGGCTAAGTGATCCTTTTGGCCAGGGACTGTACTATGTATCTAAGTCTCTGTAACAAAATGTACACACAGAATGTCCCGGGCCCTATGTTAGGAGGTAGCGTGTGTCCCCACCTCAAGAGGCAGAGTCCAGTGGACTAGACAGACCCATGAACAGGGGATTCTATGCCCCAGTGGAAGTGGCCCTCCTTTCTTAGATCCACTTCACCTGACTTGTCAGTGGGCAAGAGTTGATCTGTGCCCCAGGGGGCTGCTCTTTGAGAAAACAAGTGATTCCCAACAGCTCATCTGGTAAGGGGGCAGTGGGTGGAGAAAGAGTTGAGCCTGCCTTGAATTATGACCTGGCCCCCATCCTGTAGGGAGGTTTGGCTCTGGGGCTGCATCAGCAGGACCCTCCGTGAACAGATACACAGGGATCCTGGAGCAAGCCAGTGGTCCTCCCATCCTGGGACTGAACAATGACACCAAATTTCTGAGCTACCCCAGAAGGGCCTTGATGGACTACAAGAAATAATGAACAACACCATCATCTATCTGAGCCAGGAAAGTGACGGTGACGCTGTTTACCCGTGTGCTCCCCAAACTGTTGATGGAACCGTGGAACATTTCATCGGTCGAGGCATCAAACTGCCAAGACTCAGAACTGTCCTTGTTTGGGTGACCCCAGAGTAGCAGCACGGAGATCTGTGTGCCTGTTCTCCGCCATCTCTGCCCCTCTGGGAAGGCTATGCCAGCCTGAGAGCATTCTCCCTCCTTCCCAAATACCACCCCCCATCTTTCCCCCTTTTCAGTCTGAATAAAGGGTTTTACAGAAATAGAACAATCCTTGGTGACCGGTGCAGGGCCTGCCAGCCCCACCTCTCCTTTCATCCAAATCGCAAGGCCCTGATGCATTTGAGTCTACTTTTCTCACCCCTGTGTCTGAGCTCCCAGGAGAAGTGCCGCAGGAACGTGAGCCTCCTTTAAATCCTGCCTTCCTGAACGTTTCCTACTAAATGGGATCAACCATCACTTCCTATTAGCACAGCCTGGCCTTTCCAACGGTGACGGGCGGCCACGGGCCGTTCCGTGGATCACTTAGAGTCATAAAAACTGCGCTCAGGGCTACCCCTGCAACACGGAGAGCTCCTGGGAGCAGCAGGAGGGGGGCGGGGGGTGAAACACAGAAAGCTCAGAATCTTCCGCTAAATGCCAGCCCTCCCTGCCCCGCGCTGCCCTAGCCTCATCCACTGGCACTGGGAACCCTCCAGGGACCAGGCCATGGAGGCCAGAGCATGTAAGATAAGTGGCTGCCACCTTTGGTGTCTGTGCCAGGAACTGTCCTCAGATCTCATTTAATCCTGCTGTCAAGTCTAAGATACATTTCAGTGTGGGGCTCAGAGAAATTAAGTGACGTGCTCAAGGTCATGGACAGGGCAGAACTGGGATTCCACAAGTCACGCTCTTTCTACTCCTGCAAGCTGCCTTGGAGAAGCCGCCTCCATTTCACCGGCCAGGGAGGACCCTACAGAGTAACTCAGATCACAGCCGGCTTCGCTCAGCCAGGGGGACATCCAGAAGGACCACTTCAGGGTAGAACAACGAATGTCAGCTCTCCGGAGGTCACACTGACCCTCTCTTCAGGGCCTACCCAGGCACTCAGTGGTTAAAGGCGAACATGCAGGCTTTATTCCTCAACCTCCACGATGTGTGGGAACAACCAGGGTTGAAATTCCAGGCTCAGAAAGCTCATGTGACCCCCTCTGCACGAAGCATGTGGTATGGACAGAAGTTTTACAAAAACGAAATGAAATTACACGAAAATCCCAAAGTAGAGCTGCTGTGAACCTGACATAAAAGCAAGCACATGAGAGATGGACCCGCAGCTTGGTCCCCTCACCAGGCTCCAGGCTTCCACCATGAACATTTCACAGGGTGGCCGGTGGCTGGGTCCCTTTGCCAGAAGTGCACCGCAGCCGTGGAGCATTCCCAGCTTGGCCTGTGTCCCGTTACTTCCCCAAATGACCCTTTACTCCTTCATTCTTTTGGTACAAGTTTCTGCCAAAGGAACACAGATGGAGAGAGAAAAATCAGGGCTGGGTTTAGATAGGAAGAAAAAGTTCACAGAACGTCAATATATTTATCCTGGAAAAAACCTTAAAATACTATCGAATGATTTTAAGGCTTTTGTGGGAACACACACACACACACGCACGCACACACGGAGAACAGCTGTTTGCTTCTGTCCTCTGCATCTGTGAGCTGTTATGTCAGTGAGCATTGCAGGGGCACCTGGCTCACCTTCAGGCATTGCAGTCCTGGGCAGCCTCTCTTCGTCCTCTCCCTTTCTGTGTTCTTTTTTTCCTCCCACAAACACTGCCTCCTCTTTCTTCCCCATGTCCCCGTGTCCTCAAGCTCTCCTTTCCTAGCCCAACAAAAAATAGCTCTGCAGAAAGACTCTAGTGCTTTCTGCAGATCACAGGGGACATGAGGATAGAACTTTATGTGCCCCCTTCCGGGAGGCTGCAGTCCCAGGGACAAATGGCTGCGAGGATGCAGGAGCTCTTGCCTCCGGCAGCTGACGATGAGCCCTGGGTGGGGCAGAAGGCATCCTTGGGACCCTCACAAGCACTCCACGGAGAGGGCTGCTAACCCCATTAAAAGGACTCTTCCGAGTACGAGCTCTCATCAGATGCTCCTGCCTCTTTGGAACCACCTCCGAAGCTGTGTACGTGCTTGGTGGGTAGACGCCTTTAACACTGGTTCCTTCTTCACACTCCAAATAACAATTTTATCGTCCCAAAAAGGTGCAGAGAGAATGGGCATGGATCCACCTGTGGCTAACTGTGTTTGTGGGGGACAGGAGTACTGACCTGGCAAAGGGCTGTCTGGCACGGCAGCTGCTGCCTGAGGTACGGGGGCCGGGTTGGGGCTCTGCCTGGTACACGATGTTCTGGCAGCAGGGAGAGGGCGGCGGGGGGAGGCGACAGCAAGATGCTGAGAGGAGCTGACAGAGGAACATGCCTTTGCCCTTTCCTCTCCTAAGCAACTGGTGCCTGGAATTTGAAAGTCCCCGAATGTGGCATGGCCTGACCTTTGGCCTCTTGGTTACAGCAACTCGAGGAGTGACAGGAGAAACTGCTCAGACTAAGATGTGTCATAACTCGGACAGAGCATTCCTCACATGATCTCACTAGGTGCTCAAGGGTGATGTGGGAAGAATCACTCAGCTCCCGGAGAATCAAACCTTCCTCCCAGGATATGAGGGTGAGTGTCGTTGCCAAGGTCACACGGCGTGTAAGTACTGACAGGACCAGAACTAGAACCCAGGGCTTCTAACTCCACAAGGCTCTTCCTGTGGATTTCCAGAGGTATGGGAAGTACGGTAGTCCCCCCTTATCTGCAATTTCGCTCTCCACAGTTTCAGTTACCCGCAGTCAACTGTGGTCCGAAAATATTACGTGGAACATTCCAAAAATAAACGATTTATAAGTTTTCAATTGCATGCTGTCCTGAATAGCACGGTGAAATCTCTCGCCCTCCCACTCCGTCCTGCCTGGGGAAGTGAATCTTGTGTCCAGCGCATCCTGCCCTGTGGTCACTTAGTAGCCAACTCTGTTATCATACCAACTGTCATAGTATCACAGTGCTTGTCTTCAAATAAACCTCATTTTACTTACTAATGGCCCCAAAGCACAAGAGTGGAGATGCTGGCAATTCAGGTACGCCAAAGAGAAGCCAGAAAGTGCTTCCTTTAACTGAAAAGGTGAAAGTTCTCAACTCAAAAAGGAAAGAAAAAAAAAATCACATGTTGAGGTTGCTAAGATCTATGGTAAGAACAAATCTTTTATCTGTGAAATTGTGAAGAAGGACAAAGAAAGTTGCGCTGGTTTTGCTGCTGCATCTCAAACTGCAAAAGTTACAGCCACAGTATGTGATAAGTGCTTAGTTAAGATGGAAAAGGCATTAAATTTGTATAATATTTTGAGAGAGACATTCGCCTAACTTTCATTACAGTATATTTTTCTGTTCTATTTTATTATTGTTGTTGTTAATCTCATACTGTGCCTTATTTAAATTAAACTTTATCATAGGTATGGATGTATAGGAAAAAACAGTACATACGGGGTGAGTATGGCTTTGCCATCCACTGGGGGTCTTGGAATGCATCCCCCCCCTTAGATGAGAGGGGACTACTACAATCTCAGAAGTCCAAAGTTGTCCAAAGACAACAAATAGCGTGCAGGCCTAAGTTACACAGACCTTCTCTCAACGGCTTCTATTTAACCAACCTGCTAGATAACAGCTGCTCATCAGCCCCTTCCTAAAATACGTTTCCTGATGCCCGCGTCACAGGGAGTGAGCCTGGCTGGCAGTCGTTTTGTAGGACCTCTAGTGCCTCTACTGTGCTCTTTCCCCGCACACCGGCATGCCCTTCTCCAGCCGGCACTTCTGCTCCCACCAGGGGAACGTACCCTTGCTTTATAAGAGTCAGTGGATTTTTATTCCCAAACCTGTCTTATTCTTGCTTCGCCTGTCTTTGTAAAAGCCTTATTGCAATTAAGTAACTTGATGAAATGTTCTGCAAACAGATGATAAAATGAGAGTGCAAAGAAAAAGAGTCATTATTCCTATGCAAACTAAGTTGACTATTTTGAGGAGATCAAATGGCAATGGGTTGCTGAAGTATTGCTGATGAGTTAGGTGTGGGTAAGCTACCATTAAAGATTGGGGGAAAATGCACACATCTATAATGATTCTTCACTCAGAGGACTTGGCAAGTGTAACTTCTCGCACCACTTTAAAGAAACAGAAACTGCAAATGGTAGACGACGCGTTACTGGGTGTGGTCTATTCAGGAAAGGTAGCTGGACACGCCCATCCATGGACTCGTACTCAAAGGAAAGGTGCTGGACTTAACATCAAAGAACAGTGAATGGATGTACATTTATATGTTTTAAGTTAAAATAAGATGTTGAAGGTGTGTAGCATAATTTTCTCTGATTTCCCTTTCCAACCAGCTTCCTCCATTAACTGACCAACACCAGTCCATATTGTGTCAGATAAAAGGGATCCTGATCTAAAAGCTAGCAGTTATTGAGCAATTATTTGGTGCCAGACATCATACTGAGTGCCTTTTATGTAGCATCTCTTTTAATCCTCACAATCTACCCCTGAGTGAGTTACTGACGTTATCCTGCAGTGGTACATGGGCCCATTTTTACAGGTCCTGGTCTCTCTTGCCTCCCCCCGCCCCCCACCACCTTCCTTTCTTTTGCCAGCCAGTGGCCCATTACCAGATCGCACCTCTATAAACCAGGTGGAGCGGACAGAATTCCCCGGCTCCTTGGGAAGACTCTGACCTGCCCCGGACAGCGCTATGGGGGAGGGAGTTTGGTTGCTTCGAAATAGTCCAGCTGGGTTCTGGGTTTTGTGCGTGGGTATGAAGAAACAGACAAGGTAAACAGGCATGGCCCGGGTGGGAGCTGTGGAAACTAGCAGGAAGTGCTCAGGAAGACTAAGCCCAGCATGAGGCCCTTTGTCATGACGCTGGGCGGGGCGGAGGGGCTGTGAGGTTGGCAATTCTAGGAGCAAGACACCGGACAAGCCCACCTGAGGCACTTCTTTGCAACAGAAATGTACTTGGTGGACTGCTGGTGTTGAGGTAGAAATCTGGTGCCTGTGAAGGTCACTGAGGTAAGGATTAGCAGGATGACACAGAAAGGAAGGTTTATGGAGCCACACACATTGGGCAAACATATTTGCTATACGCATACCTGGCCAAGGACTTGCATCCGGGATACATAAAGAATTCTTACAGCACCGTAAAAGGAAGACAAATTTGCAGTCCAATTAAAAATCGGCAAAAGATTTGAACAGACGCCTCACAAAAAGAGATGTATGAGCGGGCAAAAAATTCAAGTTCATCAGCCACCAGGAAAAGGCAAACTCAAACCACAGTGAGATACCACTACGCAGGCACTAAGGGAGCTGAGGTTAAAAAGACCCACCATGCCGACTGTTGGGGCGCAGTGGAGCACCAAGGGTGGGCCGGTGCAAGCAGTCTGTCCAGGGCAGCGAATAAGGGGGTGCACTGTCGGCAGAGAATTTAAAATCAGTAACAAAACCACAGAAAGTCGATCGGATTTTTATTATCACCGTGCATCGGCAACTCTAAACAACGTCAGTGATAAGCTCTTCCTCTGCTGCCCTGTTCCTAGGGCAACCCACACAAAGCTCCCTCCATCGATACCTCACTCTTGGCCAAGATGTGGAGACATGCCGAGAGTGGGGGGTGTCACGGGGTGTGACCACCTTGGAGAGCTGCTTGGAAGTTTCTTTTAAAATTAAAACATTGCACTTCTACATATTTACCCGGGAGAAGTGAAAACACATGGAGTAAATGTTTATAGCAGCTTTCTCTATAATCAACCCGAAACGGAAACAATCCAAACGTTCATCAATAGGCTGAAAGGCTAAACATGTGGTACATCCATACATCACAGTGCTACTCAGAAACTGAAAACAAATGAAGGACCAATACATGCAATAAAATAAAGACCCTTACAAACATTATGCTGAGCGAAAGAATACACACTGTTGGATTCCATTTACTTGAAGACCAAGAACGGGCAAATCTAAACTATAGTGACAGCAAGTAGAACAACGGTTGCCTGGGGCCGGGGCCGGGGGTGAGTATTGACTGGGAAGAGGTACAAGGGAACTTTCTGGCGTGTGGGGTAGCGCTCATTACAACCTCAGAGATATTGCGGGTTCTGTTCCAGACCACGGAACTAAAATGAATATACAAATAAACTCAGTCACATGAATTTTCTGGTTTCCCATTGCATATAAAAGATATATTTACACTATACTGTAGTCTATCAAGTGTGCATTATGTTTTTAGAAACAATGTACAACCTTAATTTAAAAATACTTTATTGCTAAAAGACGCTAACCATCATCTGAGCCTTCGGCAAGTCGGAGCAGTAACATCAAAGCTCACTGATCACAGATCACCATAACAAATATAATAGTAATGAAAAAGACTGACATATTGTGAGAATTACCGAAATGTGACAGAGACACAAAGTGAACAAATACCGTTTGAAAATGGCGCCAACAGACCTACTCGATGCAGGGTTGCCACAAACCTTCAATTTGTAAAAAACGTAGTATCTCCGAAGCACGATAAAGCAAAGCATAAGAAAACGGGGTGTGCCTGTAAACCGACTGCCGTGGTGGCTCCGTGAGTGAACGCATTTGCCCAAACTCATCAAAACCGTGGGCCAAAAATGTGTGTATTTTGTTACTTGTAAATTGTGCTTTAAGAAGGCTGAGATAGTGAGTAATACAAGAATACAGCCCAAGCTCTTCATGGTTGGTTGTTCCTGAGTGGGACTCCATCAACATTCCAGAGACATTCCTGTAGACCACACTTGGAATGTTCAATCTGGATGTATATTGACATTAACCATTATGGAAAGCTGTGTATAGTTTAATCTATAGACATTATTTCTTCCCTCTGAAGGGTTTTCATGCTTCTCTCGAGTCCCTGTATTTTAAATTCCTTTAGTTGTAGGAAAAAACTGCTATTTGGATTATGATGATGAGGATGACGATGATGATAACGATAGCAGCTAACATTTATTGAACATTTACTAGGGCCAGACACTTTGCTAAGCGATTTATCTGCAGTATTTTATGTAATCTTTACATAACCCTGATTCTCTGAGGTATTATCCTCATTTTCCAGATCAGGACCATGGTTCAGAGAGGTGAAGGCTCTTGTCAAGGGCACACAGCAAGTCAGACCCAGACTGGCATTCAAGTCTGTCTGATTCGGACTTTGCGTTCTTATCCCTGGAGTCCAGGGCCTCCAACACTGGACCCATCACCACCTGGTAAACCACACCACACGGCCCTCCAGAAGGGGGCGCTAGACGTACCTGCAGCTGCAAAGCACTCAACTTCCTTCTGCTGCTAACGTCTTCAGGGTGTTTCTCTTAAGTACCTCTTCCCTGCAGTCACGATGATGCCTGGCAGATAGGCGCTTCATTTATGGCCAGCAACCACCGGCGGAGTTGAACTGCTTTGTCCTCGTGGGCTTTGGGGGTGGGTGGGAATTTTCCTCCTTGACCTTCCACTCCTGCCTGGGGCTTCACTTTCCCCCCTCCTTCCTCCCCTAGGATTCTCTGAAGTTTATTCTTTTGAACTGTGACCACGACCGTATATATCTCTGGGTGTATTCTAACAGGAACCTGCGTTCTTTCCACCACAGGGCTGGCTAAGGAAGTTATGCGAGACTCAGGGGAATCCTGAAGGAATTTGCTCAAGTCTGCTGGGGTCTGCATCCTGACACTCAAGTACATAAGTGCGGCCAGGCCTGTTTGACAATCAAACCCAGGCATGAACAAAGAGGGAGGGGAGATGGGGGCCAGTACGGACCCCAAACTGGATCAGCCTCTTGTTTGAGGAGGCCTGGGAAGAGACATGACAGGGAGGAGGGAGTGCGTCCACAGAAGAAGAGAGGAGAAGATAATGGAATCCAATAGAGCTCCCAAAGACGTGTCATCTTGCTGCTGCTGCCGAAACCCTTTGAATACGTTAAATCCTTAATCAGAGTAGCCTAAGACTGCAATGACTACACGGAGACACGTTAGTCCGGATAAATCCTTGCAGGTTTCAAAGATCTGAAGGGCCCCGGCACTTCCCTCTGCAGCGGCTGCCCTCTGCCCTCTCCTCCATGATGTCATTATTGAAGTTTCGCTCTCACCATGCCTGGTGTAAGTTGACATTGACAGTTGTAGCACTCTCACACCGACTCTGGAGGATTATTAGCTTTGAAGCTATTTGGCCTTGAGCAGTGAATTCTTTTTTGAGCTCACACTGGCTTATAATATCTGAGAAGGCTTGCTCCACTCTGGCCCCAGCTTGCATTAGGAGAGGAGGCCGCTTTCCAACTTGGAACTGATACCAGCAGGAACAGAACGGGGGAATATTATCCATTTCTGATGGGCAACAAAGTTAGTGTTCTCTAATCCCCCCGAGGCCTTCACACCGAGTTTCCAGTTTAACATCAGAGATTTTAACATCAGAGTTGGAGCCGCAGCTCGGCTCTCCTCTGCCTATAACCGCCGCGCAGCCTCACAGCTGGACGCAGAGAAGGACTTGAGGAATACATGCTCTTCTGGCCTCTAATCTGTTTGTTATTAGGCTGTTGGAAACCCCTCAGTGGGGCTGGAAGCGTATGTCAGAAGAGTATAATTCAAGTGTATGTTAAAAAAAAAAATAGGAGGAAAAAAAAGCTCCCTTCTGTGGTAATTTGCATGTGGTGAATGCAAGTGTCTGGGGGGATTAATTAGCTGAACAAAGCTGGGGAAGGGACTGCCAGTGAATTGGCAAAAACAGTGACCTGGAGAGCATCTGACCTGCTCTTAATTTCCTCTCAGGATTTAAGCAAATACCTTGCAAAGCTTATTCCAAGGAAAGGGGAAACCCTCCACCCCCATCCCCAGCCTCAACCTATGGCTTTTTCATAATGAGAAAAAGTGTGTCCATTACTCTGCGCAAACTCTGCCACCATTCACAAAGGAGCTTGGGAAATGGGGTGTTGTCTCGGTTTCGCTGGACCATCCTACTGGAGTAAATGATGGGTCTGTTCTCGAGTTCTAGAGAGCTCTGAATAAAGAACATCCAAGTTTTCAGGTTGCTGATGTAGGGAGAAGAAAAGTTTGCTTGAGAGTATCACTTATTTATCTACGTGTTCTTATTTGTCTCACTGTTATCACTTATTTATCTGTCTGTGTGAAGGTCAATCTTCCCCAATACTATTTTTGTCCATAATTCATGGGCTGCATCTCTCCTGATGCAACTGGTTTTCAGCATGTACCAGCCTAGGAGCTTAAAGAAACCCAAATGATACACCTTCAGATTAGAGACGGCCCAGTGTTTTGGTTGGCTGGAAAAAACCCAGCACCACTGCCAAACATCAAAGCAGAAGAAGCAAGTGTGTCCAGGAGAAGATGCTGACAGAGCTGAAAGCATAACATTCATGAGAACAGGGGCCTTGGAAGAACAGTTGGAGGGAATGGGGCAAGTGATAGGATGCAGAAACACCAAACAAACCTAAACTCATTCGTCTTTGCGGTGGTTCAGCTGAAGAAATTTCTTGCATTTTATTTCTCTGATGCTCCGGAGAGTAAACTGCCATTTCCTTAATTCCAACGGATGTTCCCATCCCTCATCCCTTCTGAAATCTAGATGTCTTACAGCCTACATGTCTATCAAATGTATCAGTGCCCACTACAATGTGATATTAACACGACAGCCTGTCTTCCAGTCAGTGTGCTTGCAATAGGGAAATACAGTAGGGAGGAAGGTATTTAATCAAAGGGACCTGCAATATATTTGTTCCACAGTATAACTCCTGGAGAGAAAGTTTGCACATGGTTAGAAGCATGTGCATTGATGATTTGGGTACATGCTGAGGTGAGAGTCTGTGAACTGGCTCTGTCCACTGATATACAGACAATGAATGAGTGGTGCCCATGCTGACATTTCCATTATTAACTTACCTAAGCAATTGATGGGTGCTCACCTCATCAAGACTTACTTATTTTGGCAAAATGATAAATTGCACTCACATTTTTTCTGCCCCAAGGTAAATTGGTGAGCTTTAGAAAAACACAAAACTCTGTTGGGTCTGTTAATAATTTCCAAAGAAAAGAGCAGCCAATGCTTGAATAAATAAACCATTCTTGATGACAATTTAAGAACTGGAATAACAATATGTGTGCATATGTGTGCTTATGTGCATGTGAACACACAAGAGTGGAATCCACTCTTAATTAATCCTATTAATTTGAGAAGTACTATGGTAACTGATTCTGTATTTCAGGATGTACATTTGTGCATATACATATGTTTCAGAGAATAGTAAAAAAAAACTAGCTAATGTCTCATGTTAAATTATGGCTTCTTAACAATGCATAAGAATTTCCAAGAGTAATTTAGTAATTTATAACCATAAGGCTAGGATGGGCTGCCTTAGGAAGTAATGAGTTCCTGGTCACTGTAAGTGTTTGAATAGCAAGTGTTGAAGGACCACTTGATGAGAATGTTTTGGTTGGAATCCTATTATCAAATGTGCGGAGTTGGATGTGGTGAATTTTTTAGTCCCTTCCAGTCAAAGAACATATGATTCTACGACAGAAAATATGCAATATTATCTTAAATGAGAGCACACTGAAGGCAGGGTTACATCTTATTTTAGCACAGACCATAGGACATACAATTAATGTGTATGGAACCGTGAACGGGTTGGACTGAATGATTTGATACCCTTTGTAGCACAAAGATGGGAGTTTGTGAATTAATTATATTAGTCAGAGTTCTCCAGAGAAACAACCAATAAGATATCTATCTATACATCTAGAGATACATATGGATATCCTAGTGGCTATCAATATATAAATATGAAAGGAGGTTTATCATGAGGAATTGGCTCACACAGTTTTGGAGGCTGAGTCGTCCCATGATCTGTTGCCTGCAAGGTGAAGACCCAGGAAATCAGATGGTGTTACTCAGACTAGGTCAGAAGGCCTGAGAAGAAGGGTTGCTGATGGTGTAAATTCCAGTCCAAGGGCAGAAGATGACCCATGTCCCAGTTGAAGCAGGCAGACAGAAAGCAGAAGAAGGGGCCAGTTCCTCCTTCGTCTACCTTTTGCTCTATTCAGACCCTCAGTGGATTGAATGATGCCCACTCACACTGGGGAGGACACCCTGCTCTACAGTCCACCGATTCCAATGCTAAGCTCATCCAGAAACATTCTCACGGACACAGCCAGAAACAATGTAAATCTGGGCACCCTGCGGCAGTCAAGTTGACACAGAAATTAACCATCACATGAATGTACATCGGCCTAAGACAATATCGTACGTGGAACGCATGACTTCCTTCCTCAAGAATGTATTTCACTGAACCAGTGGTTTTCTCCCCCTTCGTAGTCTATGCTCTTTGAATCTGAGACATTCGGTAGCACTCAAAGGATGGGATTAAGTTACATCTACGGCTATTTCACTGTTGACTTGCCTGTCCTTCAGCCTTGAGTTTCCCTTGAATAGAATTGTTGACCACCTCGATCACACATTGTTCTACACTCCTGAGGAAAGTTCTCCCACGTTCCAGCTAACACTGATCTACCCTGAGCACTGGCTTCTTGTCATGCCTCACCTCATACACTTTCACAGGCAGGTAGACCCTGCTCCACACTTTGGCATGGCTGGCTCCGCTCACCTCCGTCTCACAGACATCGCTGGAACAGAATGCATCGCTGGAACAGAATGCATCCCTGTCTTAACAAAGATCAATTTTACACACTGATCGGAATTTGGGGGCACACGGGTAAAAGGTAGGAGAACCATTATTCTAGATGTTTCTGTGCTGTTGAACATCTGATGTTCAGCAATAAAACAGGTCATACTTCTAATCTTCAATACTCAACTCTACCTATAACCTTTAGCTGAATCTTTCTGATGCTCTGTGTGTTTTGTAAGAAGTTGGGTTGCTCCATGTCCTGGCCATGATTTTCAGAAGCTGAGGGACATCAGTGAGGGCTGGCAGAGGCAGGGGAGAGCAGCTTCTCAGGATGGGTACCTTCATAACACAGCCTATGACAATAAAGTAGGCATTCAATAACAGTTAAGCACCTTGGAGGTGACCCAACATGTGCAACCATTTTCCTGACTCTGTCCCCCAGATACAGCTTCGCTCTTGAACTTTAGCTTTTAGGCATCCTTGAAAGGGTTCTTGGGCTCTGCCTGGGCCACATATATGTGTGCATACGGTAAGCACTGCCCTGCAGAGGGAGGGCAGAGACCCTGGAGGGAGCAGAGATCTTGATGGCAATGGAGTTCTGCTCACTAACTGTTACTAGCTACCTCTCAGCATAAAATGTAGTCTTTCTTTCCTGTGCAGACCCGAGTCTGTCTAGTTGGCTTCAACACATTGTGGGTTCAACTGAGACTTTTAAAGGGAGATAAGCTCTTATGAGTTTTCATTCCACGTCTCCCACTTCCTCCCAACAAGTTCTCCTCCCCCGACCCCAAAGAATGCTGACCTCCACTTTTACATGGTGCACAGAGGGGCTTGGCAAGTCTTTCCAGCAGCCTTGATTTTAATTCAAGTGATGAGAGCTCTGAGGACTTCTCAAGAGGATAGCTTGCAAACTTCAGATTGCTACTGCCTTTTTGGGACATTAAAGAAAGTTTCTCGTGCCCCTAGGCTTCCCAGAGGACACTTCCAAACACCACATTTGCTTTGACTTGAAGGAAGATGACATGTGCACGTTCAATAGAATGGCGAGGAATGGGGAGGAATAAAGATGCAGCAGGGTTGCAGGCTCACCCTCTACTCAGACGCGCAATATCAAATTGTTTCTCTACTAGAGCTGGTCTGATCTGCCTTTGACACGCCCCCCACCACTTGCCAATTAACAATATCTGAGTCTCTTCCAATTTAAATTTTCTCATTTTCATTTAAATATTTTATTTATTAGAAACGCAACTCCTTTCTAGGGTTGGTTTGAATTTTCCCTTTTAGACTTCTTGTCCTCTGTATGTAAAAGCTTTCTCCATCCCCAGGTGGTTCAGGGTGGCTAAAGAGGTTTCCATGCAATGTGGTGGGAGAGGGGAAAGGGGACCAGGTGGGATCCTTTGGACCCTTGCTGGTCTTTGCCGCAAAGTGGCAGGGCTGGCCTGCTCCCCGTACTGGGGTCACTGTCCACCTGGCCTTTTGGGGTGATGTAATGGCACCCACTTCTGGCCATTTTTCCTGGTCTCAGGGCCTGTTACGGCCTCTTCATTCTGGTCACTGTTTTCATCCCTCCCACCTTCTCATCACTATACCCTGGCTCCTCCGTGTGCCATCCCAAGGGCATGAGAAACCTAGAGCATTGCCTTAGGCTCACAGGCCGGGTTCCCTTCTGCTTCCACTGTGTCCCATGGTCTTGCATCATGTTGGAGGTGACCATACAGGGGGCTTCCTGAGGCTTGTAGCCACCCCCAGGAATCCCCAAAGAAGTGTGACAAGAAGTGAGTCTCAGTCCTACTGATGTTCTCAGTCTTCCTACCAAGGCCCCCCAGGTCCACGACTTAGGACCAGAGAGGAGAGGCCAGGACCCCGCTGGTTTCCCTTGTCTGCCTGCCCCCTTAGCCTTCTTCGTCCAACCTCTCAGGCTCAAAGCAGCCGGCTTCACACTCCACACCCCATCATGATGGCTAGAGTAAATCTCTTTAGGATCTATTCCACCAGGCATGGCTCTTGATAAACTAATGGAAGCTGAAGGAATTTAGAAAATCCCTTTCCTTCTCAACAATGCCTGGCTTTGAGGATGATTTTCTTGCTTAAGAGGTCAAAAAAGTCAGCTTTGAGATTCAAACTGATCAATGGTCTCTTTGTTCTAGGCAGTATCCCTGGGGCCAGAAACCCCATGCCTCGGCCTTGGTGGTGGAAGACTGCAGGGGAAGGTGATTTAAGAGAAAACCAAAAAGTTAGATGTGTAATATTTGCAAAATATTATCCCTGTTACAGAAATACGATTTTGAGCTTTCAAGAAGCACAGTTACACACTTCCCTTTTAGGAAACGTCGATTTATACAATTTTCCGGTTTGAAACATCCATAATTTTCAACTTCCTTCCTAAAACACTGTCCCCAGAGTCATATGTACTTTGAAAAACTGTCTTTGAAGGATTTTATTCCATATTCTTCCTATATTTTTCTGGTTAACAAACAACACTGAATCAGCACTAAGTGTTATCTCCACCTATTTGCTCTCTCTCCCTAAAGACCCTAGATTCTCCACATGCTTCGCACGCCCCTCCCTCTGGGGAACTCATACGTTACAACAGCCTTGTGCAGAACAGAATTACAATCCTCATGACTGGAAGGAAGTAGGACGGTTTGGTAGCAATATGCTGGGTGGTTGCTGTGATTATTACCAAGAAAGAACAGCCAACTTGGTTTTCATTAGGGGAATAAATTCTAGCTCTTCTTTGCATATTATCTCCACGGTAATGGCCATGACCCCAAAGAAAACGGACATGGTGCAGAGAAGAGTACGTTTTCCTCATGCTTGTCAAAGCATGTCAGTGTTCTCCCATGGATTGTGTTACAATTCTCCTAATGCAATTAAGCAGCATCTTCTTTTTCCATAGAAATGCACTCACAAATGTCGGTCTGGCTTGCGGTCACCAGGCTGGGAAGAACTTTGTTATGGAACCTGAAACCTGGCCTGATTATACATTTTGCAACAAAACCCCAAAGTTCACATGAACTTTTCAACTGGTGAGTTTGGCTGGGAGTCATCATGGAGTCACTTGTGTTTTGGATGGATGACTTTGACTCAGTGGTGCTTAGTATCTGGTGTCTTATCAGCCTCCCCAAACCTTCTGGGCAGCACTCTGATACCCATTCTTTGGATGTGAGAGGAAGCTGCTTTTCCTCCACAAAACTCTGTGGATGGGATGCGATCTCCATGAGAAGCTTCAAGTTGAGGGCAGCTGCTCTCTGCTGATCAACCAACCGCCAGCTCTGGTCACTGGCTCCTCCCATGATTGCTTCTACCTGGGCTGCAGTGACAGTCTTGCCCTTCCTTGGGAGTGTACGTGTGATAAAAATCACAATCCCTTCTATGAGTGTAGATACGTAACAGTTATGCAGCGTGTTCATTTAATTCTCATAGACACCTGGTAAGGGGGTTAGCTTTGTCCCTGCACTGCTTCTGAGGAAACTGAGGCTAGAAATTGAAGCTCAACGTCATGGTCAGAGGAGTATATGACTGAGACAGGACACAGCGTAATGGTGATTACGTGGCCCTTCTTATCAAGGTATACACAATGGTTACAATGTCTTGGGGAGGTGTAGCACTGAACAGTGCCAGCTAGAGAAATTCCCTTCCAAGACCATCTGCATTTGGGGGGCCCAGTGCTAAATGAAAATGCAGAGTCTCTTGTTCAAAAAGCAGGAAAAAGTGCTATTAAAGCTACTAAAATATGAAGCTTTATCTTTTCCTCTACGGTCTCTCTGTTGACTTAGCCTGGTGTTTTTTATTTGCTATTTAATGTCATTCTACATAAAGAGAAGTTAAAATCTGTAATGAGGTGGATGGACCTAGAGTCTGTCATACAGAGTGAAGTAAGTCAGAAAGAGAAAGACAAATACCGCATGCTAACACATACATATGGAATTTAAGAAAAAAAATGTCATGAAGAACCTAGCGGTAAGACAGGAATAAAGACACAGACCTACTAGAGAATGGACTCGAGGATATGGGGAGGGGGAAGGGTAAGCTGTGACAAAGCAAGAGAGAGGCATGGACATATATACACTACCAAACGTAAAATAGATAGCTAGTGGGAAGCAGCCACACAGCACAGGGAGATCAGCTCGGTGCTTTGTGACTGCCTGGAGGGGTGGGATAGGGAGGGTGGGAGGGAGGGAGACACAAGAGGGAAGAGATATGGGAACACATGTATATGTATAACTGATTCACTTTGTTATAAAGCAGAAACTAACACACCACTGTAAAGCAATTATACTCCAATAAAGATGTAAAAAAAAATCTTAAATTATGAGTATCCCTTTTACCATTCAACTTTATGTTGTGGAATTTTAAATGTAAACATGATAGCATTTAATTAGTGAGGAATCAACAAAATTACACAGTTCCTATTTCACAGCTCACACATGTAGTTCATTGTTGCTAGAACAGTAGAAACATTACACAAATTTCATTCATTTGATCTGCATGCATTCTAGTCCCAGCAATGCTCTGTACCTGGCTCACTGCTGAGTGAGGAAGGACTGAACAGAAAGGCAAGTGTGGGCTGACCTCTGTCTTTCCTTCTATGGCATCATTCTCAGTGTAAGTAGCTGGCTAATAAAGGGAAGTAACAAGAGTAAGAAAGGATGCGATAGGGTTCATTGATTGTTTGTTTCTTAGAATGCCATTACCCTCTTTCTGTGTTAGAAGCAAGTTCTGGTTCAAATGGAAATGATGCAGCCTCTCAGGGCTGTCAGCACCCAGCCCTAGGCATAATATGCTTACCTTGTCCTCGCTTTGAGTCTCACTGACCCTCACACATCATGGGGCCACTGAAATTCTGTGCCATGGGGCACCCCAAATGCTATATGTAAATGGGGAGGCATGGGGCGGCATATAGATCATGGGCATCTCCTAATGAGCATGCTCCGTTGTTCCTTCAGACTTCACTTACACACCCAAGTTCAAAGATAAAATTACTAGGAATCTCCAAGTGGTAACAGTAGAGCATCAAAACCAACACTGGGTCCTCCTGAGTATGAGGACCTGTGCCTGCACAGGTTGTATTCCCGTGTACCTGCTCTGCAACTCTGTCCCTGGCCTAGATTCAAATCATGGTCTTACCACATTCTGTGTGAACTTGAGGATATTAGTTAACCTCTTGGAACCTCAGTTTTCTTGTTGGTAGAAAAGGAATACAAATAGTGCTTATTTTCAGCGTTGTTACAAATGTTTCAGCATTTGTTCGGTGTCTGTAATACTCCTTATATTTCCTCCAAACTTCTCAAGCATCCAAGATAACGTACGTGCCGACGTATGCCTTTCCACCGGTATCCCATCCCAGTTGACCACTGGCTGGAGTGTTAACAACTGCATTGCCTATGAAGCCTTTGAAGATAAGGATTCTATCTCGCAAACCACCATATTCCCAGTGCCTTGCACAGGCCCTGGCAAACAGCTGGTGCTGAATAGTGGATGCAGAGTTGCGCCAGCTGACTGTCTATATGAGGGGCTGGTGACGCCTGTGGTGAGTGAAGCTGAGATTGTCTTTATTCCCACAAAATTTACAGTTTAGGAGGTGACACAGACGTTAATCTAAGCAAGAATGATGACCTGTGACTATGAAGACACATTACAGGGAGCCCGGAGAACATACAAGGAGAAGTCCTGATCTTGTACAAGAAGTCATGGTAGGTGTCCCCTGGGCAGCTGGTTTCAGGATGCTGAGATCTTGAAGGAGCAGTGGGAGACACCTAAACAGTGAATCCAGGGTCCTTTTCTATTCTTATGTTCTGAGGACTACTTGATCCCAGAACTAGTAAGGAGATAGGAACATTTTATCTCAAGAATTAGGAATGAAAAAAAAAAAAAAAAGAATTAGGAATGGCTAGAATAGGTTAGCAGAGAGAGGGTAAGTGCATTCTTGATTCTTCAGGTGTAGCTGTTATTTCCTGTCTCCTGTTGTGTGTAAGTATGTGAGTTTGCACACATTTGTAAGGGTCCCAGCAGTGCCTGCAGTGTCGCAGGGTCAATGAGGTCTGCTTTCAGCCAGGTCATAGCTAGACTCCCAACTAGCCCATGGACAGTGGAAGCCAAAGCACTTTCTACCTAGCAGCTTTCCAGTGACGGTCTCTACAGCTGTCTCAGGCTTTTTAAGTGGTTGCCAAAAGCAATGGAGAATCCCGACTAAGCGAGTAGAAAGGAGATGGCTTTCACAACAGTCTTTAAAACAAGAACTGGAAAACCCCTACTGTCCTATAGTCCTCTGCTTTCCAGGGGCAAGAGATCCTCACATTTCCTTATGCCCTACTGTGTGCTGGGGGTTACCTCATTCTATCCTGTAAGATGAATATTGCAAGATGGATATTACTAACCCCATTTATTTTTTCAGATAAGGAAACTGAGGTTCACGGAGGTCACATTACTTGCCCAAGTTCTCACCATTAATGAGTGGCAAATGCATGCATTGTGTAACTGTATCCTAGTCCCTGGAATGTTAGACAAGCTGATCCCGGTGCATCCTTCAGTCTTCCCCATTCCATGATTCTCCCAGTCACTCGGCCAAGAGCTTTGAAAACACCCTTGATTTCTCTTTTTTCCTCAAATCCCATGTCCAATCCATCATCGATAAATATCAATATAATAACCATCACCATTTATATATACATAAATGACATTTATACATCAATTATTGTCAGGATTATTTCACCGAACACTCAAAATAACCCCATAAGGTATGTGCTGTTATAAGTCCCATTTTTCAGACGAGGACACTAAGTCACAGAGAAGTTAATTTGTCCAAGCTCCCATGGCTGGTGTGTGGCAGAGCAAAAACCTGAACCCAGAAAGCTTGGATCTGGAGTGTATGCTTTCAAATCATTACATTTTCAGTGGGTCTAATTGATTCTACCTCCAAAACCCACCTTGAATTCATTTTCTCCAACTCAACAGCTGCCACCCTAGTTCAAACCACCTTCACTGTGCCTGGACTTCGGCCACAGTCCTAGAAATAGTCTCTCTTTTCCCATTCCGTAATTCCCTACAATTCCTTCTTCATAAAGAAGTCAGAGAGGGCTTTTAAAATATAAATCAGATCATAAATCAATTCCAACCCAGAGCCCTCCAGACTCCTCCCCATAACCTGCAAGGCTCTCCATGATCTGTGGTCTGCCCCCCTCTCTGACCTCATACCATGTTTTCCCTCATTCCCTAACCTCCAACTCCAATGGCCTTCTTGCATTCCTTGAGTACACCAATTCCTGCCACAGGATCTTTGCACACGCTAATATGATTTTGTCCCAGATCTTTATACAGCTCAGTCTCTGATTTTTTTCCAGGTCTTTGTTCAAATGTAACCTCCACGGAAAGTTCTCCCCTGACCACTCTGTAGTATGCAAAATTCTAAGGCAGCCTGCATGACCTCCACCCCCTGGTGTAATGTCCTTGTGCAGGTGGAACCTGTGATTAATAGGATATAACCGCCATGATTAGGCTACTAATCATTTGACTCTGAGTTAATCAAGTGGAGATTATCCTGGGTAGAGCTGACCTAATCAGATGAGCCCTCAGAAGAGGAAGAAGCAGTAACAGACCTCCTTTTGCCTCCATGATTTCCACAGCTGCAAGGGACTAAATTCTGCCAACAAACACAGGAGCTTGGAAGAGGACCCCAAGCCTCAGATGCAACCCAGCCCTGGGCTGACCCTTTGCCTACAGCCTTGAGACCCAAGCAGAGAACCCAGCTAACCCATGCCTTGATTCCTGACCATGGAAAATGTGAGATAATACATTTGTGTTGCTTTAAGCCACGGAGTTCATGGAAATTTGTTAGGCAGCAATGGTAAATGAATGCAATGCCTAAGATACCCTCTCCACCACCTTCTTTCTTTCTCTTTTTCCTGCATTATTTGTCTCCATAGCATTTTTTTGCTGCCTGAAATTACATTACGCAATTTACTTGGCTAGTATGACTGTCCCACTGGAATATCATCTCCACGAGGGAAGGGACGTTGGCTTGTTTACTGTTGAATTCCCAGCTTCTCAGAGCAATGCCTGGCACACAGTAGGTACTCAATAAATATGTGTTGAATGAAGGCATAAATACGTGTATCTGCATTCACTGTTTACCTAATTTTAAAAGATGGTTCTTAGGTATACTTTAGTTTAAGCAAACTAGGCATGGGGAATCTCAAATTATGCATAAAAAAAAGTTTAGTGTTGATCTTTTTTATTTTCTAAAAAAACATAAAGTATGAGACAATTAACCAAAAATGCTACTTAGGTGCAACTTTGTAGGAGTATACATATTGCATAAAGCAAGGTAAACTCAGCTGTCTAACGGCCTCATTACTGTTACTTTTAACAGATGTTAGTGTTATTTTAACACGCAGGATCAGGAAGACATGCAACCTTGACAACATGCACTTGTTGAAAGACGTCTCAGAAAAGCATATTGAATGCATGGAATATGGTCAAAGGACTACCAACACAATTTAATGGCTGTCAGTAATCAATTTACTTTAAAAATATTCGAATGCTAGCAGTGCCCAGAACAATTTAATGGATTATTTAAAATTATTATAATTGTGAACTGCTTTATGAATTAAAAGTTCATAACCAAATGAAAGTGGACAAAACAAACTTGCTAATACCCAGTACTCTCCCCTATTGGTTCATTTGTGATGACAGATGATGACACTCTGGGGTACGTTTTCACTCACTTTTTGAGGGGGGAATTTTAACACTTAAAACAACATAGAGAAGAGGTGTGTTTGCTGCTCTGAGAATGAGATGCTTCCCCTCGCACTGGGGCTGAAACATGCCCTCCACACAGGCCGTCTCCTCCCTAGGTGTCTCTTGGCATCAATGCTGTTGGTTTGGGGCGGAGAAACTCACAGGTGGGTGACTTCAAACAGGTCACCCAGCCATGTCTCCTTTGCCTCCTGCAGTGTACCAGCAGCAAGGCCGTGAAAGCACAGATCTGCTTTTGAAATCCTGAGCCATTTCTCACACCTGAGGTGGAGTTTACAAAAGCACGGATTCTGAGATCTTGGAGTCACGTCTGACTGACTTCACGGGCTGCACCGCTTGGCCTGCAGCCATGGGTGTTTTTCACACCTCCAGTAGGGGGAGCCGGGGGTCAGACAGTGAGAGGCAGCCCTGGGGCCAGAGAGCATTCACGGAAGCCTGACTGTGAACACTCATTCCTATTTCTATACACGGAATGAAGTGACTTCTTTTCCTCCGAGAAAACACCTGATAAAAGGTCTGAGTGTCTTGCAAAGTTGCCAGCTGGATAGAAAATGCTGCTCTATCTGAGCAAACACTTTTCATCCATGTAGATGAGGGTCCCAGTAGTTCTCGTCTTCATGTCCCCTTGAGCTCTGGGATATCAAGGCTGGCCTCCTTGGGCTGACTGCACCCCCAATTTACTGCCAGGATTGCCTCCTCAACAGTCCCCGCCCAGCCAGCTTCCCGGCTCTCCTCACTGGCCTGCTTTAATCTGGGTCCTCATTAGCTCTCCTCTGGATTACCACTAAATGTATTAACGGTTTTCTTCTATCTTGTTACTCACACACCCTCCCTCCACCTCCACTCCATTCAGCCTCTTCTGGGGCCCCTCCCTGAGAGTCAGCCACACTGAACTCGGAGTTGTCCGAATGCTCCAGGCGGTTTCACGCTAGGGCACATTTGCTCACGGTTGTTCCTCACTCCTCCCCCTTTGCTCCTCTAGAAAACCAGAAGAGTCAGTTCCAGCTCCCTCCTCTGGCAAGCTCGTCTTCAGGCTCAGCTCCTGACTTTTTTTTCAGTATAGTAGAATGCTGACCCTGGGCTAGCTGCTGGACCTGGGGCAGGGGATAAATCAGTGAGCAAGGAAGGTACACAGAATAACCCCCCACCCCCTGTGGTCCTCCATGGTACTCTGTACAGAGGCTTCCATGGTGCTTGGAATGCTTCACTGTATTATGTGCTCACTTCTCTGCCTTCCCTCCTTGACGCAGTGCTTCTTGAGGGCAAGGACAGTTGCTAATTCATTTTGATCTCCCCAGCGCCTGGGACACCAGAGTTCGCAACAATGTGTGAGAATGAATAAGAATAATAATAATACTGGTAATATTTATTATTATTATAATTACAAAAGGCTTACCATATGCTAGACTTTGTCCTAAGTGCTTTATGTGTAACAACTCACAACAGTCCTACAAGGCAGGTATTAGTGTTATTTCTATTTTTCAGGTAAGGAAACAGAGAATTGAAGTAACTTGACCTAAGTCACACAGCTGGAAAGTAACAGGCATGCGGCTCCAGAGTCCCTTTTCTAAACTGTCCCTTTTCTAAACAGAGATCAATAATGATGGAAAGAGGGAGAGGCAGGCAGGATAGGGTACAGCCAGTACAAGTTGCGTCTTTAAGCTCAGATTCACCTTTGAATCTGTTGCTGAGGCAGGCACCAAGGGCCACAAAGGCTGGTGTGGGGAGACCTGTGGTCTAACCCACCACAATCGCATCCTGTTTGACTTTTCGAGGAACAGACAATGTACAGAGAGGAGGGATGGGAGGTCACCCGGTCTCTGCTGCCTTAGCTGCCTTCCCCTGGGAGACAGCCACTAATCCTGTCACCACAGATCTGAGGTCCACTGTGAAGAGTTGTGCTCTGTTGCCAGCTGGAGGACCTGGATTAGAAATTCTGTCAAAGGTGTTTGCGAGTTACCAAAAGTTGCATAAACAGTTCCCAAGACCAGCACTGGGGGAAACACAGACACACACACACCCCGCACACACCCAGTGCTTCACACTAGGACCTGCCATGAAGCTAACAGAGCAAAGCTGGCCCATACTTCAGTTCCTGAGGCTTCCGCTCAAGGTAAAAATAACTTTGGGGTAGAAAGAGCTATGGCCCTCGGTGGCGGCAGACCTTGGTCAGCGCTGTGATGGTGGTGCAGCCACAGTGGAACAAGGTCTGAGACCAACAGTGGCCCTGGGGTCCAGAAAAAATGGTCCGATGGAAAAAAAAAAGGACGAGGATGTAAAAGGCAGCACACAGAGGGCTTCCTTCGTGGCGCAGTGGTTGAGAGTCCGGCTGCCGATGCAGGGGACACGGGCTCGTGCCCCGGTCCGGGAAGATCCCACATGCCGCGGAGCGGCTGGGCCCGTGAGCCATGGCCGCTGAGCCTGCGCATCAGAGCCTGTGCTCCGCAACGGGAGAGGCCACAACAGTGAGAGGCCCGCGTATCGCAAAAAAAAAAAAAAAAGGCAGCACACAGATAAAATACAAATGCCCAATAAGCACTGAAAAGCCATCTACGGGTCAGACAAACCTGGCTTCTCCTTCCTAGCTATGTGACTTTGCCTAAAAAACCTGAGCGTCAGCCTTCTTAGCTATGAGAATGGGAATGATCATGGCTGCTACCTCCTGGGATTGCTATGAAGATTAAATGTGAAACTCAAAGGCTGAAAACAGTCTGGCGTTTCAATAAAGATTCCTTCTGTTCCCTGAAACGCAAACTCCAGTTTTTCTCAGGACTTGTACTGGCCCAGGAAAGCAGAGGGTGAATGGTGCCAGTAAAGAAATAGGGTTTGGTAAGGAATGGAGTTTGGGTCTCCCTCCGAACAAGATGGCCCAGGAATGAGTAGAAACATCATCCGATTTGGAACAATAGTAATCCTGAGAGCAACTGATGACGTCCGGAAGGACCAAAACTTGCCCTCAAATACCACGCAGTTGCATACAGCTTCCTGGCACTTTCCCTGCAGTTGAGAGGGCCACAGACAAGGTCAGAGGCCACACCTGGATATCGCTGCTTGTCTTTGGGCTGCTGTGTGGGAGCCTAAGAGTTGGCTGTCTGCTTTTTGCAACCTTCACTTAGAGCAGCTTTTGCTAAGCACGTGGTCTCCATCCCCTTTGTGAACGGTTCCTGTACAAGTTCAGAGGCAGCAGATCCCACACAGTTCCTGGGGCCCTCTGCTCAGCAGGCTATAAAACACTATTGCTCTCGGCAAGCCCTGGTCATCAGCAATAATGAGACGGCTTTGAAACTGCCACTCTGAAACCCTAAACCGGGCCCAGACCCGTGTGCTGGGCCAAGCGCTTGGGAAAGGTTGGCCAAGGTTTGCAAACTCTAGACAGGGTTTGGAGGGAGCTTTCTCAGCCTGGGTTTCTTTAGGGCCTGAGCCTGCTTCAGCAGATGCTGGTCTGGGTGGTATTCGAACTGGCTGATTTACTGAGTTTGGGCAGAAAAAAGGCAAAGCCTGGGGCTGTGAGCAGTTTTCACTTTGAGGTTTTTGGGAAAGTGATTGAAGCCTGAGTTTCACCTCCTGGAGGGAATTCTAGCCCTCTCTCCCCAGCCTCATTCCCATAAGGCTCATCTATTTCTTTCACCCACTGCCCCAACCTTCCAAGACACAGGGAGCGAGTGAACTGAGGTACCTCGGGCAGAGTGGCTTTTCAATTATTTGGACATGGAAACCTCAGAAGAGAATGGTTTTCATTTCAATAGAGTTTTTCAAGTCAGGCTCATGATGGTACAGGTCAGTACTCCAAAAGATAGTTTTAGGATTTTCCATCTTACTTTGAACAAAACTTGATAAATCAGATCTGGGTTGAAAAACTGCAAGTATACCTTGTCACCTGTTAGTCTCTGGGTCCAAGCAGTAGCATGAAGGGCTTAGTATGGTCCCACTAGCAAAGTCCCTAGAAAGGAACCCATGGTGGCCCCCTTTATGCCACACCCCGTGTGTGTGAGTGTACGTAACTTCACAGACGGAGTGCCAGTCAGGGTCCCAGCAGGAAGCAGGCGGCACATTTAAGTGGAGATTGAAAGAAGGATAGTGACGGGACCATTTTCAGAGGTGTGGGGAGGGGAAACTAAAAGGGGTGCTGAGGGAGCACCCAGGCTAATACCAGTGGAGAACCAGAAGGGCTAAAGGGGTGACGGAGAGACCCATGACTGGCTGCCTGATGAGCTGTGGCCTCTGGTAGAGGAAGCAGCTGTGGTCAGAAGGGAGCTGGGGCATGACTACTCCCCCTTCCCTTGATCCCCTGCTGGGGCCCCGTCATGGCTGAGCCAATCAGCAACGAAAGGGCAGGAGCCCATGTGAGTCCTCTGCACCTATGAATACGGTCTGTAAAGTTCCCCTTCCCTGGGCACAAAGGAAGGTGCAGGAGTCCCCAGGCAGTTCTGCCTGACGATCAGCTAGAGAGGTCTGAAAGCAAGTGGACTCCCAGGCTGCCTCTAGAAGGTTCCATTTCAGGAGACCCAGGATGAGCACAGAGAAGCTGCATCTTTCCCATGCTCTGGGTGGCTCTGCTGCTCAGCCAGGAGGGATAACCCCTTCTTGATTCACAGTGACGTTCTTGTGAGCAAGTGTCATCACCTGGATCCCAGCTGCGGTGCGCACTGAGCCCTGACGTCATGCTCAAAGCTGGCAGTGAAGTTGATTTGTCCACTTACTCCACACGCGTTTGCTGAGCACCCACTGTGTGCCAGACGCGCTGCTAGATGCTGGGGCTCTAGTGGGGGATAAAAGGATCGCCCCTTCCCTGAACAGGCTTCTCAAAGTCTCTCTCGCAATCAGAGAAATTCTGTATCCTTCTACAGCAGGATGGGAACCTTTCTGTGAGATCACCTGGTATTACTAGTGGAGGGCTTTGAGCCTGTTGCTTAATCTCCCTGCGCTTCAATTTCCTTGTTTGGAATACAGACATAATACAGCTGCTTTCTACAAAGGTTATTAAAAGGACTGAGTGAAATACTATGTGTCAACCTTAGTTCAGAGCCTTGTACATCATAAGCGTTCAATATGATTGTCACATTATTAATTTTACCATCATTATTTCTTAGTAGGTCTTTGTCAACCATCCCCTCATCCCCTGACTCCCGAACAACAAATAAATGAGAAAATGCCAGCTCCAGAGGCCCACTTTCACTACTTTCGACCACTTCCTTCAGAAATCCCGGCCACATCTATGATGTGATAGTTTAATACCTACATGGCTGCCGTTCCTGTGTTTACTCCATACGTTTGTATATAATTTTCAAGATAGGAAGGAGGTTTGTAGGAACGTGGGGAATTTGGAAACGGTTTGAGGGTAGTGATTTTTAGGAGCTGGAAAACAGGCCTAATGGGGAAAGACGAAAGGAAGTACAATTATTAATTTGGAGAAGAGATGGCAGAGGGGATAGGGAAGCCATCCTCTGAGACAAAAGATTATTAAAGAGAGAATGGCAAACGATGCTTCTTTAGAAAAGACAGAACAAGTGGAAAGCAGAGACTGTGGCAAGAGGGATTTCAGCTCTGCCTCAGGATCATTTCCTGGCAGAGATGGTTATGAGCTCCAGAATGGGCTATGAACCCCTTCACTGGTTCAGTAATACAAAGCATTTGCACGGTGATCTCTGCAGTCATCCCCTGATGGGATCACATTTAAATAGACAAAGAGGCGGAAAGGCAGGACTGGGGCCCACCCCGGCTCAGACACTAAAAACCAGTGTGGTGACCCCCGGCCTCTGAGGCTTCCAGTCTTCTCGTCTGCAAAGGAAGGTTTGGGACCGTGCCTGATACCCCAGATCTTCTGTGCAAGCCCCGAGGCCCACCTGATGTTTCCAATCACTGCGGACTCCCCATGTGGTGAACACCTTGCTGGCTGGCACACCTTCTGAAATGCTGAATTCCACTTTGAAGATGAAGAGTCTCTCTTGACTGGTCAGTTGAAAATTCATCATACCCGCATATGGAAATTGTGTGTGGCTCTAGACGTTTTGTTGGCTCGAAAATGATTTCACTTTGCAGTATTTCACAGCGTTTCCTACCTCCAGATCAGTAAAAAAGGACAACACACTGCCTCAGGTGGGAGGGCCCACCAGGTATCATCAGCGAGGGCCTCCTGTGGGCCAGGTGTTTTGTCAGGTTGCAGGATGAGTCTCTCCTTTGCCCTTTTCCTCTTCCGTGGTCTGTACACACAAGGCTGGCATAAGGTAAGGAGACAGACACTCTTTTAGCAAAGTACTGGTATAGAAGATGCGCTGTGAATCTGGGCTCGGTGAAAGTCCTGCCTGTCTCACAGGTTCTGCACTGAGAGCCCTGCCTGACCTCCCCGTCCTGGCTGACCCAGGGTTGTACTTGCCCAAATCACCCAGGAAGAAACTTGACCTAGCTGAAGGAGTAACAGGGAAGAAAAGAAGGAAGTCCTGGGGAAGGGATGAAAAAGGGAATAAATGCCCAGAAGGCTGAGAGAGAGACAAGGAAGAGGGTGGGAGGTCCAAATGCAGGAGGCTCCCCTGCTACCATTAAGGAATACAGCTTTGTGGGCTCCCTAAGGACTGAGAACTGAGAACCCCAAACCAAAAGAAACTGGAGAAGGCGAAACTAGCAGTTTGTACTAAGAAATGCTCCTGAATACTTAAACTCCCTTTGTGGTGCCTATAGCACTCGGAATGTCCAATTTGAACCGACAATTAAGTGTTTTTTTAAAGCATTCTTCTGGAGCAGGAGTTGGCAATCTTTTCCGTAAAGAGCCAGAGAGTCAATATCTCAGGCTTTGTGGGCATGTTGCAGCTACTTGACATAGAGACCACACATAAACAAATGGGCGTGGCTCTGTTCCAATAAAACTTAATTGACAAAACAGGCAGCTGGCTAGAGTGGGCCCGAAGGCCACAGACTGCCAGCCGGGTCCTAGTCGAGGGCTTCTCCAATCTTGAAGTGAATCGCGTTAAAATGTAGATCCTGATTCAGGAGGTCTGTGCTGGGGCCTAAGGTTCTGCAGCTCGAACATACTCCCAGGTGCTGCTGACCAGCGGATCACACTTCAGGAGCAGAAGCCCGGAAGTCTTAAACCGTGGTGGCAACAGGAACCGGCGGCGAGTATGATTTGCTTGACGGAGGTGCCTGTGCACGCGGCTGAGAGCTAGGGACCGTGGGACCTGCAACGAGCTTGCCAGTCGGCAGGCAGCATCCCGCCACAGGTCCTGCTGAGTTATCGCTCTCTGGGGATACCATCCGTGTGCCCAGACATTTCGATGTGTCAAGAGGATCTGGAAGTATGGTTTTTATAAGAAAACTCTCTTGATTTTGAAAGGTTTTGAAGCTCCCGACTGTTATGGTTTTTAAAGGCTTTGGCTCAAAAGGTTTTAAAACCCTGTGTGAGCCAAATAAAACCCCTATGTGGAATGGCCCTGGCCCACAGGCTGCCAGTCTGTAATCTTGGTTCTAGCTACCACGAATGCACTGGGCCTCCTTTCCACGACAGGAATGTGGGACTGGGCTTATGCACATAGCATCTCTCGAGCTCAGAACCTGGAAAAGAAGGTATGCTCTTGATTTTACGGAAGAGGCTGATGGGTCTTGAAGAAGTCAGGCGACAAGGGCTGCCGTCCGTCATTCCTACGGTGGTGTGAGTTTTGAAACCACCCTCTTCAGGCAGATGAATTACCAAAACTCACCCCCTCTGGACAGACTAATTACACAAAGCCCTTTTTCTGCAGGACAGAAACTCCACACCTGTAGGGGGTGACTGGCCAAGCAACTGTCCCAAAGTCCCTGGGCTTTGAATCCAGGTATGAAGCTGGTGTTTGAATCCAGGCCTTGTAGACCCCAAATTCCATGCTCCTTCCACCACCACACAGACTCTAGTTTTGATGGATATTTGCGAGTGAAAAAGGTCAGCCTATCATCTCCATCTCCCCGTAAGCCACATTTGTAAGACACAGGCACAGCCTATGTGATATTTTTATCTGAAATATTTACAGGTGGAAAGGATTAAAGCAAGTGATGGACTATTGAAGGTTAATGCCATCTTTTAATATGGAAAAACTACTCTCTCCACAAGAAATATACTTGTGGGATAATCTTGAGATATGTGTGTGCGTGCTCAAAATGTCAGCCGGCGTTTCATTAATTTCAGCCTCCCCCTAGAACACTACGTTATGGTTCTGAGGCTGTGTTAGGACGCTGACACGGGTGGGACCCAGGGCGCTCGGCCCTCGGGGGTAAATTTATGGTACGACGTGTGAGGAATCCATCATGCAATTTGGCCCATGCCCCCGGCTTCTTAATCAGAGATGGGAGACGCAAGACAAACATTGCCTCCCTGGCTTTGGGTGCTGTGTCTCAGCTTCAAGCTTTGATCCATCAGGACAAACATTTCTACCAGGCGGGCTAATTAGTAAGATTGCTTAACACCCAGCCGCTCAGAACACAGAGAAGTGCTTTGCCCTCGGCTTCTCCTGGGCTGCTATTTAACAATTCTCTAGGCTAAAGGAGCAGGCCGTAGAGTTTTTAGGCAAGCAAAGGGCCTTGTGAAGGTGTCGAAGACATGGCCTCATTTGTTCTGGCCTAGTTGTGAGAGATCATGCTCACACCTGAGCCAGAGCCAGTTTCTAAAGGTGACGGGCCCAGCGACTCCGTCATGGGTGTCTGCTGTAGGAGCCCATTTTAAGGGCTCATTCTCCTCCCAGCGTAGCGCAGAGATCATGAGGCAGCCTCTAGAGGCAGCTGGCCTTGGATTCCACTCCCAGCTGCTCCAATTTCAAGCTGAGTAACTTGGGGAATTACATAAGCGTTACTTTCTTCACCCGTAATGTGGGGCCAGTATTACTTCCCACTTTGCAGCACTGTCGGGAGGTTAGAGAGACTGTGTGGACACTGCCCAGCTTCGTAACTGGCATTCCGTAGACCGCTGCTGGGTTGTAGCCTGGGTTTGCAGGTTTCCCTTCCTGTGATTTTGCCCCTGTGCGATGTTCTGGATAAAGCATCAGTTTGGGGGCAGCTGGACCCAAAAGTTTGAGTTCTTCTCTGCTCCTTACCAGCTGTGTAATTTTGGTTTAAGTCTTTAATCTTACAAAAGATTTTTTTCATCAGTAACATGGACATAATAATAGTACTTGCCTTGGAGAGCTGTGGTTAAGATTGAAACGGGCAGTTGTACATAAAATGCTTCTATTACAGTGCCTGGCATATACTGAGCACTCTATACATGTTTGTTATAAATATTAAGTAGGATAAACACTTTGGAATCTGCAAAAGCTTTGTCTACATGTGGAAGAGGATATTGCTACCCCTCCTCCAAAATATAGCAAGGAAATCCAGAAAGTCCAATCAACTTAGGGAACTTTTATTTTTCAACTCTGAGATTATGCCAAATGCAGACTTGTTTTCACTTATTGGGAAAATAACTTTCGAGGTTGTGAAAAAAACATTAACTACAGCCCTGTTCTTTCTGAAATAAATACATGGGCCCAATATTGGGGAAATGCATACACCCCAATCAGAGTGCTGTTTTCTGAGAAACTGTAATGTGTGGAACACAGACCCGGATCCAGGGGGAGTGGATGCTGAGTCCGATTACCCTGCAAGGCTACCTTCATAGTCCTGTGTCTGAAGCAGGAGAAACCTCAAGCTCACTGAAGATGAATGAATAGCCAGAGTCTCAGGGCTCAGAAGTGACTGAGTCTGAACCTGAGCCATCTCACTCCAAAGCTCCACGTTCATCACCGCCATCAGGGCTGCCCCTGGGTAGCCCCTGCTACATGTTATCTCTTTTGAGCTTCTCAGCAGGTGTTCACGTCTGTTTCCTGGAGGGGGAAACTGAGGCTCAGAGAGGTTGTGGAACTGGCATGTGCCAATGCAGCTTGGGGCAGAGCTGAGACCCACACCTCTTAACCACACCCGTCTTGCTCTAAGCTCAGAACCTGTATGGCTTCCCTGGCTGGCAGAACCTGCCCACGGGCATGCCTAGGGTGACGGAGGAGAGCTAAGTCTATCCAAGAGTCCCTTAAAGAAGTTACATTTTCCCATTATTGCTGTCTGCTGGCAACCCTTGTCACCCTGAGAAGAGATCCAGAGACTGACAAGTAGGCTGCGTTGTTGCCCTAAGTAAACCACGGAGAGCAGATTTCCCTGATGCCGAGACAGTTAGCTGGGTCTGTGAGAACATATTTCTCACTATAAAGCAAACAAGCCGACTGGCAGAGCACTGTAGGGAAAATGACATCACTGCAGAATTTTAGGGCTAATCATTTAGCTGGATTAGCCCCAAAGTGCTGTGTCTAAAATCAGCATCCCTGCCTCTTTATGTGCTCCAGATGAAACGCATTAGCAGAAATATGGCAAGGGACACTCACAATGCTCGGTTCTACACTCTCAGCAGTTTTTGCAAATCTGCAATTAGTCTAAAGGGCCTGGGTAAATTAGGCCTCTTGATAAATGAAGCACCTAGACAGGCCTCAGATTTATTGGATCCCGCTGTCCCGCTGTCCAGAGCCCTTGTCAGCTCCTTGCCGAGCGGGGACTGTGCAGGGGGAAAGGAAGGAAAGGGAGCCAATTCAGACCTAGAATTGCCCCCAAATCTAGGAATAAACTGGGCTTGAGGCTGCCACTTCCTTGGCCTTAAAAATTTCTGCTAGGAACGTACGCGGTAGGTGAAGTAGGAAGCCTTTGCCAGGAAGTTCAGGAGGCAGGGGCGGAAGACAGGAGACAGGACAGGTGGCGGGGGGCAGTGTCTGTGGGTGATGTGGTTTTGCTACAGCCAGGAGGGAAGGGGTCACAAGAGGCCTGTGAGTTTCACCAGCTCCTTGTCCCACTCTGGGCCACGCAGCGTCCTCCTGATCCTGGGACTTGGTGGCCGTGGGTACTGATGGGCACCACCAGGGCTCACTCTCTCTCTGGGCTCTGGTTCTTAACCCATTACTTCTCCAAGTGCAGTTTTCCACATGCTTCTCACGACACACTACGCAGGTGTTTTAACTACACAGATTCCAGAAAAGAACCCCCAACCCCAAAGGGGGAGTGTTGGTAATGCCTTAAACATCCAGGGACCAAAAGGCTATCAGTGGCTGTGGTGCAGATGAAGGGGACATATAGCGAGGGGACAGCACGTGCTTATTATCCTGATTTATATCTCCAAATCGTAGGAAGCGATTCCCAGCCGTATGAGGATGACCCCTGCTAGCTTTGCTGCTGCTGCCATTGTAGCTGTGGGTGCTGAGGTCGGCTAAACCAGGCCGGCAGAGGGGCCCAGCAGATGTGCAGATGTTTTGGGGGGTGGCAACAGTTATATTTTGCTAAGTTTCTCTGATTTATTTATTTTTACACTTTCTTTCCTGATTACTAGAGTAATGCATGTTTTGGGGTGGAGGGAGATGGTGGCCTCTTCAGTCCCATAGACGGTCATGCAGCAGGCCCCCCTCTGAGGTCACGCAGAGCACCGGGCTCAGATGGGACCACAGCTCCATGATGGGTCCGACCCTTATTTCTCTTCCCAGTCTTGGGGACCCACCAACTAGGGAGTGGTTAAGAATCCACCTGCCAGTGCAGGGGACACGGGTTTGAGCCCTGGTCCGGGAAGATCCCACATGCGGGGGAGCAACTAAACCCGTGTGCCACAACTACTGAGCCTGCGCTCTAGAGCCCACGAGCCACAACTACTGCACCCACGTGCCACAACTACTGAGGCCGCACGCCTAGAGCCCGTGCTCCACAACAAGAGAAGCCATCGCAATGAGAAACCCACGCACCGCAACGAAGAGTAGCCCCCGCTCGCCGCAACTAGAGAAAGTCCGTGTGCAGCAACAAAGACCCAATGCAGCCAAAAAGAATAAATTAAAAAAAAAAGGAATGAAGTAATATAGGCTCATGTAGATCATTTAAAGCTGAGGGGTGTGTGTGTGTATCTGTCTGTCGGTCTGTCTCCCCCTATCTCTTTGTTACAATGTCAGGATCTCTCTCTCTGTCTCTCTCTGTCTGTCCCCCTCCTCTCAGGAACCCTCCAGGCATGCTGTGGCCCTCTGGCCCCCTAACACTGTCCACCCAACTGAATGCTTTGTCACTCAACTCCTAGCAGCCCGGCCAGCCAGGCTGACAGCCTAGAGGAGTCAGGAGCACCCCAGAGGGTGAGCTTTCCGAAACCCCATTCTCCCAGAGGCAGCGGCGAGTGGTACCTAACCGACACGCTGCCTGCAGCCTGCTGTGATTCAGTCTCTGGTCTGCAGATCAGCTGGGCGATGCTCCTGTCAGCCCACATTGATTTTCCTGTAGATTTCATTACCTCCAATCACAAAGGAAACTGTGCTCCTCTCCTGGAGTGTCAGGGCAAAATGAATAGCAAACATTTTCCTGCAGGCACCTTAGCTCTCCCGTCAAAGGCAGGCCACTGTCCATGCCCCACCCCTTCCCCAAACCTCTCCTCTCCTACTCAGTGAAAAAGTATCCGGGCTGAGGTGGGGCATCGAATCCAACTTGGAGTGTTCAGGATGCCCAATTATGCTGCAGTCAGATCCTTCTGGGACTTAAGACCTTCTAAATTATGGAATTAAGAGGGTTTAGAGGGGGGAAAGAAAGAGCTGGTGACACCAGATGTGTTCAGAATTTAGAATGGGCTTTCTCATATATTAAAAAGGACCCTTTGAATATCATCAAAGAGAGTGAGCAATTTTTATTCCTTTTAAAAGTTGCTTTAAGTACTGATGGGGGTCTCTGCTCTCTGGCGCACGCACGCGCGTGTGTATGTGGCTGCACGCATGTGCACGTGTGTCACAAGGGCTTCCCTTACTAAGTGTTTGGTTGGTGCCAGGTCCACCTTCCGAAACCCTGGTGTGTGGGGAAAGCTGCGCTCGTGTGGGCAGCTTTGGCACAGAGTCCTGGCACTGTGGATGAAGAGACGCGTCAGCACTTTTCAAACAACAAACTTAGCAGCAGAAGGTAGGCGCCAATCTCCGAAGTGGGCTTTGTGGGAGAGGTGAGGTCTGTTCTTTCTAACAACCAGCCGGTAAAGACTGGACCAGGGAAAGGCACCAGACACTTGAAAAGTAAGATGGCCTCTTCTCTCTAGGGGCACTGGAGTGGCCACATAAGCACGCATCTCCACCCATCTGAGCATGGGTTTCTGTGCGTCCATGTGAGTGCACTGCAATAAGAGCAACAGTTTTACCTGATAACTTTAGCCAGTATTTATTAAGTACCATGTGCCAGACATGGGGTGAGTTCTCTATCACCTACCTATTCTCCCATTTATCTTGTAACTTTAATCCTCACTATACGGAGAGCAGTATCATCCCTGTTTTACTGATCAGAAACAGAGACTTAGACAGTGTATGTGACTCTCCAAAGTGTTATGGGTTGAACTGTGTCCCTCCCCAAAATGCTGAAGTCCTAACCCCCAGGACATGCGAATGTGACCTTATATGGAAATAGGGTCTTTGCAGATACTCAAGTTAAGATGAAGTCAGTAGGACTGGTATCGTTATAAAAAGGGGAATTTGGAGTGGAGAGAAGACCATACGAAGACACAGGGAGAAGACAGCCACGATTGCCAACAAACCACCAGAAGCTAGGAGAGAGGCCTGGACAGATTCTTCCCTCACAGTTCTGGGAAGAACTAACCCTACTGACCCCTGGTCTCAGAATTTTAGCTTCCAGAACTGTGAGACAATAAATTTATGTTGTTCATGCCATCCAGCTGTGGTACTTTGTTATGGCAGCCCCAAGAAATGCATAAAGAAGGTCCACAGCCAGTTACTGGTATAGGCAGGTATGTATCAGGCCATGCCTGTCCCGGTTGTTACACAGCCTAGGCTGCACACTGCCTTTTCCCAGGAGGAAGTACACTGTGCCTACACTTGCTCAAGTGGGCCTTGAATCTTCTGTAGTTGATACACTGGGGTGGTTGAGGGCAGAGGCTGAAGGGAGAATTTATTATGCATCTAGTGTCTTTTATATACTTTAGCTTAAGAAATCTAAAAACCTGCTAGTTTGATAATTTATGTAAGGGATGTTGAAATGCTTATATCCTTTGATCTACTTCTAGAAATCTATTCAAATAAAATAGTAACAAATACAGAGACATATTTATGTAGGACTATTGATCACAGTACTATTTATGTAACAGGTAGCAATGCCCTAAATCTCAAAAAAGCATGAAATGCCATATTTATTTTTCAAAGTAAAATTAAATCTGGTTGAAGCCAATACTAGCCAAGGGTGATGAACAGAGCTCTCAGTTCCTCCATCTCAAGCTGGGTTTGAGGACCCTGGCAGAGCCTCTTCAGTCCCATAGACGGTCATGCAGCAGGCCCCCCTCTGAGGTCACCCAGAGCACCGGGCTCAGATGGGACCAGCTCCATGATGGGTCCGACCCTTATTTCTCTTCCCAGTCTTGGGGACCCACCAACTAGGGAGAAGCCAGTCTTTTTTCAACCTCTGCAGTTCCCAGCCTTCAGCCCTACCCTTGGACAGGGCCTCCACCTTTGAAACACAAAGGGTCACACTCTCCTTCAAAGTCTTTACCTTCCATCTGGGAGCAAAGAGAACCCTTTAGACATACCTTGTTTCCGTCTGTATCTCCGTCTCTTTCTCTTTCTTTGTCTCTCCTGGGCGGGTATAGGCTCAGCAGATGTTTCACTTTTCTTTCATGTGACAAGAAAAAAAAAAAAAGAAAGAACAGACACAAAACAAGAAGACAGCACTTAATTTTTAAATAACAAATCTCTATTGTAACGGCAATACCTAAATGCCCAATAATACAGGCTGGTTAACATCAATTATGATCCACACACACGTTAGATGAAGACATGAAAATTTTAGTTAACAATAATAGGAGAAAAGATTTAAGTTGTAATGTGAATGAAAAAGCAGAATATTTGGTTATTTTTCTATTGCTACACAGCAGATTACTACAAATGCAGCCATTTAAAGTCACACCCATTTATCATTTTGTGGTTCTGTAGGTTCAGGGTCTCATGATCAAAATGAATGTGTCAGCCAGGCTAAGTTCTCATCTGGAGCTGGGGTCTTCTTTCAGTCTCATTCAACCTGTTTGCAGACTCCAGTTCCTTGTGGTTGTAGGACCAAGGTCCCTGTCTCCTTATTGGATGTCAGTGGGGACTGTTCTTAACTTCTGGAACCTTCCAGAATTCCTGACCCTGTGGTCCTATCTTCAAAGCCACCAAGAGAGAATCTCCCTCCCTTCAAATCCCTCTCATGCTTCATATCTCTGTGTCGAAAAAAAGCCCAGTCTCTTTTAAAGCTTACCTGACTGGGTCAGACTCACCTGGGACAATCTCCTTTTCTTAAAGTCCACTGTATCATAACCTAGCCATGGGAGTAATACTCGTCATTTTCAAAGCTTCCCTCCTCCCCATACTCAAGATGGAAGAGATTAATCAAGGGTGTAGGGCACTGGGGAGTCATCTTAGAATTCTGTCTAACACAGATATCAACAGTATACACAGTAAGATCTCAGCCATGCAACATTTACATGCTCAGAAAAACACTAGTGTGATATAAACCTCAATGTTAATAGGATCTTTCTGTGAGGTGGGATTATGGACGCCTCTATTTTCTTCTTTACACTTTTCTGTATTTTCCAAGCATTTTGTAATGAGCACATATTAGTTTTATAATCAGAGAAAAAAACTCACATTTTTAAGATAAACAATCTAGCCTCAAACTAGGATAGTAACGCATGACTATGTGTGGCATTGTCTGTGTGTAGCTGAGTGGTTTTCTCATGTTTGTTCTTTCATTCGTTCACTGGCCAATGGATGAACGTGCAGGAAGACTGCCTCTTCCTATAGGACTGTGTGGTGACGGGGACCCTGTGTCCAGAATCTCCCTGGAATAGTTTCATACTTTTCAGCAAAAAGATTCCAAAAGGCAAGTGGCATTCATCTTCGTAATTATCTTGGGAAAAAATATGGAAGGCAAGTTACTCGAATTGTTGAGAAATACTTTGCAATTTCTATTTTCCCACCACTACCCCAACAGCTTGATAATGTTGAGGTTTTGAAATTTCCCATTGTCTCTGTTAGCAGAAAATACCAGCTTCTCATAAATAACCAAAATGAAGCAACAGAACTCTTGGCTCAAAATCACTTTTCAGCCTGACATGTCAGAAGGAGCCTGATGCCAAAATTCTCTCTCAAAACAGAAGTGTGGCCCTGGGAGACCCAGTAACACAAATGAACCAGAAACCCTTATGGTGGGAACCCCCTCCACTAACATTAGAAAGAGGAATTACTCAAGGAGGCTAATCTCAGCATGTGGCAATGTCAACAGGGGCACACTGACTGGCTATCGTGGGGCATTGTGTGCCGGGAACAAGTCCAGGGCTCAGTTCAGAGATGAAAAATGTGAAATCAATGGGGCTGTATAGAAAAACCAGGCAAGGCTGCCTGGACCAAAGGTGACGGTGGCCTGACTTGCCTTTGAGGCTCTCTCACCTCCTCCACCTCTGCCATGTCCCTCCCCAGCATCCTACCCCCTCAGCGTCAGCGAAGATCATTCGGGTGTTAGTTTTGATGTGGATACTCTCAGGGTGTTTGCATTGTAATCAGGGGGTATAAAAGGTGCAAAAGCCCTGAGGACGGTAAAGAAGGGTTTGTTAGCTGTGGAAGGACAAATAAGGAGGTTACTTTTGCTCAAGGGCTCCACCTCATTGGGTGGTCACCTCCAAAGCCAACTTCAAACACTCTGCATGATTACTGCACTTTTTTTTTTTCTTGCGGTACGCGGGCCTCTCACTGTTGTGGCCTCTCCCGTTGCGGAGCACAGGCTCCGGACGCGCAGGCTCAGTGGCCATGGCTCACGGGACCAGCCGCTCCGCGGCATGTGGGATCTTCCTGGACCGGGGCACGAACCCGTGTCCCCTGCATCGGCAGGCGGACTCTCAACCGCTGCGCCACCAGGGAAGCCCTACTGCGTGTTTTTGTACAGTGTTGACCTGGCTCAGGAACAGGCCCCAAGAACTCTAGTCTGCCGGCCTTAAATGGGTGTGTGCACGGCCAGAGGAAGTTCTCTGAAGCACTCCTGAAGAAGAAAGAACCTCTTCTCCCTGAGGTTCCGTATGGTCAGGCAAAGCTGAAATCCTGTCAATTTTAAGTTTTAAAAATTCATCAGTTTTTCCTTACAAATTATTAAGCATAAGAAATAAATGGCTAATCATGAAACTGCTACCCAACTAAAGATAACGTTATCGCCCCCACCCCATCCCCACGCTCTTCTTTCTGCTTGCTCCTTCCCTTCCCACCCACCTCTACACTTAGCAAGTAACCACTACCACTATCTAAACGTTGCTTTTATTATTTTTTTTTAAAAAACATTCCTTATTCCTACTTTTCTCATTAGAGTTTGACCATGCATCTACTAACCACATGCTATTTAGTTTTGTTTGTTTTCTGAACTCTATATAAGTGCTATCACAATTATATTGTTTTGTAACCAGCTGCTTTTATTCAACATTATGTGTTTGTGATTCAGCCATTTTTAGGCCTATAGCTTTGGTTCATTCATACTCATTCCATTATATGAACATACCTGAATCTAATCATCTATTCTCTTATTGATGGACCAGCTCTACTTTTTTTTTTTTTGCTGTACGCGAGCCTCTCACTGCCGTGGCCTCTCCCGTCGCAGAGCACAGGCTCCGGACGCGCAGGCCCAGCGACCACGGCTCACGGGCCCAGCCGCTCCGCGGCACGTGGGATCCTCCCGGACCGGGGCACGAACCCGCGTCCCCTGCATTGGCAGGCGGACTCCCAACCACTACGCCACCGGGGAAGCCCTACTTTTTAAATTGGTTTTAAACATGCTTTCACCATAGGATTTAGGGTAGTGTTTATTCAAATAGGGATAAAGACAAGGTGTGTTTAACAGATAGGACTGGGTGATGTGGTAGAAGAAAGAAACATTGCCAGGGTAAACCAGGTACTGGTTCCAACTCTCCCAAAAGTTTCTTTGTGCATATTATTTCACCATCCTCAGAAACACTGTTTCTACAAAATAAAGGAGTTGGAAAAACTTCAGGTTTCCCTCCAAAGCTACCCTTTAATTCATTGAGGTATTCACTCACTTAACACATAGCACCTGTCACTTGCCCCCCCCCCCCCACCACTGCTGAAGACGCAGTGGGAAATGAAACAGATCTGGTCTTTGCCATCACAGAACTTAGACTCAGGAGATACCACAGAAAACAAGAATAGCCCAAATTAAGTTGTTTTTAAAATTATACACCATGGAAAGTACTATACTGGGAACATACGGGGTGATGATACAGAGTTCCAGATGCATCTACTTTAGATAGAATGGTTGGGAAAGGCCTCCCGGAGAATGATACTTAAGCTTGAGAGGAACTAGCCATCCACAGTCAGGAGGAAGAAAACTCCAGACTAAGGGAAGTACATGTGCAAAAACCCCGATGAGAGCAAGAACTTCACGTGTTTCAGAACCTGCAGGATCGGTGTGAGAGGAAGCATGGCTACCGGTGAGGCCCGGACACATCTGGGAGGGGTTCTGTGGGCCGTGGTAAGGGTTTTGGATTTTATCCTATTTGCAAAGCAAAAGTGTGAAAGAGTTTTTAAACAGCTTGACCATATCTGTGTTTTTTAAAAGATTACTGTGGCTGGTTTTCAGAAAATGGGTGGGACGGGCTGGAGTGGAAAAAGGGCCCTAGTGGGAGGCGACAGGGGCTCAGACCACAGCTTCGGCCATGGAGATGGGGGAGAGGGGAACAGACTGGCTTCCATGATGGCTCGGAACCAAGAAGGGGGCATTGTTATAATTGGCGTTTAATGAGAAACATAGTCAGCATTGCGGATCAAAGGCGAAATAATCAGACCCCAGTTCACTTCACTAGGGAAGAGAAAGTTCAGAAAAGAGTGGGCTGGGCAGATAAGAAAGCTGTATTCCTTTAGTAACTGTACAGTATGGATCCTCTTTGTATCTCCTTCCCTTTCGCCCCTCCTCCCTCCTCCCCCCCACCTCCCTCTCTTCTATTTCCTAATTGTTCTAGCTGCGCAGCATCTTTAAAAATCTGAAGAGTGGAGCAGACAAGAACCACCTCCCCCCGGTTTCCAGAGGAGAGCGGACACCCCCGCCCGCCAGCCCTCCGCCCCCTCCACTCCTTCCAATCCCTCCTCGCTACAAGTGCCTGAACACCGTGATGTCACACTGCAACCCTGCCTTAGGCTTTCTATCTCCCTCACTTGATCCTTTCAAGTACCTGAAAGGTGTCTGGCCCTGTCGGGAGCAGAGTCCGCCGGGGCTAGAGGAGACGGGAAAAGGTGTAGGATTCATGAGTACTGATTGGCTGAAGTGAGAAGTATTCTGGACGCTGATTGGCTGTGCCATTCACGGGAAGGCGCTTGTGGCGCCAGCAAAAAGTAGATCTAAGAGAAGACAGGTAATGGCGTAGGATTCGTGAGCACTGATTGGCTGAAGCGAGAAGCTTTCTGGACGCTGATTGGCTCCGTCATTCACCGGAAGGCGTTTGTGGCGCCCCGGCAAAGCAGATCTAGTGCCGTGGCCCCAACAGGGTCCTGAAGGGGCGGGTAAACCCACCAGGCTCAAACCTTCTGGCGCCCTTTCGTGAAGGAGTCGTGATTTATTTTAAAAAAGTAAAAATAAAAATAAAGTACCGTAAAACATGACCGAATGGGGACTATCGGGGGCTGTTTAGGGTGCTTTAAAATTCTTTAATTTGCTGTACCACAATAACTTGCACTTGAATACAAGCAATCTCGCGTCTTAATAGCCAGACAATAAAGAGTTATTTATAGGAGGCGGTGTGCAGGCCCGAGCCTTCCAGGTGTGCCCCAGATTTGAAGCAAGCACTCGGAGAGATCTGCCGGACGGCGCTGCCTGATGCAGCCCAAACAAGCCCTTCGACTCTGCTGCCATTTTGCGGCTCCAGGGCTGCACCGGCCCCGGGCTCCCCGCTCTGCACAGCACGCCCGGCGCGCTGATTTATTTCAGTATTACGTTTAATTGTTTCCTTCTTGTTGAAGCCTTAACATGCGATGCTTGTAAATCTGACCCGAATCCTCCATATGGCGCTCTGGTTTTCCATTTTCAAATGCATTCGCCCTGGAATAATGACTGTGGTATAACTCAATTTGAGTTCTGCTGCTGGGGACTTTATTACATAATGCTTTCTAATTGACCCTCATAGTTTAATAAGACAGAACATTTCACCAGAACATTGACAAAAGTTATTAATTTTCACTTCAGTAGAGACCCATGTCCCAATTAAATCCCCCGAGAATGCCTGGCTGACTGACTGACCTCATTATGGCTAATGCTTATTAGTCCTGCAGAGAGGATAGCATCACACACTGCTAAAATGCCTAAATGAGCACATACAACCATCCAACGTGATTACAATTTACATACATGACTAATTTTACTCCCCTAATCCTTGTCTGGTGCAATGAATGTGGTGTGCTGCTGTCATACCACGAGATCAGCCATCGAGGATTTGGAAGGTGTCGTAAAAATGCCTTGCCAGTGTGCTAAGCTACACCCAGTTAAATTATATCTGCCTTTCTAGGAAACTATTTCAAGCACGTGGGCGTCTTGAAATGGGGAGACTAACTTGCGCCCATTCCTTCTTTAATATGGAACAGCTAGTACCCATTTGGGTTTTTTAGCCAACTTTAAAACAAAAAAAAAAAAAAAAAGAAAGAAAGAAAGAAAAACTATCACCAGCAGCGGCAGCAAACAATTATTCCAGCCTTCCTGCTTGGCTACCTCATACTCCCTGAAGTGGATTTTTCTTCCCTGAGTCTAGCTGTATTTGCACATTTTCTCTGAGCTTTCATTTGGAGGGAGACGGTAGGCAGGAGCTTGTAGAGTCTCCACGCCTGCCTGTTTCGTCAGCTTCGATGTGAGGGCATCACAGCTGCCACCTTGCCTACCAGTGATGGGACCACCTATTCAAACTAGTTCCCCTCTTGTGGGAGAATCAGCTGGAAGGTCAGTTGGATGAAAACTGCGTATTTGCCCAGGCTGGTAAAATGGAAGGCTCAGAGTGGCAAGAAAATGAAAGTAAACCTTACTGTGTCTGAGGCTTCAGATTGTTTTTTGACCTTTCTTTTTCCTGGTCTACACAACAGTGTTTATCTTTCAGGCAGTCTGACCGTGGCGCAGCGTCTGCTCTTCCCGTGCATTGTACTCATTCCCCCTGGGCTGTGTGATTTGACACATGACAACAATCTAACAATGGAGATCAAACTTCTCCTCAGACTCTTGCAATGTGACAAGTAATGTGTATTGACACAGCAAAGTGCACTCTGGAAATATGAGTGGTTGGGCAGGCACCCGACCTTCCCGCTCAGCTAGAGATAGCTTAAATCATAGGCTTCAGTTGCCCACAAAGATAAAGCCAAAATTTAAATAATGATAACCAGCTGGAAGCTGCAATTCATTGAAATCTTTTCTCCCTTTTTTTTTCTTTTGGTATTACCATATTGAAAGCAGGGATTTGGTGGGAAAAGCAATAGTAATAATAGCAAGAGCAAAAGACAAAGGCGAAAGAAATTAAACTAAACCTCCCCAGGGAATATTTGAAAGTTCTACACATTCTGCTCAGTCCCCATTCTGTAAGTGTTTACTAAGTACCTCCATTGTATTAGACACTGTGGACGAGACACACACCCCCCGGAAGCTCATGGTCTGTAGGCGATACTTTCAAAACCGAAATGCAGGTATACAGGATGATCAATTCTACTGATGACAAAGGCTTATGGGATCCCAAGGAAGGGGCATTTAACCCACCTTTGGTGGTGGGGATGGGAGTTAGCTGGTCCAAGAAGGTCTTCCTAGAGGAGTCATTTAAATTGAGCCCCAAATGATAAGTAGAACATACCTAGGTATATCAGGGAGGAGGGACTGGGCTCCAGGTAGAGAAAAATCAGTTCTTTTTCTCCTTCATTCTTTAACAAGTGGGCATTTAGTCCCACTATGTGCTGCCTGCTGTTCAGATTCTGTGCCTGCATCTGATGCTGAAGAGTGCCTCCTGGTGGTGACCCGTGGTGTGGCAGCCTCTTCAAGGAGGGGAGGATTCACCAGGGAATCACGGAATGAAAGGGACTCAGTTCTGTGCATTGGGGGCAAACAGCAGATGCTATTTTAGCCGAGGTTCTGTCTCCATTTCCAGACCAAGGCACATGACTGTCACAGAATCTAAGAAAGGCATATCTATCGGCACGAGAGGTGGGGTTCAGAGGGAGGCCAGGGATTTCATTTTGAAATTCTTGAGGATGAGCTGAACCTGGGTGTTTTTTTTTTTTCTTTCTGCCTGAAAGCAGAGGTCAGAAAAGTGAAACTCTGAGGGGCAAAGGGGTCACAACCCTAGTGTATTTAAACCACGTGATCCCCCAGGCAATCTCACACCTACTGGTACTGAGGTTAGAGCAGCATCAGGTGTACTGGCAGAAACACTTCTTGAAAAACACTCTGTACACGAGAACCAGGAGTAAAGCAAGTACCCCACCCAAGGGTGTGAAACTCTTCCATTGCCCCTCTTGCCCCAGGCTGACAGGGGGTGAAACGGCAGCTTGGATACATAGCTGGTAGTTGGTAGGGAAAGCTGGTGGATGTGCTAGGGGCACTGCAATCCATAAAGGAAAAATGGTCTAAACAGAGCAAGAGGGTTTTGTTGTTGTTGTTGTTGCTTTTCCTGAGTAAATGAGCACTGATGTTCTCTCCCATGTAAGAAATCTGCTGCTGACCCGGAGACAATTTTTCTACCATGGACAAGGCTGTGAGGGCTTCTGGCTGATTAAAGGGAGTAGCTACTGTTCACCGTCTCTCAGAAGCGACAGCATAAAGGAGGAGATGCAGCCAAAACAAACAGATGGCTGGATCAGGAGGGGCATGCTGTTATGAGCAGACACACAGGTAGCCCAGGCCCTAGGCAACCACACAAAACCATTCAGAGGAGCCAAAACGCAGCGAAGAGTTCTAGAACCCTGGGAAACAGCATGTGCTCTGCCCCAGCGGGCTCGCCTTGGAACTGTCACAGATCCAAAGGTAGTGAAGTCTGCACAGAGCTGGAGGCACCCAGCAAGCAAGCAATCCTGGACGCCAGGGAGGACGAGGAAAAGATGCAAGCGAGAGGGAAGGGCTAAGTTAGCAAAGTCAGCAGAAACTCAGACCCCTCGAGCGCCTGGAAGGTTGAGCAGCAGTCAGTGTGGTGCCACCAGAACCAGCTCAGAGCCACTGAGGCGTCTCTGCAAACACTGACTGAACACCATCTGGGTTTCAGGCACTAAGACAGGGTTCTGTCTTCGAGGACCCCGGGGTCTGGCGAGTGGAGTGTTTATAAATACCTAAATCACACCACAGTATAATGGCTATGAGCAGAGTTTTGAAGCATCATGAGAGAGGGAGCTGTCAGGGAAGGCTGCAGAGAGGAAGCAACATTGAAGCTGGATATTGACGACTAAGCAGGCAGGAGCACCAGAAAAACTGCACCACGAGGCTGCAGCTGGGTAACCGGGAGGTTATATTCGTTAAGACCCTGGCTGCCCAGCAAAGAAATCCAGTTACACCAGCTGAAGAGGAGTGTGACTACAGAAGTCCAGCAGATAATTTACACAAAAATAAAAGGAAAAGAAGTGCTGTTGGACTCTGTGAGGCCCCGAACCAGGAAATCAGGGATGTTAATTTATCAGATGGGCACAAGGACGCTGATCCACCCCACTCCGTGCATCTGCTCCACTCCTCTGGATTCCTGAGGTCCCCCCGACCCTCTCTGTTTATCACGTCCTTACGATCCCATATCCTTGCCTCATAAGTGGCCCTGGTTTGCTCCGCCATCAACTTCAGGGTCAATTCTCTATGACCTTTCAAGTCAAGTACCCATCATCCTGGGGGTACACTTGACTCAAGCTTTCAGGGCTCTCATTCCGGTGAAGGAGAGCTGGAAGTAACAACAAAACATGCTGCCTCACTGAAGGCTCTATAAGACCCAAGCAACACCATCTTGGCACCTGTGGCATAATGTGGGAGGGAGAAGTCTTCTACCCAAACACAGCGTGGCTTTGAGATATTGAGAGCTGCAGTCTTGACCATGGCAGTGCAGGAGTCTGGCAGCAGCTAGGTGGTGACGCCAGTCAATGTGACAATACCGAATAGAGGTGGCAGCAGTGCCCAGCATTAGCAACAGTGCCTGGTGGATAGAAAGGCATCCATTGGCCAAGGAGCCCAGAGGGTACCGTTCACACCTGACTCATCTTGTTAGTGAGCCCACAGGATTCACCCAGCTGCCTGGGGAAGCTCTTTGCAGGGGGTTGAGTTCCTGCCAGCATGCGAGGGGTACCACTCGCTGTAAAGTCTCGTACCCACAGGCAGTTTGACTTGGGGGAAGCTTGAGCCATGTGTTAATCAAGGTACCTAGCTTCCTCTTGACCTGTAGCCCAATGTCTGGGGGAACTGCTTATTCCAAGTAAGGCCCAGAAGGAATTAGGACCCTCTTAGAAGGACGTGCAGGAATTCCAGAGGGAACAAAAGTTCTCAGCTCCTACCAAGAAAAGCCAAGGGCACTGAGAGATTGGAAAGAATAGCCGCTGACGGAAGAGTGTAATCAGAGAGAAATGAGTAGAAACTGCCCAAAGAAAATATGTGCTCCCTAGCAACCTGCCGCATAGAAAATAGGCCAAAAAAATAGCTCTAAGAAGGATGTGATAGTGGTAGGGCAAGTCATCAAAACTAGGAAAGCGAGAAAGTATGAAAAAAAAATCAAACAGCAACTCAGCTGGAGAAATTATAGTACAAAGTTAAGAAAGTGCAAAAACATGATAAGCAAAGCAAAGGTGAAGAATGAAAAGAAGATTGCGAGAGAGGCTAAGATAAATAATAAGGTATTTTTCAAGTACAGGAGAAACAAGAGGTCAGTACAAGAGCCAATAGGGCCTCTAAAAGCTGGCAGAGGTAATTTATTGACAGAACATGAAGACATTGCTAAAAAATATGAAGAGGCTTTTTCCTTCCCCTCCTTGCCTCTCTTTTCACAAAGGAAGATGGGGACATATGCCAGAACAGACATAAATTTCCCAGGAGTGGGAAAAAGACATATTGAAAGAAATCAGGATCATGTCAGCACAGGTGATCAAGAAATTAGGACATCAGAAAAATTGCAGAAAGTCTAGAGCCGGGCCAGAGCCTCCTGGAATGAGGGGCCCAGAGGCCAGTGAGGTCCAAGGCCAGGGAAGGAAGGGATGGGAGGATCTGCGGTGTGTCAGAGCAGAGGGCCGGTGACCCACCCAGGAGCTGACGTAGGAAGCAGTCTCAGGCTGTGCCTTTAAGCTCATCTTGTATATGCTTTTTCACCTCTGATAAAGGGGACAGAGTCAGGGTTTTATCAGGCCTTTCACACTCCAAACTGTTGGCGATGATCCCTGATGCGGTGCTTGTTTTTAAGAGTACCCAGCATGATCCAATTTGGGGTAAAAGTTCACTTTCCTTCCCGTAAGAAGACTCCAGAACAAGGGCAGAAAACCTGGGTTCGAGGTACGATTCTGTCACAGACTGGCTGTGGAGTTCAGGCTAATTGCTTAATCATGAAGATGTGGCTACCTCAACTCAAAAACGAAGATAAAAACTACCTTACAGGACCACAATACTCAAAGGAAATTATTTATTCCTCCACCGATATAACAAAAAAAAAATACTGAGTGTTTTTAATGTGCCAGGCACTGTTTTTTGGCCCCAGAGAGGCAGCATTAATAAGACAGGTCCTGGCCCATGTAGGGCTGACATTCTAGTATGGGGAGAGAGGTATCCAGCAAGGAAACAGAGAAGTAAACCAGATCATTTTGGAGAGTGATGAGAGCTTTGGGAAAAAAACAAAAAGAAAAAATACACAGCTGTGTAAAGGTCTGCTCATAGGGGTGGTCAGGGAATATGACATTGAGTTGAGATCTGAATTCAGAGGAGGGAAGACCTGGGATAGAACATTTCAGAAAGAGGGCAGCAAGCCTTAGCCCCAAAGTTAATGTATAAAAAAGCATTGTATAAACCGTACAGAGTCACCGAAGTCCTGGCCCTGAGAGGTATTATCAAGAGCTTTGTCCAAGGCTGAGAATTTGGTTTTCTCCCCAAATCCTCAAGTGAGTAAACTATAAGGAATTGTCAAGCCTAGGCAGACTTCATTGAGCAAGACAAGCCTGGCAACAAGGGAAGAAATACAAAGCACACAACATTTACAGAAATACGAAACAGATTCTAAGAGGAACAGGGAACGTAGGGCCTGACTCCCTCATCTCATGGATCCTGAGGCTGTGGTCCCTGCTTGTGGCTCAAAGTCCCAGACAAAAAAAAATCAGCTTTAGACGTGTTGCTCACCTTGGGCTGTCCAGGTTCTGTTTAAAAATGTCCAGGTTCTGAAGTAAAAAATGAGGCTGCATGATTTGCTTCCCTGCTCAAAAGCGTTGGCCCTATCTGAAATTTATTGCATCCTATACCCAAACTAATAATTGTGTCATGCAACAATTAAAAAGAAAAACTTCATTCTTATGTTTCCAAAGGTCCAGTTTCCTTTTCGCAAAACCAGTCAAGCTCTTGGTCTGGAAAACAAGCTGGGTGCTGAGAGAGGAAACTAAGTGGAACCAGAAACTTCTAATACTTTGTCTTAACACGAGTCCAATAAGACAGAAGTAAGATTTCATTTCACAAAAGCTTATAGAGAGACTAATAGTTTCAGGGCATCACCAAAAAAAATACTACCTGGTCCTTGTCCTTCACAAACTCATGGTCTCTGCTATGAATCGCACTCTTTCAAGATACAGTATCCACTGGATCAGGAGATAAAGCCTTTATGGTGATTTTCACCAAGAAATAAAGCAGAAGCACACTTCATGTGGGGACGCTAGACATTCACAGATGAACTTTTTTTTTTTCAATAAATGAGCTTTCAGATGTCTGTCGGGATGTGCAGGCGTCGTCTCTGGTGAGGCCATACAGGGCATGAAGATGGCTTTGTCCTGTGGCAGGCCTGCACTAAAAGCCTAGCCTACTGCTCACTAGCTGTGTGATCTTGGGCAAGACATTTAGCTTCTCAGTTTTCTCATCTGTAAAATGGGGCTAATAATAACTTGTGGAGGTGCTGTGAGGATAAAATGAAATCATGCATTTAAACTGAGAGCTTGGCTATTACAGGTGCACCATGGTTACCCCTTAAGCCCCTTTAACTGGAGAAATTAAAATATAGGTGGTTAAATGATTAACATTTTACAATTTATTTGTATCTTCCTTTTTAAGAAGGGGATAATACCAGCTTGACATTTTAGAACAGATACCTACAATCTGTTTCCTGTCTCCCTCTCTTAAGAAGGGGACAACTCCTTATTTTAGAGCACGATCCTCTGATTTCCCAGGCCACATGTGAAGATCACAGTGACAGAACAGCAGTCTTCCTCATTTGGTTCTGGAGTTTCTAAGTTTCTAAGTCATTGAGTGCCTACTACGTGCTAATGAGAAGAAAGTGGTGAAAAGCCTGATGTAGCCCCTGGCCTCACAAACTTGGGCTTGAGTTGCTGCGTCCCATGATCACCCAGATGCGTGTCTGTGATCACTTGACTGCAACTTCTTGCAACCACAGTGGGAATTAAGGAGAAGAGGCACGTGGTGCTCGTAGGAACCTGAAATAGGGAATGTCCTAGGCAGGGAGATCAGATTGAGTTACCTTGAGAAAGTGGCGCTTGTGTTAACTGGAAGGCCCGGACAGACTTGACAAGGGGAAGAGAGGAAGGAAGAGCAGTCTGGGTAGACAAAACAACCGAGGTTAAGTGCCAGTGGCTGGAGTGAAGAGAGAGGGAAGGGCCCGGTGGCCACTGTAAGGAGTTTTGTACTTAACAGCAACGAAGATCGACTGAAGAATGTTGTGTAGGGAGGTGACATGATTAGATTAGTATTTTGGAATAATCACTGATGATGGAAGCTGGAAGGGAGGTATGTACATCTATAAGAGGATATTGCAGGTATCCCTAAAAGGGTCGATGGTGGCTTAGACAGGGTGGTGGAAGAAGTTGATGGAGGGAGTATTATAGATTTTAGGTACAGTTAGGAAATGAAATCAACAGGAGCTTGAAGATGGCTTGTACGGGGGGTGGAGGGGACCATCAGTTGAAAGAGAAGGATGAGTCTTGGGATATTCCTAGGATTCTACCTTGTAAAGTGGGTGGGGTGGTGCGAGGGTGGGATTCATGGGCTGGGAAACTCTGGAAAGCATTTGGACGTGGGGAGGTGGGAAGACCATAAATTCTGTTTGGGGTATGCTGGCCTTGAGACCACCTTTGAGAAATTCAAGAGATGTCAAAGAGAGATTTAGATCCATGTCTGAAGATATGGATCCAAGTCTCGCTGGAGGTATAAGTGAAACCATGGTTTTTATTATCAGAGGAGTCCCCAGAAACAGACCCAGAGATGAGGGGTTGTGTGCAGATTACTCGTTAAGGCTGTGCTCCCCGGGAGCCTGGTAAGGGAAGGGGAAGAAGTGAGCAAGGGTTTGATCTTGGGCAAACCCTTGCAGAGGGGAGGTGTCAGCCTGATTCTGAAACCAAGCAGGATCCTGTGGGGTTCCTGGCCATGGAAGCCTTTCCGTGTCCCCTGATTCTTGTTTGTAGGAAGTAGACTCCAGCCTCCATGACCTTCCCTGAGTTCCAAAGGACAGATTCAAACAGTTGTTAATCAGGGAAAGGAGGGGATGCAGAGACAAGGGAGGAACAGTTAAGAAACAATAGTGCAGCCTTGGGGCAGGGTCCTGGTTCCGCCTCCAGGGATGCACATAACAGTATCTTTGAGCTCTTTACAGAAGCAAAACCCCTTACAAATGGAGTTAGCATTCTTCATTCCAGAGAAGACCACCTGAGGCCAAATTAAAGAAACCAGAGAAGCTCATCAAGAGATTACCTGAGGCCAGATTAAACAAGTGCAGGCCCTGCACACATCCTAATCTTATCAGCAACCCCACTCTTGAACCACTGCTATAAAACTCCTCACAGAATCCTTGCGGTTTGGGACACAGTTTTTGAGGGGCCTGAACATGCTGTGTCCCCCTTTGCCTGGCAAAGCAATAAAGTTTTTCTCTTCTACTTCACCCCAAACTCTGTCTCCAAGTTACAACTCAGCACTGGTGCACAGAGGACGAGTTTTTGGCATCAGTATCAGCCTGATCTGCAAGGGGAATTCTGGAGACTCCATTAAGCCTCACAGCTTCCCCACCCGCCACAAAGGAACCACACTCATGGGGTGATACAAACCCCAGGCATGTCCCTGTCTTCGCCATGCAGTTAGCCTGAGGGCAGTCCTCCTCCTTGTCCTAAGACCTGTAGGTGAGGCACAGAGCCCTCGAAAGGGATCCAAGGCCCACAGGGTGTAGTGCTGACATGGTCACTACGGGGGTGGACAGGATTGCCCAGGGAACGAGAGTGAGAAGGGAGGAGGGTCAGGGCCCCTGTGCTGAGGAACTTCAACATCACTGACTGATCCAAAGAGAAGCTTATGAAGGAGCCTGAAAAGGTGTTTGTTTCACAACCACTCTGCAAAGGAAGGAGGATTATCTGCACTTGAAAGATGAGAAAACCAAGACTTGTGCAGGTGAAGTAACCACCAGGTTGATGGGAGAGTTAGGACTTGAACACAGGTCTCTGCACCCTAAGCTCTTTCCAATGCAACAAGGGAAGGTTTTCTAGTGCTGAAGGGCCCCAGGAGTCAAGGGAGCTGGTCCTCCTTTGAAGATGTTTAGAGATGTTCAATGTCATGGTTGAATACTTCACCTTGTTGGACTCACTCTGAGGAGGAAGAGGAAGGGAAACTCCCTTTTCAGCAAAACTACGAATCTACTTTGGAGACCATGTCATCACAAGGATTCTGATTTCACCCATGTGAGGCGGGGAGATGAGGTGGAGAGGTTTGAACATTCAGCCCCAGGTCTCCACTTTGAACAGCTAGCAGCCTGGCCTGGGGTGGCAGGCGGGGTGTGCCTGGGGCTACCCTCACCCGCTCGCAGAAAGGACGAAGGTGGCTGCGAGGTGGGCTTTGAGGCAGGTGGTGAAGGGTCTCAGCTGCCCAGAGCACAGGCCCAGCTCTGCTCAGTGCACCAAATCTCTGAGTTTATTTTCTGACAGGGGTGGGGGGGGGAGCAGCTGTTGACTTTGTCCGTTCAGCAGGCTTGCCAGATGTTTGCTGACCCCAGGTTCTTTCTCCCCCGAGGCAGCCCCACCGCCTCCAAGATCAGCAGGGGTGAGGGGTGTGCTAGTTCCCAGGCTTCCCCAGGCCGGAGGGAGCGCATCTGGGGTGGGGTGGGACTCAGGGCCGTGCCTGCAGGACACAGGGCATGACCCTCTGTTTGCCGAGTCTCGGGAATGAGGAGTGGTGAGGAAAATTGGAAGTGATAATCCCTGCCCCCTGAATTGCCTAGGATTAATTAGGAGACTGATAATGTACAGAGTGTGCCTAGGATGAAAATGAGTTATAGTCTCGTTATTAATATAGCTGGATGGATGGTTAGTTTATATAAAACAAGGCCACTTCTCAATAAGCCAGAGGTCATTAGGTGTCCTCAGAGGGTGACATAAGGGGGGGCCTGTGGGTGTATTTGCGAGGAATTCCCACTGATTTACTGGAGGGTGAGAGACAGCAAATCAAAGCTGTTTTGCCCAGTTCAGTAAATAAAAAGCAGAGACCCAGCACGAGGCTTGTGTTTATTCTTTTCCTTGAAGAAAATATTTTCCATAAAACTGGACACTAACATTGAAAGTAAAAAGGGGGTGGGGAAGAAGAAACCTAAAACCGATGTAAACTGGAATCAAACTAATGTTCATTTCCTGTGGAGCAATTTTATGTTTTTTAATGGAGTTACTGTGGCTTTTTATTTCAGTATAAGGTGAAGAGTCAAAGCACGAGGATTTAAGGCTTCCAAGTGTGTGTCATTATGTGGACAGACCCTTAAATTTGCCACCATGCCCCAGGCACTGCTGCTGCATAACTAATGTCTCCCTGCCAGGGCCAGGGCTGAGGGCCCTTTGACTCCTCTGGAAGTTATGCAGGCATAAGGGGAGTGTCAGGAATGCAGGATTAGGCCCCATAATTGAGGCTGTCATTAGCTGAAGAGGCAGGCGGGTTCGTGAGCCTTTCCAAGTTTGCATTTATTATGGCATGAAGATATGGCTCCTTTGGTATAAAGGGGGTAGGGGAGGTTTCTGTAAGTAGGCAATAGTTTCTTCTCTCTCTCTCCCCAACCCCCGCCCCCCCCGCCATTTTTAAGTTGGCTGCTTCTGTAACATTCATTATGCTCTTCTTAATAGATCCCAGAAATGCTGAAATAGTCCTTCAGAGGAAGCATTCACTTGAAACAACAAAAGATTAGAGAGACCTTAAAAATGCTGGATTTTCTTTACCTTTTGAGGAAGGCCAGCTGGAACCTTCTGAAATTATTCCTATTCAGTGTGCAGCCACAACACAGTATTGATGGTGAGGGTGAAATATTATTTTTTGTAAATCACATGTGGATACAGCAATGCTACTTAATCAGACACTCCTTACTGGATGGTGGGAGTAGAAACCAGGGCCAAGGCAAAGGATCCTGCTACAAGATAAACAGGCCAGGGAGGGGAGAGGTCTTCAGACTCTGAAGAGAACAAGTGGCCTGTGACCATTCACGCACAGACATGCAAGTGGTATTCTAAATACAGCCATTCTCTCTCTTTTTTTTTTAAATTTAATTTTTTAAAAATTTATTTATTTGGCCACACCGCAGCTTGTGGGATCTTAGCTCCCCGACCAAGGACTGAACCCAGGCCCTTGGCAGTGAAAGTGCGGCGTCTTAACCACTGGACCGCCAGGGAATTCCCTTAATTTAATTTTTAAACTGTAATAAAATAGAAATAACATAAAATGTACCATTTTAATAATTTTAGGTACACAATTCAATAACATTAGGTAAATACATCCACATGGTACATCACTACGACCATCCAGTTCCTGAATTTTTCATCTTCCCCAATTGAAACTCTGTACCCCTTACACAATAACTCCACAGTAATTCCCCTTCCCGCCTCCCTTCAGCCTCTGGGAACCACTATTCTACTTTCCATATGTATGATTTTGACTCCCCCAGGTACCTCATATAAATGGAATCATACGTATTTGTCCTTTTGTGTCTGGCTTATTTCATTTAGCACAAATATCATCAAGGTTCACTCATGTTTTACAATGTATCAGAATTCTATTCCTTTCTTAAGGCTGAATAATGTTCCACTGTATGTATATTCCATATTTCCTTTATTCGCTCATCCACCCACGCACATTTAAATTGCTTCTACCTTTGGCTATTGTGAATAATGCTGCTATAAATACGGATATGTAAGTACCTCTTCCAGAACCTAGTTTCAAATATTTTGGGTACACACCCAGAAGTGGAATTACTGGATCACATGTAGTTCTAGATCTACCTTTTTGTTTAGGAACCACAATAGCAGTTGCACTATTTTATATTTCCACCAACTGTACTCAAGGGTTCTGATTTCTCCACATGCTCAGCAACACTTGTTACTATGCATTTTTTTTATAGTAGTCATCCTAATGGGTGTAAAGTGCTACCTCATTGTGGTTTTGATTTGCATTTTCCTAATGATTAATGGTGTTAAGCATCTTTTCATGTGCTTACGTGTTGATACAAATATCTGTTGGAGCCCCCATGTTTAATTCTTTGGGGTATATACCTGGAGGTGGAAGTACACACCATCAGATGTTGAAGCGGCCCCCCTAAGGACTTACTATAAATCTTTGAGAGTATAATAAAACTTTGATTAACCAGAATGCTTATAGGCAGAGGAGAGCTTGGTTAATGGAGGGTTAGTTAGACTTCTCCATTTTTGTTCCAATCACTCTTGCTGAAATTCTTCCCAAATGTTTTGTTTTGTTTTTTAGATAAGTTACACAGTCTCTCCTAGGAGGACTTTTCTTTATCCTAGAGGAATACTATAAAATGAGCACCTGGAGACTAGGTTCTTAGTAAGCTATCCTGGAAATTTAGATTAGAAGGTATCAGATATGTGTATTTACATTATAGACCAAAAGGTAACTGTATCGGACTGTGAACTCCGAGTGAATTAAGTGTTCAGAGATGTGGTTTCGGAAAAGATGTTCTATAGCTCTTCTTTTTGGCAGTAATTGGAGAGCAGGGCCTGTTGTCTATTAAGGCCACTCCTAGTTCATGAAAATAAAACCATGTCAACTGCAAATAAAAGAATGTTTATCTTTCTATTCTCTATGGAGGGAGTTGGAGGGTCCAGGCTGGGAATGTGTCTTATTCATCCAAATGTGATAGCACATCAGTGATGTTTCAATGGGAAAGGAAGCATGTTCAAATTCACCCAAGTTTCACCTCATTGGAAATTGTGATTTAGGCTAGATTCTGTATTTATGCATCATGGTACCCCTGGTACTATCCCAATGCCAGGCCTAGTAAGTGATCAGTAACTACTGACTGAATGAATCAGCATGGCCTGACCTTTTAAAAGGCTGCCTTCCTGGCTCTCGGCCTCATGAGGGGTTCCGGTGGCAGCTCTCTACCAGCAGTGGGATGGAGCACCTCGCTGGCCAGACCGGACCCTTGTTCCTGGCTGCTGCTAGTACAGAGGAGCCTACTCTTTACCCGCTACTTGTATCTGTTTGTGATCCTTCCTTTAATTGCATGGGGAACATTTTTTTTTTTTTTTGGCAACTAACAGGGGAAGGAAGCAGGAGATAAAGGAAGATGTTGGCTAAAATTGCAGGAAAAACTATTGTGAGTAATGGTCTGGTGGGTAAGGTTTAAACTCACGATCAGAGGAAGGAGAGCCAGGGCAGGAGAGAACTCTTCTCCTGAGAATGTCTGTGAGCATGGACCTGCTGCTTTGCAGCCTGGGTGACAGTGTGGTTGGGAAGGTATCTATTCTCTCTTCTGCGTGGGTCCTCTGCCTGCTCCGGGCACACTGGAGACAGCAGCCTGGGTGGGAAATGGCACTGGAGATGCTCACTGTCCCAGGGCAGCAGGGGCCCCTTCGGGCAGCTCTACGCCACCCAGGGTGGGGAGATAAAGGACATGTGGGCACTTGGTACCCATGGAAGTTGACTGACAGACTATGGGCTCATGTAAGCTCCTTGTTGGGACTTCCAGAAGAAAAAGGAGGGATGCTTTGAAGTTCTATACTTCAACATATGTGGAGTTCAGAATCATAGTGTGTGTGTGCGTGTGCGTGTGTGTGTGTGTGTGTGTATAAAATCTCCAGCTGGTGAGACCTGAGGAATATTTATTTGTTCTCCAAATTACTACCTTTGTATCTACAAGCAACCAAGACCATAACAGATACCCATTTAGGTAGTAAATGGATGAAGAAAGGGGAACAAAATCTACACACAAAAAATTATCTATTTTTCAAATAAATTTATCTACAGCTTGGTATAAATAATGGTCCTCATGCCAAATAAGACACTTGGGGTTTGATGATAATAATAAGGCTTATTATAATACTTTTTATAATACATAGTACTTTCTATGTATAAGGCATGATTCTAAGCAATTTATATACTTTAATTAATTTAATTCCCCCAACAGTCCTGTGAGACAGAAATATTAATATGTCTTCTTTACAGATGAGAAAATTTCACAGAGAAGTTAAGTAACTTGGCCAAAAATCACACAGCCAGTATGTGGCAAAGTTGGAATCCAAACCCAAGAAGTTGGGCTCCAGAGTCTGAGCTTTGATATATATAGATATACATGATGACAATTTTATCGAGATAAGTTATATACCATAAAATCACCCTTTTAAAGTGTGAAATTCAGTGGTTTTTAGTATATTCCCAGGCTAGTACAACTATCATCCCCATCTAATTTTAGAACACTTTTACCACCCAAAAAGAAACTCAGTATGCATGAGCATTACCTCCCTTTCTTCTCTTTGTCCAGTCCCTGGTAACCATTAATCTACTTTCTGTCTCTATGGATTTGACTATTCAGGACATTTCATATAAATGGAATTTAAAAATAGAATAAATGGAGTCATACAATATGTGATTTGTGCCCAGTTTCTCTCACTGAGCATGATGTTTTTAAGGTTCATCCATGTGGTAGTATGTATCAGTACTTAAATACTTTTTATGGCTAAATAATATCCCATGGTATGAAATATTACATTTTAAAAATTCATTCGTTGATGGACATTTGGGTTGTTTCTACTTTTTGGCTATTATGAGTAATGGTACTATAGACCAGCACAATATAGTGGCTACCAGAAATTTTTAAAAACATAAAACCAGCATGCAGCATGCACTGCATTTCACATGCAGTGACTAATCAGCTAATAGGTCTATTTCCTGGAGGATTCAAAAATTGCCCTTCTAATCCCAGGCAGGCATGACTCTGCCCATCTGTAACCATGGAGCTGATGAAGGAGGTGGTGATCATACCAGATGACATAGGTAAAAGTGCTTTCTAATACCTGAAAGCATCTGTCCAACTATTAGTCATCAACGATGTGAGCCTGGCCAATTCTCTGAGAGTTCTAATTAGATACTTGAGGACAATGAGTTGGCTAATTGAGGTTTTATTGTTAAAAACATTATTTAAGAGTTTCCATGAAATTGAAGATGATTCAAAGAAATGAAAAGATATCCCATGCTCTTGGATTGGAAGAATTAATACTGTTAAAATGGCCATGCTACCCAAAGCAACCTACAGATTTAATGTGATCCGTTTCAAACTACCCATGACATTTTTCACAGAACTAGAACAAATAATCCTAAAATTCATATTAAACCATAGAAGACCCAGAACTGCCAAAGTCATCTTGAAGAAAAAGAACAAAATAGGAGGCATAACCCTCTCAGACTTCAGACAACACTACAAAACTACAGTAATTAAAACAGCATGGCATTGGCACAAAAACATATGGATCAATGGAACAGAATAGAGAGCCCAGAAATAAGCCCACCCACCTACAGTTAATTAACCTTTGACAAAGAAGGCAAGAATATACAATGGGAAAAAGTCTCTTCAGCAAGTGGTGCTGGGAAAGTTGGACAGCCACATGTAAATCAATGAAGTTAGAAAACACTCTCACACCATGCACAAAAATAAACTCAAAATGGCTTAAAGACTTAAACATAAGACATGATACCATAAAACTCCTAGAAGAGATCGTAGGCAAAACATTCTCTGACATAACTTGTACCAATGTTTTCTTAGGTCACTCTCCCAAGAAAACAGAAATAAAAACAAAAATAAACAAATGGAACCTAATCAAACTTACAAGTTTTTGCACAGCAAAGGAAACCATAAACAAACTGAAACGGCAACATGCAGAATGGGAGAAAATATTTGCAAATGATGTGACTGACAGGGCTTAAATTCCCAAATATACAAATAGCTTATACAACTCAACAACAAAAAAACAAACAACCCAATTGAAAAATGGGGAGAAAACCTAAATAGACATTTCTCCAAAGAAGAAATACAGACGGCCAGTAGGCACAAGAAAAGATGTTCAACATTGCTAATTATTAGAGAAATGCAAATCAAAAGTACAATGAGGTACCACCTCACCTCACACAAATGGTGGTCAGAATGGCCATCATTAAAAAGTCTACAAATAACAAATGCTGGGGAGGGTACGGAGAAAAGGGAATCCCTTCTACACTGTTGGTGGGAATGTAAGTTGGTGCAGCCACTGTGGAAAACAGTATGGAAGTTCCTCAGAAACTAAAAATAGAATTACCATATGATCCAGCAATCCCACCCCTGGGCATATATCCAGAGAAAACTACAATTTGAGAATATACACATACTGCTATGTTCAGAGCAGCACAATTTACAATAACCAAGACATGGAAACAACCTAAATGTCCATCGACAGATGAATGGATAAAGAAGATGCGGTGTGTGTATATATATATATATATATATATATATATATATATATATATATATACACACACACAATGGAGTACTACTCAGCCATAAAAAGGAACAAAATAATGCCATTTGCAGCAACATGGATGCAATTAGAGATTATCATACTAAGTGAAGTCAGACAGAGAAAGACAAATACCGTACAATATCACTTACGTGTGGAATTAAAATATGACACAAACGAACCTATCTATGAAACAGAAACAGAATCATGGACATAGAGGACAGACTAGTGGTTACCAAGGGGGAGGGGGTTGGGGGAGGGATGGAGTAGGAGGTTGGGGTTAGCAGATGTAAGCTATTATATATGGAATGGATAAACAACAAAGTCCTACTATATAGCACAGAGAACTATATTCAGTATCCTATGATAAACCATAATGGAAAAGAATATAAAAAAAAGAATGTATATATATATGTATAATTGAATCACTTTGCTGTACAGCAGAAATACACAACATTGTAAATCAACTATACTTCAATAAAAAAAGTATTAAAACTGAAAATAAAAGTTTCCATGGTGTGTTATTTGGGAAAAAAGAAAAGGGTCCCCTTGCATAACCACAGCCAGCCACAATGGGCTCTTCTTTCACAAATGCCTTTATGGGTCCCAGAGATACCAGCCCCTCTGCTACCATTTTTCTCTTTCCTAGTTATTGTTCACTGTGGACGTTTTGTTGATTCTTCCTCACGGAAAGCTGAAAGCACAAATTTAAATTTCTAATCCAGTTAGGAATGTATTTAGCTGCAAGTAATAGAACACCTAACGGTGGCTTACACAAAACTGGATTTTTTCCCTCACATAATAAGTCTGAAGGTTGCTTTGGTGGTTCAAGAGTATCGGGACTGATGTTTGTCTAGATCTATCTCTCATGTTCATAAAAAGATCGTCCAACATGAAGCATCATGTCTGTGTTCAAGACAGAAAGGGGGATTACACAGGGGAGGTGTCAGGAAAGCAGAAGCATTCTCAGAGGCCTCTGGCACACTTCCATCTCTTGGCCACAGAGATCAAATGACCACCCTTCCTCACAAGGCAGGCTGAGAAAAGTCATAGTTTTTCCAGCTGCTAGAGTGGAGGAATGTGAAAAAAAAAAAAAAAGGGAATTGGAAATAGGTGTTGAGTTATCCAAAAAAAAAAAAAAAAAGTTAGCCACACTCTCCTTTTAGGAGGAGGTAGGAAACCTAAACAGACAGGAGGAAGAGACAACAACTCTGACGGAAGGAGCTGGCACACCTCCTTTTCTTTTTCAGTTGGTGCATCCAGTGAAGTTCTCCATTTGCCTTTTCTGCTTTCAGACTTGGGATTATACTGGAACCACTCATCTCCCCACAGACTCTGGTTTGGCTTCATAATGGTTGAACGCCTGTCTGGATGTTTTAGTGATGTGACCATAGTACATTGTGACACGACGTGCTCTTGAGATGTTGTGACCGGAACCAATCTGGCTGGCTGAGCAATGTCTAAATCCCAGCAAGTTTGTCCTGGGATGTGGGGGCCAGCTTGAGATGTCAAAAGGGTTCTGAAGAGAGTTTTCTGAACCTGCCCCTCTTCGTCAGGATTAAGATGCTCTTGAGGACGGGGCTGGGGTCTCACTCTATTATGTCTCCCTTTCCCTGTTCCCCTTTTCCACATGCTGAACAGTCCTGGGCACGCAGATGGGTCTCCATAAACACTTGAGAGGTAAACTCACATTTCTGGTGACTGGTCAAAGATGTGTCACTTGTTATAAAGTGTGCCAAGAAAGTCACTCACTCATTTGTCCAGTAAGCAGTTTAATAATTTAATCTGTGAACCAATTACTTCAATACAGTTTCCAGAAATAGAGTTCTCCATCCTTTGAAGCGGGTTAATTGTCAACCGATATTTTATCTGTGTTCATTCATCTGACAGACAATTAGTGAGGGCTTCCAAAGCATCAGGCACAGTGCTAGGCACAGGGGGACACACAGAAAAGTGTAATGCTGCCTGCCTGGACTGAGAGGGAAATGGGCTAGACAGACATGTCAGCAGTGGGACCAGGGATCTGAGAAGGGCTGCATCAAAGCGCTGTGGGCTCACGGGGGGGAGGGTGACTCATGGCCCGGAGGAGTTGTGGCGTTTTGCAATCAGATTGGCTGCCAGAGTCGTCCTCCTCAGACATTCCAAGTTGACTGCTGGCTTGGTTCCACCAAGGGGATCAGGGGGACGTGACCCTGTCTGGCTTCCCCCCTAGTTGGGTTCACTAGTGAGAGCATGCTACTCCCTGGAGACCAGCTCCACACATGCTCCGAATTGGCTCCTTTAAGAAACAGGACAAAGAAAAACATAAAGGAGGGTAAGGATGAGGTTTGGGGAGTCTGAAGACCAGGTGCCTTCTGAGTGAAGGGGCCCGTTCGGACCTTTTCCATTCCCCAAAGTCTAGAACACGCACCTTCGTGTTTCAGAGGGGACGGGGTGAGATGTGAGAGGGTGTTTGGGAAGGGCTGTCTCTACAAGATGGCTCACTGCATGAGACAGTCTGAGAGCCGAGCAAATACTACATAACTTCCTTCACAAAAATGTCAATTAAGGGAAAAAACAAACATATTTTTGGAAGCATCTTACTCCCTCATTCAAAGGCTTTATGGAAGCCAGTGGTGGGGATGGGGTCCAGTGTATGTGTGTGTATTCCTGCACCTTAGGTGACCCACTGATATGAAGAGCAGAACAGCGCTGAAAAAAAATGACACTATTTTGTAGCCTCTAAGGGTTAATGTCAGGGCATATTTGAGACTCAGCAGCAAAAAAGCAGCCTTGTGATCTTTTATTGTGATAAGATTGGAGGCTACAACGCAAAGCTGGGGGAGGAGGGGGGAAGCATGGAGTGGGTGACCCTGAGACTGCAGGCTCGTGCCTGAGTTAGAAGAGCAAGGAGGATGCGGCTGGGAGCTCAGAGGAACATTTCCCAGCTGGCTGCACTTGAAATAAAATTTCTTCAAATAAAATTTGGTCTTCTTGCTATCCTTTTTCTTTTTACTATGCATTAACATAACAGATTTGGTAAAATGTGGAAGTGGGAAGGCACATAAGTGACCCCTGGTAATTCTTGATCCAAGAATATTTCATGTACGGCCTCGCTGACACCTGTTCCTGCCTATGAGTCTCTGGCCACTCTAGACACCACTCATTCCTATTTCATACACGCAGAAGCTGAGGGAGAGGAAACGAAGCATCTTCACAGAGAACTAATCGTGCACCAGAACCAGAAGCTCTGAGTGTTCTGGCTGCTGGTGCTTGGCTCAGACAGCGGCACTGGGCTCCCTTTTCTTCTTGTAGGAATAACGGCTAACGCTTTGGCTTTCAGACTTTGCCTTTACAGGGATGATGACAAACATTACCATTTGTTGAGAAGGTAGTGAAATGCTGACTTCTTAGCCCTTTGGTCAAGGGAACTTCCTTGAAAGTGCTTTAAAGTAAGTTGATGGCCCCTACACTGCTGGTGGGAATGTAAATTGGTATAACCACCATGGAGAACAGTATGGAAGTTCCTTAAAAAACTAAAACTAGAGCTACCATACCACCCAGCAATCCCACTACTGGGCATATATCTGGAGAAAACCATAATTCACAAAAGATACATGCACTCCAATGTTCATTGCCGCGCTGTTTACAATAGCCAAGACATCGAAGCAACCTAAATGTCCATCGACAGAGGAATGGATAAAGAAGATGTGGTACGTATATACAATGGAATATTATTCAGCCATAAAAAACAAGGAAATAATACCATCTGCAGCAACATGGATGGACCTAGAGATTATCATACTTAATGAAGTAAGTCAGACAGAGAAAGATAAATATCATACGACATCACTCACATGTAGAATCTAATTTAAAAAGAAGATACACGTGAACTTATTAACAAAACAGAAGCAGACTTACAGATATCAAAAACAAACTTATGGTTACCAAAGGAGAAACATGCAAGGGGGGGAGGGATAAATCAGGAGCTTGGGATGAACATACACACACTATATAAGACAACCAGTAAGGACCTACTCTCTAGAACAGGGAACTCTACTCAATACTCTGTGATAACCTATATGAGAAAAAAAACTAAAAAAGAAAGAATATATGCATGTGTATAACTGAATCACTTTGCTGTATACCGAAACTAACACACTGTAAATCAGCTATACTCCAATAAAATTAAAATTTAAAAAGTTGATAGAATCCAGATGCATTTTTGTCTCAGTTGCAATGATGGTTCATCTACAAACAACCAAAAAACGACAAAACCTGTGGCTATACTGAATGCCTTGTTTCTTTGATTGAATTGACCCTTCTTTAAAATGCTTATTGAATTTACTGGCCAACTTCATTAAAAGCGTTAAAAGAGTACAGTTTCTCCTGTGGAAGAATTGTGCCCATGCCTTTCCTGTGACTGCCCTTAAGTGACATGTACATAACACATGCAGCTGGGTTGGAGGTCAAGCAAGTTAAAAATAATTCTTTCCTAAGGTATAAACTTGTCCCCTCAAGTGACCCCTGGGCACCTCAAAGCTCTCTGACAGTGGCCACAAATAGAGGGTGAAGAGGGGAATTTAGGGATTTTTAGACAAAGCTGGGAGGCTGCCTGTTTCACGTTGAACTGTTCGGACCCAAAATGTGCATCATAGGCAAGAACTAGAAATTGGGCCTAAGAAACAACGGGAACCACTTTCAGTCAACTAAACCCAGAAATAAGCAAAGATTTATTTTTTAAAATTAGAGTCAGAAGTTAAGCTTTAAGAAGGTACAATTCTATCCCATGGTATTTGTGCCTTGTCTATTAAATAGTATTTAATAACAACTAGTGTTCTTGAGCAGTATTTTGTACCAGACTACTGGCTAAACTTCTGTACACATTATGTCACTTACTCCTTACAATAAGCACATGAGATAGGTACTCTTATTATAATGTATCCTTCACAGAGGAAGGAATTGGGAGATTTTAAGGAATCTAGCAGGATTTGAACCTTCCTCTGCCGGACTCCAGAAACCACACTCCTACCTAGTTCTACGCTGCATCAGTATTTATTACATGGCTGCCACGAACAAGACACTTCTCACGTGTTTACAACTACACGAGCCATCCAAGAGGGCCTCAAAGGTGGCAGTCTTGGTTTTCGTCTTGGGCTACATGATGAAAAGTCAAGAATCTCATTAACCCGGGTGTATGAGACACAGACCCTAAATGAAGACATTCCTGCTGAGAATGGAGTAGAAGAATGACCTCTGGAGATCCTTTGGAAAAAAGGAAAAGAGGGTCTCAATCCGAGAAACCATACGAGTACTTTAGGCTTGGAGATTAGGAGTTAGGAATGAGAGAGGGAAGGGCCTCAGGCAAAAACAATAAAACTCGATTTTAGTTTGACATGGAGGCAACATGACTTAAAAGAGAAAGGAGGAGCTGGGAGAGAGATGGAAGGGAATAGAGGGAAGACAGTGTTTCAGGGTTTTTTTTGTTTTTTTTAAGACATTCCCTCAAGTCTGCTACAGTTAAAAGTGAAGGGATAGAGGGGGTCAGATAGAAACAAAGTGCAGAGGGAGAATTGAAGGGAGCTGGGAGAACAGAAGGTAAAAGATCACAGGATAGGTAAGAAGAAAGCCAGAGGTAGCACAAAGCCCCAGGGAAGAAGCGTGGCAGTGGAGGCGAGTTTAATCAGCTTCGCCTAAGGCAGCCGCAGTTAAACAAAGGATGCAGGGCGGAGGAGAGCGGCAGTGCTGGAAAGGCGAGGGTCAACAGTGGTTTCAGCGACAGCTATTTGGGGGCAAAGGGACAAAGGTGGGGAGACAATGGGAGGAGCCCAGTTGCAAGAATGAAGTAACAAAGACCAACCAGGAAAATGATGAAGGGACAGAGGCAGGAGAGCTGCCATATCCCGAAGGGGTATTCAGGGGCTGCAGGTTGCTGGCTGCTGGCGGGAGGGGGACGGGTAAAGGCATAAATGACCACGAGAGGCACGGGAAAGTTTGGGGCAATCATAAAGTGAATATTTAGATGTGTCTCGGAAAACTGAAGTTCACCATGGCTATAAATTGAACAAACTTGCCCCAGGCATGTACCGCTTTGTTGCATCTGGCTAGCTTAGTGCTGACCACAGAGACACCTGATCTGGTCGTTAAAGGCTGAAACACCAGCCCAGTTCTGCCAGGACCTGTCTGTGAGTTTGCTTTCTGAGGGAGGAAGCAGGGGGCTGGGAGGAGGCACCCGAAGGACAGGTGTGGATGAAAGTAAAAAAATAAATGCTGCAAGAAATGGCTCTCAAAAGAAAGGGGGGGGGGCTTCCCTGGTGGCGCAGTGGTTGAGAGTCCGCCTACCGATGCAGGGGACACGAGTTCGTGCCCTGGTCCAGGAGGATCCCGCCTGCTGCGGAGCGGCTGGGCCCGTGAGCCATGGCCGAGCCTGCGCGTCCGGAGCCTGTGCTCCGCAACGGGAGAGGCCACACAGTGAGAGGCCTGCGTACCTGGGGGCAGGGGGGGCAGGGGGGAAGAGTGTCTTTTTTTTTCATAGGAGAGAGCCCAGTGAACTTCATTTCAGAGCACAGTGGAATCAAGGGGAGGGTGTGTGTTCTGGGTCAGACAGGCCAAGGGTTGAAACCTGGTCCTGTCACTTTTGAATTGAATCTGGGCAAGGTGTGCCCTTTCCTGGGCCTCATCTGTAGAAAAGCAACCGCTGAGAGGGCATCATGGATAGATGCTGTGAAGAGAGAAAGCATCCGGAGATGGGCTGGCCAGTCAGCTGTAGGGGAGTGACAGGAGGGCATGGGGGCAGAACAGTCTGGAAGGATCCAGACAGGGAACTTCCTAGGGCCAGATTTTGTTACATTGCTGAGTAATGAGAAATCTAATTCCAGAGCCACCCTTCTATCAATATGACTGTTGGGCTGCACCTAACAGGCCGAAAGCCCTATACTCACCCAGCTTCAAGACTGAATTCTGAGAACTTATGTAAGCACCTGAAACTGAGCAGGGCCCTGTGGGGCTCCTGGGCACAGAAACCTTTCTGTGTCCCCTGTTTCTTGTACGTAGGGAATAGGCCGTCAGCCTCCATGAGCTTCCCTGAGTCCCAAAGGGCAGGTTCAAACAGTTGCTAATCAGGGAAGGGAAGGGCTGCAGAGACAAGGGAGGAGCTGCAGAGACAAGGGAGGAGCAGTCAAGAAACAATAGTGCAGCCTTGGGGCAGGGTCCTGGTGCCTCCTCCAGGGATGCCCATAACAATATCTTTGAGCTCTTCTGCAGAACTAAAACCCCAACAGGTGGAAGCTGTTAACTACTTGATGAAGCATTCTTCATTCCAGAGAGAAGGTCACAGTTTGATAACCTGGAGAACCACAGGAGCTCATCAGGTGACCACCTGAGGCCAGACTAAGGCGCCAGGCCCTGCACACACCCTGATCCTTATCAGCAACTCCGCCCTTGAACCATTGCTATAAAACTCCTCACCAAATCCCCCCAGGTTGGGACACACAGTTTTGAGGGCATGAGCCCACCGTGGCCCCCTTTGCCTGACAAAGCAATAAGCTATTCTTTTCTACTTCACTCAAAATTCTGTCTTTGAACTTCGATTTGGCACTGGTGCACAGAGGCCAAGTTTTTGGCATCATACTTAATTTTCTTCTTAAGCCAATGAAACAGAGCTCATCCACGAACCAATCTTGGCAATGCCATTCGCAGGCAGAGACACCTCGTATTTATAAGGTACGCAGAGACATATATGTATCTATATAGACACAGAGATCCCACAGTTTTCCTGCTAGAGTTTAAGAGGCCTCCTTTTTTTCCTTCACTGGTAGGGATTAGGTTAAAATTCCTGAGAGCCCAGGTAGATCATTTACATCTCAAAAGCACAAGAAGAGAAATACCAATTCCTTCTCGAAAGTTAACCTCTCCTATGTGTAGAAAAACCAGTTTAAGAATATCAAAAGAGTTCCATCTTGGACATTTTCAGAGGTTTTTTTTCCATTTCTAAATAGCCAATTCAGTTTAAACAAATGACAGTGATGGACAGTAGTACATATTCACTCACATTCACAGGCCCTACTTTCAGAGGAACAAGAATCAGCACTCAAGTTAACCTTTACCTCGGCAGTCAGCTCAGCCTCCGTGGTCTTTCTTAATACAAAAAGCAACAGCCAGTCCACAGCTGTGGCCACTATCTCTGCAACAGCCTTAAGGGTTTCTAGGAGTCCTCTGCCCTCTCTTGGCGGCCCCCAACCCAGGGCCTCACGGACTAGCGGACAGCCACGGTGGGATCTCCCCACAACTTCTGGGATCACCGTTGGATCTTTTGGGTCCCACGTGCAAGTGGACGGCCACCCCAGGATCACCCCCTGCAACTTTCAGGCCTCATATGTTCGTGGATGCCCCCACCCCCCCGCCAACTTCCCATCCCCCGTCCTCATCTCCCGACATCTTGGCCCTCACGGGAGTTCCCTCGGTCTCCTGGCTGCTCCGCCAATTGTTGGGCTGCACCCCACAGGCCTACAAGCCCTGTACTCGCCCAGCCTAGAGACCAAAGAAAGGTCCCGGAGTCGGCGACAGAGCCATCAATGATTTAATGGATGAGGGACTTACATGTCTGAAGCGAGGTCCTGGAGCCGCACCTCACCGTGTGCCGCAGATAAGGGACAGGACAGGACAGCAGCCTTCGCTCCCAGAGGGGAGGGAAGGCTATAGGGGGAACTGATGTCAGGTTGGCTCATCAGTTACCAGGGAAACCAGCAGAGGGGCACGCCCCTTACCACCACTTCGATAAGCTAACAGGTGGAGATGTTCTGCTCCAACAGTGAGAACAATCACTAGCTGGGGCCAGTGCAAGTATGTAGGAAGGTCCGTCCTGTGAGTAGGGTGTAGGTGAAGCAGGTGCTGGTCCATCAGGGGACGTACAGAGAGCAAGAGGACAGCCATCTTGGGTGGCCTGGTCATACAACAACCATGAAGGAGAAATCACATCTAGTTTCAAAATAACAAGTGCCAAATTTTAGGAGTCTGAGAGTTGGAGATTATGTGATAATAACATGACAATCTGTTTTTTAAAAAATAAGCTTATCATGGTATATTTATTAATTATTGGAATTCTATCTGTCTACCTATCTAGCTAGCTAGCCATGCCTGGAGACTGTTTGCAAACTGAGAAATCCCAATTGCTACCTTTTAAACATGCAAGTTTGAGCTTATGAAGTGCAAGGAAAGTCAATTTTATAACTGCCTTAAGTGCCACATTCAGACTGTGAAAGCAGCCATTTAAAAAACCTGTAGGTAAATATTTGAAATATTCTAAAACTGACATTCTGAATGATATTCTGATACCACTTCAATAATGTCTTATAAAATTCAGAGGAAAAATAGAATTAAGTAAATTTGAACTTTCCCTTTTCCGAGGCAGTTAAAGGCCGTACTATTTGCATATTCTAATGTGGGATCACTGTAGCTCAAGGTACAAAGCTTCAGAAGAAACTGTCGCTAGCAGGCCAACAGAGCAGCAGCCATTAACCTTCGGCCTTTCATCTGTATAAGACAAAAATCAAAGTCTCTTCTTTTCAAAGTGGCTTCTGAGTAGCCGCTCAGCACAGCCCATGCTTTCCAGAACTGTCTTTGGAAGCACAATTAAAAGGTTTAAAAAGCAAAAACACAAGCTCCATCCTATTTACACATTTAAAGTAAAGGTCATTCTCAGAAACTGGGCTTCCCAGATTTCTCCCCTTGAAATCCCTTAAGATATGTAATACCAACATAAAGGGAATCACAAATCCAGTTTTCAGAAAATGGCATTAAATATAGATTTAAACTTTGACCTTTAGTCCCAAGTGAGAGGACAAAAATTCTCTTTACAGTGAAGGGCATGTTGCTACTAAGCTTCAATGAGTAGGGGAGAACCTGCCTGGTAGTATGCAGGATTAAGAAACACCGATCGATTTACCTCCAATGCAGGTGTGCTGCAAATCCACTGGGTCGAGATGTAGCGCGTGATTGGGCCAGGCTCATCTATATTCTAGAGTTTGTAGAAGTAGCTTCTGGGAAACAGGGGTCTTCTTGGCTTGGGGAATTGACGTTTCCACGGCAATATCTGAAATGCATTCAGAGTGAGCAGGAGTAAGAGATGGAATACACAGGGTCTCCCACCCCACATTAGGGTCATGAGCAATAGTGGGAAATCTGTGGGTAGCACAATGACAGACTGGGCAAACAGGGAAATCATGGAGGCCCAGAGCATTCATATTTTTACATCCCTTATTACCCTGAGTGCTCTGCAGGTGCTGACCAGGGCCCCAGGCAGACGACCCACTCTGCAGCTCACCTCCCTGCTACATCCTTGACAAGTTGATATTGGGGCCCAGGTTGGGCGAGGGGGTAGATGATGGACAGTGGGAAATAGAGCTTATTGGAGAAAGGGGCTATCTGTTATGTGCACACCCAGAGCCAGAAGAAGAAATTCTCCCTGATTGTGGAATTTGCTAGAAAATAAACAGAGAAGAGCACTGGCCTGGGAGTCAGTTTGTTTTGCTCTTAACTAGCTGGAAGAGCTCATGATTACTCATTTGTTTGTCTCTGTCACTAGACAGTGACCTTTAGTACAAACCTGATCTTGCTGATTTTACCTTGGGGCCCAGCTCACACTTGGGTCCTCAGCAAATGTTTGTTGATTGGATAAATGAGGGAAAGAAGAAAATTCTTTGTTGGGAGGGACTTTAAAGATAAAGAAATGAAAGCCAGGAGAGGTGAAATAACTTGACTGAGGTCCCACTGCTTGTTGGTTGCAGGAACAGTAATAACAGGAATGAGGAGGATGATGGTAATTAACATAATCAAGTGCTTGAATTGTGTAACTGCTGGTGTTGGTGATTTCTTGGTTGGCTCTTCGCTTTGTACTCACTCCTTTATTTTCTCCTCTGCATCCAGGATTTGGAAGCCTGAAAACTACATTTCCCAGACTTCCTTGCCGGCTTGGGTTAGGTTCTGTCATGGGGAAGCACTCACAGCACCTTGGGAAGTGGGGACAAGGGAGAAGCCGTTACATCCATGTTAACTAATTAACTGTCTGGTCCAGGTGACCCCCGGCCGCCGTACCTGGTTGGCGAGTGGCAGCACTGGCGGGTTTGTTGGGCTCCCGCGGCCTCTGCAAGGGCTCAGCCTCCTGCTTCCTCACTGCGGCAGCGGTGGAGGCTCCAGCGGTAGGGCAGCAGTGGCCTCGTGAGACAGCGCCTGCAGGCATGGGTAACCCCACCTGCTCTTTCGCGCCTCCTGTCTCAAAGGGTAGGGTCTTCCTGCAGTTCCTAACCTCTCTGGGTAACACCGCCTTCCTGCTTTTGCTCCAACAGCCCGTCCCGACCTCCGTAATCTCTGGTATTCAGTCCCCCCCTGATGAACAACCCCAAGTGCTTCATTTGGATTCTCTCATTGAATTCTCATAGAAACATAGGAGATGTGAGCTCTTAGGACTATACTCCTGTTTTACAGAGGAGGAAACTGAAGCTAAGAGACACTAAGTGACGGGCCCACGGTCCCATGGGAGCGTGGTGGGACCTAAACCAGGGCTATCTGATGCCTAAACCCATGTTTTTAACTCTGCACCATCAAGAGCAACCCTGCTTCCCCCGGCAAACTATTTTACTGAGGTTGTTTAGGGGCTCAGTGGTGGGGTCTTCCTCCCCTGTGCTGTGCAGGATTGATTGCGGTGGGCCCTCTTCTTTAGAATGCTCTTTCTCCAGGACCCTTGCTTTCTTACCTCTTAACTTGAGCCTGATGAAGTCATTTCCTCCATTAAAAGCTTTGTAGGGATGGTATATCTTTTAGCAGCAGAGTAGCTAAGGGCATGGCGCTGTCATTGGGAGAGCAGGGAGATTAAGTTGAGTGAGAGTTTGAGAGAAGAGGAAGGGAGTAGGATGAACAGGCCCAGGGTGATTACACAGCAGACAGGCCCTGCTCTGACAGGCCAACACTGAGGGCCTCGTCCCTGGCTGGGGATAGAGATGAACCGAGGACTGAGGATTGAAGGAGGGGTTCTTGTAAATGGCTTAGAACGGTGCCTGGCTTACCGTGAGCACTCAACAAATGTTAACTTAAAAAAGGCCACCAGGCATAAGGCGCTGCAAGAGATACTAAGACAAATTAAAAAGCCAGGCCAGCCCTAGGGGACGTTCAACCAGGAGAGGCTGAGACACGAGGGAGCAAAGGGCTGTGAAGCCAGCACAGGCATGCTGTCAGGGTCTCGGGGAAGGGAAGGGGTGTGCACAGGCTCTTAAAGCAGGGGAGGTATGAAGAAGTAACAACGGGGGAGGGAAGTACCTTTTCCTTAGGAAAAGAAACTGTAATCAGAGGTACCCCCTGTTAACGTCTCAACTTTCAAGGCAGTATTTATGCAGAGTTCTCCCATCTCCCTTCTCAATGTCTGAGGGCAGCTTCTGTGGACCCACAGTGCCATCAGGTACCGCTCGGAGTTGAAGTGTCCTCTTCAGGAGATGAATTCAAGGACAAAATTGGCCTTTCCCACATCCTTTCTAATCATTCATCTTTCCTCAAGCACTGCCCACCTCCACCAAGACCCCCAACCCCCAGACCCCAGGACTCCATCACTATAGTGACCCAGTGGGGACAGAAATCCCCTCCCTTCCATCAAAGCCCATCTGTCCCCTTGGCTATTCTTTAGCCCCCTGCTATTGGACCGGAGAGCTATTTCGATGAACTCACTTGCAATAAGATGTCAGTGGCTTGTTACAACTTAAAATGCTCTTCTCTCAAAGAGCATTTGTATTTTAACACTGTCCTTTAGCACTTCATTCAAAGGAGTAACGTGCAATTTAATATAACATAAAATATCGAACTTGCATCAATTAAGAATGCATTGGGCTATAACAGAAAGCCATACTGCCCTGGCTTAAACAAGTAAAGGTGTTTACTTGCTCCAGAAACACACACACACACACACACACACGCGCACACACACAGACACACGCGCGCGCACAGAGCGTTGATTTGTCCAGGGTGAAGGGGAGCAGAACATGCCGCCCCAAAATATGCCACTTTGGCATGTGGATTATTTTGAGCTGAAGGCAATCAAGACGTAGCAGACTCAGGGAAAACTTTTACCTCTCCCTTAACTACCTAAAAGAATTTAGATAGGGGTCTATACCAAAAAAAAAAAAAAAAGCTATTACCAGTGATAACGTCTTTATCTGAAAGGCCTGTTTGCATGGCACAGCAAATTTCTAATTACCAAACATCTGCTCTTCTTATTGTCCTGTGAATCGCCCTCTCCCCACCTTTGAAGCCACAGACCCCTATCCCATTCCTTAGCTTAGGGTGGCACATAAGCTCAATTACCTGATTTGTCCTTGAGTCTCACATCTTTGGGAATTCTGTACATATGAAATTAAATTTGTTTTTCTCCTGTTAATCCATTTTACGTCAATTTAATTATGAGACCAGCCAAAGAACCCAGAAGGGAAGAAGGGAGCATTTTCTGCCCCTACAAGTGGCAGAGTATGGCAACTCTGTAATGTCACCACCTGCCTTCTCTCTTTCTGTGTCATCCCTATAGTTGCAGGAAGCTGCTGCTCCTTCAGGCATCAACACCCACACAGGAGCAAAAGGAAGAAGGCGGAAGGCAAAGGGACACAGAGCGGGACAGAGGCGGCTGCCCTCCCCAGGGACGCTGCCTGCATCTCACTGGTCAGAAGTGAGTCACACAGCCAGCCACCAGCTGCAGGGGAGGCGGCAAGTGAGCTTTCGGTTTTTAATTATTTATAATGGTTGAGTGAAGTGACACTGAAAACCCCAATTCAGGTTCTGTTAGTCAGTCGGAAAGGAGAACAAATGGGGAGTTGGCAATAGAAGTGTCTGCCACAAAGGAGGCACGTGCTGAAGCTCGGGAGACTTAGGGGACATCTTGGCTCACCCACGGTCTGTGGAGAAGCTGCAGAGTCAAGTGGAGAGAAGTGAAGCGAGTCTGAGCAAAACTAGACCCCTCCCCTTCCACTCACTCTACCCATTGCATCAAGTGTCCAATGCTTACCTCTGACAGAGTTACAATGGCTTCATTTTTTTACCAGCCCCCCGCTTTTCTTAACCATTTCAACCATTTTTAAGTGTACCAGTCAGTGTCATTAAGTACATTGACAATGTTGTGCAACCATCACTACTCCACCCTTTACTTTTCATTGCTAATCTAACGTTGGCTTGTTCCGGCATGGGGGTTCAGAGATGGGGATTGGAAATAAAGGCAATGTAATTTTAACTGATGGAAAAATACAAAGTATTTTTACTTTTCAAAGTGGCTAACAGTTTAGTAACACATGTACTTTCTGCCTGGAAACATACGATTTCTTATCTGGATTATTTATCCCCTCCAATAGATGTTGGTACATGTAATTCTCTTGCACAGAGAGCCAGCATCAGGGCTGTGAGCTGCTCCATCTTTTATTCAAGGGCATCAGTATCAATCCCCCTGTGTTTTTACTCAGAATCTACAAATAAATTATTTCCTTTGAATGTTCCCAGGGCCATTTTGTGATTTTGGACGGATGAACATTTCTCTGGATTTCTAAACCCTCCAAATTGGGCCATCACCAGAACAATGAGGAGACATTTGGGGCAGGTAAAGGCAGCCCCCAGCTCACAAACGATCTTCCACTCTTGGAAAAATTCCCACCGAGTCTCACAGGCAGAAAATCGAGTCCCGTAACTTCAGTAGACCGTGGAACTCTAGAGGGAGCCAACTGGTGCAATTTCCATCTCTTGAAACATTTAAAATGTATCTGATCAAAGGAGGAGAAAATTAACCACAGTGTAGGAAGCTGGCAGGGGGACGGACAAGATGACCTAATTTGCCTTTCCCATTACTAATTTCAGTAGGAGTCTTCTCTGGGAATTCCACACTGAAATTCCAAGGCAAGATCACCTCAATGGGATTCTGAGGGCTGCGAGCATGGCAATCAGGACCTGTGATTTTTGAAGCCTCTGCTGTTGCATCCTTTGGGGTTTAGCATGGAACTAAATTCTCCTCAGATGGATATACTGGGCCCCATTCTTATCTACATAATAACTACGGAGAAATTTTCCCTTTGGGTTTCAAAGGACGTGAGTTTGGTCTATCAAATTTGGGGCTGTGCAATGAATTTATTACTCGCTGAAATAAAAATCAACACAAATATGTCTTTGCCTTAAGAAAAAAAAAAGAAAAACCCACACCACTTACCAACTTTACCAACCTCTGGATTCAATTAATTTTTAACATGGAAGTAAAGTTCCCTTTAATTTTTTTTCTCCTTTCAAGCCAGACATTTATTTTTAACAAGGGATGAAATCATCTGAGAACAAAACAGGACATCTGTTACTTTATATCTGTTTATTTTAAGTACTTAAATCTGAGTTTGATTTCACACAATTTTGACATTGTTGCTTCATTAATAATCCTTACGTAACTGTGACCTCGGAGTGCGCCCTGTGATTGCAGCATTCACTTCCCATTAGGGCAGAGTCTGATAAGAAAGCCAGAATCGCCTTGGAATGGGCGAGGCTTCCATGTTCAAAGCTGGTCCAAATGCTGACCTCAACAACAGCAAGAAACCACCTCAAAAAGTGCAAGGAGAAGGCTTCTAATGGGGCCCAACACAGCAAGCAATGGTCTATGGTCTGCTGTCAAGGTTGGCACCATCCCATTTTGCAGGAGTTGTTGGATGGGCAAACTAGAGGCAGCATTTGTTGCAAGAGAAATAAAAGACTGAGCATGAAACATGTGATTAACACATGCACACGTGTGCAGAACACTGTGTTGGAGCATAGGTACCCTTCATGCCCAGGTCAGCCGATCTGCCTTTCAAGGGCACTGGGATGCTGGTGGAGCAACGGGGAGGCTGGGGCAGTGATGGGCAGAGATGGAAGCATGAGGGCCTCACAAAGCGGCCACAGAGGGGTTGGCAAAAGGAATGGCCTGGTACCTACGACTGAGAAGCAAGGTACCAGGGGGCCCAGAGATGGAGATTTGGAATAAGGGCAGTGGAATTTTTTTTTTTTAATTTTATTTATTTTTTGTACAGCAGGTTCTTATTAGTTATCTATTTTAGACATATTAGTATATATATGTCAACCCCAGTCTCCCAATTCATCCCACCACCACCCCCGCCACATTCCCCCCTTGGTGTCCATATGTTTGTTCTCTACGTCTGTAAAGGGCAGTGGAATTTTTTTTGTTGGGGGAGGTCTGGGATGGGAATCAAGCATTCTGCTTGGGACATGCTAGCTTTTACACGTCAAATTGGCAGTTGAATATCTGAGTCTGAAGTTCCTAAGAGAGGTCTGGCTTGGAGATAAAAATGCAGCATTGTTGGCTCATAGATGGTTTTTAAACCAAGACAATGAATGACGTTACCTAGATTTTGAATAAAAGTGGGTAAATGTGCTGGCTCGAGGTTCTCCGGAGAAGAGAAAAAGATACCATATTTACTTCACAATATGTTTTTTTGGATTTTAAAAGTAAATTATAGACATGTTATTTCACCCCTAAAATCTTCAGGCTTCAAAAAATAAGGGTGTATTCCTATTTAAGTAAAATCCTAGGAAATGAATAAGGTGTGACTGGCCCATTCTACCAGTGAGGACACTACAGCTCGGAGAGGGTTAGTAAGCCGTCCACAACCAGAGAGCTAGAGACTTGTGGATCCAGGACCCAACCTCAAGGCTGACCAGCTCCATAGCTTTCCGTCTATACCTCCTTAGCTGTATACAGAGGCCTAAAGACCCATCGTCATGGAAGGCATATAATTCTTCTCCCTCTCTGAGCCATATCTTTATCTTGGCCTCTTATTCTTAGAGAATCACCCCCTCCTCTGAGCATTTGACCCCATGTTTCCCATTCTTTGCTGAGGTCAGAGAACTGTGCTCTCCTTTGGCCAGGCTGCAGTGGACCACTCCCTGAAGACATCAGGGGCCAGGAGGAATCTAGCTGCAGCCTTCACCCCAATTATCATAGGTTTGAAACGTCAACTTTCATTCAATCCTAGGCTGCCCACAGGATGCAAGGGATGGGGGCAGTGGCCTTTTCCCAGAGCTTGGCAAGGGAGTGGTGATGGAATGAGGGTTCTGATGCAGTGACAGGATGGGGCAGGATGCCTCACCATTTTGTCTTCTGTAGTCATATCAATGCCTCATCCTCCCAGGGCTGCACTCCACAGGAAAGCTTGGGGTTGTGCTCCTGGGGGCCCTGCCTCAGCTTCCTGCAAGCCATGGCAGGGAAGCTATGGGGAGGGGGCTGTTGGCTCAGGTACACTGCCAGTTGCACTCTCCCCAGAAAGAGTATTCTTAGCTCACTCCCACCATCACCCTTATTATAGAATTTAAATGTAGAGAGGCCTCTGTCATTCAAAGGACCATGTATGGACAAAAGGGCACGCATGGGGGGCTCGCCATCACGCTCCAGCCCCTTACCCTGCATTATTTTTCTTCACATCATTTATCATCATCTGCTGCTAGAATTTAAGCTTCATGAAAGCATTGCCTTTACCAGGTTGGCTCCTGATTCACCTACAGCACCTACAAGAGTGCCTGACACATAGCAGGCATTTAATACACACTTACTGAATTAACAATTGAATCAACCAATCATATAGAGTAAAAATAGTTCATAACACACTTCTGTCTACCCACCTCCAACAAAACTCTAAAACACCTCCTTATCCGGCAAACCTTAATGACAAAAAGAATGATGAAAGAAAAAAGGGAAGGAAGGAAGGAAGGAAGGAAGGAAGGAAGGAAGGGAGGAAGGGAGGGAGGCAGGAAGAGAAATAGAGGTGAGAGTGAATACAGAGAACATCAGAGCACATGAGAGGGAGCCCCATTCAGAGCAAAATGGAGACCCAGGCTGGTTTCCAAGGCCTGGGGGTGGGGCACGTGAAGGTCGCATTACTCTAAAGCCAGAAAACCTCAAGGAACTGGAGCTTTCAATCAGCAACTTATTCCAGGCTGGCTTAGAGGTCTGGGGAGGACATTCAGATGCTCTGAAATACAGCGATAATCAAGAGAAAGAGGGAGTCTTAAATTGAGGATGGAGAGCAATATAGTCAGGTTAATGGAAGCACCAGCAATATTAAATGAAATTGCTCTACCACTTCTTCATAAGGCGGCACTGGGGAGCCTGCTCTTTGCATAAGTAGGGAGGGTCCTGGGATTTAGCGGGGGGTGGAGGAGCTGGGGAGTCAGTCATGCAGCAACCATTACAGTTCACGGGAGCCCAGCTCGCAGCCCCTTGGCACACCTGCCTCATATTTACCCAGGCCCACGCAGGAGCCCCACAAATTTGGCCAGGATTTCAAGGGAGCCCGGAGCCGGGGGAGCCTGCTTTAGTCCAATTAAATGAAGCAGTATCAGGTGGAGAGTAATTCTGAGTATTCACCATTACGGGGAGTTTTGTGTTTAAGCCCCTCTCTGGACCTTCCTTTAATGAAGAACTAAACTGCAGGGTCTGGAGGTGGGCAGGAGGAAATGCTCCAACAGAGCTGAATCTCCTCCCTCAAGGAAGGCAGACAAGGGCCTGCAAAGTTTCCCAAAGGCTGCAGCTTCCAGCTCCCTCAAGCACTCCCACGTGGGCCCCGCGATACCTCTATGGATATGCCACTTCCATTTTGTAAAGATAATGGGAACCTCGCCAGGCCTGGGGGTCTAAGAACCTGTATCTAAATGATCATAGGTGGAGTCAACTCAGTGAAATCTTTGGGGGTCTTCTTTCCACTTCCTGCCTTCTTTCCTCCTTCCCCTGCATCGGTCTTCCAAGGCAGTGGAAGCTGACGCAGTGAAAGTGAGCTAATAGGGTTGCAGAGAATGAAGACTCTTACATAAAGGTGTTAGGGAAGAGCAAGCCCACTGGTGTAGGTAATAAACGCAAGAGGAGAGGGTGCGATTCATTTCACACAGCACAGAGAGGACGAGTTGCTTTTAAACTGTGGAAAATACTGATTAGAGAAATATTATCAGTGGACATTTACAGAGCAGTAAAGTGAACCAAGCCCTGTGCTACACCCAGGGGGCAGGCAGAGGAGGCGGGTAATACAGAGAAGCACAAACAGGGTCTGGGCCCTCCAAACGTCTCTAGATGGCAGTGCCCTGAAGATATCTGTAGAGCTAAAGAGACAAAGTGGAAATATGTGGAACGAAATAACAATGCGTAATTGTACCCTTCAAACAACACAGACCCTTATTTCAGGCCCTAATTCTTCCTTGCCTGCAACAGTCCTCTGGGCATATCTGAGTACGCTCTCCTGCTTACCACCCCCATGGTGGGCCAGCAGTGGCCCCCGAGGGTAGCAAGAGCAGAACGGCACAACTACAGGTGTGATGTTGGTCAACTTTTATTTTCACCATGTGCCAGTGATTCTAAAGAGTGCCAATGACAAAATATTCCTCCTCCCACCCCCCAAAAGTCTTTTGTTGGTCTAAGTTAAATAATTGTTGCAGTTACTGTTGAGTTTTAGTTATATATATATATATATATATATATATATATATATATATATATATATACACACACACACACACATATGTACACATATATATGCACATTTTTATTGCTTATCACTTAATAAATATATTTTTCATGGAAGTAATTTTCATCCATGCAGTCTCTAATACAGGCAGACACACATTCATGTTCCTTTTGGGAGTAAATTCTTGGTTAGGGAGCCTTTGAATTCATACTGGGTGCTGTTTATGTGTTCAACTCCTGTGAGAGAACATATCCCTGCATTTAAACAATAGAAGAAAAAAACAGCAATAGTACAAGATGACAAAGATGAAACAACAAAATTCTGTTATTTTACGTGACCTCTTAGAGTTCTTGTTTTAAAAATTCAAGGCCATGAAACAGAGTGCAAACTGTGAGGTGTAATATTTTCTTTAATACACGTACACTTTAGTGCACACATGAAGTATTTTGCTGACTTTGAATCATATCTTTAAAATTGAGATTTCCCTTTTTACATTGCTAATTGCTAGTTTTAAAACTAAATGAGAAATAGAAATAATTACTGTTGAATACTACACGCTGATTCCTAAACATTGATGTTGTAGCATAGAGGAGAGGGTGATAAATAATGCCCTGCTCTTCGTGTCAAATACACAAGGGACACCACGGCTCTCCAGAGATTCCAAAACTTGTCCTGGAAGGATAGGGCCTGGACTCACCGCCTGGATGCCACTTGCGTTGGTGGGGTTCTCTCATTTTCATACACCAAGGCAATTCAGCTTCCCTTATCCCATGTCTTCTCCACTTTTCTCCTTCTTGTTCCCCAGTATTTTCCACTCTGAACCCCTTCTAGTTCCCCTATCTCATATTCTCCCCAAAAGAATTTAGGAAAACAGAGTTGGCTATTTTTTTTCCTCTGAAGCCTGCCACTTGGTTTACTCTACTTCCACTCCCAGATTTCTTTTGGCCCTGCCTTAGTTCTTTGATATCTACAAAGGAAGCCTACCCAGGAAAGGGTGCCCTTGGAAAGAGTACAGATCAGTAGATTTGAAGTAACTGCCCTCCCCAAGCCCAAATTAGAAAACTGATCAAAACGATTGCTTAAGAAGCCTACTTATTAAAGGACTGAAAACTATGAATCATGATGAGGGGATTTATCAGAAGTATTAAAAGAAGACATGTGGGACCGATTTCCAAAATAGGAAAGCATTATCTCCCTGGAAATAATCCAGGGAAAACAGAGAACTGGGAATTTCACTATTTTGCAAGAAAATGGAACAAATCTTAAGAGAGAAAGGCTCAGTGAGCAAGACAACAGGGCAATGAGAAGTTAACACAGAGTGTTTATGAAAAACCGAGCTTGCCAAACAAACTGGATATCTTCTAACATTTCAGCTTCAGGGTTAGCAAATGAGGTGGCTTCGAAGCAGATCTTCGTTTTTTTTGTTTGTTTGTTATAAATTATTTTTGATTATATTTTATTTTAATTATTTTTTTAATTTATTTTTGGGGGCTGCACCGGGTCTTCATTGTTGCACGTGGGCTTTCTCTAGTTGCCGCAAGCAGGCGCTACTCTTCATTGCGGTGCACGGGCTTCTCATCGAGGTGGCTTCTCGTGTGGAGCATGGGCTCTAGGTGCGCAGGCTTCAGTACTTGCAGCATGCGAGCTCAGTAGTTATGGCTCACGGACTCAGTAGTTGTGGCTCACGGGCTTAGTTGCTCTGTGGCATGTGGGATCTTCCCAGACCAGGGATCGAACCTGTGTCTCCTGCATTGGCAGGCGGATTCCCAACCACTGTACCACCAGGGAAGTCCCAGGTCTTTGCTTTTGTGATGGATTTGATATGAAGACTAGAAAAGGGTTTGCAGTAACGGGAATTGGAAAGTGACTAAATGACTCACAAACAGGTGGCACTGCCTCAGACCTGGACAGGAAGTTTCCAGCAAAGTGCCAGAAGGATGTCTCTTTGGCCAGGGTTGTTTCACTGATGTTCTGGAAAGGGAATCAGCATCTTACTGGGTGGAGGAGTCCAGGCTTAAGAGCAATCTGTGTGATAGAGACTGGGGAGGATTCGTACAGTCTGTGGTTAACACGAGTCAAGCTCTGCATACCCAGGCAGCCGGGAGCGTGGACTCACCGAGCTGACATGAAGTAGAGTCTTGGGCCGAGGGAGCGGGTCCTCAGAGCCCAGCTGGCAGACTGCCACCCTCTCAGCCACTGACAAAGAGAGGGGTGTGTTCGGAAGAGACTCCCAGGACAGAAGAGTCTGGCAAAAAGCTGGAGGTTTTTAAACAAGGAGGAGAAGCCTCAGGGAAACACAGGGGCCTTCTTCTTACGTCTGAAAGGCTGATGTGCAGAAGAGGGACTGTTATGGGTTGAATTGTGGCCCCCTTCTGCTCCATTCACATGTTGAAGCCCTAACCTCCCCACCCACGCCTTTACCTCAGAATATGACCTTATTTGGAAACAGAGTTGTTGCAGATGTAATTAGTTAAAATGAGGTCATACTGGAGTAAGGAGGGTACCCAACCCAATATGACTGGTGACTTGATAAGAAGAGGAATTTTGGAGACAGACACGCACACAGGTGGGATGCCAGATGAAGTGAAGGCAAAGATCTATCAGCCAAGGAACGCCAACGATTGCCAACCAACCACCAGAAGCTAGGAGAGCGGGATGGAGGAAATTCTGCCTCACAGCCCTCAGAAGGAACCAACCCTGACAACCCTTTGATTTCTGACCTCCAGACTCCAGAACTGTGAGATATCACCCAGGTTGTGGTACTTTGTTATGGCAGCCCCAAGAAGCTAACACCGGGGCTGAGGTCCTTTGGTGGTAGATGTGAATCTTGATGGGTGTGGTAGGCAGGCACTCAACACGAGGCAGTGGAAAGAAGACCTTTCTAGCAATTCAGGCTGCCCAAGAGCAGGCTGAGCTGCCTTTGGTGCAGTGTGCTTTCTAGCTTTGAGGGTGCTTAAGCAGAGGTGACCACCTGCTTGGGATACCGTAGGAGCAATTCCTGCCTTGGCAGCAGCGTGGGGATGGATCACCTCTGAGGTTTCCTCCAGTTGCAAAAATTCTATGGCTCTAATTCTAAAAGTATTCAATGACGACAAAAAATTAACTTAAAATTTAAAATTGGAAATTGTTCTCTTCTTAGAAAGGACAGAATCTAAAGGATCTTAAAATCAGAACCAGTATTCCACACGAGAAGAAGTACAGGTATTAACAAGGGAGATATTTTAAGAACACAATAGGCAGGAAGTACACGAAGAACAGTGATGCTGAAAGTAAAGGGGCACTGAATGACATTAAAAATGTATTTATGGGATGTGGCTGCAAACCAGGGTGACTTCATCTGGGCACGAGCCGTAGGGGTTAAAAGCATGGAGTTGCAAGTCAGACAGGTTCCTCTCCTGCCGCTCAAGAGCTTTGTGGCCTTGGCCTACCTGCTTAACTCTTCTGAGCAAGTTTCCTCACCTGCAGAGTGGGACAATATCACCTGACTCCCAGTGTCAGAAGAATGACTTGAGATAATCAATGAAAAGTGTGGGGCACAGAGTAAGAATTCAATAGGGATTACTATTTTTGTTATGAAATTATTGTGCCCAGCACCAAAAGAGAAAGCTGATTACACACACACACACACAGGGAAACAGGGATGACAAAAATCAAAGCTTTAAAGGAAATTTTTTGCTACATCCATGACTTAAAAAGTGATCTTTCCAATTGAATGTGAATGTCTCACTCTTACTGATAATATATCTAAGTTAAATTATTGGGAATCACACTTTGCTACCTCCTTCCACATACATTTCAAGTAGGATGGTAGACAAGATTTTAGGGGTGACCAGCTCATTTGAAAGTACACACTGAAGGCTGGCCCATGGTCGAGACCTCGGTCTGGCGTGTGGCCTTCTCTTACTCCTGGTTTTCTTGTCTGTAAACTGGAACCAGCCTCACCTACTTGCTCAGCGTGGGGTGACCAGATGGAGGCAGGCGGGGTTGCAGTATTAGGGAGGGGGCGGGGTCAGCATTGCATCCGTGTAGCTTTGGGATGGTGACTGTAGGCGCTCACTCTGCCCCCCGTGTAAACGCCCTAAATCCCAGAGGAAGCCAGGGCCTAGTTATCCTGACAGAGCCAGTCAAAAGGAGGAGTAATGCATGAAATCAAGGTAGATGAAGCTTTAAAGAAAGGGGAAACTTCTGTTCAGCAGGATCTTTTAGATAATGAAGTGGTCTCTAAGGAAGCCTGAAGAAGCCCTACACTGGAAGAAACCCCGAAAAGGCAGTAGCCCTGCCTACTGAAACGTGCGCGATTAGGAGCATTGCCCCCCTCTTAGTCTTCGCAGCTTTTCCCCAGCACGTTTCCTGATCTGAACTGCTCCTCTTTTGAGGCTCCGATCCATTCCTGGTGTCGTTTAAACGGGCCCGTGTTTGTAGTATCTGGCGATGGAATAGTGGTCCCCCTCCTAGGCCGCCCTCACTGCCTTCCTGCCACCCCATTCCCAGGCAGGCCCTCGCAGCAGCCCGGCTGACTCTTCTGCCTCGGTGTCAGCCGCCTCATTAGGCATGCTCCGTAGCCGGCGGGTGTCAGAGCTGGCCGACGCATCAGAATGCAGGGCACGCCTCGGGCTCCTGGGAAGCTGCACATTCCGCATGAAATATGAAGGCAACAGCCAGCCCAGGGGAGACCCAGGGTGAATTCAGTGGAATAGCAGCAAAGGTGGCTACTGGGGGAGGGGGCCCTGCAGGGTCAGGGAGAAGACGCGGGCACCCACAACATACTGTAAAGGCACCGTTTGGTGGTGGAGAGGGGAGGCGTGCAGGGTGGGGACACCTGGTTTATGTATCGTCTTGGCTACTCCTGACACACGCTCCCCCATTCATTCCTTCTGCATATGCTCACCGCGTACCCATGATTATGGTGATGTGCCCTTTTGAGATAGGCAGCCGGCTCCCTCTCCCGCTGTGCTCATCACCGATTCTTGAGTTTCTCTTTTGGGACAACCTGAAATCGTAAGAGCAGTCCATGTGGATTTCGGAGGACCTGACAGTAGGAAGCATAATAAAAGTAATGATTGTCCACAGGCCCTGGGGAGCCTTGTCGCACAGCACCTGGGGCCTGCAGAGGTTAAGCGTGCTTAGTGAGCGGTGGCCTCAGATGGCTCCGAGGACTGACACGGACGCCCGCCTTCACCTTTCTCCCATACCTCCTGGTTTCCAGTCAAGCCTCCTTGCTGGGGCTTCAGGCAGCCATTCTGAGGTGAGGGGAAAACCATTTGTTTCCACCATAAGCCCTAACACCCACCGTGAGTCTCGGACACACGAGAGAGCGTCATTTGCTTGCTGCTTCCGCTAGACACGATCCCACCGTAGTGTGGTCCTTGTGCTTATTACTCTATCACGAGGCAGAGATGCTGGATTTTATCTACCAAGGGATCGGCACGTAGTAGCTACTCAATAAATACTGAATCACTTATATGAGGGGAGTCCTCCCTCCCACCCTATCACACATCCAAGCCACTAAGAAACACAAATCTACTGGTCTCTCCACATACAAACATTCTGAGAAGCCATTTTTTCTCCCCTAACCTAAAACCACAATGCCCATTACAGAACAGTCCACCAGGGCACAGGGTTGAGTCCATTTCTGCTGCTGATTATACAGCATGCCACCTTCTTCTGACCAGAGATCAAATAATTATATATATACATACATATATGTGTGTATATATATTCCCCCTTTATATATATATATATATATATATATATATATATATATATATATATATTCTGCCCTCCCCCTTAAAAAGAATAGTTGGTTTTTAAGGTCTTCATGAGCTCCTCAGGAGAAACTGACAATTCAGCAGAAGCTGCATGACTCTTATCTCTGGAAACCTCCTGCAGCTGGATAAGCAGGGCAGGTGCCACGAGCGGCAGGGTCGTCCTGCTTGCCCCCACCAAGGATGGAAACCATCTGCATTCCTTGTCCGAATTTTCTGCAAGAAGCCCCAAAGCCGTGACGTCTGCTCAGAACCTAAGCCGTTCTGGCTGGCGGTGCTGGCTGCCGCTCCCCTCTACCCTTCACACTGAGGCTGCTCTGCTGGTCGGAGTGTGGAGAGGCCACAGCACACGTGCCTTATGTGTGGGAACCTTTAGCACACAGAATGCTACTTGGTGACTTTCTGTTAGTTTTGCCAAGGAATTGGCTTCTTTGGTGAAGAGAAAGGACCCTCTTTCTGTGCCGTTCCTGACAGAGCATAGCAGGAGGCATCAGGGTTCCACTAACACGCTGGCCTCACAAGACTGTAAGCTACCTGGGGGCAGGGAGCTCTCGTGCTCACCGGTGGGTCCCCAGTGGCTAGAACAGTGCTTAGCACAGAGCTGGTGCTCCACCAACATTTTGGTTGACTTTGGCAAAATATAGTACCTTATCCTCTAGCCAGTGATAAGTTCGGGGCTGGGTCAATTAGTCTTCCCTGGCTGTGATAGACAGAGGTTGAGAGACAGAATTTCTCTCTCTGCCGAACTGCTAAGGTGAGAGTAGGAAGTTAATTACAGAGAGGAGAGGATGAGGCTATCAGACAAAATGAAGAGATGGTGAGTGAGAGAGAGGGAGAGACAGGGGGACAGAGGGGGAGAGAGGGGGAGGGAGGGAGAGAGGGAGAGAGAGAATGAGCAAATGAGTTAGTCCTAACAACATAATATGACTGTTTATTTAGCCCCAGCTGAAGATCTAACCAGAATGTCTCAGTTATATGAATGCCCTAAGTTAGTTATTTGCTTAACGTCATATTAGAAGAGGGTTTCTATCACTTAAAACCCGAAGTGGTCTGACTGATACACTCGTTTCGTATTATATCTCCTTTCAAAGCCATTCATTTACTCCGTGCTAACAGCTGACTCTCTCTCTACGTCTTATGCATGTGGATCTTCTCAATGTCCACTTTCACTGAGCCGTCATCTTGCCCATCTCTTTTGCTCTGCCTGAAGCAGAACAGTGTTTCAGCCACGCCTCTCAGGGCAGATGGATCTTTCCCATAGACAGAGGGAATTCTTCAAATTCCCTGGATAACAGATGTAACAGTTCCCACCGGTGACAGATCCTCAAGTCCCTAGTGCACACAGCACCCCCTCGGCAGCACCCACTAACTGTGCTGTGGACCCCGGCAAGGACGCGCTGCTCTGTGCTCACCTCTGCTGGGACAGCACTCAATTATTGTAGCTTATTCCACAGGAATGGGGTTTGTCTCCTCAGCTAGACTAGAGATGGGCGGTTTTCAAAGAACAAAGGAGCGAACCAGATCGACGGTTCCTTGGACATTTACAACGTGATGAACCCCGTCCCCGGCACTGCACATCCCTGTGAGATAACTTTCCTCGTCCACAGTCGCGGACACAGGTTCATAGTGGCTCAGCTGCCTCTTGCCCGTGGACTGAGGTGCTAAGTGATCTGAGCATCCATGCTTTCTCTCCCTCCACTAGGTTGCCTCTGGGGCCATGTTTTGATAGGTTTTGCAAAATCCAGACCACTCAGTACCATGCCGGACACGTCGTAAGGCCAACGACGACAGCACTGTGTTTATCGCCATCTCATACTAACCTAATGAGGAGGGAATGTTACAGACCACCCCCTCCATGGTGTGAGAGAATTGCTTGACACGGAGATGCACAGAAACAAGAAGATGCTTGGAGTCCAATTTCCTTCCTCTGTGGCCCACCCAGCCTCTGGGGTTGAGAGCGTGGCCCGGGGAAAGCGTTCTGTTCCCAAACAGGCAGGGATGCCTCTGGCTGGGTGTCAGCCGCGGACCCACCTTATTTTTGTTCTGCAGGTGTTGGAAAGAGGACGCAGCCATCCCCAGCCAACAGGGAAGGGTGGGAAGAGTGCGTACATGTGTGTATGTGTGGTCCCTGGAGCGAGGGCCGGGTAGGGGCCTGTCTGCAAAACAACATTAAGAAACTGAAACATTTTCCACCGAGAAACAGAATTACTGCCCATGGAATTCTTACCCAGCCTGAGAAGCAAGCAGCCCCTCCTTTTCATTAGTTAAACAAAGAGGGTTATTTTCCAAATGAAAACTTTCAGTGTGGAAAACAGTCTAATTCCCGAGGCTTTTTGAGAAGCGAGATCCTCAGTGCTCAAATAAACACGTCTATGTGGACGAGCAGCTACAAAGTGCGGTGCAGTTGCCCCGATCCAGCGAAGGGGCAGGCCTGGCCGGTGGGGGACCCAGGCCTCTGCTTCAGGCCTCTCGAAATAACCCCAGGTAGGAAGGCCGGCAGAAGGCACGAACCGTGACTTGGGAAGATTAGACTGTTCTGCTAGGGGAAAAATTAGGTGTAAATAAAAGTATCTTCTATGTCCATTAAATGATCCTCTTTTTTCCACCAGCTTAATGAACTCCCTCCGGTTAGAAAAGACTCTGCAGACTCAAGCCTTGCTTAGTTCAACGGGGCATGCCCAACTTTTCTGAACTTCCAATTCCTCTCAAACACAGCTTCTATTCACAGACCCAAGTGGTGGCGTCACGGCTCTCTCCTGCAGTGTTCTCTTCGTGAAAGCTCCTGGGGACTTGCACTTGCTTGCACTGGGACCTGCAGACAGGTACCAATATGGAGGCAGAGTGCCACGGTTCAGATTCCAGCTCCGTCACTTAAGAGTAGCATGCACGTACTCCCGCAGGGCTGTAGCCTGCCCATCTGCAAAGGGGTATAGCAACGGTACCCACATCACAGAACTATCAGGAAGGCTAAATGATGTCTGTAATGTGCCTTAGCACAGTCTCTGGACAAAAGAAGACCTCCCTACAGTTGTGGCAAAGCTTATAAAATTAGAGGGACGTGGCATATGGTCATAGGCCCAAGCTTTTTAAAGTAATAAATATTGTTCTTTGAGGTTCCTACTTTTCTCATCTCACTTGTGGAAAGCGTGTTGCTCAAAAAAATAAAAGCAAGCACAAAACAGCCTCGCTTCACATCAGAGCTTCCTTCTCCACTCAGTCCATGAACGTTTTGGGGAGAGCTCTATTTAACTTGGCCGGCCCCTGGTTTTGCAGTGAGTAATATATTGGGCTTAATTTCAAACTCCACACAGCCAAGATCACTGGATACCTGAGCTTCCCCAAGCTGAGTTGATACAGCTGCTCTGCCCCTGGTCACTGGTGAGTTGTCCCCGTGGGTTCCAAAGGGTCTTGACACTGACAGGTCGAGGTGCATGGGCCAGCGCCATACTCAGGGACAAGGGCTTCCACAGAGAGGTTCCTGAGGGAGACAAGACCCAAAAGCCTAGAGGACGAGTGACACAAGGCTGAGACAGGAAGAGGATGGCCGGAGATGGCAGAGAGAGGCGGCTCGATGCAGGCGGTGGGGAGGGCAGGGCTCCTTGGAGCACCCTTGCTCCTGTGAAGGGAGCACGGGAGGTGTGAAGAAAACATTCTGAGTATGAAGTTACCATGGTGATAAAAGAAGGGTGTGACCCCCTTCCAAATCAGTATTTCTGAGACCAATTAGTGCAAATGATGGACACTTGCTTTAAAAAGGGTTGAGTGGAGCTTTCTTTTAAACACAGATTTCATTTCAAACTAAATTTCCTTTAGACATTTTTTCCCTGGGACCTTAGCTCTGGCCTGCTCGTGTGCAGCTACCACAGAACGCGTTCTGTGAGACAACGATGCCCATGGACAGAGCGGAGTGTTAATCCGGAGGCCAGTCTCACCTCAATGACAGGCAGGCTGGTAAACAGACTGAAGAAGCTAATGACTATTCAGTGCTCTCTTTCGAGGTTAGCAAACGCTTCTTTGGCTTCTAAGGTGGCAACACCCTTACATTAAAAGGTTTGGACTGATGGACCTGATAAAAGCCCCTTCCCAAGTCTGCTGGGAAACACAAGCATTTCAAAAGTGAAAGATAATGTAGATGTTCTAAGAGCAATGTGATTAGGAGTATACATTATAAATGATAATTACAATGAATCATATTAGCTCTCGTAGTCTCCCAACATTATAACTTCACACTGATAGATTCATATACCTCATGTGTTTTTGAAGAAAAATTTGTCTCAAACTATAAAATTTCCCTATTGATCTCTATCTCTTCAAGATAGGCATATGATGGGGAGTTGCGACGTTCTGTAAGTTCTAGACCTTCATAATCTACATGGCCCCTGAATGAGGTCCTCAAGGTCACTTCCATACTGTCACAATCCATTTACGCCCCTGCATGCCATCCATGGTGAACATTCCCTGACCCCTCCCTGCTTTCTAAATCAAGCTCCTTTCATTCTCTCCCATAATCCTTTCTTCTTTTGCCCTGACCACTAATCATGGTTTTTTAAATCATTTCTTTATTTTTGTGGGATGTTTAGCTCCTCTTATAGATGTGAGCTCAGTAGGGGAAGAATCATGTCTCTCTTGTTCACCACCATACAATGAGTACCTGGCATGGGGCCTGACAATTGGAAGGAGCCAGTGAAGAATTGCTGAATGTAAGAAAGAGGGAGTTGCACAGCTAGGAAGAGCAGGCCCGTTCAAATGAAGCTCTCTCTTCTCTTCCCGTTGACACCAAACATTTGCAATCTCCTTAAATACCACGAAGGTCAGCAGTGATTTCCCACACGCCAAGCCCAGTAGCTTTCTCATTCCTCGTCACTCAGCCCCTCTGTGGAGGCTGATACAATGAACTCTCCCCAACTGGAAGCCCTGCTCTCTTGGCTTCCAGGGCTCATACTCCCCTCTCTCTCCCCAGCTCCCTGACTCCATTCTCTTTTTACTTCTTAAAGGGAGCTAGAAAAAATAGATAGCTAGTGGGAAGCAGCCGCATGGCACAGGGAGATCAGCTCGGTGCTTTGTGACCACCTAGAGGGGTGGGATAGGGAGGGTGGGAGGGAGGGAGACGCAAGAGGGAAGAGATATGGGAACATATGTATATGTATAGTGGATTCACTTTGTTATAAAGCAGAAACTAACACACCATTGTAAAGCAATTATACTCCAATAAAGATGTTAAAAAACAAAAAACAAGGGAGCTAGTCAGTGACTCTGGACTCAGCCTGATCATCTCCTTGAGCTACTCCCTCCCTTGATAACTCATTCAGTCTTGCCTCCAGCCTTCTGCTTTATGCTGGTACCCATGAATCTACATTTCTAAACACTGAAATGCTCTTTCTCCTGCCTGCTTTTTTTTTTTTAGAAATGTCACCATCCTCCCAATCACCAGGCTGGAAGAAAGACTTGGAGTCTTTTCTCAACATCATTCCTCATGTTTACAAATAGTCAAGATAACAAAATACTGAAAATATTGTTTTCTCATTGTCTATGACTCAAGTCCCTTGATAGTCTGGACCTTCCCATCTTTCAGACTTCCCGCTTTCCCCAGTTCTCTGTTACACTTTATCCAAATGACTACTTCCAAGTTTCCCTTTTGCCAACGACGCCCAAATGCTTCTATTTACACTGTCGAAATCCTACCTTTCCTTCAAGGATTATCTCAAATACTTCCCACTTTATAAGTCTCTCTTGAGCTTTCCAGGCAATTATAATTTCTTCTGCTTTAAACTACCAACCCACTATATACATTTCAGTTGGTGTTCTCTTAACTCTTTATTGTATAATGGGTTTCTGTGTATTTGTCTGTATCCTTTAGAGGAAGACTAATAAATAAATCTCTGGAAAGACTGAACTAGATAAAAAGAGAGTTGGCATAAATTACCAAGACACACTGTACAGACAGTAAAAAAATATTAAGTGGATATTAGAACTAATTTTATAGTTGAAAATGTAGATAAAATATAGATCATAGACTTTAGTGTAAAAAGTTAAACAATAAAGCTTCTAGAGTGTAATGCATGAGGATATCGCCATCATTTTGGTGAAGGTAAATTTGAACAAGACACGAAATTCACTAGCCCTAAAACAAAAGATTACCAAACTGGTCTTATAAAATGGAATGAAAGAAGAAGAAATAAAAAAGAAATAAATATTGTAAGACTCTATGTGACTTTCACAAACAAGCAGGCTAATCGATGATGGATATCTGATGAGAGGTCACACCTGGAGAGCAGGAGTACAGACAGTAGTTTTAGGGGTAACGGTGACGCTCCATGGCCACATCCGAAAGGGGGCGCTCACTCTGAAAATCTTCAAACCGTACACTAATGATAGGTATATCAGTTACACTTCACTTTACCGAAGTTTATCAAAACAACAACAGCAAAAACCCTGGCCCGGAGGAACTGGGTAAATGCATTACGTCCTAGCGTGCATCTTTTGCAGGCTGCTTTATGTCTTTGTAGCTCTGACACTGTCTCCGTTCATGGTTTCCATTGCTTCTGTCTGTTGACATGGTTCTAGCACTTTCCTCTATTCTGCCCTTTGCTTTCAACCGGAATTTGATATACTGACCCTGGGGCCCCTCTAGGTGTTTTGCCCTTGGAGCTGATTTCTCATTCTCAACTTCTGTTTCAATACTTGACTAATAATTCCCCGTTTCAGGTTAGTTCTACTTCTTTTATAAATTTTTGTTAAGGCCTTGTTTAAATCTTTACTCCTTTATTTAATGTTTTCCTGTTTCTGATAACGATTTTTTATATTCTTGCTATCTATAATTTCCTAATTACTATTAGATTATTTGCTTGGCCATCATTTTCCTCCTCAAATCCACAACTGTGAAAAAAAGCCTTCATCTCTACTTTTTTTGTCCAATGGGGTGAAGTGGGGAGGGAGGTTTGAATAGGAGAAGCTCTTTCTCATTCTTTACCCTCCAGCTCCGGCACTGAGGAACCAGGCGATCTGACATGTAATAGGAAAAGAGAGCGAGAAAAAAAAAGAAGATTCAAAAATGATAACTAAAACAAGTGCTTCCCAGCCGCCCAAAATGGTGAAACAGATTACTTTCCTTACAGATTTAGCTAAGAAGCTGTCTGACCAGAGTCCATTTATGGAACTATTTGACCTCGCTTTTATTTTTTCTTTTTCAGAATAAATCCTTTAGTCCTCAACTGGAGACACTGCAGAAACAAGGGAGTGTGTATTTTTTTAATCCATATGAAGGTTTGGGTCGGGAATTTTTCAAACACTGGAATAAATTTTTAATTTGGACTTTGATATCCAGACAAGCCCAGCTCATGTTCTCTTGGGTCTCCTTCCCAGAGACCAGACTTCAAACAGACACTGCTCGCCGCCTTAGCAGAGGCAGCAGAAAAGCACCATGCCAGCCACGGCGGCAGCAGTCAGCAGAAGCCCTGCACATTCGGCCTGTCTGGGCTGAACCCTGGTTTGCTACCTCGCCTGGAAACCAGCACAAACTATTCCATGGACCCAAAGCACAGTTCCTCAGAGGAGAATGAATGAGCCTGGCATCCATCAGGGCAGGGGATGCCGGGATGTCAGGCTGCCACCTGGGGACCCTGTCTGGAGCATTCTCAATAACACAGGATTCACCTCTTGAAGGGAAATGGGCAAATAAACGTTATTTCGTTTGGCTTGACTATTTGCTTCTCATTCTTTCGGTTTCCTACTTTGCCTTTTAGAGTTTGGACTGTGAGAGAAATAGATGTGTTTCTTACAGATGAGGCCCCAGAGAACGTTTAATTTAACTCTTAGTTTAACTTCCTGAAAATTGACAAAACAGAGAATGGGAAGGAGAAAAAAAGAAACTGATTTTCTCTGACAACTATAGAAGTAGCTCATTTCCTTTTGGAGACCTAGATCAGAGACTATAAGTAATTGAAACTTAATACGCAGCCTCCCTTGGAAAAGTGACCACCCTGGGGGTGGTTATCATCATTTCCTGTTAATTGTCACCTGAAATAACCAGTTGTGGAAATGGCATGGGGCCCCAAGCAAAGGAATGTCGTTTGGGGAACGGCTAGCCCACTCAATGTCCCATAACGAAATACAAATGATTTAACAGCAATACCGACAGGGTTCTCAGAATAAATCATTTCCATTCCCACCACTGCAAATCACTTACTGTGATGGCCTTGAGACAGATTTGGGGAGTTGGCTATTGGTCACTCAGGCTCTGGGACAATTCCCCCTAGTTACCTATGGAGATAAATTGCAATTCTGACCTAATTTACTGCTCTTCCCCATGGCGAAGGGGCAAGTATTCTCTGTACTTCAGGAAGTCTAGAAGCTAAAGGTGACCAGAATGACTGTGACGTCTCTCCAAGAATCCCCCGCCCCCAGGCAGCGGTGCTGATTCCTGAAAGCCCGAGCCCGTGCTTGCGGTACCGTGGCTGCGCCAGCCTGGTTTTTCTACCAAACCAGGTGCCTGGTCTGACCCAACCATGCGCTTCTGTGTATTAACCCCACTTTCTCCCAAGCTTTCTCTCATGCCATTGCAAGGAATCAGGTTTGGAACCTCTCTTTTCCTTTTTTGCAGAGGCCAAGTTCCTGTGTGCACTTGACCAGTCCAGAGGTATGAGCTTCCGTGAGCTGTACCTCTCACTTGAGTTAGTGACATTGTCCCCTTGGCCTCTTCAGCACCTTAGCCATGTCTGTGTATCAGCTGGCCTGTCTGCTGTGGTCTGAGAACAGCAGGCAAGAGGGACCCGGTGCCTTGCATCTTTGTGTGCCCACTACCTGCCGGAGCGTGCATGGGATGGGTATCTGAGGAAGCAGGAACAAGGGAAGGACGATGGGAAAAAGTCTCGGCTTAGTGATCCGGTTGCAAAGTGACAACATGCACAGAAATAGAACTTCCAGGAAAGCTGCCTGAAAAGTCTCTCTTCCAACTCAGAAACTCTGATATGAATGCCACCCCGATACGGGGAGGGTCGGGACGGCTGGGCAGCCTCCCCGGAGATCTGCCAATATTGTGTAATTTCCTTGTCTTGACCCCCAGAGCCTTAGCTCTGGTCCTTGTTACTCCACACCAGGGTGGCTGCCCCAGACAGATCACTTGTCCTGACTCCCTGTGGCTCATTCATCACCATTCCATTGTGGCCAAGGAATCATTCCCAAAGGACAGATCCTGCCAGTCTCCTACTCATAGAACCCAATGCTCACTCCTGGGCTGCATCTGGCATTCAAGGCTCTCCGACGTTGCTAGTGGCCCCATCCAACTCTCCAGACTCCCTGAGGCCCCTCAGGCCGATCCTCTTATCACATCTTGCTTGGTCCCACTTGAGTCTTCTCTGCCAGTGAGTATTTATCTGTTACTTCATAACCCAGTTAGAGTATTCTTTCAGGAAACCTTCCTAAGGGACCATAATCCAGCTGGACCTCCCTGCTACTTTGCATCCCCTCCTTCCTTGCTGCCCCATCGGCACCATATCCTCACCATCTGCTTCTTCCTCATTCATTCCTTCTGTCGGTGCATATTTAGTGAGCCCCAATGGCCGCTGGGCCCACACATTTTAAGTGGCAGAACTGAGATTCAAATCCAGGTCTAAACAACTGGGGAGCCCAGCTCTCCATCGCAACACCACTTTGCCCTGCCTGAGACAATGGGCCCTGTTCCCCTTGCTCCGGCAGTTACTTCCTGTCTCAGTGAAAAGAGAGGTAGCATTGGCCATAAAGGTAGGAGTCTTACAGTCCCCAGGGTCCCTCTCTTCAATAGTTACCGTGCACCACTTTTGAAACGAAATCGCCATGCAGGCCCAGGGGATGCCCTTCTTGGAGTGCAAGACAGCAGCCCAGCTCCAAAAAGAGATCTAGATGGGGATAGAAAAAGAGAAGCGTTCATCCCTTCTCACCTAGTGATTTCTCCCTTACACACTAAGTGGAGAAGCTCAGACTGGGGTGTCTGTCCCATCCTTGGGCAAGGAAAGAAAGGAAACAAGTAAGGAAGTTGAAGGCAGTGGTGATGAGATGAGGCCACGGGCCAAGGCACAGTGGCTGGACCAAGAAAAGAGTCTGGATTTGGACACAGGGGCTGTGCCCTCCTTGCCTTCTATAGTAGTGTCAGCCTGATCCATAGTTGGCTGGGCTTGTGGAGAAGGAATCTTTGGACGTGGGCCTAAGGTTTTGAGTTCACTCATAGTGGGTGACAAAGACGAGATGGTTATTTGTTTTATGGTAATGATCTCCATGAGGCTCCAAACTCCGGGGCTGCCGTCGGCACGCCACACGGCAGGTCTTCCTCTGGGTGCGAGAGGATTTCCTTGGTTTGGTGGGATTCATTTGTTTTTTAAACGAGGCTGTTTATTTTCTCTTCTTTTAATGTTATGGTTTTTTTTTTCAGACTCACGAGGAGGATACATAACTACAGCCGACTCTGCAATCTCCTATTTTGTCAGCTGCTTATGTTGATTAAAACTTCAATAAAGATCCTGTGATAAAACAGAGCTATGTTCAAAGGATCTTGTTATGTTTTTAAAAGGCTGAGCTTGGCAGAAAAGATGTAGAGTATAGGTTTGCTACCTCGCTATTTCCCCCCTTTTCCAGGTTAGAAAGGGAGCAGACTGGGGAGAAACTCAGGGTGGGTTCTCGTACCTGCAGCATAGTTCGAGAGCCTGTGTTTAACTGAATCCCAAACCATAAGCAAAGTCCAATTTAAGGGATACGGAAATTGTTTATCAAACTAGTGTTAGAAGTGTGACCCAGCTGCCCTCTCCCCACCCATGGGTCCGACACACATCCTCTCTCTGCAGGAGGCCTCAGCCTTACGCTGGAGTCCAGGACGTGAGCCACGGGCCAAGTGAGGTCACCGAACTCCAGGAATTCCATACCCAGCGATTCAGCCACCTCACGCGTGATGACCAGTTCCAGCGAGGTTCCGCAGAACTGCCAGAACCCATCGCTTTAAAGACCTGGGATCACTCAAGAGTCCCAAGGGGTGAGTGTCGGCTGTGCCCACCTGCTTCCCACCCCGCCCACCCGCTCCGCTCCAGACAGCCCATTCCTGGCAGCAGCAGAAGTCTCTCAATTCTTCTTCTGAAAGAGGCCGAGAAGTGGCTGTGCGTGAAAATCAGGCTAGCGAAAGTCGCTGACTTTATGCAAAGCAGGCAAGCGCAGTCAAAACACTTAGAGCAATCAATTCAAGTTGTTGGGTAAAGTTTTTTCCATGTCCCATACATTATTGAACAGTTAATTTCGTCTTTGTGCCTGTAAGACATTCCAGCTCTCAGATGACAGCTTTATCCATTAAGGAGCACGCGGTGACAGGCATACAGTGAGAGCTTTGCCAGCCCTGCCTGCCGGGAGGCGAGACGGCATCACCACCGAGAAATCCTGGGACACTTCAACATCTTAATCAATATGCGAGAGTCAATTACCGGGGAAGCGAGGGCTTAAGCAGGGGATGATGATGAGGTTCACGTGCAAATGGGCTGGATCAATATGCAGTTGGATCTCACACGTGGATTCACATGAGTCCTCCGCCCCCAGCACCCGGTTCCCACACTGGCAGGCCAACCACGCCCTCTCCCAGCATCATCTCCAACCTGCCAATTATCTGCTTTACTGGACTTGCTTTGATTCGTTTCCTTGACGGATGCGTTGGGAATGGAGAAAGCAGGGGTGAGGGGAACAACCAAAGCCAGATTTGGTCTTTGGATACCCAAGCTGTGCTCTTAGGATTGACTATTCAGTGGCGAGAATTCTTCCACAGGCACATCCAAGGGGACAATTAAACCCAGCATGTCTAGCTGAGAAGGGGGCCCTGCTAGGACCCCTCATTCAGGCCTTGATCCTCTCACCTGGATGGCTACAGTCACTTCTTAGCTGGTCTCTGAGTTCCTCTTCTACTCCTCCTCCAATCTATCCTACACTGGCTGTCCGCTTCTGTTGGATTATGTCACCTGTGTCGTCAAATACCTTCAGCGTATGTCTGGGTAATAACATCCCAGGTCCAGGGAGTGTTTTCAAGACTCCCCCTGGTGGAGGCCCCCATTCTCGATATGAGTCTTGTGATAGTACTCAACCGTGCCCCAACACCAACATGCTCCTTTGCACCCCCCATGTGTAAAGCCTTGATCATCTCCACCTACGTCATTTCTTAAGGCTCCTGAAGCCTTCTCTGACTTCCCTGGTCAGAAGTTAATAGCCCCGCCATGACTGGTTTGAGGTCATTGTGTGTGGATTCAAGCTGGGTGTCTGCTTCTTTGTTTTCTCCATTAGATCACCTGCTCCATGAGAACAGACATCGTAAAGTTTTTCATGACTGCCAGGAAGGTGGGTAGCTCTCAGAGCGTGTTGAATTTCTTAATGAGCAGGCTGTAAGGAAACCGCCATGGCTCTGACTCCTGTCCTCATTATTGTAGCTGTGGACACCTTGGAAGCCAGGTATCCTCCAGCTCCTGCCTCTGCTTAAGCTCTACTGTTGTCCTGCACCAACCCCGTGCAGAATTCAGCTCCTATGGGAGTTCCCAAGAAAGAATCCATCGGCACAGTGCTTTGGTGAGCAGTGCAGATCGTACTGAAAATTTGGTAAGGGTCCACAGGGACTCTCCGGCAGACAGTGAAAATCTCCATCCATATTTCTGGTCTCTGTTGTCCCTCCTCAGTGCCACCTCTGGTTTTCCTCTCCCCACTGCCCCCGTGCAGCCTCCGCCCACGGAAGACATTCTTCAGCTTCTTGCTTCTGTTCTCAAGCTGTCACCCTACTGCTTCCACAACATCACACCCCTCCTCCAGAGGCACTGCCATGCACACTTCTAAGAGAACCGAATGTTGTCACATTACAGTTAGTGTCTGTACCCTCCTAAAGCTCTTCCCAGCTGCTTCTTCAGGACCTTGAGAGTCCCAAGGATGTACAGTAAGAAATGCGGAGGGGCCACCGAAGAAATCAGAAGTAAGAGGCTGGGGAAGGAAGACAACACTTCTCTCCTCTCCCTTCTCAGCGGGTGAGGAGAACTTGCGCGGGCTGGCTGGGCACAGAGAAACAAGAGTGTGGATTCAGAAAGCCTGGAGAACAGGCACCAGTGGGGCTGTTTCCAGTAGGGTTTTCTGGATCTTTAGAGAGGCGCACTGTTGGCTCTGAGAGCCAGAAAGGAGCCTGGTGGCGGGCAGGGAGAACAGGCCGTGCTGGTCCCTTCTGGCTGCAGGCTCTAGGAGCTGGGACCACCACACAGACTTAACAGGAGAAGACAGGAAGTCAGGACTTGGGGGAGGAGGGGTCTGCTTTTGGCCCCTATGCTGATGGTCCAGAAAGCTAAGCAAGTGCTCATAAGAAGAGTCCTTTTACCTCTCATGGGATTCAGAAACTCATAAGGACGTTTGCATAGTGCATGGCAATTTTGTACAGGGCGAGAGTGAAATCCCAGCCCCAGGAGGAGGACTGGGGCCTCTCTGCAGGACTGCTTCCTGCCCATAGGGGAAGGGGGGTGCGGGGGGGAGAAGGAGTGTTAAGAAGGGCAGGCAGCTAACCGCTATTATGCACCTACTCTGCAGACGGCCTGTTCATGAATGCTACCTTCTTTGAGTGGATCTTCACCACCTCCCAATAAGATGTGCATTGCTGGCGCCACGGAAACAGAAACCAGAAAGGAGAACAGGTAAAGTAGCTTTACTAGGATCACTTGGCTTTGCAACTGCTTTGCAACTGGGGAGGTAGAATTCCAACTGGGGTCTAAAAGGTGCATGGCGAATGGAGTAAGGTCAGTTCTTTTCCATGGTAGACAGTGAACACGACCCTAGAAGGGTCCGAATAAAGTTCAGGCTGGTGGGTTGGTCACACTTGAGCACGAGGCGAGTGAGGGCCCATCTGATGATGCGTGTGAGTAGGTGCTCTGTGTCTCCCCTCTAGACTGCCAGCCCTTTGAGGCTGGAGACAAGCCACCCATCGCAACTGCAGCAGCGACAGTGACATCTACCATTTATTGGATTACTCTGTGCCAGGCTCTGTGCCAAGGATTTTACATGCATTATTGTACTTATTCCTCCCAGTCACCCTGGAAGGTCAGGATTATAATTCTCATTTTACAGATAACGAAACTGGAACAGAGAGGTTAGGTAAGTCTCCCAAGTTCACACAGCTAATAAATGGAGGAAGATTCAAATCCAGGTCTACCTGACTTCCATCCTTGATCCCTTGAAACTCTTAACCTGGAGTAAAGAGCCTAAAGGAAATACGGTTTTGATGGAATTTACCTTTCAGGAGATGCAAAAGTGTAGGCATGATGAAAATTTTAATAAATATTGTAAATGGCATGATCTCTACATTAATTTCATCCAAAAGCATTTCGTTGTTCATTCATGTGTTCTTTGAACAAACGTTTATTGAGAGGCTACTCTGTTCCAGGTCCTGTCCAGCCCTGAGATACAGGTGGACAAGGCAGGCCTGGTCATCTTGAAGCTGACCACCGGCTACACTTAGCACCTTGTCAGGCTTTGAGAAGACCTGGAATAAAGAAGTGTATTTAGTTTCCTTTAACCCTATGTACACCTATAAACACCCTATGGATCTTCCTAAAAGGAGCCTCCCTGACCAGCAGACTAGATGAGATTAGTTCACTTTTTAGGGGTTCCCATAAGCATTCTGTGCTTTTCCTCAAAACATTCATCACCTCTGTAACTTTTATTTAATGTCTACCTTTTTTATTAGACTGACAGCTGTCTTGCCCCCATCCTGGACCAGAGCAGAGACTCTTGCCCCTCCAATGAGGAGATATATGTGGAATGTCCCAGAGCACATCTTGGGTAAGGCTGCTCTCATGGGGAACCACTAGAGGTTGGTTCTTGCTCAAAATAGTAAACACATATCTTCATGAGGTGAGCACTCAATAACGTTTCTTATGGGAAAAGCCTGAATCCAGGGAAATCATGGTTTTAGGAAATCAGTGTAGGAGAAAGAGGGTGAGAAGCTAGGTAGACTGGGACTAGACCAGGACTGATGACTTCAAGAGGCATTTCCTAGGAATTCTGGTCAGACTCTACCTGACCGCCATATAATATAGAGTGTTAGGTGTGGGCTCTGGAGAAAGACAGACCAAGATCTGAATGGAAACTCACTACTTGTAGTTTCACTCAGTAGTGTAACCTTGGGCCAATCACTTCCCACCTCTGAGTTTAGTCCTCATTCATAAAGTGAAAATAACAATAATATCTACTTCATAGAATTGTGATAAAGACTCAATGAGACGATGAAGCCAAAAAAGGCAAAGCACATGGCTACTGTCTATACTTAAAAAGACTAAAGCCTGGAGAGTCAGAATGGTCTAGTACTTCAGATATGGGTAACTGGGAAAATGGGCTAAAGCAGGGAACACTGGGAGAGAAAGAGTTCATCTGGGGCCATGCTGAGTTTGAGATGCGGCCATCAGGTTTAAATGTCCCACAGGCAGCTGGGCACACAGGACGGATGCCCTACGGAGAAGTCAGCATGGGGCATAGAGATTAGGAGAGAAATCATGACTGAATTTAGAGTTGATGAGCAACACCAAAGGGAGAATAGAAAGAAAGGGCGGAGAGCAGGGGGCTGCCGTGGGCAGCTGCCTTACTTTGGGAGCAGGAGAATGAAAAGAAAAAGTCGACCTCATTGCCATTACCAGTTGATGCTGTGGTTCTCAGCTGCTTTAGACAGTTGAGTAGCATCTCATCAGCCCGGGCCAAGGCAAGCCTGCCGTGTGGGCTAAAGCTTAAGTGGTACCCACGGCACACGTGGAAAGTTCCTGTGGCAACTCCTTGCTGAAAATCCTCACGCCAGTTATTTTCCATTCCTGCAGAGACATCCCTGTGTCCCTCAGGTTAGGATATAAATATTTTACAAAGTACAGAGACTTGAGATATCTTAACACTTTGACTAAAAACTTGTTTTTCTGAAAGTTAAAGGACGTATTTTTCACTTGCAAAAATATGAACCTCTAGATTAGACAAAGTAACGGAAGTGGCACATTGCAATATTTTATGCAGGGCTTCTCAGGGTTTCAGGGTACTTAAAATATTAATACCCTTCCTTTATTCATGAGGTTTATAAGATTTGTCATACAAGTTTAACATTGAGTAAGGACTAAATGCCTCAAACATAGTAGGTGTTCAATAAAAACATGTCCTCTTCCCTTCTTATATGATGAAGGTTAAAATGTAGTCTACGGACTTGGGGAGGTGAGTCATTTGAGATATTTCCAGCTATTTCTAGACTAAACTTTCATTAGCTGGAGTTAGGGGAGAGGAGAGAGAAGAAACTTGATTAGTAGCAGTAGAGTAGAAAACAAATTCTAAAAGGTAACTAGAGGACTCTGTGATGGGGTCAAATTGCAGGAGTCCAGGATAGGAAAGATGACCCCTAGTTCATGAATGGAGTAGAGGAGTCCAGGATAGAAAAGATGACCCCTAGTTCATGAATGGAGTGGAGTAGACATTGATACTAAAAAAGGATCCTTTTGCTAATTGTGCAGAGAGAGTTGCACATCTTTTGCCAAGCCAAATTTCTGGCAAAAACATCTGAGGGACCACAGAGTTCCAACTCTCCCTGTGGATCACAGTCACACTATAAATAAAAAGGACAAGTGAAGTGACCAAGGAGTAAATGCCACCAGGCTACATCCAACCTGCTCCCCTTCACCATCTCCATGGAGTCCCACCTGTCCTATTCCTTAATTTGATCTGTGGCTTAGGAAATTAGGCAGCTTTGGGGAAACATGGTTTCTGATACTAAAAGAGCATCTCACAACTCAAAGTCTGTGTCCTGGCCTTGGTCTGCCTTCATTTTTATCAGAAAAGGGTGGGTAACATATGAGAAAAAAAAAATTGGCCCTGTAAAGAGATCCCGAAAGAATGACATATTTGTCTGTTAAGTATAAATATGAACAGCCATGGAGATATGGTCCTGTGGTGCTAGGTTTTCACTTCAGTAACATTCATCTAGTGCCAGGAAACACTAGATTTAGTACCTGAGGGACTGGAGTTTCAAATACCTTATACTTTTTTTTTTAATATTCTGCCAAGAATTTAAATTGGTAAAAGCTGGGGACTGACAAAACTTGATCCCCAAGAGCTTTTCTGGCACTGGTTTATCAGAGAATATGGTGCCATTATTTTTATTGTAATTATTATTTTTTTTCTTTGGTGGTGTGAGAGCTCATTTATAACCCAGTGACTTCTACTCCCAGATGTATTTTTCTTTAAAAAAAAAAAAAATCCCAATGCTTAAATAAACAGAGGCTTTGCCTTTTGTGGTGGTGGTAGAAGCTGTCATTGGACTTACATGCAAGGGAATTGCAAGGCTTTTCATGTTTTTAGATCGGATCAGAGAGAGTCGAAAGGAGAAAAGCTAATTTTAGGATCTGTGTTGTCACTAGCTTCCCGTGTACACGTCCCCTTCCCAAACTCCCCGCTGTGCCCTGACACCCAAATCACTTAGTGGGCTTTGCAAAGAGAGTGCGCTGCCCCAAAACAGGGACATGGCAAAGTCTAGAAATGAGCTAGAAAGTCCAAGTTTGAGCCCCAGCACTATCACTTTTTAGCAATGTAACTTTGCACAACTTTGTCTTTCTTGGCTTTTTTCATCAGTAAAATGATAATTGGATTTTCCAACGAGAAGTGTCAGGAGGATTACATTAAACAAGTAAATTATGTGAAAAGGCCCGGCACAGTGAGTTTTCTAAACAACAATCTACAAAAGATGAGAGCCAGAGCCGGGAAGGGGGAAAGAAGGAGAGAACATCGTGGGGTAGCATGTGGATTCTGCTCCAAGGTTAGACTCTTGACATAGACACTCGAGCTGAGAAAACAACTGCCACCATGGAGACACATAAAACAAGAAGATGCTGTTTACGGTCCACCATCTTTACCCTCCCTCATTGCTCCCTGCTGCCATATTCCCGACTCCCTTCAGTCCCCTGTCGGATTTTACCCACAAGCAATTTCCAGGGTCAGCTCACCACTCTCCTGCCCCGGGCAGCTTTCTTGAACAGACCCGGCAGGTCCGATCCAGCCTGAAATGATTCGAGTTTTATTACACAATTAGATCAACTCTCTTAGGTGTAGTAGCCCTCCTCATACTTAGAAGAATAGATTAGCCATTAGGACTTTGTATATTTTTCCCAGTAATTGACACCACATCCCATTTTCCTCACCAAAGGGAAAAAGAACCACATAAAACAATCATGATTTGGGGGGTAGGAGGCGGGGGCCGGGGGCACTCAAAATGCAACAATGTCTGGGTCTTCGCCTCCACCTACTTCCCTCCCCAGCTCTGAATGGCTCCGGAAGGCAGGCAGAGCGAGCCTCGTTCTGTTTTTTTTTTTTTTTTTTGCGGTACGCGGGCCTCTCCCCGTTGTGGCCTCTCCAGCCGCGGAGCACAGGCTCCGGACGCACAGGCTCAGCGGCCATGGCTCACGGGCCCAGCCGCTCCGCAGCATGTGGGATCCTCCCGGGCCAGGGCACAAACCCGTGTCCCCTGCATCGGCAGGCGGACTCTCAACCACTGCGCCACCAGGGAGGCCCCCTCGTTCTGTTTTGTTTGGTGGTTGCTCTTCCATTCCTGAGCCCCCCGGGCTCACGCTCCCCGAGCACTTTACTAAGAATAAACCAGGCATCATTCTGCCACCGGTCGGCGGCAGCCACCACTGGCTGGCAGCCTGGGCGTTCTTAAAAAGCCCATGGAAGCATGACCAGGATGTCACCGCTCCTTCTCTTTTTTTCCTTTTTCTTTTTTTTTCAGTGCTTCCTCCCAGGACAGCTCCTTTACACACCCTCTCCCTCAGCATCACCTTTCCTGTCCTGGCCAGGGAAGAAGGGGGGTTTGTGGGGCAGTCCAAGCAGCAGTGACTTGAAGCCCATTAGCATTCCCCAGTTGGGAAAAGGAAAGAAAAAAGGCATTCCAAGCCTAGAGAACAGCTGGTGCCCAAGACACCCAGGTCCGTTTGTGTCTTCTCCCTTCAAACACCGAATGTTTACATTTGGAATAAACCAGGAAGAAACTTATTGAGGGATTTAAACAGGGGAAAATGCAGTCACCTATGTTGACTTTGCCCATACTTGGCACTGCCCATGTTCGCAAACGGGTGTCCATTTTGCATCTCAGCCAGAAGCAGACACCTCAGGCCAAGCAGGCTGCATCCGCACAAGCAAAACCAAACAGATGTTCTCAGCTGTCTGGTCAAATATTTGTTTCCTTTGGTCATGTCCTAGCAGCCTGAGTGCCGATCCCAACTACAAGGCCTGGTGGCACCAGCAGACACTTCGCACGGTCTACCCTCCTGCAGAACACCTGTGAGCTGAAGGCCCTTCCCGACTGCAAGGATGTTTGTGCCGAGGCTTAGTGGGTCCCTGAACTGCCCCGAGGCCTGCTGTGAGGCGCCGGTGCTAGAGCAGTCTGCAGAGAGAGGCGATGCCAGCCTCCCCCCACCACTCCCACCCCGGCTTTCTTCCCGCGTAGCACATCAGACGATTCAGCCAGTAGCACCAGCACCAGGAGACATGAAATGTTTTAAGCACATTTTTCAGTTTGGGTCGATGTGTCCAAAGGGACTCTTTGCTGACACGTCCCGGCTGATTCCCTGGAAAGAAGCTGAAGTGCCCATGTTCCAATAAGATCAATAAACCCACTCATCCCTGATTATAGAACTTTCTTCAAAGTACATCTTCAGGTACCTTCTGACCAAGTCGGGCTGTGCTGAACTCTTATGATGCTAAGGTGACCCAATGTGTCACCCAAGACTTATACTTCACCCAGGGTGTGCTTTCCTGAAGAAAAAGGTCCTTAAGCTTTCCATTTGGTCCCCAAGGACCGTGGAAAATCATAAGATGGAAAGTGACTTTTCTTTGGACACAACTGGTGATGACTTGTGAACATGTCTCTTTTGCCCAACTTGGCTTTAGCTAAAACCTACTGTTTTGAATAAAACTTGGGCCACTCTCCACCCCTTTAATATGCTACCTCTAGGCACCTCCTGCCAAGTCCTAACTCCCATCCCCACACACACTTCTTGTAACTAGGAATCCAGAATGAAACTGTAGTCATACCCTCTCTTGCTGGTTCTGACAACAGGCCGATTTAACTCTTTTTCTTTTTTTTAAACTTCTCAACATACACATGTCCCTTCATTATTTTCTTAAGTTTCCCTTACGCTTCCCCCAGCCCCTGCTTTCACTGCCATACACCCGGGGCCGCCGAGCCGAGCGCACCTCTGCACCAGTGAGCACCTGAGGGTGACAGGCTGCCGTGTGCCTTCCCCCCTGGGCCCTTCTCCCATTGCCAGAAAAAAACCCAGCTGGATGCCTCAACAAACACAGGTCCCTAATTTAAGTTTAACAGTACAGCATTTTTACTGCTTTCGGCCAGGGCGTTCTGAGAAAGGTTAAAATATGTGAAAAATAAACGCTAAAAAAAAAAAAATCTGTTTAGAAAACAACTCCAGTGTAAGTGCTGCATGCTCCCAGCTTCTGGCCCCCTTTCCAGGAAAGGAACTCCAGCAACCACACAATTTAGCTCCATTTGGGGGGTGGGGGGTTTCCATTTCCTTCCTATGGGATTTTTTTATTAGCTTTTTTTTTTTTAACTGTTTTTCTTTCCCTATGCTGGTTTACTGCCTTGTATCTATCTACCCCCAAGGAGTTTAAAAACCTCAAGTCAGTATTATTGGATTTTTCTTAGTGTATTTTCTGATTCTCCTGGTGTGAGAGCATGTGGTCCGGATCTGTGCATTCGTGTGTTGGTGAGGATGGAGGGCTGGGTGCCAAAGAGATGATGTCCATAAAGGCCTGGGGAAGTGTTAGCTGAGCCTTCGAAGTGTGCACCGAAAAATGAATTGCCTTGTTCTTTTCACTGTTGTGCAAACCTACTGGTTAAAGATCAATGCACACAGTAGGCACTGAACAAGTATCCATTGTCTGGATAAGGGAATAATTGAATACTAGGTACTGTTTCTTGAACTTTTACTCTGCTTATCATAATTGACGCTTTACGTAGTTTATCTCATCCAACCCTTGCGACAGCACCATAAGGATGGTCATCTCAACTCTGTGGAGGAGTAAACTTCAAAGGTCACTTCCTATGGGAGGGGGATGCAAGGGAGGGGATATGGGAATATGTGTATATGTATAGCTGATTCACTTTGTTATACAGCAGAAACTAACACACCATTGTGAAGCAACTATACGTTAAAAAAAAATAAAAGGTCACTTCTTCTAATCACATGTGGAATAGGGCAGGATTCGATTCCAGTCCTGTCTGTCCACTGGAAATAACTTAACTGGGAGAAATTATGCATATATCATGACCCCCGTCCCTTCCCCAAAGACGAAAGATATTGATGAGCAAATGTCTGGACCTGTTAGAAAAAAGCTGCTCGTGGTAGAATCACGGACTTAAAACATTTGAATGGTTCAGTTAACTTCTCTGGGCTTCATCTTCCTTTGGGAAAGGAGCAGGTGGGCTTGATCAAAGAGACCTCACAAGTCACTCTTAGTTTCCCCCAAGCCTGCCTGGTGCCCCAAGGCAGGCATCACTAATAGATAACACATGAGGCCTCAGAATCCTTCTCAACACAAAATTCGAGGCAGCTAGTAACAATCTCCCTGCTTTCCTGCTCTGTGAGGCTGTGTGGCTGACAGCAGTGTTCGCCAACCTCCAGTCATTAGGTTGGCCTCCTTTGTGATGTTTGCCATGTCTGCACTCTCCACCATCTCGATATAGTTTACTTAATTGCTTTACATTGCTTCCCTTTCTTTTTTTTTTTTTTTTTTTTTTTGCCGTAATCGGGCCTCTCACTGTTGTGGCCTCTCCCATTGCGGAACACAGGCTCCGGACTCGCAGGCTCAGCGGCCATGGCTCACGGGCCCAGCCGCTCCACAGCATGTGGGATCTTCCTGGACCAGGCACGAACCCATGTCCCCTGCCTTTGCAGGCGGACTCTTAACCACTGCGCCACCAGGGAAGCCCTCCCTTTCTTTTTAACCAAAAAATAGCCCTTCTCTAAGAATAATATTCATGAAATAGGGGATTTAATGTGGTAGCAGTATAATTTTTAATATTGGTTAAAAAGAAGCATGTAAGGGCTTCCCTGGTGGCGCAGTGGTTGAGAGTCCGCCTGCCGATGCAAGGGACAAGGGTTCGTGCCCCGGTCCGGGAGGACCCCCACATGCCACGGAGCGGCTGGGCCTGTGAGCCATGGCTGCTGGGCCTGTGCGTCCGGAGCCCGTGCAACCTTGGGCAAATATTTAACTTGTTGAGTCTCAATTTCCTTTTTCATAAAATGGGAAAAATGACTTTCTTTGCCACACTGTCCAGAGGATTAGAATTAATTTAACGCAATAACGCACAGAAAGCAAGTCTTTGGTACCTAGTGAGATGTTCAATAAATGGCAGCCACTGGGACTCTCACAGGCTAACGGGCTGTGCTGCCAGCATCACCACACCCAGTACGGTTTGAATATCCCCTCCCTTCCCTGACTACAGGCTAGACCACCTCTGCCTGGAGGCCTGGAAGTCCTGGAGTACAGCACCACTGATAGCACTTCAGCGGCAAATATTTACTCAAAGAAGGAAGAGCTTTGAAGAACCTTGCTCTCCCTGTCCTCCCAGAGGAGTATGGCATCCCTGTCACGGAAACATGGCTTCGGTGATCAGACTCCCTCGTAATTAGGGAACCATTTTATTTTTGTGGCCACCATCAGCCCCAGGGCTCGGCACACCTGATCACATTAAGTGGGTCTTCTCTCCTGCCTTGTCTCTGTTATTACTTCTAATGTTTTTTCTTCTTCAGAGGGACGGGAAGAAGGAAGCGCATCATGAACAAGGCGTCGAAGGCTCAGGACCAGAACAGAAATGACTAAACAATCCTCGCCTGTCCCTGGGACCAGAGGCCTGTGAGGCTCCACCTTTATTCTCCAAACCCAGCTGAACACACCAGTTTTCTCAGTTGACTTCCTGTGGATCCAAAGCAGCAAGTGACATTGAAAAAGCCGTATTTAGAGGCCCCTGTCATCCCGATTTATCTATGAAGAGTGGATGACAGAGGGCTAGGACCCTCCCCCATGCTTTAGTGTGAAAGAAAGACGGCTGCGTTTATTTACTTAGAGAAAGGGAGGGAAAGCAAAGGCGGGCACGTCACACGCCCCGTGAAGGTTGTCAAACTTTTCCTGAGCTGGGCTTCTGTGAACTGTAAAGGTTGGGCTGAGACTCAGAGACACGAGATGGGAAGGTGTGTTTCCTAAGGAAACGGTGAGTCTGTTTTCAGGTTGCCGTGGGCTCTCTCTCCTTCTGATGGCCCTGGGACCAGATAGAGGTCCGAGGGGGATCATTTCTGCCAGGCAGAGGGGAGGGAAATTCCTGATAAAAACAATATGACTCAAAGTGAAAGGCAAGAACCAAAATCACGCCCGGAATGTAGGGAATTCACGGGGATGGGAAAGAAGATGTATGAAAAGAAAATGTATGAAAAGGATGCTGGTAGACCAGCAAGCAAGACATCTCTTGACTCTGAAAAACAGACAGCAGTAGACCCTTGGGCACCACTCTCCACCTTGTTTTCTGACCATGAACTCACACCCTCGCTTTGTGTGAGTATGTGTGCTTGTGTAGACGGAGCAATTAAAAAGGAAGCCCAAAGACCGAACAAATCAATGTTTACAGATTCATAATAAGTTCCTTTCCATATATTTATTTATTTTCTCTTCAGCCGCTGAAGAAACAACAGCAAACTTGCAGGGAGCAGTTGTTGCCAGAGGGTGAATCATGGCTGTATTGATTTGATTATGTAGAAGCTCAGAGGAACCTAAAGCCAGATACAGAAATATCTCATAGCCCTGGACCCTATGGGATACACACTAGTAAAAAAGCAATCTTTATATTGTTCCTGATAAAAGCATCATTAGCTTCCTCATAGTGAAACCATTTCTCTGCTGATACAGTATATGGTTTTCTTTTTCTCTAGAATCCACTCAGACATAATTAACACTCAGTTACTAGACTTGAGGTTCCCTGGGGTGAACTGCTCAACTTGGGGAGGGGGCGGGGGCTAGAGGTGGGAAGAAAGAAAGACTGAGAGAGGAGAGGGAAGGAGGAAACACAGGAGAGGGCAGCGAGAAGAGAAGAGACGGGAGGGGGAGGGAGACAGAGGAGGGGGTACGGTATTGAACCGATCCATCTTTGGCCTTCCCGAGCATCCCCCCCGCCATTCGCCTGTACCGCGCAGTGAGATGAGAGTCAGCGCGGTGGCGCCCTCTGCTGGTCATGCTTATCATCCCAGCTGCCTAGAGATCTGGTCGCCCCTTCCAGGGAGAGAAGCCTGGACTGACACTTCTGCAGACAGACAAATGCCCGCAGTGTGTGCTAAAAGGCAGCAGCAACAGCGTTCTCTGTTTCCTTTCCCCTGTCTGCTTGTCTGCTTGTAGGCAGCAGCAACTTGAAAAGCCTCGTACACATAGTGTTTCTGGGGACAGCAGGGCTGGTCTGGAACGGGATCTTCACGTTTTAAGGGTTTGGGGAAATAGGACCTGGAGGGCTCTTTGAAGTTCCTAGTTCCTGGCCAGATGGTTGGTCCCCATGAGCCAAGGGGGTCAAGTCCTGGCTGCCCACAGGATGGGCTGTGGGTTTGAGGGGCCAGCACGGACTCTGTGGTCCTCTGCAACTGGGCCTCAGCTTCTTTAAAGGGGTGCAAAAATAGCCAACTGTACTGCTCATGCTATGGACTTCTGAGCAAATAATGGCCCTTTCAGGAAAAAAAAAAGTTTTAATTTAAAAATTCTCTCTTTACTTCTCCTCTCAGCTTCACTTTCCTTTGGCTCAAGGAGAAGGGTGATGAGAGTCATGACAGGGAGAACCAGGCACTCCTGAGGCAGAATGAACCCAGATGTGGATACGAACTAACTAAGCAGGCAGAAACCAAGTCCCTTTAGGAGGTTATTCTAGCACCTTCCGTGGGCATTAGCAAGCCCACGGGTGCATACACACACACACACACACACACACACACACGTACACATGCACACAGTGGGTATAAAAACATGAATGCGTAAACACTTTCACACACAACCAGAACCCTGTGTGCAGACTTCCAAAAACATATATACACATGTCTTCATGTAATCCCATATGGACTGCGTCTTAACATCCTCAGCCTCGCCCTCACCCACATTCCTCCCTCTGATCCCCAAAAAACCTGACATTTCTGTGGGAAAAAATCTCATCTGGGTGTCTTGTGTTGCTCTATTGTTCTATCCTGCGGACCCTTCAGGGACCCCTTCCCAGCCAGTGAAGGCTCTATGCTCTCACCAGCACCATTTCACCCCGTTTTCATTACTTTAGGTGGATCACAGGGGATTACAATAAAGGCTTCTGGAAAAACTAGGGGCAGAGCTCTGTAGTCAGGCTGATTTAGTGGTTACCAGCACAGAGTCTGAGCCAGACAGTCTGGGTGCACCCCAGCTCTGTCATGTTGCTAAGCTGCGTGTCTCAGTTTCCCCAGTTGCAAAATGGAGATACCAATAGTACCTGCCCCAGGGGGCTGCTACCATCATGAAATGGGTCCATATTCAGAATCTGCCTGGAACAGTGCCTTTCATGTAATAACTGCTATATAAATGTTTGTCAGACAAAGGTGTATAATCCAGGCTGGTTGTGCTATTCTCAAGAGTAATCCTGGGTAATCACAAGTAATCATGAGTAATTCCTCTTCCCTATTTCTTACCAGGTCAAAGAAGAGAAAGAACACAAACAAAGGTGATGACCAGATGGACACATCCTTCAGACTCTTTCTATCTTGGGGATCCTTTTCCTGGATATCATTGATGATCTCTTAATTATTGGGTTGGCCAAAAATTTCATTCGGGTTTTTCTATAACATCTTTTTGGCCAACCCAGTATACGTTGTAATGGCACTGTAACCTGCAGCAAGTCACTTTGGACAGCAGTCTCCTCATCTGCAAAGGCTCTTAGATCATTTTTAAGATCCTTTTTAGTACAGATTTATTTTAAAACCAGATACAGGCATTTTCAAAGTTCATTTTAAACACCAGTTGCAACCTCTTCCATTCATTTTCCCCCTTCTTAAAAAAGTTAGAGCTTTTAAAAAGTAGAATACTTGACTACTTTTGATCCCTTTTCTTATTTTTTTAAATCATTCCCACTTTCTGATGAAAGCATAATCAACAGTGAAACAGCAGAAAGTGGGGTGACTGGGGTCATGGGATAAGTAACCCAGTGAGCTTTAGACAATCAATGCATTAGGAGCAAAGCCAGACAGAGACATGACAACCTTCCTGGGAAGCCTCATAGTTCAGTGTTCCTCCAAAATAATTTCTTTAAATATCTGTTCAATATTATGTGGAGGGGTGGGAGGAGAGGCAGAGGATAACTGACGACAGCCTTAGGCACCTCCTCTGTCCTCGGAACAATTCTGTTCGGTCCCAAATTTTCAGACCCCACTCAGATAAAGAAAAGCTCGACAGCAAACCAGACCTGCCCTCTTTTGAAGACATTATCACACGACTATTATGAAACCTCAACCCCTTCAAACAATATTTCTTTTAAATATTTCAACTGCACAAATACTTCTGATAAATACAACTTTCTCCATCTTGTTATATTTCCAGCAAGATCTAGCGCCCCAGCGATGCTCTAGTGCTCTTAGGAAGCAGCACCTCTAGAAATTGCACTCTCACCCACCTTCAAAGCTGGCTTTGATTAGCAGGGCAGTTTTCAACAGACGTCTTTCTAATTATGGGTCAGGAAGCTCCAAGACTCTATCTGCGGTGGCATCTTTCCTCTAGCGTGGCCCTGCGTTCCTCTTTGAAGGTCTGCTCATTCCAGGAACAACCTGGAAGATGCATGATTTCCTAAGTTGACCTCCACACTCAAAGGCCAGAGCAAGCTTGGTGGCTTCCACAGGAAAATATTCTTTGCCCTCTCTTTCCTTTCCAACATCATCTACCTAACCTTACCCTCATAATGTGGACTTTAAGAACCCACAACATCTGTAGTGCCTTTGAGTCTTCACAGAAATATTAAATCATGCACAGACTTATTTTAGAAAAAAGTGGTGCCTTGCTGGATTCTAATTCTTTGAAAACTGGTAATGTATGGATGATTTCTGTAGTAATCCTTTGTTAACCAAAATATTCAACTAACCACCACAACCTTACTTAGTTGGGCCAGACAGTAGTTTGCTGTGGCAATAATGTGCTTCATCATGAAGTTTCCTTCACGCAGAAGGATGGTTCCTGTCATTAAGATGTGTGTTAAGATGTGCTCCGCATTCACCCCTAATAAAGTGCATGAGGTTTAACCACTGAGTGTGACCAGCCAGACATACCAGTGGGATGGCTGGTCAAGTCAGAGCTGGCCGTGGTCACTGTCTGTGGCATGGATCAAAGAAGAGCAAACTAGACCACGTAGGAAATGGACTTAAGAGGGCAACCTCATTCCCTGCCTGCTCTGAGCAACATGCTAACTAGACACAGGTAAGACGTAGACATTTTTCTCTTTCTTACACACCCACAACTGTCCCCTTAAGGATCTATTTGGTGCAGGAGTTTCTGTTTGGGGATGGACCAAAACCAGACCGTGGGCGTGAGCTGTGTAAAACTCAGATGTGAATTCTACAAAAAGTTTGCTCACAGCCACCAGAACATATGAGAGGACTGTGGGAAAATTCCAGCAGCTCTCTACACCCTAGACTCAGTGTCCACAATTCACTATCCAGACTGTATTCTTATATCTCTTTTACCTTGTCTTCTTAAAGAACGCCTACTCTTTACAGCCCAACTCAAATATTTCCTCTTTCAGGATGACTTTTATGACTCTTACCACCCACCACCCAGGCAAAAGGAGGCTCCTCCTCTCTGGGCTCCCTTGGCTCACGTACCTTTCATCTCAGCTCCACCAGTTACTAACTGAGCTCGTAACTCAATGGGGGTCAAATCAGTACCGACCTCAGGGGGTTGTTGTGAGCGTTAGGTGACTTAATACACACAGAGCCCTTCTGATAATGGTGGGGTTACAGTAAGTGCTCAATAAATCTTAGTCATGGTTGTTAGCACACCGGATGCAATGTATTGTAATTATCTGCCTGCTGTATTTGTGACTGTGTGCTTATTAGAAGAATGACCGCATCTTTTTCAGCACTCCATCAGAATAATCCTATAACCCACCTCTGACTAGGTGCATTGCTAAAAGAAATCCTCATCCTTCTGCTTCCATTACCTGAGTGTTGTTAAGACTCAGGCATTTCTTGAATGTCATTAAGATTCCTCGGTACTCTAGTGGGCCTGGGCGGTGGGTGTAAAATACGACCACAGATACCTTGATACTCCCTCCTTAGGGCAGTAGACCCTGATCCCCTCCCTTAAATGTGAGCTGTACTCAGCAACAGGCGTAACAAATGGAGCATGACAGAAGTGATGGTGTGACTTCCAAGACTAGGACATGAAGGGCCTTGGGGCTATCTCCTTGTGCTTTCTCCTGGGTCCCCTGCTCTGGAGGGAGCCAGCGGCCCTGTTGTGAGGATGCTCAAGCAGCCCCATGGAGGGTGCATGTGGTGAGGCAGTGGGGCCTCCTGCCAACAGCTGTGTGAGTGAACCATCTCAGAAGTGAATCCTCTAGCCCCAGGCAAACCTCAGATGCTGAAGCCTCTAAGAGACCCTGAGCCAGAAGAACCAAGATGAGCTGCTCTAAACTTCTGATCCACAGAAAGGAAGATAATTAACGTTTACTGCTTTAAACTGCTAAGTTTTGGGTTTAATTTATTATGCACCAATAGGTAACAAATACAGACGGTGACTATATCAGCAATACACTTTGGGTGAGATTTCTGTTTCAAAGTGATATACCTTCGAGTAGAAAATGAGAAGGAGGAGAAGAGGGTAATTTCCTGTAAAGGCAGAGAATAGCGGTAATTTCCTGTAAAGCTTTCTGTCTTGGGGACAGAGACAGCTCACGTTACCCACTAGGGGTGGCCAAGCTGCCACTCACCTGGGGGCACCATGGGCTTCTGGAGGCCATCCTCAAGGAGTGGAGCTAGCCTGTCCATGGGGATGGGAGGGCCCATTGCCTGCTACTGCCCTGAACCCTCCTGGCTGCTGGTCACTGGCTAAAAAGCTGACCTAGAACAGTTTGTATCTTCAGTTCCCTGGAGAGTCCGCCTAGAGTAGAAAAAATAAAAGCACTCAACCCAAGGACGTGAGTCATATCTAGACTCCGCTTCTTATATACAGACTTCAAAAAAGTCATAGAATCTCCCAAAGCCTCAATGTTCTCATCTGAGAATTGGGAATAATAAGAACATCTATCTTATCTATCTTTTGAGTTGTTGGGGAGATGAAATGAGATGGTATATGAAGCATTTAGCCAACCACAGATTTAAGGTACTACAGAAATATTAGAGTTGTGTTTTGTTTTTCTCCATAGCTCACAAAGATGCCCAGTAATCTCAAATTCACCAGTAACTCTCCACTTCTCTAGAGAAAAAGTTATTTGATATGTTTATATAAAGATCAAAAGAAGATGCTTGGAGATGTGTAACCCAAAGAAATGACTTTCAATCTACAAAATTTTAGGCCACAATGGATGAGAGAGTCAAAAGAAGGGCAAATACCTGGTACTCCATTACATAGACACCATGTAAGATCAACTCGTCTTGGTTTAAGTGGCTTTTGGTGACTTGAGATGGATGAGGAAAAATGAGTGGAGATATAGATATATAGATATATTCACTGCAAATTTGAAACAAAAGGCACATCTACCTCGGTTTCAAGGCAGCCCTGCCAGCAAACAGAGACTGTAGCCTCTGACCCCTTGAAATTCTTCCTGTTTCATGGTTTTGTCTTCACTACATCCTTTCCTTTCCTCCCCTCCCCACGTCTATCTCCATGCATTTCTACTTTGTCAGACAAAACCCAGAAATATTGAAATGTGGTTTGAGTATCAAAGCAGCCAGGAAGTTGAGAGAACAAGTTAAAACTATTTTCTTAACTCACGGCTTCTTTCCAGGAAATATAGCACTTACAATAGATAGATAAATAGCCTGGGCCATTTAGATAATTTCACTTGTCCTTTCCCACTTGTCAAAGCATTTGGCTACAAGCATGACGGGCCCTATTTAAGTGAACAGATACCTCCCTCAGCTACAAACAGTGGCTGGTCTCCAGGGTTTTGTTCATAGAATTAGGTCACAGGCAATTCAGAAGATGATTCCCAACCAAGCAAACTTTGAGTTTCTCCTTAAAGACCTGAAAACCCAAAGACTGCTTTTCTGAATTAGACTCTTCATTTAAGGTCACGGGATGTACCCCTTCTCAGGACAGTTTGTTCTTAGTAATAACAGTTTTCAGACCACAGCCAAGGTCACGCCAAGGGAGGCCAACTTCAATTTCCAGGCTTCTGAGACACACTGCAGAGAGAGACTTTCAAGGTCTCTGCCTCTGAATATGTCCTCATAGGGTGAAACATTTGGCATCCCAGACCCTACCAGGGCTGAGATTCTAGGGTTTGGCAGCTTCTAGGGCAAGAGTGGGCCAGAGAGCCTTGGATGGTAGAGGAAAGGACACGAAGACAGGTCCTGGGGTTTGTGTTTACCCGGATTCATCATCATGATGCATCTGGACTTACCAGCCTCCCCTCCTCATTTGTCTGTCGTGTGATTCAGACCCCTTGGATTGCAGGGAAGAGACCAACTCTTAGGAAAATGAGGGTTTAATGGGAAGATACACAGGATCATGTACAGGAATTGGAAAACTGTTAGCCTTAGACAGTTTTAGGGACTAGCCTTTCTCTCTCCCTCCCTCCCTCCCTCCTTCTCTATTTCTCCCCAGGCATCTTTCTCTTCTATCCTTTCAATGACCAGTTTTCACCTTGGACACCATACCTTTTCTCTGCCTCACAGCTCCTGCTTCCTTGTCAGAATTTGTTTCCCCAGCATCTTGTCTAGGCCTACTCTACCGCATAATATCCTTTCTGCTTTGCCTCCATCAATGACACTTCATTCTCTCCTCTCAGCTGAAATAGAGATCTTGGTTGACTCAGCTCATCTTTTGGGGGGCAGGCTATGTCTTGCGTCTTTGGCAAGCTTTAGCTTGGCTTCCTTGGGTCAGTGCCTACCCCTGTTCCACTCTGCTGTGCCTGGGATAAGTCACATGATATAAAATACGGCTGCCCAGGGCTGTCTTCCATCAGGAGCTATAGGCATAGAAGCACCGCTAAGAAGAGGGATGGGGGCGTGGAGGTGGTCTTAGTGCTGTACCAAGGTACTCATGGTGAGGCAGGTGACTAAGGCAGAGGGACTGGCCTTAAGCCAGAGCCATTCAAGTTTCCTTCATTATCCCAGTGTTAGAAAGTAAAGGCCTTTAAGCTATCCCAAACTCAGCTTTTCATCAGGCACCACTTGCAGGTTTATAGTGTTCTAGTTAAAAGTATATTTGGGACTGCACACAGGAGAACAGGATTCTGGGCTGCTTAACCCCAGGCCTTAGGAGTGCTGAGTCTATTCACCATTCACAACTGGGCACCTGAGTACCTTGGCACTCACAGAAGATCCACAAGCTCCCTGAGAATGCAGCTACAGATCTGAGGCTCCGTGAGGCCTGATTTACTTATTTGCTAAACCCGATTATCATATACGTGGGATCAGGTTCCCTGTGTGTCATATAATGAACCCATGGTTTAATCTGGAAACTCCTTGAAGCATAAGCATATACCAATGATGTCCCAAAGAAAAACAATTTTGTAACTGTCAGGCACATGATGGAATGGTCACAGGGACATGAAATCAGCTATGCAAATTGTGAGACGTAAGTCACACTTCTATTTGTACCGTGACAGTGTGAAAATTGGAATTATTTTTTGTCAATATAGAAAAAAAGTTGGAGATGATATGCACTGTCTTATGAAGAGAACGACTCTACGATGTCCAAATTATCTGTGACATACCCCACAACACATTTGATTTTTTTTCTCACTTAACCTATGGCTCAAGGACCATCAGCATTGTGTTTAATTTGATATTTTAAGAATCTAATACAATGAAAGTATGCATGTGACTATTTAATAAACACCCCACTGGTTGATAATGAAGAAATAAGCCATGCCATTCTGTTGATAACTGATTAGTTTAATTTTGCCAATTCAATTTCAAAGAAGTAGAAAGTAATTTTTAAAAAGGTGTAAAATGTTCAAATATGTCACCATCAACAGGTACACTGGTTAAAAGACACAGAGCACTGTGTTAAAATATAAGTTTGACGGGTAGGAGTGGCATTAAATTGCCTTTTGGAAGAGGGCATAGTTTTGCATTAAGAATTGGGCTCAGCAGACGAAAATCTTCTGCCAATTATGTAACTCTTCTAACTCCTGCTTTCCCTGTGTGTGAATTGCTCTGGAATTCTTGCAAGGACTTAATGAAATTTTATTTTAAAAATTCACATGAGTGTTGAATTCCACTTTATAATATATTTGTTTCAGTTTTAAAACAAAATAATATTTATTTTCTGTCTTTGCATAATCCCAACACATTAACCCAAATGTCAGTGTATCAGTGAACAATGCTTTCAATTACAAATAACAGAATATTCAAATAAAGTGGACTAAGCCGTAAGTACCTATATGATTACTTCACATGCCTAGAGATGCACTTCTATTATCAAGGACCTGATTCATTCCAACACAGGTTAATCCACCCTCTTAAATGTGTTGGCTTCTTATGACTGCCCTGTTTTTGTTTTTATTTTCTTATCACAAAGTGACTGCCAAGCTCCAGGCACCACTTCTCGCACTATCATCCCAAGAATGCAAGGGAGGAAAAGGAGTCCTCTAAAACACATATCTTAAAGTGTCTTTGGCCAGAACTCATCATGACCCCTCCTTAGCTACAAGGAAGGCAGGAGAGCAAGTTCTGGCAAAGGGGAATGGAGCTTCCATGACTGGCTCAGACTAATACTAACTCCTCCTCCCGGTATGGCTAACTGGGAATAAGGAGGTGGCAATGTCCACTGAAGAGGCAAATAACGGCATCTGCCACATTCAGTTTAGAAAACACAGAGGTAGGAAGTTTTGCTTTTCCTGCCTCCTCTGAGTCCTCTCTCTTCAGGTATCCAAGAAGAAAGAAATTGCCTAGCTTCGCCTTATAAATCTATACATCTCAATCTCTCTCTCTCTCTGAATCAGAAAGAGATGATGCCTTCCTTTTTCTTTAAAAAGAAAAAAGAAAAACATTTTCCTTCCCAGTAGGATTTTCTAGCACTAATGGTGTCTTAGGAGTTCATTTCAAATACAATTCCCGGAGAAGACTCTCTGCTTTAGGGATGCATCCTTCAGCTTAAGGGAGGTCTACTGCTGAGCCTGGAGGGAATCTGCAGGGTTTGGTTGGGAAGTGAAGGGTTCTTGAGAAGAGGGGCAGTTGAGGGGCTAAGAGGGGTGAGCCATGTTTTCAGCCCTAGGGGGTTGATGGGAAAGGGAACTGCAGGTGTGAGCCGCCTCTGAAGGGCTCTGGGGCAAAGACTACCTCTCCCAGGGCTACCTGAGTTGGGCCAGGCACCTGAGCCATGGATGCACTTAGCACAGACAATGGAACCGCACCATCTGCTGGGTGTACAGCCCTGGGAAGGCCTCTCATCCCACTTACCTTGGCTGCCTTCAAGGGCAGCACCAATCCTGGAATGAACAGCTTCCCTTCTATAGCTTGGGGACAGCACATCCTTGTCACTAATGGAGACTCATAAGATCCTAGAGGGCTGCCCCCATAGCCCAGGCAACAGAACTCAGTTCGCTATTCTGTTGGTAACTGGTGGGGAAAATATTTTGCTTCTCCTTTGGTTACCTGCCAATCCTCCACCATACGTGTATGGCCAGGAGACACTGGTAGCCTTATCTACAGAGGTGCCAAAATAACTCACATATGCTAATGTAAGTAAGCAAAGAAAGATTGCAAATGAAATCAGTAGCCTCCAAAATAGAGGAGACCAAGGTGAAACCAGAGAGGTGGCACACATTAAGGATGATTTAATGATAGAAACAAGATACAATGTGATACAAAAACAAAATGGAAAACTAAAATGAAAACTCTTAAAGGGATATAAAATGATGTTGCAATAAAACAACCCAAGAGCATAAAAGTTTCTGAAAAAAATAATAACCTCTAAATGTTAAAATAGAGCAAGGAAATTGAACAATAGACTGGACCATGATGAATATTCAACTAGTAATTTAGAAGAGTAAATGGACAAAGTGTCTCACAACACGGAGCAAAAACACAAAGAAACAGTAATAATGAGTGAAAAGATAGTGATACACAGGACATATCCAGGAAACCTACCGTGAAATAATAGGAGTCCAGAAAGAGAGAAAGGAACAGGTTGAAGGGAATAATCAAATACATTACAGAAGAAAATTTTCCTGACCTAAAAAATGACTTGCATTTTCATATGAAAAACAGGGCTTACTAAAAGCCAGGCAAAATTAAAAAGAGAAAAACAGACCAAAAACTCTAGCTATATGTTGGTAAAGTTTCTGAAATTAGAGGATAAAGAGAGAACCATCTACTTACACAGAGAACAGAATGAGACTGGCATTGATCTTCCTGTCTGGTAAGTAAAGGACGATAATTTCAAAACTATCCACCTGACCAAGACATTGGGAAGCAAAAAAAAAAAAAAAAAAAAAGGCATTTCCACACATGAAAAGACTTTTGTACTTTTTCTAAAGGAATTACTTAATGAAATGTGCAAGTCAAATAAAAATAAAATTAGAATACAGATCTCAAGGTAGCAGATAATGGAGTACAAGAATTGGGGGAGACCCAATGCCATAATGCAGCAATTTCCAATTCAATCTAATTGAATGAAAATAATATTGTCTTACAGTTTTTGCCTGCTTACTGTGTCTCAGGTATTTTTCTAAGTATGTTATATGTATTACTATTACTTTCCTCACATTATAGGAAAAAAACATCACATTTTACTATTACTTTTTTTGGGGGCTGGGGGTTAACTTACCCAAGGTCATGGAGCCAGGATTTGAATGCAGACAGATTGATTCTAGAGACGGCACACTTACCCTCTACACTATAAGACCTCCATATATAGCCTCACAATAGTGCAGGCATAAATTATAATGCCAGTGTTAATAAAGAGTATTTGAAAAGAATGAGATAACTGGAAAAAAAATTTAATAATTGGTTGGAAATAAAATGCCATATTAATTAAACAATACCCAGAAATGGGGTAAAGACATAGGAGTAAAGAGTGGGGAAGCAAAAACCTGCTAAAAATCTTGTGCTTTTGGGGCGGGGGCAGGAGTAGAATTATGTTTAAATATGACTGCTAGAAATATGAAGTTACTTAGGAACAAAGTAAGATACATAACTGAACTTCATATTAAAGAACAGAAAAAGGATGTAAAAAATATGAAACCAGAAAAAAAAAGAAACAATAAGTAAGAAATAAATAAGTAAATAAAAGAAAATCTAAAATAAGATAGATGATGGCATCTGAACAAAAATGTCAGATATCACAATTAATGCAAATGGCTTTACTTTCCTTATTGGCAGACAAAGACTCGCAGATGAGGTTAAAAAAAAAACCAAACCAACCAGCACTAAAACAAAATTGAGCTAGGTTTGTAAGGTATGTACCTTAAATAAAATGAAAAACAAAGTTTAGAAATAAAGAATAACTGCAGCTATATTATACAAATACAAACCAAATGAAAGAAAGAATGGCAAATTAATGTCAGATAAAGTGAAACTTAAGGCCAAAACATGAAATTAGGTAAAGAGGAAAAGTCTGAATTGTTGAAATCAGTAAAATGTATTATACAAAAACTTTTAACCATATAAGAATAATTTGATAAAACCATAATCATAGTGAGGGACTTTGGCTTTCTCAGATTCTAATGGATAAGTTTTGGGGTAAAAAAAGGATATAAATGTTTAGAATAACAATCAATAGAGTCTATCCAGTATATGTGTGTCTTGTGTCTAGTATATGTGTGTATAAGTGTTTTTGTGCATGTGTGTTCACATGTACATATATATGCACAGATATAAAACATGTTACAAAGAATTACTTTTTCCTCTTATGTCTAATACACACTCAAAAAAATTGACAGTGTTCTTGGCCAGAAATAAAACTGTAAAATTCCAAAATGTTGGTCATATTCCCTTATCATGATGAAAGAAAGCTAGAAACCAGAATTAACAACACTGAATCTCACTCATTGCTAATTAAAAGAACTCTAAACAATTCCTATATCAAAGAAGAAATCAAATTGAATGATAAATTACCCAGAAATTAGCAGAAAAATGACACTCTATACAAAAAATTTATGAGCTGTGGCTAAATTTGTATTCAAAAGAAAACATATAGCTTTATTAATCAAGAAGATAAGTAAACTAAACATGCAACTTAATGGAATAGGAAAATAAAACAGCAAGAAATAAACTAAAAGGATGCTGGAAGAGGAATTGTAGGGAAAAAAAAAGCTGGAATTGATTAATTTTAGAAGTTTAAATACAAAACATAAATGACTAGTAAAATCAAAGTGGATTCTTTGAAAAGACAAATAAAATTTACCAACGCCTAGCAAGCCTAAGAAAGATAGGAAACAAAAATATACAACATGAGGAATGAGAAAGAAAAGGCACAATTACAGACACCAAAAGGACTAAATTCATTTCAAGAGACAAAAGCAATCATATCTCTGAGCTGCTGAGGTTGCCTTGGAAAATTTCAACTTAATAACTGCCTTGGATAAAGACTTCTTTGTCTCCAGCTCCTCAGAAGCGGTCTATAAATGGATTTGTATTTCTACCAGAACGAACCATTTAAAAACTGCACTAAAACAAACCATAACTAGAGTTTAAATAGAGTGTTGTGGGGATTTTATTGCATATGCTCATACAACTCTGTTTTAAGTGACATCTGTCTTCTCTAGAGTTCCAAGTGTAATCAAATGCCCTAGGCCTTGCTTTGGAAAGAATATCAACCTGTTATTTTTATACTCAAATCCCATCTAGTTACTTGCTGGAAACAGAGCCCCCTTGAAGTGTTTCTCAGTTATCTCTTGGTGTCCCTAAAGGGATGGCTTGCATGTCCCAACCTGTGACAGCAGCTACCACCTGGTGTTGGCCCTGCTCTGTCTCTCTGTTACCTGCTTCTTAGAGAACACCATGCTTTCTGCTGGTCCTGCAATCTGGTTTTTCAACCATCTTTTTTTCCTCTGGGGAACCACCTGATCCTCCTCCCTCAGTTCATGTACTTGGGTGGATTTTGTTTCTCCTGGTTCCAAGGGTGGGCCTATGAGTAGGCCTGACCAATCAGAGCATTCATTCCCTAGACTTGGCGATGGGTTCAAGAATGGTCAGGTGGCCCAACCAGAGGCAACGAGATACAATGGCGGGGCTCCCCTGGTGACACAGTGGTTGAGAATCACCTGCCAACACAGGGGTGCCGGGTTCCAGCCCTGGTCCGCGAAGATCCCACATGCCGCGGAGCAACTAAGCCCGTGTGCCACAACTACTGAGCCTGTGCTCTAGAGCCTGCGAACCACAACTACTGAGCCCACACGCCACAACTACTGAAGCCTGCGCACCTAGAGCCCGTGCTCCGCAACAAGAGAAGCCACTGCAATGAGAAGCCCATGCACCGCAACAAAGAGTAGCCCCCGCTCACCGCAACTAGAGAAAGTACACACAGGGCAACAAAGACCCAACACAGCTAAAAATAAATAAATAAATAAATAAATAAGTTTATTAAAAAAAAAAAAAGGATACTTAAAAAAAAAAGAATACTTAAAAAAAAAAAGATACAATGGCATTTTTGCTGGGCATCCTGGGAGACGGGCTCACATTCTTTCCACTGGACTCCAATTGCTGGCAGCCATGTTGCCACGCCTTGGAGTCTCATCATGAAACTATCTGGGAAAGAACAGAGCCAAGAGAAGGACGATGGTGACATCATTTGGGCCCCTGGGACTACCCTATAGCGGAAACTAGACTATTCCTGAACTTTTCAGTCACATGAACAAATATGTTCTTTTTCTCTATTCCATAAAGCCAGTTGAGTGAGTTGAGTAGAGTTGTCATTGGAGCCAAGAATCCTAACCGAATAATTTGTCTGGCAGAGTAATACTAAGTATTATCTATGGCCCAAAGCAGCTACGCTTGGGTCTAGCAATTCGCCAAGTCTCTTTTGAGCTGTTCTGATGATTTTGATTTTTTACCTGTCTTTCCAGAGAAACTTACAACCAGCCCAAGGAAATGGCTGCAATTCTATCCCCTCTCTTCATATAGCCCCTCGGTTTGCACTTCCAACCAAAATGCTTCCCTTTTCTTCCCATGTACACTAGCTCCTATCAGAGAATGCATATAGATGTGGGGAGCAGGGGAGGAGCAGAGCTGGGGGATTGTTTACAAAGGTAGCATCTAGGCTCTCTCAAAGCCAGCCAAGGTGTCCTAATTCACCACATTCTCAACCTGCATGACAAGAAATCTGTCTCTTAAGCAAAAAAAGCAAGGGCATAGAAAATGACCTTAAAAAGAAGAATGAAATAGAGACGAGAATATCTCTCCAAGTTAACATCAAATATTTTGGTTTAAGCTTCATATATACGTCTTTAAGGTCTTTTAAAAGTCTTCCTAACATTTAAACATTTTCAACTCACTGACTCAGATTTTTAAAGATTAATAAACCTTCGCAAATCTCTTCTTGTCAACCATTTTAATAGATTTGTCCTGCAGTGGTCTTATCCCCACCCCCTCAAAATAAAACAAAGCAAACAATAAATCAAGACCACTGAAATGAAATCCAGTCTCACATCACAGAGCAACGGTTTTATGGTTGAAACGTGTGCTTGCTAATTTCAAGAACAAATTATTGTGCTTTATTTAGTGCAGTTCAATTTATACACTTTTAGCTACAGGAAATTAAAAAATAAAGCCCACAGGCTAGTTTTAATTCGGTCAGTTTTTTCTTTCACAAGCATCCCATGGTAGAAGAAACTGGCTGACATCAAATTGGAAAACCCCTCTCTGCTCTCTTGCCTGAGAATATAAGCTCAGCCACTCAGACTGAGAAGTTGTCTCACTTGGAGTATCAGTGATGCTTGGTAGACTTGCATTATTAACAGAATAACGTTTCTGCCTGGAAGAACTGGAGTCAATATTTAATAGATTTAGGTCCTATTTAGCCACTGGATTTGGGGGCAACCTGACAAAATGAAACTCAGTATGAAAGCTAATAGATTCAAAGATTACAGAATGAGCATTTCCATAAATATGCATTCTTCATAAATAATTGAGGCAATGAATGGATGGCGATCCAATATCCTTTAATCATTTCCTAATGAATATTCTGTAGATAGGGCAATCCTCAGTAAATATTAGGCCTCCTTTAAAGAGTTCTGTTAAAAAACAAAATATCCAACCAAATGTTTTGGGGTTTTATTCATTGTCGTTAAGGAGGTATTAGCAAGATTTTTCTACATAAAACAACTTGTTTAGCTTCAGTGAGAAGAAATTCCTTCCTATAATCAAATCACCGTTAAAGAAAAATAGAAGGAGCATTTGTTCTAATGGCCAAGAGAGGTGACTCTCCAATTTGTAGGCTCGGAGGAGCCGCCAGAAGGACCTTCAGGAATCGCCGGGCTGAGAGCTACACTCTGCAGAGCCTCAGAGCTAAGCGGTCTAGACCTACCAAAAAAGAACAGGTTCCAGACTCCACTCTGCCCCAGTCAAATATCCCTGGACATCTCTTAAATTCTGAGAGTCAGTTTTCTTGTTTGCAAAATGGGAACGATCATTCTTATCCTGCTTCCTTCCTGAAGCTATATTAAGGAATGAGTGAAATAGCTTTGCAAACTCTCTAAGGTCTCCAAACAAAAGTCGTGCTGCCTGGGCCCCAAGTCCAGCCATACTAATTGACCTGCTGAGTAACTATAGATGAGTCATTTAAACACCCTGGGCCTCAGTTTCCTCAACTGTGAAATGGGGATAATAATAATAATATCTGCCTGGCAGGGTTCTTGAGAGATTTGACCCACACAAAACACTTAGGGGGTAATAATCCCGGACACATAAGAAGAACAGCATAAACGTTAGCACTTCTTCCTATGATTAGTATTGTTGTTATTGTTGTCTAACATGAGGAAACTCAGTTCCAGGGGACTTCAGAGGCTTAGTCAATGTCACAATTCCAGAGAGAAAGTATGATGAGCTGTTGCATTAAAGCCCCTTTCTGTAACGTGATGGGGTGCTTCATCCTGGCACATTCTGGCAGGGCGTCACCCAAGGTGGCATTGACGGTGCCCTCAAGGGAGAAAGACCTGACTGGAAACTGTAATTGGTTGAACTAAAACCAGCCACAAGAGCCCCCAGGATGGGTCGCCGCCTTCACAGCGAGGACTGGACATCAATAATCAGCAGCTAAGAGTAGACAGGAAAAATCCTCCATGAGGCGTGGTGGGAAAGAGTGCAGCGGGGTCACTGAACATTCTCAGAATGAGGGAAAACAAGAGAAGCCCAACTGCCCTCTGGCTGCCCTTGGGCTGGGAAGACAGCCATAAAAAATGTCATTCTGATGGATGAAGAGGTGATAAGGTGTGGAGTGATGGACCCACTTCATTTCAGGGTTGGTGTGTGTTCTTAGGCGCTTCCTTCCTAAGGGCCGGGCCTGTAAATCTCAGGCAGGGTTGGTCATTATAAATATGGGGCTGGTCTGGAGCATGACAGCTGCTTTATCTTCTAATGTGAGTACTCCATGTGCAGGGACCCTCTGCAGGGGCCGGAGAACTTTCTCAAGAGAGCATAGGAGTGTCCAGGCCTACTTCCCAGCCCACCCACTTGGCCACAGTCTTCGACCTCTCACCTTTCCAAGCTCCATATACTGCTCTGCTCGGCCCCCTACAAGCAGACTCCCGCCGGCTCTCCTCTCATAACAACTGGGGGTCTATCGCTTTTGCTTCCTGAGGGAGAACAGTCAGGCATCACCCAGAGATGCCGAGGAGATGCAGAGGGAAACGTCAGCGTTTCTTTGCCTGTGGACTGAGGGCTTTCACAGTGGTTCATGGGACCCATTCCTGGTGGCCAGGACAAAGCACTGGGCTATTGGGGAGGCAGGTGTTGTGAGGACTAAGATACTGGTGTGAGAGCTTCCTTGTTATTCTCGTCACTCTCTTCTCTCTCTCTCATCGCCCCGTCCTCTTCTTCTTCTCTCCCAATCCTCTCTCTGACTTTTCCTCCCTTTCCTTCATGTATCATTTTCTCCAAAATGTGAGTATTCCAGAAAGGGTTTCACAGAGATCAAGTTATTTTACTTTGTTTTCTACTGTCACTCAAATTACATTGTATAATTATATACATCATTACATAAGCAAACATGAAAATTCTTTTAAGTAGCTTGATATACAGCCCATGTTTTTAGGCTGCTCTGTAAGCTGAAACTCCTTGTCAATAAAGAGGGGGACTCATGAATAGCTGAAAGGTACATTTCTACCTCGACATGTCTTTTCTGTCTGAGAAATACACACATTTTATCCAATTTGATATAAATAAAACACTCAAAATGCAAAAAAAATAAATAAAAAAAAATAAAGAGCGAGACTGACGATATGATTTCTCAAGTTCCTTCCAGCACCGATTTCCCAGGAAATTTTCAGAATCCACTCACTCCTCTTCCTTAATGTGGATCTCTCTGGATGTGCAGTCACTTTCCAAAAGGAAATGTACCCCAAACAATGTGGAAGCAGGGAAAGGCACCAAGAAATACAGAAAGGGATGGCAAGTCCTTTTGGGACAAACCCTTTTCATGTTTATCAGGGCCTGCTTCTTAGGAAGGTGCATCAGAAAAATACTGCACAGGGTATCGAACAGAAGCCGTGCTGCACGGCAGCAAGACACCCCCTCCCTGACCCTTAAACTCTCTCACGCTGACCCCAAGACCTTTTCAACCCTTCAGTGACAAGGGTGTGTTTCCACAGTTCAGTTGGGCTTTATTTGAGGCCAAGGTAATAGCGCAGAGATCCCACAACCAGAATCGATTGAGTTTATCTACTAAGTCACCTGCCTCTGAATCAACAACCTATGGGAAATAGGATGTTCCCCAGCTGGTGTCCCATGTGTTCGATGTAGGCCAAACCCACACCAGTCATCCCTTGATGTCCTAGGAAGTAGGCAGAAATGCCAATCTTCTAATTATGATGCTGAAAAACATACCAATGACTTTGCCCCCGTTGGAATGAATACACACACAGCAGGTACTATTATTGCTGTTAATAATACACTTAGTGGATCCGGAAGTGCCTGCATACAGACACAACAATCACAACCTCAAATCAGTGAGAATTAACTTTGGAGTAGAGGATATCACCCTCACACAGCCAATTAAAAAGGCATGTCATCTTGTTTGGAAAGTACCTATTGATTTCCCAGTTCATCAGATCAGGCTGATGTTCTTTCAATGGCCTCGATGATATCATCAATATTTTTCTATTTAGAATAATGACTTATTTTCTATGCCAACAGCTATAAAAAACAACCCACCTATATATATTTCTACCGACACCCGCTTAAGAGCCATCTGGTTTTCTCTCCTTAACATACGATATTGGTAATCTGGGGCAAAAGAAATGTTTTGGTCTTGTCATGAGACTCATTTAGAGACCACAGTAAATTTGTTTAGTTTAAAAACCAACCACTAAATCATATTTTCTCTATTAGAGGCCGATGCTCTCCACTGCATTTGGTGTCCAAATTACATTCATTTTAGAGTGAATTACATTCATTTCAGAAGCAGCCCCCAACTCCCTTCTCCCTCCTGTCCAAGAAGGCAATATACTGACCAGCTGTGTGATCTTTGGCAAGTGACTTAATCTCTCGGAAACTCATTCTTCTCATTTACTAAATGGAAAAAAAAGTGCTAGGGTTCTCAGGCATCTTACCTCTTTTAACCCTCACGGTTGCCCCAAGAGATTGACACTGTTATCAGCCCCATTTTCCAGGTGGGAAACCGAGGCACAGAAAGGCTAGGTAACTTGCCCCAAAACAACACAGCTGGTATGTGACGAAGCCAGAATATCTGACTGCAAATGTTCATCACCAACTGCACCTGCCTCAAAGGACTGTGTGGGGATTCAATAACACAGTCAAAACACCACACCACCTATTTGGGCACTTGGTGGGTGTTAAGGAGGTATTATGACAGGGGGTAGGGAGTCATAACACCAGAGTTCAAATCCCAACCTTACTGTTCAGTGCCTATATGACCTTGGGCCAACCACTAGCCCCTATGGGCTTTAGTTGCCTCGTAAAATGGCGGGGATAGCAATGACACCTTCTATGGTGTTGTTTAGGATAAAATAGCCTGTGTCATACAGAGTGCCTGACACAGAGTTAGTGCTCACTAATGGTAGTTGTCATTACTATTCATTGGTACTCCATAAATGCTAGGCTTCCCTTCCCTTACATCCTTAGTGTTGCCCAATTGTTTTCAACATATAGTCAATCTCAACCTATGACTTGTGGCTGAAACATTAAGTGCCATCGTGATTTGCAGGAACCTCCCTGCTGGAAGAATTTATCTTTCTCTGTTTGGCTAATCTCTCCACCCCGTTTTTGTCTTCCCTTTTCCAAGTCCAAGCCTCAAGGATTCAGCATTTGCCTCTATAAAAATGAGCCTAGCAGCCCTTTCTCTTCGATTAAGCGATGGAGGAGAAGGAGGCTGAGGGCATGAGGCCTTGGGAAAGACTCCCTGGGGGAAGAAACTGAAAGCAGAAGGCTGGGGTCTCAGTCTTAAATCTGTCTCTAATCATCCAGGTCACCCTGGGCCAGTCCCCTCACCTTTCAGGGCCTCAGTTCCCTCCTCTCTGAAGATGGGAGATTGGAGAAGTAACATGGTCTTCACGCTGTGTCCCATGGAGCCTGGCGTCCCGTGGGAGTGCCCTCGGGGCTGCCGTAGGGGCCTGAGGCAGAAGTCAAAATCAAGGAGCTCATGGTCAGCTTACAGATGAGTTTTTCTTGACCTGTACAGTGGCTTTGTTTTCCTTACCTATTGAGTTAGTGGCTAAGCTTTCAAAATCAGGAGTTTTTAAATTAATAGACATTTTTAGGTTTACAGAAAAATTGATCCAGAAATCAGAGTTCCTAGATACTAACTCTTCCCTCTCACCTCTCTCTGGCCCCCAGTTTCCTTTATTATTAGCATCTTGCATTAGCGCAATACACTTATTGCAATTGATGAATCAGAATCGATACATGATTATTAACTAAAGTCCATGGTTTACATTAGGGTTCACTCTTTGTGTTGTACATTTTATGGATTTTGCAAATGCACCATGCCATGTATCCAGCATTACAGTATCACACTGAATAGTTTCTCTGCCCTAAAAATCCCCTGTGCTCTGCCTGTTCATCCCTCCACCCTCCCAACCCTTGGCAACCACTGATCTTTTTACTGCCTCTATAGTTTTGCCTTTTCCAGAATGTTATATGGTTGGAATCACAGTATGTAGTGTTTTCAGATTGGCTTCTTTCACCGAGTAATATGCACTTACGACGCCTCCATGTCTTTTCATGGCTCGATAGCTCATTTCTTTTTAGCACTATGGGTATATCACAGTTTATTTACCCATTCACCTACTGAAGGACATCTTGGTTGCTTATAAGTTTGGGTAATTATGAATAAAGCTGCTGTAAACGTTCACGTGCAGGGTTTTGTGTGGACACAAGGATTTCAAATCATTTGGGTAAATAACAAGGAACATCACTGCTGGAGCATATGGTAAGACTATGCGTAGTTTTGGAAGAAACTGCCAGACTGTCTTCCAAAGCGGCTGTACCATTTTGCATTCCCACCAGCCATGAATGAGAACTCCTGTTGCTCTACATCTTTATCAGCATTTGGTGTTATCAGTTTTGGGGATTTGGGCCATTCTAAGAGGTGTGTAATGGCATCTCACTGTTTTTACTGGCAATTCCCACGGGTCATAGTATATGATGTCAAGCATATTTTTATTTGCTTATCTGTCATCTGTATATCTTCTTGAGTGATGTATCTGTTCAGTTCTTTCTTTTTTTTTTTTTTTGCGGTACGCGGGCCTCTCACTGCTGTGGCCTCTCCTGTTGCGGAGCACAGGCTCTGGACGCGCAGGCTCAGCGGCCATGGCTCACGCGCCCAGCCGCTCCGCGGCATGTGGGATCTTCCTGGACCGGGGCACGAACCCGTGTCCCCTGCATCGGAAGGCGGACTCTCAACCACTGCGCCACCAGGGAAGCCCCCGTTCGGATCTTTTGCCCATTTAAATTGGGTTGTTTGTTTTCTTACTGTCGACTTCTTTGTATATTTTGGATAAAGTCCTTTATTGGATATGTGTTTTACAAATATTTTCTCCCAGTCTATGGCTTGTCTTTTCATTCTTTTAACAGTGTCTTTCACAGAGCAGAAGTTTTAGAAATCAGGAGTTTTCACATATTCTAGCCTCCTGGCTTCCCTCGGAAGTAGAAGATCTGGTAACGCTGGGACCCATTCCTGCAGGGCTGAAGCCACCTAGTGGCTGCCTCTTTAGACCAGGGACGTTCTCTCCAGTTCAACAGAGATGCACCCAGCCCAATTCTCTCGGCTACATGACCTACCTTGAGATATTTGACTGGCGTGACTCTGGCCTAAGGAAGTTCCACCTTTATCTGATTTCTACATTGGGTTCCACATAGGTTTGCTACATATAAAAGAGATGTTTAAAAAGAAAATTAAACTTAGATGATCTTCCCGCTCTTTCACACAAGAACTACCCACTCATTGTTGTATTTGACTTGCATGAGAAAAGAAATAATTTCATAAACACTCTCTGCATGGCATCTTCTAATTGGCCTGTTGAGCCTGTTCTAATCCACGCCATGGAGCACAGCACTTACATGGGGGTCAGCCCGCATGCCACTGTGCCCACTGGAAGTGCCCCATGCCAGCATTTTTGTGGGGTCACCGCCTATGTAGGGATGGGTGCTAGAGTCATCTTATAAGGCAAGGTAATTTAAACCCCAAATACTGAAAACTAGGCATCTTTCTACAGAGGAATCACCCAGGCCTGGGAAGATGCTGTCACATGAAGGCAGGCCAGATTCGAGAGCAGGTGGAAACAGCAGGTTGGGGTAGCAACTCCTGCCTCTTAGCTCCTACTCATTCTGAAGCATAAACCTATTGAGTGGGATGGTGGGCAAACTTGCCAGCATCATTTAAACTGCTCTCTTTCTCTTTCTCCCCTGCACTGGTGTAGTCAAGTTTTTTTAAGGTACATGTGTATGCCATGAATCTCTTGGACTAGGGCCACTGGTGCAGCTGGGAAAATGATTCTCAGATTCTAAAAAGCATCAGTAAAGACAAATTCTTGGGGGCTTAGCACAGGACTTCACAACAAATTAGAGGGGAGGAAATAGTTTTTGCATAAATACCTTGTCCTCAGGCGAAGCCTGGTATCCTGTTGTGTATACCTGTTGAAGTGATGTATGTGGAGGCCTGCAAAAGTTTGCTAGGGCTGCTGTAACAAAGTACTACAAACTGGGTGGCTTAAATAACAGAAATTTATTGTCTCTTAATTCTGGAGGCTAGAAGTCTTAAATCAAGGTGTTGGCATAAAACTCAACAACAAAAAACAGCCCAGTCGAAAAATGGGCAGAAGACCTAACTAGACATATCTCCAGAGAAGACATACAGATGGCCAACAGGCACATGAAAAGATGTTCAACATCACTAATTAGAGAAATGCAAATCAAAACTACAATGAGGTACCACCTAAAGCCAGTCAGAATGGCCATCATTAAAAAGTCTACAAATAACAAGTGCTGGAGACAGTATGGAGAAAAGGGAACCCTCCTACACTGCTGGTGGGAATGTAAGTTGGTGCAGCCACTACTGAAAACTGTATGGAGGTTCCTCTGAAAAGTAAAAATAGAATTACCACATAATTCAGCAATCCCACTCCTGGGCATATATCCAGACAAAACTATAATTCAAAAAGATACATTCACCCCAATGTTCACAGCAGCACTATTTATAACAGCCAAGACATGGAAACAACCTAAATCTCCACTGACAGAAGAATGGATAAAGATGTGGTACATATATACAATGGAATACTACTTGACCAAAGAAAAGAATGAAATAATGCCATTTGTAGCAACATGGATGCCACTAGAGATTATCATACTAAGTGAAGTAAGTCAGAAAGACAAAGACAAATATCATATGATATCAGTTATATGTGGAATCTAAAATATGACACAAATGAACCTATCTATGAAGCAGAAACAGACAGATATCAAGAACAGATTTGTGGTTGCCAAGGGGGAGGGGGTGGGGGGGGCAATGGACGGGGGGGTTTGGGATTAGCAGATGTAAGCTATTACATATAGAATGGATAAACAACAAGGTCCTACTGCATAACACAGGGAACTATATTCAATGTCCTGGGATAAACCATAATGGAAAAGAATTTTTAAAAAAGAATATATATATATATATATATATATATATATATATATATATGTATAACTGAGTCACTTTGCTGTACAGCAGAAATTAACACAACATTGTAATCAACGAGACTTCAATTAAAAAAAAAGGTGTTGGCAGGGTTGCTTCCTTCTGAGGGATGTGAGAGAAGGATCTGTTCTAAGCCTCTCTCTGTGGCTTATGGACGACTGTCTTCTCCTTCTGTCTACTTACATCATCTTCCCTCTATGCATGTCTCTGTGTCCAAATTTCCCCTTTCAATAAGGACATTAGTGCTATTGGATTAGGGCCCACTTTAATGACCTCATCTTAATCTAACTAATTACAAGTACGATGACCCGATTTCCAAATAAGGTCACATTCTGAGGTACTGGGAGTTAGGTCTTCAACGCTGAAATTGGCGGGGGCGGGGGGGAAGGGGGACACAGTTCAACCTATAATGAGGCCTCTGGTGTAGGAGGACAAAAAAAATCCCTTGTCACCATGAGCCAGCTGAAAGCAGGTCATTGGGAAAGTGAATTAATGAAGAAAGACCACAGAAGCAAAGCTTAATGATGGCACTCGCAACTTTCTCCATTGTTCTAGAGTCTTGCTCGTTTTTTTCAGCTAATATAGACAAGGTGGAAACAAAGAGATGCTAAAAATTAAAGGAAATTTATTGTAAGTCCCCAAACCCTGTTCCAGTGTTTCCCCAACCCCCATGATATCTTTATAAAAGCTGTTCTTAACAGCTGCACGATGAACGGCCCCTTCCAGCAGTGGCCCTGACCAGGTAAACAGGACTCTGGAATAAAGGACAGTCCCACCCCTTGCACAGCATTCAAAGTCCCAGAAGATGGTCATCTGACTTCCTGAGCTCTGCATTATTCCTCATTCTATTGTCCTGACAAGGTCCACCACCTACCCCAGCCACCACCTCACCCTGCTATTCTATCTATGCCTTGTGCCTCTAGAGACTCACGATGCCCTATCCCAGGCAACCACATTCCACCAGCTTCTCATTTCAGTTCTGTTTTCATCTCAAGCCATTTGATTTACTTGTGGGGGCTTCTGGCCTTTAGGACATCCCTTTCTATGCAGTCTCTCTCCTCTACTGGGACACATTTTGTTTCCTTTCTCTAGTGAAATGGTGAAGGCACAAATTAAACAGGGTGGGGGTGGGCAGAAAAGGGGGAGGATCGATCCACAATAGGTCTGAAAAGACAGATCAGCAGTTCCTAGGAGATGGAATATTGGATCACTAGTGTTGCCTAGTAGGGAAAGCATAGGTTTTGTCATAAACAGACTCGTGTTTGGGGATGTTAACGACACCAGTAACTGGAATAAGGTCACTATATCTCTGAGTGTGGCTTTAAACATCATCTAAACACTGACAACTCCTCAATTTGTATCTCCATCCTTAATCTTCCTCCCAAATTGGAGGTCAAAATTCCAACTTCCTTCTAGACATTTCTACTTGGTGTCTGATAGTCATCTCAAGCTCAATATGTATAAAACCAAACTCTTAATTTCACACCAAAACCTACCCGTTACCCAGTCTTTCCTGTCTTGGTAAATGGTAAGTCCATCCTTTTAGTGCTTACATCAAAAATTTTCAGAGTCATCTTTGACTCCTTTTTCTTTCTCTGACACCTTGCATTTTTATCCACCAAGAAATCTTTCTAGGGGGGTACAAACTACTATGTATAAAATAAGCTACAAGATTACATTGTACAACACTGGGAATATAGCCAATATTTTATAATAACTATAAATGGAGCATAACCTTTAAAAATTGGGAATCACTATATTGTACACCTGTAACTTACATAATATTGTACATCAACTATACTTCAATAAAATTTTTTTAATTAAAAAATAAATCTTTTTAGCTTTACTTTTAAATATACCCAGAATCTGTATGCTTTTCACCATCTTCACTTCTGTCACCCTAGCCTGTGCCATCATTATTCTTTACCTGGATTATTAAAGTCGCTTCCTGACTAGTCTCTTTACTTCCATCCCTGCCCCTCCAGATGATTTTTCAAGACAATGCTTAGAGCAGTCTTTTAAAAACATAAGTCAGATCATATTACTTGTCCACTCAAAACCTTCTGTGACAGACTCCTAGCAGTCCCCCAACATCCATTCTCCCTTTCTTCCTTTGATAACAGACCCACCAAAATGTACCTGAATAATGACTGAAGACTCTATTTTCCACCTGCATTGCAGTTGGTGTGCCCTTGCGACTAGGTTGGAGTCATGTGACTAGGTTGGACCCTACGTGCCATGAGCAGATGCAGCAAGTACAGTGTCCAGACGAAGCACGGAAAGAAGGGGATGCACCTCTGCTTCTTTCCCCCTTCCGGCTGGTGCACTGATGTCCACCCTCACATGGCCACCCTAACAAGTCTGGGTTTCCTACCTCTGGGTATCACACGAGAGAGAACTAGACTTCCGTCTCATCACATTATTATGGCAGCTGAACGTGTGCCCTAGCTACACACCCGCCAGTGCCTTGCTTTTGCAATTAGAATAAAATCTAAAATCTTCCCCAAACTCACAAAGCCCTTGTGTAATCTTGCACTTGACTAGCTCTCTACCTTCATTTCTTATCCCCCTCACCCTTGTTCTCTGTGCTCCAGCCACCAAGGATACTCGCCCTCAGGGCTCTGCTTACATGTCATCAGGGAGCCTTGTCCTGGCCCACAGTGGCACCTCACACCCTGCTTTACTGTTCTTTTGCTCTTATCACGACTGGACATGTAATTGTCGTCACTCTCTGCCCTGCCCATGAGAATGAGACCTTTGTGGTTTTGTTTGCTGCTTTAACTATGCTATACTATCCAAAATATTTATTGGCTAAATAAACGAACAATGTTTCCTCATCTGTAAAATGGGGACAGTAATTTCTGCCATATGGGCTTGTTGTGAGAATACGGGGACATAATGCCAACGGCTTCAAGTGGTTTCTGACACTTGCTGCATCCTCAGGAGACATTAGCTACCCAATTTGAGAGACTAGCTCTGGTGCACAAATGGGTGTGTTCTCACAGGATGTTTTCCTATTTAAACTAGAAGTTTTATTTTCAATCAGAGACGTCCCTTTCAATTAATATTTTCTGTGTTATAATATCTGTCTGTTCATCCATTACTGTCTCCCAATTTCTCTCACATTTGCCCCTGTTCCCTGGCAATATCCATTTGTTGGCTCTGTCATTGATCCAGACATCTCTGAAAATTGGGGATGCTGTTTCTTGTCATCACTATGGTCATACCCAAGCCTGGAACTTTCAGAAACAAGAGACATCCCTGAGACGGCAACCTCACGGGATGCTTCCTGCTGATCGTCTCATTCAAGCTGGTGGAGGGAAAGTGTATCACGTCCTGTATTTCTCCAATTTGAACAGTTATGCTGATTTAGCACAAATTTCCCATAAAAAGCTGACCCCCAGGGAGCAGAGATTGAACTTGGAAAGTTTTATCCCAAAAGGAGAATTTGTCATAAAGTTATGAGTGGTTGAAATGTGAGGGGCTGGGGCTGCTGGAGTGGGGTTGCATGGCCGTGGTTTTACAGCTCCTGCGACTGCATTTCTTCCCATGTACACTTGACTATTCCCCCACGTGCCACACTTCCCCATGACCCTCGGCCAGAAGCATCATTTCCCTACTCACCTGCTGAAAACGATTAGGACTGTTACCAACAAAGCTACTTCCCATGGTAAAAAGAGGATCTTGGATCAAGTTTTCCCTCTACGGTCACTAATAGCAACAATTCATTTCTTCCCCACCAGCCAAACGCTGTCTCCTGATGCACACGTGTGCATCCCACCGAAGTCAGAGAGGCCCCAAACACGTTTGAAGTCTCCTCTTGGTGACAAGAAAGTGGAGCTGTAAAGACAATCTCTAGAGCGGGAGTGTGTGTGTGTGTGTGTACGTGCATGAATGGGTGGAGGGTTCTTACCAAGGTCTGAAACCCATTTTTGAATCTTTATAGTTTACTTATTTATTTTTTTTGGCTGCACCAGCCTGTGGGATCCTAGTTCTCTGACCAGGGATTGAAACCGTGCCGTCTGCGTTGGAAGCACAAAGTGTTAACCACTGGATGGCCAGGGAAGTCCCTGAATCTTTATAGTTTAAAAACAACCAACCTGATTGTCCTGGGAATCATCTAACATTTATGCTCCAGTGTAACAGCAAAGATGATGGAAAAGTTCTTTTGAGAGCAACTGCCAAATTTACAAAGCCATGAGATCTGCAGGTCAGGAGGCAGACACAGAGTAGCTGACAGCAACATACACAGATTCTGAGGCCACAGACCTGTGTTCAAATCCCAGTCCCATCACCTACTACCTCTGTGGTCCTGGGCAGGTTCCTCAATTTTTCTAAGCTCTAACTCTCATGCACTCCTGCCTTTTGGTCTGTAAAATGGAGATATATATGTAAATGGCTCATGGTAATAAGCTCAAATGGAGGCCATTATCATTCCATAACAGGAGCTAGAAGACTTCATGAACACGGCCCCCTCCAACACCATCTCAAACACACACAAATATGCACACACACACACTTAATTGACCAGCCAAGCCTCCCAAGGTGTGCTACACTCTTGTAAGAGCTGATTTCTGGTCTCCAAGTCTTTCTCATTCACAAAACTGGGACCTCTTCCCTCTACCTCAATGGAGAAGTTTCTGGAGGGTCCCCTAGTAGCTTACGCAGTTCAGCCTCCAGCCATTCTCAGTGCCTACTCCCACTTGGAAGTACAACTGGATTCTGGTCTTGCTTCCACTCTTGCTAGCCGTTGTAAACCCTGTCCGTTCTGGCTTTAACATGACACATGCTGATGGATACTTGTCTGCAATCTTCACAAAAGTGTAAAACTCAAGTAAAATAAGATGGAATGATACCGTCCTGATATTCTGTTCCTTTTATGCGTAACACTATTTGTGGTTAAAATCATCTGTGCAGGGTTTCCCTGGTGGCGCAGTGGTTAAGAATCCACCTGCCAATGCAGGGGACACGGGTTTGAGCCCTGGTCTGGGAAGATCCCACATGCCGTGGAGCAGCTAAGCCCGTGTGCCACAACTACTGAGCCCGCGTGCCATAACTACTGAGCCTGCGCACCACAACTACTGAAGCCCACGTGCCTAGAGCCTGTGCTCCACAACAAGAGAAGCCACTGCAATGAGAAGCCCGCGCACCGCAACGAAGAGTAGCCCCTGCTTGCCACAACTAGAGAAAGCCTGCGCGCAACAACGAAGACCCAACGCAGCCAAAAATAAAATAAATTAAAAAATAAATTGAAAAAATAAATCATCTGTGCAATGATCCATTTAAAATCTGCTTCCTCCACTAGACTGTAAGCACCCTGAGGCCTAGTTTGCTCTGAGTAGCACACTGTAGCAGAGCGATTAGAACAAAGCAGGCTTCAGTAAGTATTTGCTGAATAAATACAAGAACAAGAATGTTAAAGTACTTTGAAAACTGCAAAGCACATGCTAATGTCAGATACAATTACTATTGTGAGACATCATGCAAATACTGAGTGATTGGTTACGGGGTTGCCCTGTTCAACCAATTTATATATGTATTTTAAAAGCTTTCCACTGTACAGTTTTTAGGCATATCATTTCTACATAAATGAGTATGATGTTTTCAGTCATTTCTAAAGAAATTCAGCCAAGGGCCCTGATTCAGGAGTATAAAATCATGCATTTTAATCTGGTGTCTTTGGAAAAATAGATTTTCTTTTTGACTGGGCAGGTATATGTGGGCTACCCATATTTTACCTTTATTTACCCACTCATCAATTCATTCATAAACGGAAGAACTATTTATTAAATTTCTGTTTTGTGCTGGGTATTGTATCAAATATTGAGGAGACAATGATAAATATGGCCAATGGCCCTTGTATTCAGCTCACTGTCTACTGGGGGAGCCCAATCTGTATACGCAGTTACGACAATGTGGTATGAGCTACACTGGAGAGATACAAGGAGTGGTGGGTACATAGGGGGATAGTGTTGATTTTGGAATGGGGGAAGGACTGTAAGGACCCTTTCAGAGGAGACATCTGAACCCAGCCTTGAAGGATGAGTATGGGTTTCCCAGGTAAATTAGGTAAAGAAGCAGTATTTCAGGCAGTGGGTAGTGCATATGATTTGATGAATTAAAAAAAAGATGAATAAATGGAGGGATAGCTGAGGTCACAAAGGAAATAAGCCTAAATGATCTGCCACTTTGTATTCCAATTGCATGGCTCTTTGTGGATGGAGGTGAGCTCCTTTTTACTCCATATGCTGTCCAAGTAGCCAAAAAGGGCACCTGGAGCCATGAAAATAGGGGGGATATCAAGGAAGGAGTTTTAGGCAGATACTAGCCACTTGCCCACTTCCAGGAGGAAGAAAAGAAATAATCCTCAATGTGGTTTCAACCAATCTAAAGATGTCAAAACGCTACAGAGGACTTAATCTTCAAATGTCACACAGATGTTCCAAAGAATGCATGGGGGGATGGCCATTTTCCTCCTCTCCAGGATTCACAAATGCACTTTGGTTCAAAGCAGGGGACATTGTTAGAGACGACATTATTCTTCCAGAAAGCCAAACCAAGTGCTTTTGAAAGCCTCCGACTCCATTCTGAACATAATCTATGCATTTAAAATCATTTTCTGAGCTGGGACAATGACACAAACATCCACACAACACAAGTTGCCTCGGATAAAGTTGGGCTGCCTGGTCTCATTGAGCTGAAAAGTGCTGTGCAGGGAGTTTTCATTTAAAAATTCTCCTTCTTATTTTTTAAAGAAATCTTGTTATAAATAAAAAAAATTATTATTATTCAAGTGCATGTTGAAACTGAATCATGCCATTCTTACATAATTTTTCATTGGATTGTTGCAACCCATAAAGAAATCCAATTAAATTTCCCTTGCAGGCACAGGCCTTCATTCAGAGGGCCTTGAAAAAGCTGGTTTGTTGTATTGTACGGCAGGTCGATGAATCAAGAAGCAGAGAGGGCCTGTCCCGTTTCTTGTCTTGTGTGACATGATGTGAAGAAAGTCTGCCAGCAGTGTTTCAAAGAGCTGCATTATCAGACAACATAAAGGCCCTCCGTCCAGCCTTTCTGCTCTGTACCACAGGATATGCACACGCCGGTGTCTCCATTCGATGAGCAGTTCTGAGCACTGTATGGTTAATATACTGCTTTCTGGATCTTGGGAGCATCCTCATCCTTCTCCCAGACATCGGACCAAGGTTAAGCGGGGAGTGAGCCAGAGATAAGATAATGTTTTTGAAGATACTTTAAAGGGAATGTCCTGGAAACCAGACTACACAAACATGTGTTTTCATGACCTACGAAGAAGGCAGAAGCCAACGTGTCACCGAATTATATTATTTTATGTTATGTTAATCTGTTTCTCAGTTGCTATCAAGATGGTTTATGCGTTTTCCCTCATTGATTTGTATATTATGTGGGGTCTCAATTATTTCCAGACACACAGGATTTTTGTTTTTGAATACAAATTCTGCCTGAGCAGATGCACAGACACAGACACTTTTTCCCCCTTATCTTCCCTCTAGTATAGAAAAAAAGCTCTTCTAAACTTCTACCATGGAACTGAAACTTCCTGTAAGACATCAACCACATTGAAGAATTCAGCCTTCTTGCTATCTATCACACTAGATGTGGAGAACAGAGGTCAGAGTCAAAACAGAGAGAGAAACATGGATGGGCACGAGGGAGAAAGATGCTGCCCTTCGTATTCCTTATCCAACTACTACCTGGCAACGATTTTACATTCCCTTCCCCTACTGGCTTTTTTTTTTTTTTTTTTTTGGTTTTTGTGTTACTTTTCACAGTCTTTCAAAAAAGTAGCAATTGCCTAATTCTTGTCGACCATTATTTATCAGCACATATGAGAAGCTTAGTTCAGTAAGCTGGGGTTTACAGGGCATGGATGGATATTCAACTCTTTCTTTCATATTCTCTCTCTCTCTCTCCAGACATATCTCACAATCAAATTTTCAAAATAACTCACCTATGCTTTTTCCGCATGTAAGGAATACATTTGTCTTGCTTTAACACCAACCAGTGATTTGACTGGTGACAAGACACACAGGCAGGTATAATCGTTTTCTGTAAAAAGAACCTTGGGAGCAAAGCAGGCATGAGTGTTTGTCTGTGCTCGATAATTGGGAAGCCACACCAATCCGGTGTTTGCAAATTATTTATGTGTCAGAAACGTTTCCTTAAAGTTGGAGTTCCGAAGTTAGCACTAGTGATTAGCACTCTTCCTCCCGGAGGGGTCTAGTCAGAGGAGGAAAACAGGGGCTGCCGTAGCCCATGGCGGGGTGCAGCACACTCTCTCCTTTGTTTCCAGTTTCTGAATTTCTTACCACAGAAAATGTCCCCTTTTATTTTTCAGTACAGTTCTTTAAGCCTGAAAATACCTAAGTGAAATGTAGTTGGAACAGCCCCTCACACGCAAATCTTATAAAACCCAGGTACAGTGTTTGTCTGTCTGTGTGTGTGCAGGCCTGTGTGGCTTCCCTTGAGAGGAACCCTAAATTGTTCTTCAGATCACAAGTAAACCCTCCTCGCCCATCAAGTCATAATTGGACACAGACTCTCTCCCACAAACTGACCCGGGGTCCCCCAGAAACCAATCCTGATGAACTATCAAATTTGCCCAGTCCTCAAGGGTCACAACCGCAAATCAGGCTTTTGCTGAATTTGGCCCATGCTTTGGGTTTTCAGTGAAACTTGAGCTCCGGGAAGAGCTCTTAACTTCAAATTCAGTTACAAACATTCCCTCCAAGATGCTTGGAGCTGTGCTCTTCTCACCAGAACCCTGCAACACACACATGCCTACAGCACAAACATATCACACGTACACACAAACACACACAGCACAAGCACATCACATGTACACACGTATCACATTTACATACAGAGCACAAACACAGCATATATACATACATACACACGTCATACACATATACATGCAGCACAAACACATCACACATATACAATATCACACACACACCCTCCACAGCACAAACACATCGCAATACACACACACATCACACACACAGACACCTTATAAGCACAAACACATCACGCCCCCCCACCCCACACACACACCAGCTCCAGAGTTACAATTTCACTAAAAAGGATAACTTCAAAAGGAATTGGGTTTCAATGAAACTATCTTACCCTTGAGAAGAACCGTAACAGACTGTTAACTAAATTATGTCCCTCAGAAAAACAAGTCACATTCTGAGAGCTTATTAGAAGTTTAAAAATTAGATAAAGGCTCTTTGAAATGTGAGGTTTTCATTTTCATCAGATAGCATTTATAAAATGTCCACCAACTGGTAGGGGAAATGGAGCAGAACAGAGACTTAAAAAAATGGCTCCTCTCTTCTGCACACACAGTGGGATCGAAAAGAAACCCGGAGCTCTAGGGAATGGGGCCAAATGACTCATGCACTGGAAGATTAACTGCACGTCTAATCAAGTCACTCATTTGTTCTGAGGAATCTATCTGCATCTCATTTTGCCATTTGTAAACCAAATCTCCTCATCACTGTGCAAGAAAATTCAATTACCCCAAGTACCTGGAGCCACAGGAGCCAGGGAGCGACATTAGGTAAAGACAACATCTGACAGTGAGGACTCGGGCACAGCGAAAACCCCAGGACGCTGGGAAGTCACACACCCTGAGGGGCAGGCATTGGGCAAGCAGGAAAATTAAGGGATTTTCATTATGCAAAAGCTGAGGGAGCTGGAAGGATGAAAAGATGAAAAGACGCGCGTGCACTGTGTGTTGAGGTACATAACCAGCATCCCTCCAATGGGCAGAACGGTCACTGGGAAGGAAGTGGGGTTTCAGAAAACCTTTGATAAGTGAAAGCAGAAGCTGGGCACACAGTAAGGAATAAAACGGCATTTCCGTCTCAGGACCAGAAAGAGAAAGTGGTGGTGCCCTTTTCTTAGGAGAAAAAGAAGAGGAAAGAGAATAGGGCTATGGAGTCCTTAAGGACTTTGAAGTTGATAATAGGGGACTTGGTCTCTCTCTAAGACTAAAGGAGGAAGAATCTAAGGGTCGAGTTTGGGGATGAAGTTGTGTTGAGAAGAACATGTTTCCAATGCCTGTAAGAAATTTGAAAGACAAAATCCTAAAGAAACAGAAAAATGTCTAGGGTTAACCGGCATTGAAGTAAAACATCAAATAAAGGAGTGATGGGCTCATCCTTGTTCAGCCATTTCTTAGGAAATTTCACGATGAACCAAAAATGCATTAGGAACACAGACACACACACAAAACTCAGGAGAAAAATCCTGAAGTCCTGATGGCAGTAAACATTTGGGGACTTCATTTCCTTTGCTGCCGGAGATCTAGGATGACTTTAGAAACCTGAGACTCCCCTGGGATAGTGATATATTGGATTAAAGGGTCTATCCTGAAGGGATTCGCAAGGCAGCTTAGAGCTCGCAGCCATTCTCCTTCACCCCAAACGAGAGAATCTTCGGTTAGGAAGGAGCAGAAACTCTGACAGACTGACTGAGATTCACCTTCAAACCAGGCTTTGCCAGATGTTCTAGGGCCAGAAGACCTGATCTAGACTAGGGAGTGGGGCAAAGGGAAAGACAGGCATTCTGAGATGGGCGCCATTAGAAGATGCCATCAAGCCATTCCAAACACTATTCCGAGCCAGGCCGGTTCTCCGAATGAGCCCAATACCACCCAAGAGACAGCAGGCCTGCCAAGCGATGACCAAACATTATAAGCAAAATTAGCCAATTAATGGGCTCTCCTGTCTCGTGGCTGGATTGCTGTGTTTGCTGCTGCTGACCAGCCTGGCCTTGGAGCTGTAAACCTGCCCACCCCCCATCCCTGGGCAGGCGCTCCACCAGGTGAGCGATAGAAGGGTGGTGGGGAGTAGGGCGGCCAGATGGCTGAGCTGCGAGGAGCTGTGCTAAGCTTTTTCTCTGCTGCAAGTTACTCTTAACGCACGCACTCCATAACCTTCCAGAAGTGCTTCCTGATCTGTACATAAGTGGCCAAGTGCTACCTGAATGAGTGATTTTAATATGATGTCTCTCTTTTTTTCCCACACACAAAAACTAGTTTTTGAGAGATTTTCCAACAATGAACTGAAACCTCGACTAATGCTTTGGGTTGCTATGGCAACTTTTTTTTTTTTTTTTTAGGAATTGAAAGTGTTTGAAGGATTTTCTTTTTATTCATCTTTACAACGCAGCTGACAAATGACCATCAGGAAAATGAACACTGTCCCCAACTTCCAGATGGAGAAAACCCAGTGAAGAAGTGTTAAGGAACTAGTCTCTACAAGTCCAGAAAGCTAATAATGGACTCTTGATTTCAATTACAAACTGAACAAGGTATTCCAGCTGCACTTTGGGCTCTGTTAAAGAATGCTTTTAAGCAAAAAGAGGCAAAAAGACTTCACCCCTAAATTAAGACAAGTAGAGCTGTTTGTTTTCTATGTCACAGACAGAATAAAAATCCTGCTTTTTGGGCTTCCCTGGTGGTGCAGTGGTTGAGAGTCTGCCTGCTAATGCAGGGGACATGGGTTCGAGCCCTGGTCTGGGAGGATCCCACATGGCGTGGAGCAACTGGGCCCGTGAGCCACAACTACTGAGCCTGCGCGTCTGGAGCCTGTGCTCCGCAACAAGAGAGGCCGCCATAGTGAGAGGCCCGCGCACCGCGATGAAGAGTGGCCTCCGCTTGCCACAACTAGAGAAAGCCCTCGCACAGAAACGAAGACGCAACACAGCAAAAATAAATTAATTAATAAACTCCTACCTGCAACATCTTCTTAAAAAAAAAAAAATCCTGCTTTTTGTGACATCTGTAATGTGACTGATGTAGGAGCCTGAATCAATGCTGCTCCCAAATAGGAAGTCATTATCGTAATAATATAATTTGTAATATTAATCAAAATAGTCCAATAAAAGGCAAGAAGTACATATCACATGCTGACTTTTTGCCAGATATTGGACTAGGCTTTTTAGAGATTGTATTTTATCCTTAAGGGGAGGTATTATTCCCAAATTTTATACGTAGGGAAGTTAAGAAAGTAAAGGCTTATGAAGGTGTAGTTGACAGAACACCTTATTACTTCCTGCTCCATTTCCCACCTCCCACCCGGAGCTAGTGAGGAAAAGACCTGGTCCAAGAACCTAGTTTGGCCATGACCAGCTTTGCATAGGAGACTCTGAAGAGAAGGGCATGACCTCCCATGAAAGAATCCAGGAGTTTAGAGGCGTTTGTGAGTGCGGGCTCATTGCAGAGCAAAAAGCCACGGGGGCAGGAAGGAGAGCAGAGGTTGTTGGGAAGAGGGTGACACCACCCCTTATTCCTCTCCCTCCACCATCACCTCCAAAAGAAAACCACCATCACTCTCTGCAAATACATTTGAGGGAGACAATCCCCAAGGAGGAGGGGACAATGGACCCAAGTGCCTCAGGTGCAGCAACCATGGCTTGTTTTCTCCATGGAGTTGTGTAGAGACACCTCAGTCAGTGGGGAAGGCATGGAATCCCACCTTTGGAAACTCTGGAGCAAACAGAAGCTCCAGGACTCCAAAGGACATGCAGGGCATGAATGATGGAAAACACACCACAATCCTGAAAGGGCAGGATCCATCCGCCATGGAAATATGAAAGCTACACAGGTAACTCAGTTCAGGGAATGAGCCACTCAACTAAGTCTGAACTTTCCTGAGGCTTTTTAAAGCCAGACAAACAAGGAGCTAGAAGCTTCTCATCCAAGTCTCGTGCATTGTTTCCTTCGAAAGAGCCCTTCCCTTAAACACAGGCCTCTTTCCTGACTAAATATGTCATTTCAGCCCCGCTCATTCTGCTTGTTACCACGATGGTGCTAATTCGAGCATGGTTCACTTCAAAGTTGACATTGATCCTCCTCATAAGCAATTGTTTTGCAGCCAGACCCATCAGTGGCTCCCGTCAGCCCCTTGCAAGCATGGCGCCAGCTTTTCAAAATGCTGACAAGAGTGCCCCTCTGTTGCCTAGGACAAGCCATGGTTTTCCTATTCAGAGCATGTAATTGTCTCCTGCAGAGAGCAGACCCCCTACCCCATAGATCCAGCCACCTGTCTTTCCCATCGCAGCAACTGGGAGCTCAGACTCCAACAAACGCCGGGGAAAGTTGAAATCGTTTTAGAGGTTGAAGCCAGAATATAGTTATGAACCAGAAGACAGGACTAATTAGTGAAATCCATTGGAATCTTTAAACCGCTGCCCTGGAATATACTACCAATGGACTAGAGAGGTTTCCTTTTCTGTTTCTAGGGAGGACCAACCTGTGCCACTCCAATGGCAATTGATTTCTTTTTTAAAGCAATGGTTTTCCAACTTTAATTTGCATCGGGGAACTTTTCAAAAACACAACTTTCTGGGCTCCAACCCCAGAAGTTGTGATTCACTGAGTCTGGGGAGAAGCCCAGGGAACCGCGTGTTTGATAAGCTCCCCTGTGATTCAGATGCAGGTGGCCTTGAACTACATACTGCAAAACATTGCTGTAGAATCTTAAGCAAACAAAAGCCTTCTCCCTCCCTTCAGAACTCATTTGGGAATTTCAAAACCTTCAAAAAAGTCTTCCTTGTACCTATTCCCATGGGTGTTAGGACTCAGAATGACAGTCCTTGAAAATAAAATAAAGGCATTTCTCTAAGCCGGAGGGAGATAAGAGCCAGATGTCAGCCCCTGCCTCCCTTCCCCAGCTCTTCCCATCCCTATTTCCTCCCAGGTACATCTTCTGGTGGGCTCCTCCTGCAAGTCCTGTTGGACCTGCAACCAATCAGGATTGCAGGAAAGAATATGCTGTAGCCTCAATCCCCCACAGTGGGAGAAGATGGATCTGGAACTGAGTTGTCCATCATCCAGACCCAATCCCCAGGGACAGCCCTGGGGTAGGCAAGGCTACTGAGACGCAGCACGCCTCTCTGCAACCTCGGGCTTCCCACCTCCACTTTTCAGGCTCAGTCTCAAATCCTGGGCTTCTGCCTTGGCCTCTCCATTCCCCATTCTCCATATTGTCACCCTCATTCTCCCAAACTCCCCTGGATCTCCAGCCCTGACTGAGACAACCCTCTGCTCATTATTTCCTGAGCACCCCACAGGACCTGCAAGAGGTTGCATGAGTCATTGATGTTATTCACCAATTGTTTCCAGTTTTCAGCCCTCAACCTACCCAATCAGCAGGATTGTACTTTCCCCTGTGTAGGTGCTGTGAAACTAGTTCTGGCCAGTGAGCTGTAAGCAGAATGTCTGTGGGTCACTTCTGTGATAGAGCATTTCATTACCAGCACAAGACCCCCCAGAGCCTTCTTTTCTCTCCGTCAGGGTGACTGGCAACATTTGAGATGGTGAATGCTCCACCAGCCGTGGCCCCTGAATGACTACGACCAGCTAAGCCTCTTACTGATATGAAATAACACTAACAGTATGAGCAAGAAACAACCCTTCATGGTCTTAAGTCACTGAGCTTAGGGATTATTTGTTCCCACGACGTAACTCAGCTTGTCCTGGCTATGAAAGGTCTTTGTGGGTTTTCAGCTCTTGCTCATCCCTTTCCTGGGCACCTGAGTCCTTTCCTTTTAACCCCAACTATCAACTGAGACATTTCCATGAATCGACAGATAGATTGACCAGAATAAGAGTGCAGCCCTGCTTGCCACTGGGGTCATGATTCTCTCTACCGTTCACTAACTCCGCTGCCTGACTCAGTATCACCTGTACCTTTATACCCTTGGGATACTGATGACTCTCCAACCAGGGACATTTCCCCCTTTCACACAGCACGCTGGTAGGTGGACTCTTCTCTCTTTCCTCCTGTCCAGAGTTGCTGCTGATCAAAGCTTTTCAGAGCCTGTTTTCACAATGACAAGGAAAGGAGCTAATATCATGCTTTCTAGAGATATCTTCATCACTAAAAGTTTTTGCCTAGAGTTGGGAAATTATTACAAGTAGATCCAACCTTGCTGCCTCTATTTTTCATGACAATGATAATATAACTGCTAGAAATAATTCATTCCCAGCAGTTGCCCTGTCTACCTTGTGTTCCAATTCCTAAGGACAGTTGGCAAGTGAACTTCCTCTGCTGCAGCCTTTGGCAGTTCACGTGACTCTCTGGTTTTGCAATGATGACAAATGAAATTACTGCAGGTCCTGGAGCCTCTGTCCCTGGAAACCATCAACAGGATGACAGCTCCTTCTATTTGGCTTGTAACAAGCTCTTCCAGGCAAACTAATCACCAGACAGGGCCTTCCATCCAGAATGCAGAGTTTCTTAATCTTATTTTGAAGAATTAATTGTGTGACCTCAGCACTGGGATTATTCCTCATAAAGAATTCTAAAATTGCAACTCAGTGTAAAAGAGTAATTATAATCCCAAAGACAGGATGATATAACAAGGAAAAATATAAAGGAGTGACAAGCTTAAGAACCAAGTGAAATTTCAGAACATTACTTGAGTGTAAACAAATTTCTCACGTAAATTTTGTGTCATAATTGCAATAAGTAAAACAGATTTAGTTGAGTCAATGGAAAGGGGTTTTGCTGGAGAGAGAAGACCATTTTTGTTCCTTTTTCTAGGACGTTCCTCTTATCCCTGCACCTGGTAGAGGACTTTGCCCTAAGACAGCGTTCAATTAATGCTTAATGAATTTGAAATGACCTCATGCCTAAGCGTTTTGTGCTTTGTGTATGTTTGATATGTGGTGTGTGATGTACGTGTGTGTGCTTGTAAAAAAATATAGAGAGTGATATAAAGATATGTGAACACTAAATACAAGGCATTCATTCCATTCTTCTACAAATATTTATTGAATACCTACCTACTATGAAGGAGACTGGAAATAAATATCAAAAATATTAGTTTTATACAGAAAAGATGAGATAATGGAAAATGATGGATGGGGTATTACAGGGTGGTGGTCAAGGTTCTCTGAATAGAAATATGAATGAATCATGAGTTAGATATACGGCGATTTGCCCAGGAAACATTCTAGGATGATAAAACAAGTTCAAAGGTCCTGAGGCAGGCCCTGTTTTGTGTATTAGAGAAACAAATGTGCCCATGTGGTTAGAACAGAGTGAAGGACAGAGAATGGTAGGAAGTGAAGCCATGGAGGTTGCAAGGGCCAGATCATGTAGGGCCTTTTATGCCATGTTGAGAACTTTGAATTTTATTCTGAAAATGAAGGGCAGCTACTGGAAGATTTTGAGCAAGAGAATGACATGATCGGATTTAAGTTTTGGAAAAAATTTCTGCTACTGCAGGGCCAAAAAGAGAATGCAGGTTACAAGAGCTGCTTAAATCTGGTTATATTGAGTCCCATTATTGTGATTAAGATTACAATTGGACTTCCATTTCAAGGCAGGATGATCACCAGAGTCCTGCTTGTTTGATTTTCAATGAATTCCTGCCTTTGTGCGACCACCCTTTTCTCTCAGAATCTCACTATGGGAACATTGCAATAAGATCATAGAACCAGGATACCAAAGATCATTCCATATGGATTTGAGAGCACAGGCGAAATTTCTGGACTCCCAGGAGAAGGGGGAGGGATAAAAGTAGAATCTATGTCACCCTTTTAGCCTATCTACCCTAAATGCTCTATCTAATAATTCTCGGCTCTGAAAAACGATGACACAGAATAACACCCACATTTAGAGCATCTCTGGTTTGGGGTACTAACCAAGGGTGAGTCTTCTCTGACGTCTGGCTCCTTATCAGTTTGAGTTGGCTTCAAGACATTTTCAAAGGAAGGATAAAGTATGTCAGAGGTTCTCCAAGTTCAAGTTTTCTTCTGCCACTTAAGAACCTCACAAGAGGGCTTCCCTGGTGGTGCAGTGGTTGAGAGTCCACCTGCCGATGCAGGGGACACGGGTTCGTGCCCCGGTCCGGGAGGATCCCACCTGCCGTGGAGCCGCTGGGCCCGTGAGCCATGGCCGCTGAGCCTGCGTGTCCGGAGCCTGTGCTCCGCAACGGGAGAGGCCACAACAGTGAGGTGCCCGCGTACAGCAAAAAAAAAAAAAAAGAACCTCACAAGATAGTTTCCCTAACGTAGGCATGCCCTTGGAGACATTTGCAAAAGACAAAAGACCTCCAGATCCTTTGTTTTTAGAGAACGAGACTGGAGTCAGAGAGATGGAAAGGTGAAGAGAAAAGGTAGCAGCCCATGAAAGGAGATGAGTTCATGGAGCTGGTAGTGGCCCCTGAAAGGTTTTCATGTTCCACGAGGAAGAAGAAGCCCTCTTCCTCAGTCTGAAGTTGCGACTGGCTCTATTTCTCCAAACTCAGAATTTAGGACTTGTCTCATCTGTGTGATAATTTTCAAGAATCTTAACTTCTCTGGCCTTGGTTTCCTCATTTGTTAGAAGAAAAGGGAATTGGACTAGATGGTTTATATGTGATGCATTTAGCTTTAAAATTCTGTTTCTCAGAAGCACACACAAAGATAATCCAAATCAACATATTCCAAGACCAGTGACCTACTCCTATAATACGATGATTCAAGCATAAATTCCAGACCTACTCTAAGTGGTTTTGCTTACTCTTATTTATTTCATTGCATTGTTCTATTTTCTATTTGTTCTATTTTCTGCATTGTTCTATTGTTCTATTTCATTGCAATACTGTTCTATTTTCATCAAGGAAATGAAAACGGAAGGAAGAAAGTAAGAAAGGGAGGGAGGGAGGGAGGGAGAGAGGGAGGGAGGGGAGAAGGGAGAGACCTAAAAAATATGCAATTGATATCCACTAGATAGAGAATAGCCTTCTTTTCCAAATATCAGTGGAAGTATGAGCTTCCTGCTATCCTCCAGTGTAACCCATGTGTTGCAGGGCTGGAAAATTTGGTAGCACTGGCTCATGTGTCAACCTTCCTGCTCACACCATTTTCTTGAGCAAATAGTTGTTTTGAAAGACATTTTCTTCTTCTTTTGCATTTTCCTCTGATCCAAGCGGAGAGAGTACATGTGACTACCTTCTGTGGTAGGTCTTCACAGGGCAAGATACTCTTTTGTGCTCTAACCAGCTCACTGCAATAAGAGACAGCTGGGGACTTCCCTGGTGGCCCAGTGATTAAGAATCCACCTGCCAGTGCAGGGGACACAGGTTCGATCCCTGGTCCAGGAAGATCTCACGTGCCACGGAGCACCTAAGCCCGTGCACCACAACTACTGAACCTGTGCTCTAGAGCCCATGAGCCACAACTTCTGAGCCTGCGTGCCACAACTACTGAAGCCTGCGTGCCTACAGCCCGTGCTCTGCAACGAGAAGCCACTGCAATGAGAAGCCCACGCACCGCAACGAAGAGTAGCCCCCACTCACCGCAACTAGAGAAAGCCCACGCACAGCAATGAAGACCCAACACAGCCAAAAAAATAAAATAAATAAATCTTAAAAAAAAAAAAGAGAGAGACAGCTGGCCACCAGGAGAACCCTCTAATGGTTCGATGTTTGTCTTGCCCTCAACTAGTGCTCCCAGAAGAGCAGATCTCATGATGAGAGGGATCCTCCTGGAGACAACATTATTGGGATAAAATGCTATCTAATAAGTTCTCTGATAAAGAAAATGGAAAGGAAACTCAGGTTTCTATGCAGAAGATGAGACCAATCAATTGACTTATTCAGACCTAAGTAGCAACTTCGAGAGGCCCACACGCCACCACCTCGGATTTCACATCTCTGCCCATAATGAGGTTCTGTCTCCCGTTGTAACTTGGCCATCTTGGCTCAAGGTGAGAAACACCTGTGGTATTAGAATCTCAGGGAGCCAGTGGCTCCTAAAACTCTGAAACCTGAGAAGCAACATCTGTCTGCCTTTCTCCTCTTCCATCAACCAGTCCGTGGCACTACCAGGGAGTAGATGCTGAATAAGGGCCAGTGGCTGGTACTGACCAGGAGGGACCCAACAAAGCGGTAAACACAGCACCGTCAGCATGTGGGGCTTCCTGTCCAAGCTGGCCGGCTTCTCTCTTTCCTTTCCCCCTCACACAATGGAAAGGAAATTTATTAGGCAAATTCCTCCACAACGAAGAGAGTGTGGGAGTCTCAACAGTTGCTGCCTACTTGACTTGGGGTGAGCAACTTGTCAGGATCATGATTTGTAGCGGCTAGAGCCATTTGTCTTGTGCTTATGTATGGGCTGGGGGACATCGGCTGATAGGAGTTAGGGTGGTCATTTTGCTGACCCTCTTCGTCCAGCTCAACACAGAAGGTGGAGGCTGAGGGGGAAGAGGCCCAGAGACCAACGGGAGAAAGAGCCGCGTAAGGGGGTGGCTGGCAGACGGAGCACAGAGCGGACGAGTTCTTTCTTGCCTCATTTTCTTGGGTTCTGCATCCTTCTCTAGAGGGCCTGGAGCTGGAAAAGAAATTTTGCTTCCCAATTCAAACTCATCGTTTCTCAAGCTCTTCATGGGACTTTAAATTTCTTCTTTTCTCTCCTTACCTTTGGCTAAGAGTTAGAAGAAGGATGCCTGGTTTTCCAAGCACAGGCAGGAGAGTAATGGGGCCTTGACCCCCAGCAGGGAAGGCAGGAGGTAGATGGCCTGGGCCTCTGGATGTTGATGGGCACCCCAGTTTCCAACCCCTGGGAACCAGCCACTCAGACAACCACTGTGATTGGTTTAGGAAAGTAGAAGCCCCCAATCTAACCGGAAGCCTTTTGGGAATCCACAAGTAAGTGAACTTCTGGGAAGGGTCTCAGAGAGGCAACGACCTGAGAATGAATGTGCTTATGGAGTGTAATATAAAAGAGAAGAGAAACCACAAATGTGCAGGCATTGCCCCCAGCGCTGGGCGTCCCCCTTAATGCCAGTCAGGTGTCGGTGCTCCTGATGGGAAAGGTTGAAAACTGCTGACCCTGTGGGTGAAAGATGGTCAACCAGACTGACTCACTAGCGTGTCCGGCTCATCACAGATAATCCCAAATACTTGAAAGGTGGAATGAGCAAGAGAGTCACTGATCATTCTTTAACAAGATACCCTTCCCAAGCACATGTGGTTTTAAACAGGGTCTCTGGGAACGAAAGCAGGGAGGCAGTGCGGTGCACTGGCTGAGGGTGGCCTCCAGAATCAAACGATCCCGATTAAGAGGCCCGGCTCTGTCACCTGCTAGTTGTGTTATTTCTGGCAACTTTTTCTCTCTTTTTTTTAAAATTAATTAATTAATTAATTTTATTTTTTGGCTATGTTGGGTCTTCGTTTCTGTGCGAGGGCTTTCTCTAGTTGTGGCAAGCGGGGGCCACTCTTCATCGCAGTGCGCGGGCCTCTCACTATCGCGACCTCTCTTGTTGCGGAGCACAGGCTCCAGACGCGCAGGCTCAGCGGCCATGGCTCACGGGCCTAGTTGCTCCGTGGCATGTGGGATCTTCCCAGACCAGGGCTCGAACCCGTGTCCCCTGCATTAGCAGGCAGATTCTCAACCACTGCGCCACCAGGGAAGCCCTCTGGCAACTTCTTAACTTCCTTTAATATCATTTAGGCCTATAAATGAGGATCACACTAGTGGCTGCTTCCAGAGTTGTGAGGATAAAAGAAGTAAAGTACGGGTGATGGTTCATTTTATGTGGCAACTTGGCTAGGCTATAACGCCCAGTGGCTTGGTCAAGCACCAATCTACCTGTTGCTCTGAAGATATTTTTTAGATGTGATTAACATTTAAATTAGTAGGTCTTGAGTCAAGCAGATTACCCTCCAGAATGTGATTGGGTCTCATCCAATCAGCTGAAGGCCTTACAAGAATAGACTGAGGTCCCCGGAAGAGGAAAGAATTGTGCCTGCAGAGTGTCCCTGGGCTAGAGACTGCGACATCAACTCTTCCTTGGGTCTCCAGCCTGCCAACCTGCCCTGCAGATTTCTGACTTGCAGACACTGCAATCATGTGAGCCTGTTCCTTAAAATAAATCTCTCTCCCCCTTTATCTTTAGATGGATGGGTGGACGAGTGGATGGGCGGATGCATGGTTGCATGCCTGGATAGATCTCCTACTGGTTCTGTTCCTCTGGAGAACCCTGATTAACACAGTATGTACAAAGTACTGAGCACAGTTCCTGGCACAGTATGTGCTCAATAAGAGTTTTCTCTTATTATGACTAATTGCCTAAGCGATAAAGCTTTCCACATCTGGACAGAATTCCAGGTGCCTGTAGGAGGGTTACTAAGGGGCTGGGGATTAGGGAGAACAGAAGATCTGCTCATCAGCCCTGAAGCATGTCATTTAGGCAGCACCCACTCTGGGAGAGGCATCGGCTGGACACCTGCTGTTCTGAGGGGCAAAAGGCTGGGCCCTTCAGCCCCCAGTCCCTCTAGGCCTGCCTCTCCTGCCCCCCTCACAGCTCCTCAGCCCTCACCAGGGAGATGATTTGTGATTCAGGCTCCTTGGCCGCTGCGCCCGTGGATGCCGGCCTCTCGCTGCCCATCCCCGAAGCCCAGCCTGCAGATGGTTTCTCGTGGCCTTTCTACTTTTAGACGCTGTTCCCTAACTGACCCAAACTCCCGGCAAGGCTTTTTGGTAAGCTGTGCTTTTGTTCCAGAGTCTCTCTGACTCTTTTATCATCACTCAATCATCTGAATCATCAGCTCAGTATGGAGCCACTGACACAGGACAGAGACCCCCAGCTCACCCTTCTCCGCCCTTCCTCCCCGGGGTGGCATTTATAGGAGGAGAGTAGGAGAGGGCAGACACTGCAGCACTAAAAAGCCTGTTGTTCTCTGTCCCCGAGCCCAGAAGAGCCACATTTTCCCCCCTGCCTGCCCTTCCTCAGTGGCCCCGCCTGCTTTGGGCTCTCCTTGCCTTTCTGAGAGGAGCCCTACCCTGTAACTGCCCTCCAGCCTGGGCCCTCTCCATCTCAAATCTCCAACCTTCTTCCCTTGCTCTCTGGTTACCGCTCCAAGGACAGATCTCTCTGCTGGCTTGAAGCCACTCTGCTGGGCTCCCTCATTGCCTCTTTTCCATGAGCTGGAAGACAAGGTTCAAGCTTCAGATACTTGATAATTCAGCTGAAGCCTCAAAAGAGTCTGTGGCTTTCGGTGACTGTGGTTCCTGCACCAAAGGCCAAGGGTGTGATGGCTGTGGACCTTCAAAGGCCACTTGCAGAGAACCATATTTTCATGGGCTCCAGTAGAACGCCTAGGCCACACCCTCCTTTGACAGAGGCAGCAGCTAATGCCTGGAGAAAGTAGGAGTCCTACTTAAGGCCACACAGTTAACTGGAAACCAAACTGGAGCTCAAGAGTGGGTCTCCTCCTACTAGAGAATGGACTTGAGGATATGGGGAGGGGGAAGGGTAAGCTGTGACAAAGCGAGAGAGTGGCATGGACATATATACACTACCAAACGTAAAATAGATAGCTAGTGGGAAGCAGCCACACAGCACAGGGAGATCAACTCGGTGCTTTGTGACCACCTAGAAGGGTGGGATAGGGAGGGTGGGAGGGAGGGAGATGCAAGAGGGAAGAGATATGGGAACATATGTATATGGATAACTGATTCACTTTGTTATAAAGCAGAAACTAACACACTATTGTAAAGCAATTATACTCCAATAAAGATGTTTAAAAAAAAAAAAAAGAGTGGATCTCCTGATTCCAGCAGAGTGCTCACTATAGACTGCCTGGAATAGGCCCTGGAGATGGTATTCACCTTGGTAATGACCCTGGATGCTGTATCTGAGGGTTGTTGATAGGTTGATCCAAATTTTGCTCATTCAGGAAGTAGGAGAGAGGACTTCTGTGTAGCTTGTGGAATTTGTATACAGAGATAAAGGAGAGGGAAGAGCAGAACAGCCCAGCACGGATCTCCCATCTCATCTGTTCACTGAGTCATTCCTGATTCATTCACAGAGTCATGCTTTTATTCCACTATGGATCTACGGGGTGCCCTGGCTAGCCCCCACCAAACAATGCCACAGGTTCTCCCTTGGAGAATTCCTAGCCATACTCCAGGCACAGAAGGTTTGAGCTCTGGGCATATAATGGCCTTCGCACAGACACACACACAGACATATAAGACACCGACACAGACACGCACAGCTTTGGCCAAACGGAAGCCCGTCCCATGAAAGAGACAATGTTGGTATTGAAGGGTATGGGGCGTCTCCTTCTTCCCACTGATCCTGGAGTCACAGACTGCTCTCTTTCTCTGCTTCTTAGAGGACCACTAACCTGGAACCCCAGTGGCTGTAGGGGCCGTGGCTTCTGGGGTCCTAGCTGGACTATGTGGGTGGGTCCTAGCCCTCCATGCTGCCTCACTTCTCAGACCCACTCCTCAGGGCCCGATTGTGTGACCTCTGCCCCCTCCATCCCTGGCCATTTTCACTGGCTCCCACAGCTACTGGAGCTTGGCCTACCAAGTCTCCCTGAGTCATCTGGGTCTCGCTGTCCAGTGTAGGTGGGAAGGACATGGAGATGCAGTCAGCTCAGTGGGAAGGCCTCTCCTCGGAGGCAACACTCTGAGGCCCAAGCCAACCCCGCCCTGACTGAGTGGTATTTTCAACAGTCCCATGAGGAGCATTGGAAAGGACATTTGGCCAGCAGACCACTGCTCTTCACAGCTCTGCTGCTCAGAAACCTGGTAGGGGTTCTTTAAAAAGCTCCCGAAGCAAGTGCACAAGCTGAAGGGAAGCAGAAACAAGGAGTCAGCTTCTCCCCAAGGAGAGGCCGAGGGCCTCGTGGACCCTGAAGATTTAGAGCTGCTTGTGGTCAGTCCCTGTGCAGCCCATCGAGACAGAGAAAAAAGAGGACAGAGAAGAAGTATTAGGAAGCTATGGGTTTTCTTAGGACAAGCTTAGACTTAGACTGCTTCTAACACCGCCTAGCTCTGCTTGGGCAAGTTACTTAGCTTCTCTGTGCCGAATCTCTAAAATGGAGATAATGGTGCCTTTCCTGCTAGGCTGGTGAAAGGATTGGAAAAAACATGCAAAGCACCGAGATGATACCCAACAGTACCTTGATAATGATGATTATGCTTAAAGTCTGGGGAGCACTTATTATGTTGTCAGGGGCTGGTAGCTATTAGGTTATTCCTCTTGGTGGAAGAAAATGGATGTTACAGGTACAAACATTTACTGGGTCTGTGACTTTGTGACTCAGCTTTCTAACTTCCCTAGTAGACTTGAAGCCCCATCATCTTCTCGTGGCGGCAGGTGACTCAGAAGAGGGGATGCCAAGACATGAGTCACAGGCCCCTTTGTCTCAAAGCACCCTGGTCCCCTGGGGAGGCCTCTGTAGCACCCAGAGATCAGGCCCAGCCCTGCTTTGCTTCTGCAACCACAAGGTGGTATGGCCGGCAGCCACTGGAGAGTCCTTCTTTTTCCGAAGTATGTTTGCTGTATAAACACAATCGTAAAAGGAGAGCCAAGTGTCGGCGATGGCCAGCCGCACCCAGCCAGCCCCGGCCAGTGGGGGAGGAGAGGTCCTGCATCCCATCATGTTGTCAGGCTGCACAAACCCTACCCTCTTCAAACTCCACTTGGCTGGAGCACTTTAGAGAGGCTTAGGGGAGGAGAAGGCAGCTGGGAGAAGAGGCGGAAGAGGCAGCCAGGGAGTTATGCTAAACCGCTCCCAGGCTCCAAGGCTTTGCTGGACTCAAAAATAATCCAGTTTCCGCTTGTCATTTGACCCATAAAATGCATTGTTTGGGTACTTAAGATGGTCCCCTGGGCCTGCATCTGTGTGATTCAGATTCAAAAGCAGAATTACTGACCGTGTAGATGGCTCCACCATCAGTAGCCTGAAGGATGAGCAGGGTTCTCAGAGACCCTCTGGCTGTGTCTTCATGGGTAGCAGCAAGTGGAAGACTGGAACAATGATTTTAGGCAACTCAAGCCTCTGCCCCTTCAAAGCATGAACCAAAACTTGCAAAAACTTGTATAAATCAGGAGGAAGTAGGTATACGAGTTTGACTGACCAAAACAGCTGTCTCTACTCTCAGCATCACATTGGCTACAGGATTCTGGAATTCCGTTTCTTACATCCCCTGCCCCCTGGCCCTGCCTGCTCATTCTCCCCCACCCCGACCCCTACCGCCACGACTTGCGGACTTCAAGCTTCCCCCCCAAAATAATTCCAAATTGCCACTGGTTCTAGCCACCCTACATTCCATCTCTTGCCCCTTCAAGCTTCACTTGCTTGGAGAACTTTGGTTCTTCAAGGAGAGTGAGGAGTAAGGGGGGCTGCAAGGGTCCTGGAAAGGGCATGCTAGGTTCAGAATCTAATTCATATATACTGTACTCTGTTTGCTCAGAAGGAAAACTTACGACTCGCAGCTGCGTTACAACAAGCACAGGGATGAAGCCATCCAGGGCCCCCGCATATTTTCCTTGGCCTCGGCACAGGCCGTTGACATCACTGCAGGCTTTGCCATTCATCCACTGCTGTTTGGAGCTTGTGGCTGCGTGGGGCTGTGTTCCAGGGTCTGGGGAGGGTCTGACTGCAAACTGGGTGGTGGTGGGGATGAAGGTGGTCACACTGAGTTTGTAAAAACAAACAGAAATGCACTGAACCTTGCCTTTCCTCCACTGGAACCATGAGTGAAACGAACTCCAAGCCCCTCTGCCCAGCACACTCCCCCAGGGCAAACAGGCCCAGGCCAAGGCTAGCCCAGAGACCCAGAAGCTTTTGTTCTGTCTGCGCTATTTTCGGGAGTGATGACAAATGTTCGCCACAGGTAAGAAAAGGGGTTCCAGTAGCAAATTCTATCACATCCTTCCAGATGTCACTCAGGCTGCACTGGGCCCATCTGCATTCTCCTGCAAATCCTGGGCAGCAGGAAAACCCTGTTAATGGTTCCCAGAGGTCTCAGAAAAGAAAATGGCAAAAGTAGGAAATGTGAATGTTAGGAAACAGGGCATGTGCGTAGGTGCATGCGCTGCAGGATTAAGAATCATTTTTAGGAGACAGCTCTGCTATATGGGGCACGTTGTAAAGGAGAGCCTTTTCGCCGAGCTTGCTAACTGCTCAAAAGCTCTCAATTCTGCTGGCGTGGAGACCAGCTAGGGCAGCGGTCAAGACAGGGAATGCTGTGAGGCAACTTAGCGCAGGCGGAGAGTGCCTCTGACCTTAGCAAATGTTGCTTCCAGGTCGAGAAGGTGAGATGTTGTGGGCACCATGGGCACAACTCTGGACTTTGTCACTGGGACAAAGTGTGGCTTCGTGACAAGCACGCAGCCCCCAGAGGCTGTGAACTGAATGTGATTCCTGGCAAAGGCCGCTCTTTGTTCCTCTTTGCTCCTCAGGGCCTGCTCTTCTGCACAGACTCCTGAATAGGGTCACTTCTTTCCCAAACATCATTTGACACAAAGTGCTTGAGGAGAGAGCTCAGCCCCAGGGATGCCCATCTAACTCAGAGCTGAAGGGGACCAGGGATGTTCTTGGAAATGTTTAACAGCCGGTTGTCTGGGGGAAATAGTCCTGATTTGTAGCAATTACTGATTTCTGAGATGTAAATACTACCATTGTGGCCAATTTCAAGCTACCAACTTTTGGGAGACAATTCATTGGTCTCTTGTATTTCTGCACATCTTGTGAGCAGAGGTACTGACAGCTTTTGTTCTTGTGTGTATTCTCTTGCTTCCTTTCTTTCTTTCTCTCTCTCTCTCTCTGTCTTCCTCCAGTGCTGGAAACATGGGACTTCATGTCCCTAGAATATGAGACATAGGCAATGGAAAGAGTCCTGACCTCTGAATCCATTCTCAGGGAGGAGCCACCCAGGAGAGCCATCTATCCAAACCATCAATGTTAGACTCTGCATGAGCGAGAAATAAACCTTTCTCATGGAACGACATTGGTATTTAAGGTTGTTGGTTATGGTACCTAGTACTACTTATTCTAATACAAGTCGTCACTATTATTATCTCCATTTATTGATGAGAAAACTGAGGACTGGAGATAATGGACTAAGTCTCATTACCAGTAAATGGCAGAGCCAGGACTCAAACCTAGGCCTGTCTGCCTCCGAAGCTTTTTTTTCTGCTTTGCTGACTCTTCATGACAAAGGCCCATGTGTGGCAGAGGTTCTGAGGTCCACAGATTTGCCCAGAGTGGGAAACAGGTCTCCCTGCCAGAGAAAGCCAGTTTTCTTTGGTAATCAGTCCTGCCTCCAGGGGAGTCTGGAAGGAAGTCTGACCATCTGTGGCTTCCAGGAAGATTGATTCCTCATGTCCAAGCCTCTGCTGTTCAGAGCAAGGCAAGGACCCCCTGAAGAACTCTTAACCTGATGAGCATTGTGCATTCAGGACAGCTGGCGGACTACGTGAGGGCCCCCCACGACCACTGAGAGACCCCCGTCACCATGGGATTGCAAACACTGCAACAATTCAGTAGGAACTCACACCACGAAATTGCTGGACACCCGCAGTCAGCGTTGGATGGGGGCTCCTAGGGCGTCACAGCCAGGATGACAGGGACCCTGGGAAGCAGCTGCTTGACTTTACCTTCCAGAGGGTCCCATGCGACTCAGGTTAGACACAGTTTAAGCACTTATTGAGCACCTGGTGTGTCCATTACAACTACAGTGGTTACTTCTGAGACCTTGCTTCAAAGACTGACGAAGGATTTGTGGTTCTGATTTCTGGAGATGTTTAAGAGAAAAATCTGACAATGGTACTAAAATAAGGTCACATTTGGTTTGACATATCATGAATCATCTCTGATGAAAAGGATCAAAATGCATAAATTCAGGACTGTCTTGGAAAATAGTTGACATGGAAATGCTGTTGGGTGATAGGAAGGGATCGGAAGAGGGTAAGAGCCTCATCTGTCTCATCTGCTTCTATGTCCCAGCGCCAATGTAGAGTCAACACTCAGAAAATACTTATGAAGTGTTTGGCTTATTAAACAAGAGATTTTTTGAGCAGTCTTGGTAGTTCTTTCATCTTTTCTGGGCCCTCAAGAGATCCGTGAGGTTCACCTAGATGCTAACTCAGGATGGCATAGGGGCATTTCTGCCATAGTCTTTCCTAGGAGTTTTGAGAAACACATGAGCTGCTGAGCATGGGTCTAAGTAGCCGTTCACCTTCTGAGCCTGTGCCCTGTGTTTCTACCATCACCACTTCCAGGTTCTTGGTGCCTCTGATGCAAACTGAAGAACACAGATTGAGGTAGGGGTGAATGAGCGTCAAATGACTAGCTGCAAGGCTGAGGGCCCGTCTGCTGAGCGCTGGAAAATGCAGACTTCACAGACTCTGGGTCCTGCCCAGCTCCTCGCAAGCCTTGGCATTCAACGGTCCAAGAGTAGTAATAGTAACTAATAATAGAAATCATTTCCAATCAAAACACAAGGCCTGATCTTACTAAAGAGTCACAGGGATTAAAATATTCTCTGCATGAAAGAAACTGTTTGTTTCACAATTCGACCTTTGGCCAACACAGCTACTAGATCCCCGGCCGGCTCCCTGGGCTAGCCATTGCTTACGTGCAGTGGGAAATTCCAGTCTGCGTGTAATCACAGGGGCCCTGGCCCCTAACATGACTATCATCTTACTCATCTTACCCTTCCCTCCTCCACACTGCCACCATTTATGTTCCAAAAACTTGCACGTGAGATTGTTTCTCCCCTACTCAAAAGCCTTGGGTGCTGCCCCATTGTTTAGGTAATAAAATCCAACTCCAACTCCTTTGGCATTAAATGTCCAAACTGTATACCAGCCTTACATGCTACTGTATTCTACCCCTATTCCCTCATCTAGAACCCAGGCTTTAATCAAAATTACCCATTCATTTTGCCAGAACATGTTCTTTTTTTTTTTTTTCCTTAGTTAACATTAAAGTAAAATTTATATACAGAGAAAATCTTCAGGGTACCATTTGATGACTTTGGATAGACGTACGCAACCATGTAACCACTCAATATTTCCATATCTCAGAAAGTTCCCTCATGTCCCCTTCTAGTCAATTCTCTCCCCCCAGAGGCAACCACTATCCTGATTTATGTCACCATAGATTAGTTTTCCTGTTTTGAACTTTATGCAGAGGAATCACACAGCATGTACTCTTTTGGGCCCCGCTCCTCTCACATGACGTAATGGTTTTGATATGTATACACTTTGCTGCATGTATTGATAATTCATTCTTTACCTACTAATTATTGCCAAATAGTATTCCATATATGAATATGCCACAATGTTTTTATCCATTCACTTGCTGGCAGATACTTGGACTGTTTGCAGTGTTTGGCTATTACACTCCAGCACAAGTCTTCTGTGGACATATGTTTTCATTTCTCTTAGATAAATCCCTAGGAGTGGAATTGCCAGAACATAGGATTGGTGCATTTTTAAGTTTGTAAGAAACTATCACAGGGACTTCCCTGGTGGCACGGTGGTTAAGACTCTGTGCTCCCAATGCAGGGGGCCCAGGTTCGATCCCTGGTCAGGGAACTAGATCCCACATGTTCCCGCAATTAAGAGTTCGCATGCCACAACTAAGGAGCCCGAGTGCCACAACTAAGGAGCCCACGTGCCACAACTAAGGAGTCCTTGAGCCACAAGTAAGGAGCCCACCAGCTGCAATAAGGAGCCCATGTGCTGCAACTAAGGAGCAAGCAAGCCACAACTAAGACCCAGCACAACCAAATAAATAAATAAATAAATATTTTTTAAAAAATAAAGGAACTATCACACTGTTTTCCGGAGTGGTTATACCCCAAATATAGAACGTTTTAAAGTCAATAATGTCTCCTTCTTATTCACATAGCGTTCAAGGTAGTTCCGTGGTAGCAGGGCGCTGGGAGGAGGTTCTTGCACAGTCACTTAGAAGCCAGGCTACTGGAAGCCCTGCCATCCCCAAATGAGGCTTACGAGATAACCCTGAGCAACAGTGTTTGGCCAGTGGATGGAGAATGAGAGGATGGAGAAAGAACACTCCTTTCTTTGCTGACTCCGCCCAGAGGTAAGTGTTATCCTTTTGGTTGACATTTCACTGTTGAGAGCTAGTCTCCACCCTCACCAAGAGAGCTGTGAAATGGAGACCCCAGCTGGACAGCTGCTCACCTGCCACGAGTCTGTACCATGGGAGGGAAATGCCAGTCTTCGATGTAGGGTTAGCCATCTCCACTACCCCAGGGGTTAAAGTCTTACCCTCCTTTCTAGTCTGACTGTGCCCATTGAAACTGTCCCATAATCTGTGTGGAATAAATCCTTCCCTTCTCTATACTCCTGTTGTACTTGCTGTCCCTCTACAACAGCACTTGTTAAGATCTGCCTTTCATGATTTATTTCCATGCTTTGCCCACTAGATGGCGTCCTCTTGGAGGCCTCTGAGGTCTGGCCATGTTGGACCCCGGTGCTCCGCCCACAGTGGGATCTCCCTAAGTGTTTGCTGAACTCACTGTGGTGGAGACACAGGCTGCCCACCAACTCCTCCTCTGGACACACCACTTGTCTGCACTCCCCAATTCCCCTGCATGGAGCTGAGGCCATGTGACTCTTCTGGACAATGCAACGTGAGCCACAGCTCCATGGCAGCCTCCAAGCTGATGCAGTGAGAAGTGGGCATGCCTCCTGATATTCTGCCAGCTGGATGAGGAGGCGCCAGTGAAGCACCCAAGACCTGACAAGCAGAGCCTGTGCCCGGAACACTTGGTGGAGCAGAGTCCCTCTGCTGACCTCACTGCTGAGACTGGGTACTGTTTGCTAGATAAGTCAGCCTACACTAACTAACCACTCACAGTGTGGGAGCCCAGCCACTACACCCAGGAGGGACAATGGCTTACCTCGTCTTTCCATCACCTTTCCTTACTCGCCACTAAGTGCCGACTGTGTGCCACCGGGCCCGTGCTGGTACGTGATGCCCATGTTCAGGTAAAGAGAGTTTTCAAGGTACATGTTCAATTTTTTTGATTTTGTAGCTAAACTCGACAATGATTCCACTGAGTCTTAAATGGTATGCATTTCTTCTGTACCTCATTCGACTACAAGCTCTTAAAAGCCAGGTACTAATTCTTGCTCTATATCCTGGGTATATAGCTATTCATTCATTTAGTAGATATTTACTGAGTGTCCACTATATCACTCACTTGTAGGCAACAGAGATGAGCAGTGAATGAAACAGACAAAGTCCCAGTTCTCAATGAGAGAGACAGATAATAAACAAATAATGTGATTGTTGAAAAGGCATGAACAGGAGACATCCCCTCATATAGCATCATGGCCTTCTTCCCAGCTTCTAACATAACGGGTCGATAATTAATTAACGTCTGTCTCACCCAGAGAACTGTGAGATCCATGAGCCTGGGGTTCCGCTCTTTCCCCGGCATCAAGCACAGTGCTTGCTCAGAGCAAACACTCTATAAATATTTATTGAATCAAAAAAATGAATAACGATGATTATATCTACTATCTGCTGGCAGCCCGTTATTTTCCAGGTACCATGGGAAAAGTTTGCTTGCATTATCTCATTTAATCCTTACACCATCCCTGCAAAGTAGTTATTACTACCTCTATTTACCCGGGAGGGAATTGGGGTTCAGAGAGGTTAAGTGACTAGCCCATTGTCACATGGCTAACAGTAAGTGACACAGACCTGACATTAGAATCCACACGCTTTCCTCAGGACCACACTACCACACACAACAGCAACAAGGTTTTTTTTTGTTTTTTTTTTTTTTACATCCCATATATCCTTTCTCAACAATGAGGAGCAACCACTACGGGTCACCATCCCTATGAATGGGACAATTCATCCCCCTCTGCAGTTTGCCCCGACCAGCCCAAGGCCGCCTTCTCCAGCAGATGGAAGATGTGCGCTTGTGGTAATTACAGACCATGCTGTCCTTTTCATTTACGTCTTCACAATCCAGTTTGACATCGTGTCATAAAAGTTTATGTACTGTGTTCTCTCTGCTCCTTACTAATATTCTCTGGCGTTCTTCCCCGACCATCCAGAATCAATACCATAGCTCCTCTCTCAATAAAGTAGGGAGCTATGAACAAGGCCCAAATGGGCACAGTGACTATCTGTGGCAATTAGACGTCACGCTGAGAAATGGTCACGCTGAAGGAGAGTGGGTGAGGTCTAAAGACCAGCAGCATCACTAATGTCCCTCACCAGGGACCCTGGAAATTGGACTGCTTAAGAAATACCCTCTGTCCTCTCACCCCTTCTCTTTTCTACCCTCTGCCTCTTTCCTTCTCACCAGAGATAAGGAGAGAGAAGCGCATTCAAATTAGGGACCCTAGCAATCGATTTTTACTTGCAGTTGGTGGATTGTAATCAATGTTAATTAACCAGATTCTTTTTCAGCAAAGCTTGGGACAGGAGAGTAACTGCACAATATTTCTGACCACAACAATGGGTATTAAGGGGCTTTGGGATGGCCTGAGGGAGAAGGAGGGTGGTGCTGAGAGGCTCCACAGAAGAGAACGCAAGCACAGGAAGAGGAGAGACTGGGATGATTTTAAAGTGGTCCTATCCATGGGCCCTGGCAGCATTTTTTGGAAGCTGGAGCAGGGAAGTTGAGCTATTTGTATGTCCTTCACCTTCTTTCTGCCCCAGGAAAAGTGGGCTTCATCAGGGGATGATCCCTGCATTGTCAGCTAGGTCAGTGGCAGCGAAGCATCCATGCTCATCACTCTGGAGAGCTGCTCCTACCTGGACCATGTGGCTCAACGGGAAGAACAAGGAATTTAGCAACAGAAAGTGGGTTTGAGCTTTAGGAGGTGCTTCCTGGCTATGGAACTGTGGACAAGTTACATAACATCTGGTCCTCAACTCACTCACCCACGATGTACGTGATTACAGCAACTGACCTCAGGAGCACTGACGCAAGATTCAAATAAGATTCTACGTGGAGGTACGTTGTAAGTAGAGGAATGTCAGCAGCTACCACTCTTGCAAGTCACAAGGACAAAGTTGCGGAGCCTCTGATCTCAACCGGACAGCATACAAGATGGGACCTGAGGTTCCTTTCCAATCTCGACCCATCTCTAAGGCTGTAGGAAGTTGTCTTGGCAGTTACCCATGCCACTTTTTATTCAAAAGATTACTTATTTCTGAATATAAGTGTCAAATTGAGAAGAGGACCCTCAAATGTGCCAATGCTACTTTTCAATATCCCAGAGGAAATAAAAGAAAGGTATAACAGTGGGAAACATGACAGAGCTGCCAAAAATAAAACCAAAAGCTGTATCTGTTTTGAAACAGTGCACGCATTACAACTTCTTGGTCAAGATAGCAAATAGAAACCGAAGAAGCCGGGCGCTGTCTCCAGGGGAGACCCACTGCAGCCAAGTTCGTGGGGTTTCCTCCACACCATTTTACTCAAGTGGTGCCTCGACCTCCAAGAGAAGCTTTCAAAGCCTTCGATCAAGAGAAAGGCACCAATATTTTTCAGGTCTTTCAAGTCCCCTGCGAGTGAGGGAGACTATTGGGGAACATGATAGCAGGTCATATTGCCACGCAAGGAAAAGATTCCTAATTGCCCTAGGTGGCCCCTTGGCCTCTGGGACAGGGAAGTCCCAACCGTGGTGATACACACTAGCACCTGTAGGCGTCTTCCACTTAAGAAAGGTGAATGGAAGGAGAGGAGGCTGGGAGAGAGAGGAGGAAAGAAGGCAGAAAGAGAGGAGGAGGGGAGGTTGTCAACAATTCACGGGTTCGGTAAACAGTGCTGAGTGTAGGCCATGAGGTGGCCTCCCCCCACTCCCACGCGCAGCTCACTCTGGAGGCCCAGAGGGAAACACATCTCTACCCTCAAGTTGCTCGCAGGATCCTGGGTCGGCTGGAGGGAGACAAATTCACAGATAATCACCACGCGGGGCCTGGGGGAGTGCAGAGGAGGGGCGCATCCCCTGCCCCAGAGCTGAGGATGTGGGGAAAGGAGGAGTCTTTAAAGAAAGGACATTGTCAGTGAAGAGAAGGACGAAAGAGCAGAAGGGAGAATGAACTGAGGAAACAGAAAGGGAGGGAAAATCAGGAGATAGCAGGGAAAAAATTATTTCCTCGCCCCAGGATTTATACACTCAGCTCACATGCAAATCTTGTCCCATTGATCTGTGATTTCAGTGAATAAAGCTGCCTTTTCTGGAGCTATCGATTGTGATCGCTGATTGCCAAGCGAGCTGAGAAGGCCTGGGCAGTCCTGAACAGACCTGGGGAGTGAGCTCACAGTGGGTGGGCCTTGCACTTAATCAGAGAAGAGCAATTGCTCACAGTGATGAAGGGTCATCCTTGAGGGAGGAAGCATCTTCAATCACACCTCCCTCCCCAGTGCAAACAACATTCTGGTTTCGCAGACAGGGCCTGCCTCCACCACCCCGGAGCGCTACAGGATGGGGCCCTCTTGGCCCGGTCTGTGGGTGGGGAACCTCTTTCCTCACAGGAATGTCGTACAGAAGCACATCCTATTTCCCCCAACTGTTCAGATTTATCCATGCTCAAGGCTTGGCCTCTCTTCGGTCTATGTTGAATCCCACTGGTTTCTGGGGAAAGAGTCTGGAAGTCAGCCCGACTTAGGAGGAGAGAGACTTCAGTTTTGGACCCACTCCAGCTAGCACCTGGAAGATACCAGGGGCCAAGAGAGAGTTCAGCCTGGGGCCAGGACCTGGGAATCTTTCTTCCGCAGGAGCATGAAAGCTACGAAGTAGGGAAGCCCAGAGGGACAGGGTGTGGAGAGAGAGAAGCACAGGGCTCAGGGCTGAAGCTTCAGAAGTTGCCATATTTAAGGGTTGGGAGAGAGAAAGACAGATCTTGGAGATGCTGACAGCAGGGCCAGAGAGAAGCAAGAAAAGGAGATCATGAAGGGACACAGGAGAGGAGAAAAATTCAGACACACCTGAGCAGGTGAGCTGAGTAAGAACCAGATGATGACAAATGCATTCAGTGCTTATCCTTGAGACCCAGCAGGACCCTATGGGGCTCCTGTGCACGGAAGCCTTTCTGCGTCCCCCGTTTCTTGTAGGGAACAGACTCCAGCCTCCATGACCTTCCCTGAGTTTCAAAGGGCAGATTCAAACAGCTGCTAATCCAGGAAGGGAGGGGCTGCAGAGACAAGGCAGGAGCAGCCAAGAAACAATAGTGCAGCCTTGGGGCAGGTCCTGGTTTCACCTCAAGGGATACACACAACAGTACCCTTAAGCTCTTTACAGAACTAAAACCCCCAACAAACGGAAGATGTTAGCATTCTTCCTTCCAGAGAAGACCAGCTGAGGCCAGATTAAAGGAACCAGAGAAACTCATCAAGATTACTTGAGACCAGATTAGAGCAGTGCAGGCCCTAATCTTATCAGCAACCCCACCCTTGAACCACTGCTATAAAACTCCTCATCGTATCCTCCCCGGTTGGGACACAGAGTTTCTGGGGCAGGAGCCTGCTGTGTCCCCCTTTGCCTGGCAAAGCAATAGACCTGTTCTTTTCTACTTCATCCCAAACTCTGCTTCCAAGATTCGATTCAGCACTGGTGCGCAGAGGCTGAGTTTCCAGCCTCATCATGACTCAAAAGTTCACGAAGCACGTCTTCATTAGGCCTTGTAGCAGGACCCATGAATACAACAGAGAGCAAAGCTTACCTGCCCTCATGATGCGTGCAGTCTCATGGGGAACATAGAGGACTTGTGGCAGGCAGGGCTTCTCAGACTCTGTGGGAAAGACCAAATGCTACTGTTTTACTGACTACCCGTTGTGGATAGATACCACATCATGTCAATGTCAAGTTGCTACAAAAGTCTGTAAGCTCTTACATTTCCATACTTATCTGCTCACAGACGGACATGGCCTGCCTACCACATCTTGAGTAGTTTAGATGACAGAGATGCCGACTGCCTACCAAACAGTTCCTCTCTGCTCCTACCTTACCAAGGGCATCCAGTGTTTTTCAGGATGCTAAGAAACTACATTTACCAGCTAAGGATAGGCAAGTAGATGTCTTTTGGTAGAGCTTATAGGAAAGTTTCATAAAGGGGTCTGACTCATCTGGTAGACATTTCCTTTGGTTCCTGCCCCTTTCATAGATGTGGTGGCTTGTATTCCAACAGCCATCTTGGAATCAGGAGGCAACATTCAGGATACTAGAACTCAAAGCTTTAAGGATCTGGGTCCCTGTTGACCGTAAAGCTACCACATTGACTCTGGAGAGCATATCTCTATACTTTTTGTTACATGAAAGAAAAGCTTTTATCTGGTTTAAGCCATTCCGTTTGGGGACAAACATCAAGTACATTTTTTCATGTGTCTCATGAGTTAACAGGCACTTACCATGTAGGGTGGTAAATACTATCACAACAATTAGGAAAGTTCAGAGAACGTATCTCTGACATAGCCTGGAGGAGGGCCTCTGAAAGAGGCAAGGACTGAATGAAAGCCTGAGGGAGGAGGGGGAGTTAACTAGGGAAAAGGGTTAATGGGGAAGAGAGTTTTCCAAGCCAAAAAAAATACACCGAGTTTATGCAAAGAGCAGGAGGTGAGAGGGAGTGGGGCCATATGAAGAACTCAGAGTAGTTTAGTGTGGCTACAACAAGAGGGTCAAGTGGGAGTGGGAAGGGAAGAAATAATGGGAGCTGCCAAGGGGTGGCAGGCAGTTTCCACATGAAGGAAGCAGACACCTGACCTTATGGAAGTCTCCACCCCAACCGGATGCAGCGTCTTTCAGAAGGCAGTGTTCCATGCTAGAAATCAGCTGGAAGACACTGTCCCTGGTCTCATCTCTGAGGGGGGAAACCACGTTCTGTTTAGCCAAGTCACTCACCTCTTGGGTTTCCATTTCCAAATCTGCACAACAAGCCTCGTGCTGCTGTCCCATCAACCTCACAAGGGATCTGTGAACAAGAGGTTGTGATATCTTACCAATAAGGAACATAAAGGCTCCCTGCTCAGCCCTCTCATTTTACTGATCAGGATTATGAGGCTCAGAGAAGTCTTCCCACTTAGGTGGGGAGAGCTGAGCCTGGAATTTCCTTCTCTCCCAACTCTTAGGCTATTATTCTTTCCCCCTAAAGAGCTGAGTGTTTTGCACTTGAAGTAGATGGTTATTGTTCCTGCCAAAGGGAACACAGCAGAGCGAGATGATAGAGTTTCTTATTTCAAGAAACCTAGTACTTGAAGGTGCTTTGAATAACACATACTTTTGAAACTAACTAAATATTTGGAGTGTGTCTTCCCATCCTTCCTTTCTGCTCTAAAAGCAAAAACAAGTCTCTGTAATTTGGTGGGGGGTGGGGAGGCAGGGTGTTGAAATAGATAAAAGGCAAAATTTAACTCAGTAACCACAGATGTGAAAGTGCCCCGAAGTATTTAGACAGGATTCACATCTTTGGAGGTAACTCTTAAATTTCCACTGAATCACTGAGAAAACAGAGCTAACCCCCTTCGGTGACTTCACAGTTTCTCTCTGAAAAGGTCATTGTAATCCACCCTCTTCATTCCATAAACGAACAACTGCTAGAGCCCTGTTGGGATGACCATTGTTTGGGAGACTACAGAGAAAGTTCATAACCCAATGAAATGATATTACAGGAGTAACTGTTACTTAAGAAAAGTTTGCCCATTATTTCGCTTAGTGCTCATACTAACCCTGAGGGATGGGAATTGTCCCCATTTTTAGATAAGAACACAGTGCCTCCTGACTTGCTTCACAACCAGTCAGTCACTCAGCCCTGCTGAATCATTCTTCACGACGGCTCTTTGGCGCATCACAGCTTTCCCTGTGCTTCCTGGAAACTCTGATGCCTTCTCCTCTCTGGTAGTTCCCATCCACCCAACACCCTCCATTCCCAGAAAGATGTGGGATATTTCTTCTGAGGTGTCATGGCATCACTGCAAACCCCAAATGTCTAAACCGCCAGAACTTAATGTTCTCTTGCAAACTCACCCTTCATCTTAACTTTTTATTGTGAGCCAACTGCTCAAGGTGGAGACCACAAAAGTTACACTTCACCCAAAGATGTCTATTCACAGACCCCCGAGTACACCTCGTAGTTTCCATCCTTGTTCATGCCATTCCACCCTCCAGGCTCTATTAAAATTCCACCATTTCTCTGAAATCTTCCCTGATCTTCCCAAGAAGTTGGTTTAACAACTGCAGAAAAATACATGGACAAGGATGTTTACTGCAACATTGTTTCCAGTGGAGTAAAAAAATCTCAGAGAAAGCAACAAGGATACATTGTACAGCACAGCAGAATACAGCCATTATTTTATAATAACTTTAAATCTAGTATAATCTATAAATATATTGAATCACTATGTTATACACCTAAAACTAATATAATATTGTAAATCAACTCTATTTCAATAGAAAATAACTCAGAGAACTGAGTCCTGGTGTCAATAGGAGACAGTGTGATACACACATACAATGGAATAGTACACAGCCAGTGAAAAGTAAGACAAAAATAAGGTATAACTCTAGGTACTGATAGAGGTTAAAGAACAATAATGTATAATATGTTCCTCCTACATAAAAATACGTGTTTCTATATATATAAAAATTCTGAAAGACTCAACAAAACTCTTAATAGTGTCTATCTCTGGGATGAGAGATGGAGAATTAGAAATTTCACTCTCTCCACTAAATACATTTCTAGGTTAAATGAATTTTTATGGCAGTGAATTACTTTTGTAATAAATTTTTTTCCATTTTGGAAAAAAAGGTTTTTGTTTCTCTTTTTTTCCTTTTTTGAATTACTTATAGCCCATAGTGTACCTGGAGGGTCTGAATATGTCTTACATATCTTTTATTCCCTATGGCATGTAGCACACTGTCTCACATGTCAAGTTTCCTTAAGTTGGGATATTTTCATTGGTTGTACAACACTTGACACAGGAGATTAAATTTAAAAGCCCTGCTCTCTGGCATTCCCTCGATTGTATCATGGATGCTCCTGACACCTAAACACACACATAATTCACCACCACCTTTACATACCTGGGTGGAAACTAAATAAGGCAAAGAATGCATAACCATCCTTCAAAGGGAAAACCTTTTCATCAGATTTGGAGAGAAGAGCTGGAACACTCAGATATATAAAACAAGGAGGGAGAAAAATGAGGACAAATTTGATTGATTCTTACTCAATCCCTGCTTTCTCTTGGTTTTAAGGTTTTAAAATGTTTTCTCTGGGAAATACCGAATTATAACCAGAGTCAAAATCTAACACCAAGATAGGGGAAACTATGTTCAAAGTGGCACTGAAAAATGAGAATGTGTAGGTCCTTATATTTACCTCTCCCTGGTTGTTTGTTTGTTGGGAGCTTGTGTAAATAATTTAAACTGCTGAGTTGTGTTTTTGAATCTCAGTCATGTGGAAAGGTATGAAGCACCGGCAGCCGGAGCATCTCGCCAGAGGACCTTCTATGGGACAGGAAACAGGGTGCCAAGTACCCTTTCAGCAAACAGTAGTTGTGACTGTAGGCTTCTTTAGAGACCCAGAGGGACATACTTAAGAAGTAGACCTTCAAAAACAAAAATATCTGGTATATTGAGAAAGAAAACTAGGCTCCGTAACTACCCACAGATAATAGCAAAGTAGTCTCAATGGCTAAACGAGGATATCAGTGTGTGGTGTCACTTCCAAAATCAGTGCCCCACCCCCAAAAGATACTTTTTTTTTATTTATTATTTTTTCTAATTAATTATTTGTTTTCACGTTTGTATTGGGTTGCTGGCGCGGGCTTTCTCTAGTTGTGGCGAGTGGGGGCTACTCTTTGTTGCGGTGTGCAGGCTTCTCATTGCGGTGGCTTCTCTTGTTGCAGAGCATGGGCTCTAGGCACAAGAGCTTTAGTTGTTGTGGCTCGGGGGCTCTAGAGCGCAGGCTCAGTCGTTGTGGCGCATGGGCTTAGTTGCTCCGTGGCATGTGGGATCTTCCTGGACCAGGGCTCGAACCTGTGTCCCCTGCATTGGCAGGCGGATTCTTAACCACTGCACCACTAGGGAAGCCCCCCAAAAGATACTTTTAAATGTTAGCTCTACCTCCACCACACTAGTCCTTGAGAGATTTAAGTTCACCAACATCGCCTTGTGGAATTGTGATCTGTGGGGAGACAATACTTTAATATTCTTATCCATTAGTCATAAAGGCTTTATTGATGCCAACTCTATGCCTATAGGAGAGAAGAGAAGGTACTCTATATCTGTAGGATGTAGGGCAAAGAAGAAGAAGGTGAGAAATTCTGCCATCAAGGAACTGAGACAAACATGGAAGAGTGCATAATGATGAAGTTTGGTAGGATGTAATGTTATGCAAGGTTTCAGAGGATTAGTTCATCAGGAAGTTATTATGAGCCCTCTAAGAGCTCTACAAATGCTGGGAATCACACGGGATACCAAAGAAATATAAGACTCAGATGCTGTTCTTCAGAACCTTAACACCTCCTTGCGGAGTGTAAGACTTTTAATGGGAATCAATATAAGAACCACAGTATAGCATAAAATACTAAATTATGTGGTACAAAGATAAGTGATAAATTGAGGGTTAAAAAAGTAGTTGAAGATGTCAATTCAATTCAATTCACTTCAATTCAACATTTTGGGAACTCCTTATTATGTAACAGGCATTAGGTAGACCCTTTGGAGATGAGAATAATAGGACAACTTGGGACAAAATGACTTCCTCCCCCAGAAGAACCTATAGTTTAATAGGCAAGACAAGACATATAAATATAATACAATTAGTTCCAGACGCCACCAATTGGACTCAGTTTCTGGGCCCTATACTGTCAGTCCAATCAAAGACTGGTACTGAGTTACAAATCAGTTAGAAAGATTTTGGCAGCAAAAAGTAAAAAATACAAGGAAAAGAACAAGAAAGAGGAAGACAAGAAGAAGCAGAGAAAAGAAAAAAGAGAAGGGAAGGAAAGACCTTGAATCAGATGGCTTAAACCGTGAGAAATTTGCTATTCACATAACTTCAAGTCCAGATGTAGGAGGATCCCAGGCTGAGGTTACTCTCAACTCTCTACCCAGGTGTCCTCCTTACTGGCTTCTGCCTAAAGCTAGTGCCACGTGGACAAAAGGATGGCTGCAGCAACTCCAGGCATCACTTCCAGATATGACACCAAGGAGAAAACAAGGGACAGTGTGTTTAGAGGTTTTTCTTCCAGAGCCTCCACGCTCCCCTGCAGTGGCCAAAACCAGTGTGGCTGTGGAACCATGGCCACTAGAGTCATCTACCATGAGCCGGGCCCTGCGTGAGGTGCTATGAACAAGATGAAGTTTCTATCCTGAAAAATCTCATTCACAGGGCTTCCCTGGTGGCGCAGTGGTTGAGAGTCCGCCTACCGGTGCAGGGGACAGGGGTTCGTGCCCTGGTCCAGGAAGATCCCACGTGCTGCGGAGCGGCTGGGCCCGTGAGCCATAGCCGCTGAGCCTGCGCGTCCAGAGCCTGTGCTCCGCAACGGGAGGGGCCACAACAGGGAGAAGCCCGCGTACCGCAAAAAAAAAAAAAAAATCTCATTCACAAAGGGGGAAAACAGATGAATAACTGAATTACAGGACCATGTGCTATCAGAAAAATTTAAGAGAGGCATTTGGGAGAGATGAAGAAGGAGAAAATTCACAGAGCAGTAAAGCTACCTGGTGGAAGAGGAGGGAGTTATGGGCAGAGAGAGAAGTAAGTTCTGGGGCTAGAGGTGGATTCCATGAGTGTTGGTCACATCATGTTCTAGGCACTACCGGATGTGGTATATTTCTAGTGTTTGGGGAACCTGCTGGAAAATCAATGACAGTCTGATGTCTTAAATGAGTGAATTAATGAACTCAGAGTGTAAAATGTAGAAGGCAGTTTCAGTCATCTGGTGGGATAGGTAGGGGTCTTTCATGCTGTGCTAAGGAGTTTGAATTTTATTTTGAAGACCATGGGAAGCCACTGAATGTTTTAAGTACAGGAATGGCATGACCAAAGTTTGCTTTTGTAAAAGATCATTTTTGCTGTAGTATGGTGAAGGAAAGACTGGGGGCAGCTAGAATGGCTAGCAAGAATCTGCACAATAATAAAGGCCAGAGATGATTAGAGACTAGTCACTACCACCTAACTGTGAGTCTACCACACAGAAGCTCCTGGATCTCCCTTCTCGTTCCATCCATTTGGCAGAAACATCTGCAGACAGGGAATTTCTGCCTTCATTTCCTGAGCTCAACAAGACTGAAGTTTGAATAAACAGTCTTCCTTGTGGCCTTTGCAATTACTTAGGTGTAGTTTCAATTCTATTTCTACATGACCTAGAAGTATCCTCTTAGAGGAGAACCCTCCTGCTAGTTAAAACAGACAAAAAAAAAGTCTGTTCGTTGACCAGCGTCTGGGGCAAGTTATTATATAGACCGGGACTTTTTTTTTTTTTTTTTTTTGCGGTACGCGGGCCTCTCACTGTTATGGCCTCTCCCGTTGCTCCGGACGCACAGGCTCAGCGGCCATGGCTCACGGGCCCAGCCGCTCCGCGGCACGTGGGATCTTCCTGGACCCGGGCACGAACCCGTGTTCCCTGCATTGGCAGGCGGACTCTCAACCACTGCGCCACCAGGGAAGCCCTCTACCAGGACTTTTTAAATGACTGTGCTCCCTTCCGTATGTCTATGCTGATTGAGCATGGGGTTAGCCGAGAGATTTTCTGCCTCCATAAAGGACTCTTACCAAATCAGCTCTTCCCTGCCTGCTTCTTGTTACCCCAACAAGCTCACTCCCAGAAAACAATTGCTCTGGGCTGTCATTTCGTCATCTATTAAAAAAAAAAAAAAAAAGAAAAGTCGGTGTTGGGGGGAATCAAAACCTGATTTAGCTTCAGGGAGTGGTTGACGGTGAAGAGCATCCTGTCTGCTAAGTGCTCTGAGCTCTTCCAAAAGGGCAAAGGAGAAAGCGTATTATTCATGCAAGACAGTGTTTTCCACTCTCCTCATTGGGGAGCCCTCGCTGGGGGAGGGAGGAGTTGCAGCGCGGTCCTCCCGCACCCCCTCTGCACACTGTCTCCCCAAGCCTGGCCTCGGGGAGGCTCTAGGGGGGAATAAATCGCCGCAGCACAGCTCAGAGAAGAGAAGCCGAGTCGCAGGTGTGCAGTAGGCAGTCCTGGAGGAGGCGCCGGCCCTGGGCCAGGCGCAGAGGCTGCCTGCTCCGGGGCCAGCTTCTCTCCAGGGCGGAGACTCTCCCACAGCCGCCGTCTCGCCGTCACATAAGCCCCACCTCCAACCCGGGTCAGAACTTGGGGCCCATTAACAATGAATCACTGGGACTTGAATTCAATTCAGCCAATGCACATTCATCGGGGTAATAATCAGGGTTTTGTTTTGTTTTTTTAATCCATCCTACATATTGGCCTGTTTTTCCTTTTTGCTACAGTCACCACCTGAATAGGATTAGAGAAAGCAAAATACTGCAATTCGCTGGAGATCACGTTTCCCTTTCCTCCACCTTTGCCTTTGCCTCCACTTGCTGCTGAAAAACAAACGATCAGAAAGGCTATGGCTGGGGCTCTGGCCCGACCAGGCTCATCTCCACCTGCTCGTAAGCCCAGGCACTTAGTTATTTACTTAGCCAAAAGAGGGCACTTGGCTTCCAAAAGGCCTGTGCAGAGGCCAGAAGAGTTGACGTTTTTTGCCTTGAGGCAGAGGCCTCTGGGTGGAAAATGTTCTTGGAGAGAAGTTGTGCTGTGTCTTGTGTTTTTACAGGGGTGAGCAAAAGGTCTCACGTCCTCAGCTATGCTGATAAGGGGACAACGGTGGGTCCCAAGCGCCATGACAAGCAGCCTTCTCTCTCTCTCTCTCTCACGCACACACACACACCCCCTACCCCCTGCCTTCCTGATTAGGGAGAGGAATTTGATGAGCTGTTTTTGTGGGCACCCTGTAATGGTTTGGGGGCATTTCCCAGATTGTTTCTTCCCCGGGACAATTGTTGGATCTGCTCAGAAGGGAGCCTTGATGGGATATTCAATATCATGCATTTGTTGCTTTAAAAATACCCGTGCCCCAGCACGAGAAGGTCATGGACTTCTTCTTGGCACATGTCCCCAGACATGGTGTTTTCTTTGTCTTGGAGAATCGCTTAGGTTTAATGGGTGTTGCATACAAAGAATGATGGGAATTTGGTGATCATTTTTGAAAAACAGAAAAACAAAAATAAGAGAAATCAAGCAAAACCAGGCCATTCTCAGTGCTGTACAGACCCTGAGAAGCCACTTGGAACAGTTCTTGTCCTCCCTCAGGAAAAGCCTTTGGTGGCACCAGGGAACCTCTGGATGCATTTGGTGTCACAGAAACCTTCCTCTAATGCCCAGGTCCTCATCTTCCCTCCATGGACCACATGAGTGATTTCATTCCACCTCTCCCACAGGCCTCCTCTGCTACCCCCAACCGATCCTATTCCTCTGTCCTGTGAACCCTGGGAAGTGATTTTACTGTGGACATTTCCTGGGTGACCCCACAGAGGTAGGAAGCTCATTCCAGGGTGTTTGGCCCTAGGATGTCCCAGCTGATTCTTATACCTCAATAAGCTACATTCGATCCAAGAAAACAAGGTAATAATTATTGGCTAAATTGAAGAGTGGGGTGTTACCAATGATCACTGTGTTCCTCTCCCCCAAGCAACCTGCTCTGTGGGTGCCACTTTTGGGGCATGTCGGCTGGGGTGGGAGGGCTCCACCCCTACATCTGAGAAGGGACAGAACCCCGATGCACAAAGAGCCCTGGGCATTCCACCCCCAGCCCTAACCTGCCTGGCCTATACGTACTTCAAACAGGAATCTTTTTTTTTTTTTTTCTTTTTAAAATCAGGGCTGCTGGCTTTTCAAGGCAATGCTGGGAGCATAGGCCTCAGCAAGTTCTGCTTTATCCTCCCAGAACAAGCTCCTTAAGGGAAGGGCCTGGTCATATTCACCTTTGTATTCCCCGCCCCATGGCATATCATAAATGTATGTCTGTAAATCATAGTAGTAGCTACCACTTAGTGAGTCCTTTACCTTGTACTAAGTGCTATGTAGATATCATTTCTCACCATTAAGTATGCTGAATTGAATTTAACTAACACACGTAGTAGGAATGGCATTGCTTTCAGGTAACTCAGTTGTGGAATCAGAGAGACCTTCATGCAAATCCTGACATTGTCATATGTTAGTCACTTGAAATTTGAAAATAATATCTGCCCTATCTGTTCCATAGGGCTATTGTGAAGGAATGTGAAGAGATATATTTGTAAGCTATTCCTTTGTAAGTTCTAAAGTTCCCTACAAATCTAAAGTTTCCTGCAAATCTCAGCTGTTGTAACATCAACATCCGGATCACACAGTGGGGCCGCCGCAGTTTATGAAGAGGTAGGGTAAGAGGAAAAGCCACATTTCCCCCATTGATCTATTATAAATTGTTCCCTCTCATCTAACTCATAACTCCCATGACTGGCACGAATAATAGCTTGGACAGCAAAAGAGGTTGTGGCCAAGTTACCATATTAGCTATCTAATGCTGCATAAGAAATTAGCCCCAAATTAGGTGGTTTAACCACAATAAACACGTATCACCTCACATAGTTTGTGTGGGTCAGGAATTTGAAACGGCTTTGCTCCAGGGTTCTCGAGATTTGTGCAGTTCAGATTTTGGCTGGGGCTGAGGTCATCTGAAGGCTTTATTTGGCGCTGAAGGATTAACGTTCAAGGTAGTTCACTCACATGTTGCTGGCTGTTGGTAGGAGGCCTCAGTACCACCTCATATGAGCTTCTGCATGAGCTACCTGCATATCCTCAGACATGGTACCTGGCTTCCCCCAGAGTGAGCAGTCCAAAAGAAAGAGCAAGCAGGAAGCCACAGTAACTCTTATGGCTCTGGGCTACCAGGTCACAAAGTAGTTAGGGGGAGACATTCATGACAGTGGAACATTCCCTGGGAGAGAAGTTGCCCTGGTCTTGGCTAAAGGCTGACCGGAGGTTTTTATCCCAGAGCAGTTAGTCTTGCTCTCTCTTCTTGTTGAATGGCTTGTTCTTCCTATTGGCAGGGAAGCTTGTAGAATCACTTCTGGTAGATTTGGCTGGTTTGGGGGATGGAGGCGAAATCTTCTGTAAAAGGCATGTGTTCTCTTTCTGTCTGTTAGTCCTATTTTCTTTCTGCTTTGCCTACCCTATTATAAAAACCCTCACTCTATAAGTCAGGAAGTCATTGTGGGGATTCTACCAGTTGCTGAGTATATCTACTCAAGCTACAAGCTACCTTGGTCCTAACAAGGATTGAGCACGGGATTAGAGCAGAGGATCATGAACTCGAAGGCCTCCAGGGGATAGCCAAACGGAGCATAACAGATCTGAGAAACAAATAACAGTGGTAAGCACTGTGGCAGACTAGAAAGCAAGTTATGGATAATTTCACACTAGAGAAAGAGAAATATCTGGACCTTTCAGGAATTACTGGACATTGATTCAGAACCAATACTCATCAGTAGTGTTCCAGAAAACCACCATCACCCATAGAGAAAAATAGATGTTTATCAGATTCCATTGATAAATGGAATTTGGGGCTACTTCCATCTCTCAGTGAGCCCACTACACCCACAAACATACTCTGTTGTTATTTCCATAGTTCCTGAAAATGTAGTTTGAGTAGATATATACTCAGCAATGGGTGGAATCACCACATTGGCTCCTTGACTGACAGAGTGAGAGGTTTTATAATAGGATAGCCAAAGCAGAAGCACCGGCAGCATTCCCCTCTCTACCAAGATAATGAACTAAGCATAATAGCACAGGCCTGGGGGACTAGCACAGGTTTGTAAACCAACAAAAACTCTAAAGCTATAAAGGTAATGATCTCTATCACATCTCTATTCAACTTGCCTATTTGGCCTCTGAAAAAGACAAACAGGTCTTGGAAAATGATACTGTATTATTTTAAGTGTTACTAGGTTATGGCTACAATTGAAGCTGCTGTTCTAGATGTTGTTCCTTTTCCCTATGGGTCTGCTATATGGCTATTGATCTGGTGAATGCATTTTCTCTATTAGAAGAAGTTTGCTTTTACCTGACAGGAATAACAGTACATATTCACCACCCTGGCCTAGGGACTATGTTCATTCTTTTGCTTTGTGCCATAATTTAGATCAAGGTGATTTTTGATCCTCTTGTTACCCTACAGAACATTATGTTGGATCAAAGTCTAGATGACATCAGGTTAATCAACCAGGTAAGCAGGCAGAAGAATATATCCCAGTAAAACACATGTGTGTCACAGTCTGGGAGATACCATTGGAAATTCAGGGATCTCAGAGATATTTCTAGAAGCTCATGTCTCCATAATATTACAATATTTCCTCCAAGGTGAAAGAAAAATTGCTGCATCATGCATATATCACCACTAAGAACGAGCAATACCTTTACTGGCTCTCTTTGGGGGCCAATACATACCACATATGGATGTCCTCCTCTGACCCTGTTGCTGAGGAATGCATAAGGTTGCTCTTCCTTTGAGTGGAGTCCAAAGCAGGAGAAGCTGATTCAGGCCACAACACAAGCTATTCTGCCAATAGGTCTTCTGACTAATGAATCTAATGGAGCTTGAAGTGTTGGTGGCTGTTCAGGATGCTCATTGGAACCCATGTCGATCCCTGAAAGAAGATTCACAATGGAGAGTTCAAGCCCTGATAGAATCACCAGAATGCTTCCTTATGCCCCTTCACACCAATCCCCATCCCAACTCCTGGCAACCACTAATTCTGTCGTTATAGATTTGATTTATCTTTTCCGGAGTCTTACATAAATGGAATCAGGCAGCATGAACTCTTTTGTATCAGAATTTTTTTCATTCAGTGTAATATTTTTGAGATTGTTCCATTCTGTCACACGTGTCAGTAGTATCAGTCGTTTGTTTCTTTTTATTAATGAGAAGTTACACATTTGTATGCGCATACCACAATTTCTTTATCCATTAATAAACATTTGAGTTATTTCCAGGTTTTGATTCTTATGAATAAAGCTGCTATAAATATTCTTACAGAGTGTCCATGCGGACATACTTGTTTCTCTTGGGTAGATACCTAAGGAGTGGAATTTGGGGGGCATATGGTTAGTGCGTATTTAACCTTACCAACAAACTGTTTTTCAAAGTGATTGTACCATCTTACAATCTCATCAGAAATACAGGAGAGTGCCAGTTGCTGTACAGCCTCACCAATATTTGGTATTGTCAATGTTTTAAATTTTAGGTATTCTAATAGGGGTATAGCAGTATTTCATTACGGTTTGAATTTTCATTCCCTGGTGTCTAATGATGTCAAGCATCTTTTGATGGGCTTATTAGCTATTTTTATATCTTTTGTGAAGTGCCTGTTCAAATTTGCCCCTTTTGAATTGATTTTCTTATTGTCGAGTTGTAGAAGTTCTCTGTGTTCTGTAAACAAGTCATTTGTCAGATATATGTACTGTGAATACTTTCTCCTAATCTGTGACTTACCTTCTCATTTTCTTAATAGAGTTTCTTGAAGAGTAGAAGCTTTGAACTTTGATGAAATTAAATATATAGCATGCATTCTCCATGAGGCAATACTGTACTCAGTGAAATGGAAATTGTTCTTGGGGGCAAAGAAACTCACTCTTTTTCCGTGTAAAGCTCATATATACAGAGTTCACAAGTATATTTACAGTAAATCTGTGGTATTAAAATTTCACAGCAGAAGCCAATCAGGAAAAAAAATCTAGAAAGGGCTGGGGAGATGGGGGGCAATAATGAGAAAAGGGTTGAGAAACATTGGAATACAGGAAATCTTTATCCACTTTTTACAATTTTTCTGTAAGTCTGAAATTATTTCAGAACAAAAAGTGTAAACATTGCCACGTGCCAGTGCTGGGAGAGTTATGAGAGCTCAGATGAGGCTGCCCCAATTCTGCAGGGCAGGTGAGGGCAGTTCTGGGTCAGGTGACAAGGGAAGTCCCCATCAGAAAGGTGACATTTGCCCCAAGTCTTGAAGGAGAATCGTGAGTGTGCTGGGTAGATAAGGACAGGGCCTAATCCCAACAAACCTCAGAGGAAGATTAAATTCTATATTATTTAGTTGTATTGTTTAGCATCTTTTACCATATTTTAATGAAACACAAATTGATAAGGCAAGTCCTTTCTAAAGGATGACTCACAATTAAATAACAATCCTTTGTTAGGCAGAAGCTCCAACTACTAAACTTTTTAAAGAAATGGGAGTTTGAGGGAAAACCTTCTTTCCTCTAGGATTCACTCTTTTCCCAAACTTTCAGTCTCCGAGGGAATGTTTCTCAATTCATAATTTACGGACTTAGGAAACCCTTTGGGGTTTTGGACAGGGAATGTACCATCCTGTGAAATTTGCCTTCAGCTCTGATGTTGCATTGGGTCAGGAGGCTTAAGAGAGGCAGAGGGTGGCTTTTACATTCCAGAGCAGCAAACCCTGCCTTGCTGTCAGCTGGAAATCTGACACTGAGCTGTGGAAATGCACAGAGTCAGAAATCATGCTGTGAGAAGAGGCACAGAAAGGGGCAAATGCTGGAAAAGTTGTACTTTTCTCCCCATGACAGTTGCCTTTTGTTTGGACAAATAATTTGAGGAGAGAACAAAAAAGCAGCTGTTTGCTTAATGCCAAGCCACAAAAACACGGAGCCTTTCTGGCTCCAGCCAGGAGAAAATTCCTTGTCCTAGGCATTCCTGATGATTCGCCTTCTGGTGCTGCAGACTGAGGTGACAAAGAAAGCACCCACTGTCCCCAGAGCCCCTTTCACTGGGCAGAGGCCACCTCACTCGTTCATAACTCAGTAGGACAGGAGACCCGGGAGGCAGAGATCTCAATGCCAGGTCAGGCCAAGCCGGAGGGTGGCTGTGATGGGGAAGGGTGACCTGAAAGCAAGTCATTAATGCATATGGATGCCCTGCCTGCTAGTTGCCTGTTTTCTTGGCCAGAACAATCTGTAAAAAGAGCCCAAAACCTTGTGCTCAAAGGTTTTGGAGTTTGTAACATATACAGACTCATACACACGTACACACATGCCCAGAAACACACAAACTGCTTGTGATACATACATTTGGTGCCAACATAAACAGGATCTTGGCCAAAACCCGTGTTGGTTAGCAACTGGCCAATGAAGCGTTTAAAGTTAGAGGCCAACAGAAAAACCCAAACAGTGGTGTTTTTCCTAAACTCGAAGTCACCAGTCAGTATTGCTTTTCCTTTGCAGAATGGTTTTCTAATATCTTCACTCAGGAAAGATCCTGTCTGCAAAGAGGCCCGTGATGGGTTTAGCTATTAGGTGAGTTCATTACCGTAAATCCATCCAAGGCGAGTTCCAATAACAATTACAAGGCAATCGAGCCATGAAACTCAAGGGCCGCTTTGAATTTGTGACCAGTCCCGGTGAGAGGGAGGAGGGAGGTGCTGGGCTTCTAGAAGGCCTAGAGGCCCCAAAGTTTATGGAAGGACTGAGGCCCCAAAGAAGGAAGGAGCTGCTTGCCAGGCCAGCCAACTGACACCTGGAAGGGCAGGCTGGGGAGGAAGCATATGCTGTCCCCTCAGACCCTCAGAGTCCACCCCTAGCACCGCGTAGATGAGCACATCATCCCAGGGGCACATCCACAGACTAGAGATGACTCTTCCCCACAATCTCCTACCTTCAGGTGTCAAATGCCCCTTCTACCCCCTCATAAAGTCTGATCCCAGGGAAGGACTGATGACCACTATTTACTAGTTAGACTGATTATACTTAAGTCACTGTTACCAGGTCACAGGATATGTTGCCCTTGAAGCCTATGGCCCAACGGCTGTGACTTCTGCTAGAAGAACTAGGGTCCTTGATCTGCAAATTGGGAGAGGATTTGGTAGGGTGAGGAGTGGCAGGCTTTCTCAAAAGCTGTGCCCACTGCCTACGTGTTCTTCCCTCTCAGCCTTCAGATCTCAGCTTGATTCCCCATTCCTAAGTAGGTCTTTTCCTGATGAGATGGTCTCTTGGTACCATAAACCTCTCCTTAGTCCTTACTGAAGTTAAGACTCATGTCTAGCTGGATCACCATTCTCTCTCAAGTGCCTAGCCCAGTGCCTGGCATATAACACATTTCAACAAATATTTGTTGAATGAATAAATCCACGAATGATTAAATGAAGGTGTGGATGGAGGGATGGATGCATAGATGGGTGGATGAGTGGATACATGGATGGGTGCATAGATGAATGATGACTGATGGATGATGGAATTCCAGTACAGCTCCATCTGGGTCCTGTCCGTCTTCCTATGATCCTGTCTCCCTGAGAACTCCCTTGCTTTCATGCAAGCTTAAAGAAATCCAGTCAATAGGTGAGAGTGTTACTGGACGCTCATGATGAATTACTGTAGTAGCAACTGAGAAAGGCCAAGAGAGCAACCAAAGAGGAGGGCTGGGAAGATAAAAGGCAGAGAGGGGGAAATAAGTTGAGAGGTGCACAGAAAAACAGACCACGGGCAGCTGGAGGAGAAAGGCGGAAGCTTTAGGGACCTGAAGGAAAAACAGAGGGAAGAAAGGCACTGAGACTAGCCATGGGGAGAGAGATGCAGCTGAGAGGAGCGAGCCATGGAAAAATAATTTGTATTATCAGGAAAACAAAAACAACAGGGGCTTCTCTAATAGGACTGTAGGGAGGTGAAAGTGGGAGCCTTGTAAGAGAGGAGAGGAATCTTAACCAGAAAAATGTAAGTAGCAGAGAAAGACAGAAACAAGACAAGAGAAAAATGCTGGCCCTGAAAGCTACAGAAGGGGTGCCCGGCCTGAGACAGCCAAAGCCACAGCCATCCTGCCAAGGGAGGAAAACTTAGGAGACCCGCCCAACCAGAGTCCCGAAGTCTCAGACTTTTTCCACCTTATGAGCTGTAAATTGATCTATTCAGTTAGAGAAACCTGGTTTTTATTGAGTAATTTCCTCTGAACGACCTCCAGTTTTGAAAATGTCCCCAAAGTTCTCTGACTCCCGCCTCCCCCGCCGGGTCCCTGCGTCAATGCCCATAAATCACGGGAGGCAGGCCCCCCTTGCTGCTCGTCAGGTCCCCGGGCTAATCCTGACATGGCACTGGGTCCTGCTTGGGGCAGAGACCTCGGATCTGTTTGTTCTGCCGGCCAGGTCCCAGCATGCCCCTTGCTGAGCTCACATCCAGGCAGCAGCTCAGGAGCCCCCAGCCACAGAAGGGAGTTCTAACTGGTCCTGAGCCACGTCCTCCGCCTGGCCTCGATATCAAGGAAATTTCTCCATTTTTCTTCTTAGCCCTCCAATGTGGCCTCTTGCAGATGCACACAAGGGGCTCTTTATGGGAAGCATTGCCCATCACTTGCTTTTACATTGCATCTTTTATGCCAGTATCCCTCAAAGCATTTTCACAGACAAGTGTCATTGCCTCCCCCTTACAGATGGCACAGAGAGGAAAGCACAGAGAGTTAAGTGGTTCAACGAAGGTCACTCGAAAAGTCAGAGCAGAGGTGGGAACTGAACTCAGAGCTCCCTGCTCCCAGGCCTATCACCTGCCACTCCCATGCCTAGATGGGAACAGCCAGCCTCTAAGAGGGCCCTTCCCACACTCCCAGTGGCAGCATGCCACCTTCCCATCTTTGCTACTAAAGTTCAGAACTGAAACCCCATCTTCCTAACCAGAACTGCACAGATCTTTGGATGGAAGGGGCCATCTTACAAAATCAAATGAAGGCCCATGGACTTGCCGAGAGCCAGCAGGGTGGGAGGGGGGCCTGAAAGCCCCCTCAGGAGGTGAGATGCAGGCGTCAGGCTCAAAAAGCAATTGCGTTACCTGTATGGCTAAGGTTTTACTGCCTGTTCAATCTGAAAGTTAGCAAAGTAGTAATCAATGAAAAGGAAATATAATTGAGAAGATTAAAAGCCGAGGGTGGGTATGGACTGGGGAGGGAAGTGATTGCTAAAGAGGTCCATTTGTATAATTCAAAGGTCGATGCCTCTCATTAAACTCACACCTCCAGACACTCAGGGGATGAAAGAGAATCTCTCCATGCTGACTAGCTGACACCTAAAAGTTTCCTCTGGCCACTTTTAAGGGTAGTGTGAGGCCAGAGGGACAGAAGAAGCTGTTGGAAAGAGAACTTAGGGGAATCCATAAGCAAAAGAACTTTTTTTGGAGAATTGAAACACAAAACCAAGCCTTCTGACCCTTTTAAAAATGATATCCAAGTTTCTTTGAGACTCTGAGGGCTTGTTTACATGATCTGAATGGAAGCTGAATTGATGCCCAAGGAAGGTCTAGACTGGCACAGCCCTCCCCTTCTTTGTTTATATTCGCACCCACGCTCCAACACACACACATACACACACACACAGATTTTATCCTTACATGAAACACATGTGTTTCTATAGCTTTGGATAAGTAATGGGCTCTGGCTGACACCACATGTTTAAGCGCAGAACTAGTAACTGTATCTGTCTCCGAGACAAGTGACAAGCTTGTCTTCCACATTCCTCCCTGGGAAAGAAGGTGTATAGGGGTGTGTGTGTGTGTGTGTGTGTGTGTGTGTCTGTCTGTCTACAGGTCTAAACTAAGACTTGGGGGCCGTGGGGTCCAGGAGGCCAGACCACCTCTGTCTGCCAGGACACGAGCACCAGATCAGTCAATACTGTGGTTTGCCTTCCTGCCTTTGCTCTTTTTCTATTGAGGTTGCTAACAAGAGGATGACCAGTATATCCAGCTCTCCCTTGCCCCTTCATCCATCTTCTATCCTTGCTACCTACACCAGGAAGCCCTACAAGTGTGTCTTAGAGACCACAGGATACAGATAGGGCTGCCAGATTTAGCAAACGTATTTATTTGTTATTGCTGCCTAACACACTACCACAAACTTAGCAACTGAAAACAACAAAATTTTTCTCTCACAGTTTGCAGGAGTCCAGAGTCTGGCACATCGTGGATGGGTTCTCTGCTTAGGGTCTCCCACAGCTCAAATCAGGGTCAGCCAGCCTGCCATCTCTCCTGAGGCTGAGTCCTCCTCCAAGCTCTTTCAGGGTGTTGTCAGAATCCAGTTCATTGTGGTATAGGACTGATGTCCCTGTTTTCTTGTTGGCTGTTAAATGGGGACTGTTCTCAGCTCCTAGAGGCTGACTGCTGTGCCCTGCCATGAGGCCTTCTCTGCAACACAAGAGTGTTCTCCTTCAAAGCCAACAGAGAATTCTCTACTGCTTAAAATCTTGGACTTCTTCTGTCTCTGGCTTCTAGATCCACATTGAAAGGGTTCAGATGGTTAGGTCCAGCCCATACAGATAATCTCCTTTTGATTAACTCAAAATCAACTGATTAGTAACCTTAATTACATTTGCAAAAATCCTTTCTGCCATATAATGTGAGACAATCACAGAAGTGATGTCTCATTTAGTCACCAGTGTCACCCACACTCCAGGGGAGGAGATTATTCAAAGGTGAGGGTCATCAGTGGTGTCTAAGAATCATACCTAACACAACAAATAAAAATACAGGACACCCAGTTAAATGTGAATTTCAGATAAACAATGAAAAATTTTTTAGTTAAATTATGTCCCATACAACATTTGGGACATACTTATACTGAAATATTATTCATTGTTTATCTGAAACTCAAATTTCACTGGGCATCCTGTATTTCATCTGGCAACGCTAGATGCAGAGCCTCAGGGCCTCTGCTCCACATGCAGGCCAAGACTGGACTGCAGTAGAAGAAGGCATTTCCTTTGTGAAGCAGGCAGCAGTAGAACTTTCTTCAGCTGGGGGCCTTTGGTGATAAAAGAAGGCCTCTGTGGCCTTCTTTCTACAGCATCACTGTTTCTGCTTCCCTCCCCCAGCTCCCTCAGCCCAGGGCTGTCAACGCCCTGCAAACACAAGGAGAGAAATTGCTGTTCCCAGGCCATGTGCAGAAGCGACCCCAGAGGTCGGCCACGGAGTCTCACTTGCCTAGAATCACAGCCTGGTGGGTGGGGTAGGGGATCGGGGAGGGGAGCCTGAGGTGCAGGGGGAGGCAGAAGCAACCCTAGGCTCTCTCCCTTCAGCCCTGTATGGAAGACTCCTGCCCCAGAAGAAGCTCTCCCCCTCGAAGTGGGCCCTACAGGCTCTTGGGGCAGTGGAAAGCTCCCCTCACCAGCAGAGTTTTCCTTGTGAGAGACGCTTGGCTCTCCTCACGGCTGCTCCAAACCCTTGCCAGCAACACTTCAAACTCTGGCCGGCCCAGTGTTACATTTTAACAGGCCAGGCCCTATTAGCCTGATCCTAGGATGGGTTATTCTTTCCAGTTTTCACTAACAAAAATCCCCTTTTATTTGGACACTCAAGTGGCCTCTAGGAACGAGGCTTTCATGAGTTGCCAAAAATGTTCGGATGCGGCAACATTTGTGTGTGTGGCCAATTACATCGGTACCTCTGGGGCTGATCCCACAGGCTTTTCTCAGGCAAAACTTCTATGAACTTCCAGCAGACCCCCCACCCTTTTTCCTGAGCTCTATCTGCAGGAGCAGGCCCTGGGTGGCTGCCTGGGAGGCTGGAGATGAGTTTATGCATGGAGTTCTTACTCATGAAATCAATCTGAGTGGGGAGAGTGATTTATATGAGCACTAGTCGATGCATTATTAGAATTAATATCATTATTTCACTGCTTCCCTTTTTAGGTTTTTCCTCTCATAAATCAATTTAGTTCGATAAGATTGGGCTGAGTTTTGGCTGCACACAGACCGGAGTGTTCTGCGTGGTGGACGCAAAGGACTATTGGGCGAGTTCAGACAATGCCTCCATTGTTTTCTGATTTGCTGAAAGCTCAGGTTTTGTACGTATTACATGTACTCGTTGATGTTTTGCAAAGCAGGGATTAGTGAGAATTTTTCTGACCTGAAAGCCATCTCCCTACAGTGCTGGTTTCTTAAAGTCTCTGGTTTGTTGTAAGCTGCCTTTTCCATAGCCATGTCATGGCCACTGAAATGGTGGGTAGGTGTTTTTATAATCATTCTCTCTTTCCATCTTCCTATTTGGCCAGCACACACTAACTTGTCTCATGTCTGCTCTGAGTTTCCTAACTGCCGGCAGAAGAGTATCTGTTTGAGTCTTTTCCTTCATCATCACACTTATAAAATATGTTGGTTGTGCAATCTGTCTTTCTTGTCGATGCTATCCCCTTTGCCAAGCCAGTGCAGGCTGGAGACTCCTGTCAGAAGCCCAGGAATATGGGTATCTGGGGCATAATCATTAGGGTTTAGATGCTCTCTTTAATTAACCTCTTCATGCACCTCATATAAACGTTCCCTCCACTACCTACTTCTCAGAAGTCTGTTGCAGAAGAAGTCACTAGGGAAACCTAAGGTATTTTTCTTATGATAAGGACAATGTCAGAAATGTTTAGAAATTAGTCTGCAACAGGAAATCAGAAAGAGCTGACTCAGCTTCAAGTGCAGTCACACTCACTTCGCCCTTCCTCTTGTTCACCCACCACTTCTTCACCCTTACATCATTACCCACCTGCTTGTCAGCCTCTGCAGAGCTCCATGCAATGGCTTTTGCTATCTATACTTCTTGCCTGGGGATTCCTGTGCCTCTTTTCCTCTTTTCTCTGAAAAGGAAACAGGAGAATAAACTTAGGAGAACAGGGTGCAGTCCCACTGGCACATGCAGGTGCTCCTCAGAGGCGTTTGGGTGGCCAAAAGGCTGGTCGTGCTTTGCTTTATTAACTCTAGCAGAAATTAATGTTTAAATAAGTCTTAAAGAGGTGGGGCTTCCAAACCCAGGGTCTTACATAACAGTCACTCACTAAACAGTTGCGGAATCAACTAGATTTGATATTGATTAGTGTTTTTCTGTTTTAAGAGAAATTATTAGAAAACAAAACAAACCTTCCACAAGTGAAAGCTTTCCCAAATAAGGGCTTCTCATTATATCCTTAGTGACAATCCCCTGTCAGAGCTACAAAATGAGCCACCTGCCCTAGTACTTGGTGCTGGGAATCTGCAGAGCAGCCTCAGTTTTCCTGGAAACATAACATGCGCACATGTGAGCACAGCACATTATACCACCATCATCCCCCATCCCAGTTCACACACCGTCTCTGGCCAACATATGCCAAGTCTATTTCTTCTAAGGGGAGGACATTAGAAAGGAAAATGAATCAAGAAATTGCTTCTGGGGCTTCCCTGGTGGCGCAGTGGTTGAGAGTCCGCCTGCCTTTGCAGGGGACACAGGTTCATGCCCCAGTTCAGGAAGATCCCACATGCCGCGGAGCAGCTGGGCCCGTGAGCCATGGCCGCTGAGCCTGCGCGTCTGGAGCCTGTGCTCCGCAACGGGAGAGGCCACAACAGTGAGAGGCCCTGTTACCGCAAAAAAAAAAAAAAAAAAAAAGAAGAAATTGCTTCTGGAAACTGAAAGAGACCTTTAAAATGTTGGTTCTGGAACGCACACCACTGAGATGGAAATCAAAGGTGGCAAAAACTCAACAAGTGCTGTTACAAGTGAGGAGCTCTTACTCCCTTAATTCCATGTTCTGTGGCAACGGTCCCCAACCTTTCTGGCACCAGGGACTGGTTTCGTGGAAGACAATTTTTTCGTGGACCGCGGGGAAGCAGGGGTTGACGGTTCAGGCGATAACGGGAGCGATGGGGAGCGCTAGATGAAGTTTCCATCACTCGCTCACCACTCACCTCCTGCTGTGCGGCCCCGTTCCTAACAGGGCCGCAACGGCTACTGGTCCGCAGCCCCAGTGTTGGGGACCCCTGTTCTAAGGTGCTACGTCCCATTTCATCTATGTATATCACTAACTCAATATTCTGGGGAGCTGACACGTTATTAGCCCCATTTTACATATGCCAAAATTGAGGTTCGGGGAAACCAGGTGGCTTGCCCCAAGACGAAAGGGTATGAACCAAAGCTGGCTCTCTTGTTCTCCTTTTGAAAAACACTATTCAGAATGAACACATTTTTTTTCTAAACAGCAACTCTTAGTTGCATATCCTTCCAACCAGGCTGTGAAGTCCTTGATGATGGTGATGATGACGATGGTGATCATTTATTTTAATCCATCACATTTCAAGCACTGTATTATACTTACATGTAATTTAATCTTCAAAATGACCCTCTAAGTTATGATAATAACATTAGCACCATTTTATTAATTAGGAAAGAAATGGCTCAGAGATGTTGATTAACTAATCCAAAGTCACACAGCTAAAAGAGAGGCACGCTCCGATTTGGACTGGGCTCTCTGTGCGCTCTCAGTAACTGCTGGATTGCACTGAAGAGTGCTTGCTTAGAAAGCCCAGGGTGATTATGTTCATGTCTATTTCCCTCTAAAGCTCAGACTTTCTTTCTCCTCATTTCTCACAGTAGGCAATTCCAGCCGCCAGCCCCAGAGAATACGTCCTAGTGTGCAACTCACTGATACCAACCCAGGGCTGACCGTCTGGAGCACAAGGCACGGGGTACAAAGGAGGGCAAAATGTAAGCCTCTCTGTCTCTGTCTCTGTCTCAACAGCTACATTTGAGGCTCAACATTGTGCTACTTCTGGCTTCTCACTAATAACATAGATCAGGGCCTTTAAGAGAAATCCACTTATATACTTCCATGAGTCTCTAGCAGAGCACAGAAGTGTACAGTCATGCCTCAACTACTGGAAGTGTTCATGGATCACTCTGGATAAGGACGCATCATTTTTGAGTTAGTGTGGTTGCTCAGTTAAATCAGAAAATCTGTGTTCAGCTCCCACCTCTGAAACACACTAGCTGTGTAGCTTCAGGCCAGTTACTCAATTTCACTGAAGGTATTTCCTCACCTATGAAATGGGGATAATGCTATTCTACTTTCAGCTGCTATGAGGATTAAAAAACACCTGTTCTGGCAAGGAGTAGGCCCTCAACAAATATCGTTTTCCCTTTTGGAATACATGGAATATAATGCAGGTTCATCTCAAGATGCTAGATTATATACATTTTAACCATCAACTCCTAGACTGTGTCTTAACACAGTGAAGCGCTCAGAGGTTACTGCCTTGAGTACAACTCAATTTACCCTTGCACTATGCACTCTAGCCCACCTGGGTGGACCACCTTGTGTGGCTTGACACCTGGGAGGTTCTCAAGGGCTGCTGAGTCCAAGTGTGACAGGTGGTCCCAGACTGCTAGGCTGGTGTTTCATCTCTTTGCCCCACACATCACTTTTCTGCTCCGTTGGTATGACCCACAATTTATTTCTCACCTTCTCTACTCCTCTGTCCTCCAGTGATACTCTCCATCACCCCCATACCCTCCCTCCTTTCTGATTTTCTATTTTCTCCTTTTGCCTCCTTTCCTCCAGTTTTCTCAGTCTTTAGTACCAGTGAGACTTGGCTGGTATCACTGCTAACTGCCCAGCAGGAAACAGATGGCACACTCAAATCCAAAGAACTCTAAAAAGGTTTAATTAAAGGCGTATTTGCAGTGTGGGCAGAGTGTACCACACGAGGGATGGTACAGTACCCCGCGTCTAAAGACAAGGGAGATGTTACCGCCTCTAGGCCCAAAGGGGTCACGGGAGGGAACCTGGAACGTAACTTCTAGAACCTAGAAGGAGAGTGTCAGAGAAGAGAGACCCATTGGAGAGAGACAAGAACCTCAGTAGAGAGAATCAGGGGCATAAGTACCTCAAACCTTCTCTCCTCCCTCCCTCCCATATCCTACAAGGGTTTCCCATTGGACAAACCCAACACGAAGTTGGAGAGAAAGGCTTCCAGGGCCCAGAGCGGGGTGAAGAAGGGTAGAGGGTCTGGAGGGACACAGACACCAAAGAGAGCTTGGCTTGCTCTGGCTCATGAATCCAGTGCTCACCAGCATTCCGGAGAGCCCACAGTCCTGGGTAGGGGAGGGCTGTGGGATAATTGGGGTGTGGCTGCCATTTTATGCAGACTTACAGGCTAAATCGTGTTTTCCATCCTCATGCCATTTCCCTTCCTTTCTTTAATTTACTACGGCCTGCTCCACATTTTATGGAGCTATTTTAAGCCTACACAGGAGATCTTCTTGCCATACACAGGGAACAATCAATGTTCTCACTTAATAATTCATGCTTTCATTAAATGCCCCAAGTAATTAAATAAAACATGAATAAATTCCACATTGATATTTGCTAAAGTTTTGTTTCTAGAGAATTTTTACCTGTTGGCTCATACGCTGGGACGATTATTTACTACGATGAACAATGCAACAAGGAAATCTCAGAGTATACAAAGTCACAAAGTAACCAAGTCACAAAGTGTAGTCACAAAGTGTACCAAGGGTCACAAAGTGACCCAAGTTCATTCTCACTGTTATCAAAATGCTTACTAAACGCTCAATATTTTGTAGACATCACCTCCAACACTGAAATAGGCCAATGAAGTTTTAAAGAAACTGAGGCCCAGAGAAGCTCAGTGTCTTGCCCAGGGCCACATCGAGTAGAATTCGACATTAGTCCCGTCTGGCACCAAAGCCTGGCTCTTTCTACTATTCCCCCCAACTCCATCTTCCTTACACTTCTGTGGGGAAGTAGGTGATACAGAAAAAATATCCTAGTAAGTCAGAGTTGTCCATATTTCAACACACAGGTACACGTGGTGCGTGTTAAAAAAAAATAAAGAGAGAGAGAGAGAGAAAGAGAGGGAGGGGGAGGAGGGGGAAGGGGGGAGAGGGGGGAGAGAGAGGGACAGAGAGAGAGAGAGAGAGAGAGAGAGATATATATATATATATAGAGAGAGAGAGAGAGAGAGAGAGAGAGAGAGAGAGAGCGCGCAAGCCAAGTGTGAAGTTCAGAAACTTGGGAGAAGGGGAGAAAACTGGCAGAAAATAGGATCTTCTGCTCTACTTAATTTGCCTGAGCATCCTTTCCCAAAAGAAGTTTGGGCAGTGTTCATCCACGGGCCCAAATGTTTACCTCAGTTCTCCAAAGAAGCCCACCCTCACTGAAGGTGATTGTGTCCTGGCCTTGCTGTGGATCTGTAAGAGGCACAACTGCTCCTGAAAGGGCTTTCAAATCAGTATTGGGGTCACACTCTTCAAAAACTGGTTTCCTTCATGACTTTTCTGTTAGCATGTTCTGATTATTTCATATCATCATAAAATATACTTCTTTGCTTTCACATTAGTTGTTTTTTGTTTTTGTTTGTTTGTTTGTTTTTTGGCCACATGGTATGTGTGATCTCAGTCCCCCAACCAGGGATCGAACCCGTGCCCCCCACGGTGGAAGCAAAGAGCCTTAACCATTGGACCACCAGGGAAGCCCCCTCACATTAGTTTTGTAGATGGCGTGGATTGATGCTAAACCTGTGGACTGTCTCTAATGTCAGGATAGCCTCATTACTTAAGGAGGAAACTCATTTCCATATACATGCTCCCCACTCCCCTGCCCCTACCCCAAAGAGTTCCTCTTTCTGCATGTCCCTTTCGGAATAGCGGCCCTTGTCAGTCCCTTTGTGGTCTCAGTAACCCTTGAGTCCTGCCCCTCCCTCATACCCCAGCAAATCAGTCATCAAGTCTTGTTGGATCTGCGTCATGAAGCCCTTTCTCCTTCTTTTTCACAGTGACCTCCACAGTTGAAGCTCTTATCCACTCTCTTTTGACATCCAATGAGCACTCCCTATAGGATTTTTCTAAATAACTGAACAAAAGGGCTATTAGAGAGAGATTCTCCTAACCGCCTCTCCATTCCCGATCCATGTTCCACTGAGCCGCTAGAGTTAACTTGGTAATACTTAGATTTGATCATTTCACTTGCTTAAGGTACCTCCTAACGTCTGCCAATTGCCTAAGAGAATATTCCACATCCTTTAACCTGATACAACAGGGTCCCCACCCTTCTTTCCTGGTGCTCCCTCCGGCCTACCCTGCACTCTTTATTCATTTAATCCTCCCTGCTTTGCTCATAGTGTCCTGTCTACCTACAACACTTATGGCCCTACTTCTTACGGGACCTCTCGCATGAGCGTGAATCCATGCTCTTAACGACTACACTATGAAGAGAAGGAATTCATTGGCCAGACTGGCTCAGTTAGCTATGGCTAGGGGAACAAAGCCACTTATTATACACGTGGCTGGGGGGGCACTCATTTGTGGGGAGTGGGCATGGCAGGGTGAGCCATTATTAACAGGCAGCCACCCCAAGCTATCTATTATATTTCCTATGTTGCCGTAGGAACACAGAGAGGAGGACAGGCTCGGTGTCCATGAACTAGTGTGGCAGATAGGACCAAGGCGTCCCAGAGACCTGTTTGTCAACTAAGAGAGGCTGAGGCAGGGGAACCACTTATTATACTGGTTAGCTAACACGCTTTTCTTGTCATTCACAATCTACAGAGACATAATTCTTTACTAGTTCTTTCTGGCTCTTGATAACTCAACCTTAAATTACCACGCAAACCCTAAAGGAAGGAACAGAGGGTGAAAGAGGGAAATGGGGGGGAGGGGCAACATCAGAGAGAGGCGGGTCACAGAAATCAATGCACTTCTTGTGAAACTGTTCTTTTCTCCTCCTTTCTTCACTGGACCCACCCATTAAAATGAAGGTGAGATCAGAGCAGATTAGAATATTCTGAATGTCCTTTACCTGCAGAGGCTTTTCCTCAAAGGATATTTTAGCGGCACTACACGGATGCATCCGATAGACATGGAGCCGGTTGGTGTGCTGTGTGGCCCCTCCACAGTGGTCTGGGAAGCAGTAGGGCTGGAGCACGACTGGAAGGCCCTAGAAAAGACCAATATCAGGTCGATCTGCCCACCAGAGACGACTGAATCTCAACCTGGTCAGAAGAAGGGCAGACAAGGGAACTCTCAGGCCAAGCCCCAGTGGAGTTTTCTGTATTCATCAAAGAATTCTAACAGAGCTGTTTTTCTTTCACCTTTGCAGGTCCGTTGCTTGAGAGGAGAAAATGGCTGTATCATTTGTGGCCTGCATGTGCTGTGTCTGGTTCCCGTGGTTTGTTTTCCTGCTTTGAAAGCGAAACCGTGCATGGCTCTGAGATGGAAAGCAGACCACGGTTTGTCAGCGCGGCCATTCGTCATGTCCCCCAGAGGGGGCTGTGAACTCCTGCAGCCTTGAGCTCTGCCAGCGCCTGGACCACCCACCTTGCAGAGCTCAGAAGGCCACCAGGCAGCGCGGGCACGAGGCTCTGCTACCCAGCTGGCCCGAGGCTTCAGCCAGCTCCCACCCACCCCTAGGGACGCAGGCCTGAAATAAACCAGTGTGATGGACCCTGGACCCAGCGGTCCAGGTCTGTTGCGGGGTGAATCTGAAGTGGGCTCAGGGTAAACGTGCAAAAAGACCCAGAGTGAACAGAGCTTCTCAGATCCCCTTCAGAGCAGAGCCGGGTAGAAAATCACTTTACTGCTCCGTGAAAAGCCATTTGGCTATGTTTAAGTTGCACTCTTTTGTTTTTTACTGTTCTGCAGAAAGCTAGTTGTAAAACGCTCTGACGTACAGCAAAGAGCAAATGTCTGCACCTGTCTGGGCGGGGAGGGTAGGGGCACAAAGGAGGCACGCAGAGGCATCGCTGCAGGAAGTTTCTAGTGCAGTGGTCCCAGGCAGGTCGGCAGTGCTCAGCAACTCCATCAGACTCACCTGGGAACTTATGAAAGAGGTCCTGGTCTGCAGCAGCCCACCTAGACCTTTGGGGCTGACAGCCTGGAATCGGCATTTGTAACAAGTCTCCCTGGTGAACGTTCTTCGAATTCATTTGAGAACCAGAGCACAGGGCCATATTGATTATACGACTCCATATCTGGGGAATGTTTCTCCGAGTGAGCCCAGAAGGTGCTCTGGTGCCCGGGGAGTCAGAGGCAGCTGGGGCTGGTCTCAGAGCTGATCAGCAGGGTCAAAGAGGAGGATCCCGTTTGCTTTGCCTGGTTGTGTCAAGGCTGGAGAAAAGGAGCTTGGCACTCAAGCCTTCTGAATCCATAAAAGCCTGGTATAAATATGCCACCTCGACCAGGAACAGCAGCATATGATGGAGTGGGAACTGACTGTCTCTGGGCTCAGGGAGGAGCAAGTGGAGCGTAGAGCCTGTATTTAAGACTTTGTTCACTCTTATGTTTGTGTTCATTTTTGTAGGACTGTCTCACCTTTTAATTTTAATAAACATAAACCTGTAATAGAAAGACATGGAAGTATGTGCTTTCTCACTTTCTCTCATTTAAACCTATAGGACATCCTATCTCGTTCGCTGTGGGCATATGCACCCAAGACCCTGTACTATGACCCAGGGTAGACTCCAGGCGCTTGGCATCAATCAGTGGCATGGATGGGACTTCCCCTGCAACTGCAGGGACACCAAGGCCCCAGTTTATCCTAGTCTTTTGGGGTTTCCCAGAACGTCCTCAAGTAGTCCCAAGCCCCCAGTCTCCGTCCCACTGACCCCCTGCCCAAGAAAGCCCTCAGATCAGGCTTGGGCTCCAGGGACGGGCGGGGTTACCAGTTGTCCCAGACCACGTGGTGCTTCGTCAGCCCTCACACTGGATGGCGACTCCTGAGTCAGGTTTCCTGACTTCATGACTTCAGCATGTGTGGCCAAAGGGACCGAGTGGTCATGCTCTCCACAACATCTGGCAGGCTCTGTCTCTTGGGCTTCGTCTTGCAAATTTTCTAAGGAAAACAAAAATCCTAATTATCTCATTTCTTTCCCATTGGGTATCAGGGTGAGTTTTGGTGGGAGGAAGGTAGGCTGGAAAAAAATGGCTCTTCCTGCTTCGTGTGCATTATCTGTCTTTGCAATCCAGTGATGAAAATGTCTGTGGGAGGGAGGAGGGGCTTTGGCAGGAGAACACATTCCAAGACCTACTGGCCGGAGCGGTCGGCTATCGTGTGCTCTCCACAAAGGATTTATATTAACACAGTCAGTGTTCCTGAGGTGGGAGATGACCATTACTGGCTACGGCCAAGTCTCCTTGGAAAAACACAGAAAAGGAAGAGTTAATGGCACAATTGGTGTGAGGAGAGAAAGAGGGATTAGAGAAAAAGTACATGATGAAATGGGGATTAAGAAAAAGAAACAGCTGGAGGGAAGAGCCAGAAGATGATTTCCTACTTTACAAGAATTAGTATTTCTATTTCCCTGATCATCCCCTTTCACTTTTAAAAGGAAAGGTGTTTTTCTTCACTGTATTAAGACTCTAGAAGTACTTCATTGCATCAGACATTTTGAGAACTGCTGATTTAGGAGTCTCTCTCCTTAGGATAGAATAGACAACTCTCAGTCAATATCTGAAATTCACTCAGACTTGGTAAAGACTCAGGGAGTAACTGGAATGACCCATATGAATTTTTTTTAAATTACCTCCACTGGCGAGTGAAGTTGTTTGCTTTGGGGACAGAAATGTAGGTCAAAGTGAAGCTATCGTTGGTTTCCTGCTCACTTCTTTTTTATTTCCCTACTTTTTTGCTAAAAGAGCAATTTTTTAAGAGGATAAAGACTACTAAACTCATTCATATTTGTGATCGTCATGAGGCCTTGGACTCGCGCATTCTCACGTGGTGACAGTGTTTTGCACGTGGTGAGGACTGAAGAAAAGGTCTTTAAAATGGATACAGGCAATGTCCTTGGTCGTCAGCTAACTCAGCATCAACACCACCTCCTGCTACATTCTCCTCTGCATCACAGGGGAGAAGCCTGGAAACACATTTCTCAGAAGTCTTCCCCTGTACGGTTGGGAGTTAGACTCTGCCTCTCAGAGGCCCTTGCACAAAGTTTGGAAGCCAGAGTTCGCCGGCAAGATTTCCAGGCATACACGTCAGCAGATACGGGGGTTTCCAGGCAAGCTCTAGAGAATCACCTGCTCTGGAGCTGTAGGCCAGCTGTGTCGGCTTCCTAGAGACTTGAAATTCGTCGTGACTTCCGGGCAAGCTTTTGAGCACTACCCGCTCCAGAGATGCAGGCAGCTGAGATCTGCAGTAGGAGATGACCTTAGCTCCCAGACCTTCCAACAGTTTTGCAAGCCTCTAATTCTCTGAACTGAAGTCATGACTGCTTATAATACTTAGAGTGGCTTCTATTTTCCTGAGCAAGCTCTGAAAAATGCAGCAAGCCGTTGGGATGGGACAAAATCACTTTGGGAGGGAGTGCAGATCGAGTAGAGGACAAGGAAGCACATGAGCTACTTCCTTCCTTCCCCTGCCTCGCACTGTCTGACAGGCTGCCCTCCAGCTCAGTGGGCTCATTTCCAGCATCCAGGACCACCTCTGATGCTCCTCAGCGCTAAACAAAAATGGCGCCCAGGCCCCAAAGATACTCCTTCCCCGTTTTAAAGAAACCGCCCTTATTTTAATCATCCGGCTTTACAGATTTCAAATGTTAATAGCACAACTTCTAGAACACATTGACTCAGGTTTAAAAGGAGCAACCTGTGTCCAACATTGACTCAATGGAATATTCTACTACTTGAGCACAGTATCTCAAGTAGTAAAACAGTGTTTCAGTCTCTTTAGTTTATCACTAATCTCAGCAAAATCAACTGCTTGCTTCTGAACATAGTCCCTGTAAACCAGAAAACATGGTGAGATCCCCAAAGGGAGGGGCTGAGCATTGCCAGCATATACAGACACTCAAAAAATTCACTGAATGAGTTCTTGAAAGCACAGAGAGAATTCCAAGAGATGTGGCAATCAGGACAAAATGGTATCTTTAAGATGCAGAAAGAGCACTGAAACTTTCTAACTCTTCCATGCGGGAGCTAACAACTCAAAAGATCCTTTCAAAACCTAAACCTAAAGAGGTTCCATCCCCAGAGAATCTGAATTTCTGGGTCTCTAAGAAAGTAAGGAATGTGAAGTTATGTCCTTCTAGAACCACCTCCACCCTTGCCCTAAGAAGTATGTAACAACACAGAAATGATTTAACTGGCATGCCAGCCAGAGTACCCAAATAAACAGTTCCATTTTCCAACAAAGGGAGTTACTTAAAATCCCCTTGAAATATCTCAAAAAATTAATGTCAAGAACAACACAGGCAATAATTTGGAATGATCTCAGAGTACTGTTTCAACCTTTGTTTCTTCCTCTGGCCAAAAGAGAGTGGAATTTAGCAGCTCTGATTTTGAACCCCACGACTGGCCACTTTTTAACTGAGTGGCCTCGGGAAAAATCACTTTGCTTTGATTTGATTTTCTTCAACTATAAAACAGTGATGATGGCATGTACGCATGTACCTTCCTAGCCCCCGTGATTATTGTGAGGATAAAACGATAAGTGTGAAATGTCTTAGAAAACAGTAATATCTTCAGCTACTAAAAGCTTGTATTCCTGATTATGATAACACAATCTAATTGCTTCAATTTTAAGTTATCACTCTTTTAATGACAAAATAAAAACCCTTGATAACCGATTCCTATGGCATGGGAGTGGATAGCGATTTTATTCCACTGACTTACAAAACAGTAAATCTGCAACCACACAGCATAGCCATTACACAGACATACTTACAAATAGGAAAGTCCATAGCAAAGTTGTTATGGCAACAGCTGGACTGTGAGTGTGAGACTGGAGTGGACCATGTCCTCACTAATAAATGTCAGCTTGATTTGAATTACTTACTAAAGTAGAGCTTAGACAAAGCCAAAAAGGAAAACCAAAGCTTTCTCGATAAAATGGAATCCCAAAGCATAAATAAAAGATTCCACCTGAGAAGAATGATTTATTATCTCTCACTCAAGAAAAGGATGCATAGTCCATTCTATGTGACCACATCTCTTAAGCTGTTTGCTACTGGTTTATAAAAAGCTCAGGCATGTGTGTACATAAACACACACACACACACAAGTACACACACACACACATACACACACCGATATATAAGTTCAACTGAAAGAAAAACTAGAAGTCATCGGTTACTTGAAATGAAACTAGGTACACCTTTGCCCTAAAAAAGCAAATTACCCCGCCTTCAGGTCAGAAACACTGATGAAAGTTTACATCAGCCAAAGAGAGCTTGGTATTCAGGAAACTCGAGGCATTAAAGTGAGGCTGTCACAAAAGAAAAGAGACTGAATGTCTAAAACTTAAAAACCCATCACACCTAGCATGAAGATGTGAATGAATTTATTCTGCTTCAAACTGGTTTGGACCATATATAATTCACTTCCTTATAAGGTATTTGATTAGAAATGCTGGAAATAATCATTTTATAGCATAAAACCCTTCATTCTCCAAGTTCTCCAAGCCACCGGAGATATGACACACTGTGAAGAATATTTACATTTTTGTTAGGAAGATACCAAGTACCTTTCCAAAGAGCAGCCATCTTGGAATGAACGGTCATAATGAATTTTTTTTTTTAGTCATACATGAACTAAACGTCTCCCTTTTCCAACATAATTTAGACAGCTGTACAAAATCAACATCAGATTTTTAAGGGTTTTTAAGGCTCTTATAGTTAGGTATCATTTATAAGACATGACCAGATATGACATGATCATTACTACTCTATAATTAAGATAAACAGAGTAATTGGGATAAAATACTGGATTGGTGAAGAAGAATTTATTTGAGGGCCCAGTGGCATCTCTGTCTTGTGTTAAAAAAGCCAATCAATAAGAAACAAATATTTCAGTTGCACTATACAAACAAAGCTGACAGTTCATCATTAAAAACCTGGGTTTCCCCCGCCCATGCAAGCCCACCTCAGGACCTCTACCATACCTGGCAAGGACACAAGATCCCCATTTCCTTAAGAAGCTGCATCAATTTGAATGTGTTTGACTAAAACAGGTATCAACAATGAGGGAATGTATTACCTCACATATCAGGAAGGCTGGGCACATCATGGCCCAGACTCTGATACTCTGAAATTCTCTCAGTTTGGCCCCTTTTTTTTTTTTTTTTTTTTGCGGTATGCGGGCCTCTCAATGTTGTGGCCTCTCCCGTTGCAGAGCACAGGCTCTGGACGCGCAGGCTCAGCGGCCATGGCTCACGGGCCCAGCCACTCCGCGGCATGTGGGATCTTCCCGGACCGGGGCACAAACCCGCGTCCCCTGCATCGGCAGGCGGACTCTCAACCACTGCGCCACCAGGGAAGCCCTCAGTTTGGCCCTTTTGTACTCGTTGGCTTTGTCTTCAAGCTGTCTTCCTTCATGATTGCAAATTAGCTCTCAACAGCATCTAGGGCTACCTTTTTCTTTATTCATATTCAGTGAGCAAGAGACCAAAACTCTCTCCTGATTGTGGAATGAAAATCCTTCCCTTCAGTCTTATTTGGCCAACTTGAGTCCCATGACCACCTAATGGACCAGTAGTTGCCAGGGGACCATCAAGTATGAGCTGTCCTAATCACTGGTTCCAGAGGTAATGACCAGCAAAGGAGATGGGGTGGCAATGACTGGCTTGGACCAATCAAGACCAATCCCTGAAACGAGAGATTGAATGAACCTCTCTTGAGTTATTGGGCTGCACTGGGTCAGAGGTCGAACACCAAGGAGAAAATCAGGGTTTTGTCCGGAAAGAAGAAAGGGAGAATGGATGCTAGTAAACAACTGACAATGTCCATCTTAGAATCCAATGGGCTTACCAGAAGTGGTGAGAATTTTGCCTCTGATGGTGTGTCTGGAATTTATGTGGAATAGTGGTCTTCTGGCAGTAAGAAGGGGTGTTTCAAATTGTAAAACCACATGCTTATACGGAGCCTCAGGAAAATAGATTCCAGGTTCCTTAAGAGAGAGGGCTGCAAAGATATTTAAATAGACTGATGAAACTTTATCAGAGCCTGTTATAAGAGCCATAAAATCAGTAGAAACAAAGACATCCCCATATCAGCAAGAATAGAAATAGCAGCTACTGATTTAGGATAGCAAGCGGCAGAATGGAGAAGCACAGCAAGGTAGCAGCAGAAAAGCCCAAATGCCTTCAAGAAGACAAAAGTCACCCCACCATTGAGAAGAAGGAGATGGGGGTGGCTTTGGGGATCAGTATTTCTATTAGATCAGGGTTCGAAGCTGAAAATGTGAAGATAATTCCAGAGTCCTTGGTTAACTGCTAAGAATACTTGCTTAGCACTTCTCTCTCTCCCAGGCTGGAAAAGAATTGTTTCTCATAAAAGAGGATCTTTCAAGAACTCCCCAAAGGTGAGTAGACTGGATTTCCTGACTTGCTGTGTTACCACAGGAAGGTCACAGAAAAAGAGACTTAATAGTGCTCATCTTGGATGGATCAAGCCTAGAACAAGGCATGTCCTTTTCATCTGAATGTGCTTCAATATTTCTGTTTTGAAGCTAGGGAAAAAAAGGTAGGAAACACTTAAGGAACTTAAAAAAATCAAAGATAACTGTGGGCAAACTAAATTTTAAAAAACAGAAATATAGTACATACCAACATAAACACACACACACACACACACACACACACACAATTGCCTGAAATTTTCATATCATTAAGACCAAAGTAACTGCTTGGCTAAGTCATCTTGAATTGAAGAAAACTGACAGAACTTCCCAGAAGACTAGCTATCCGTAACATACCCCAATGAAGAAATCCACTATACAGTGATAAATGGCCATGAGTTATAGAATCAAGATTCAGGTAATTTTGACAGTCTAAATGTTGGGGAAAAAAAATGATCAGTGACAAATGCAAAGTTCATTACTTTGGCTGAAAGAATCCACGGTCCAGACAAGATGATACTGGTTTAACAGCTATGAGTTTTGACTAGGTCTGTTAGTTGACCACAAGTTTAATATGTGATCATTAGAGTAATGTAACTTCTAAAAAATCAATATAATATTTAGATCACGGCAAGTGATAACTCTACCATTTTCCAACTGGATCAGACTGCATTTGAGGTTCTGGATAACTGGTAAATTAATGACGATGTTGACAAAGTAGGGCTTATTCAGAGGAGAAGGCAAAGGGGAAAGCCTCAGGAAACCATATCATAAATGTAGCAGAAACAGCATCATTCAGAGTTGAAAATAAAGGTGTTCTGTTACTCTAGAGAGCAAAGACCGAGCCAGCAGATTTGAGCTCTCTGCACGAACAAGTGGACACCATTAAATGTCCTATGTCACATGCCTGGAAAGCAAAAGGACAGACCCTGGAGCCAGTCAGCCTGGGTTCATAACCTGGATCTGCCACATATTGACTCTGTAACCCTGAGCAGGTTGATGGAAACCCCCATACCTCAGTTTCCTCAACAGCAAAATGAGGATACTAGGAGTCCCTGCCTCAGAGGATTCTGATGAGGAATACCTGAATTATAAGTAAAGTGCTTGGAACTGGGTCTGGTGAATTGTAAAAACTGTAAACATCTTTGCTATTAATACAAAGAACCGGCTTTTTCACGAACAGAGATTCCATGTGTATTGGTTTGCTAAGGCTACACTAACAAAATACCGCAAACTGGGTGGCTTGAACAACAGAAATCCATTGCCTCACAATTCTGGAGGCTACAAGTCTGAAATCAAGGTGTTGGCAAGGTTGATTCCTTCTTAGGGCTGTAAGAATCAGTTCCATGCCTCTCTCCTAGCTTCCGGTAGTTTGCCGGCAATCTTTGGTGTTCCTTGGCTTTTAGAAGAATTGACCTGATCTCTGCCTTCACCTTCACATGGAGTTCTGCCTGTGTGAATGTCTAACTCCAGTATTTTCTCTTTTCATCAGGACACCAGTCATATTAGACTAGGGCTCACAGTAATGACCTCCTTTTAACTTGTTTATCTCTGTAAAGACCCTATATCCAAATATGGTCACATCATAAGGTACTGGGGGTTAAGACTTCAACATATGAATTTGGAGGGACACAGTTCAAGCCATAGCCACGTGGCTGGGGAGCTTTAAAAAGAGGCCAGAGGGCCTATAATCAGAGATGTTGCTGGCTTAATTCTCCAGTGCAGATGATTTAGGACATGTTTTTACAAAACAGTTATAGGTCAAATCAGGACTTGCAGTATGCAATTTAAGGTGCAATAAAAAGCTTGATTTCTCAACCCAGAGACCTGCCCTGGCCTCACAAATTACAGTAGTAAAAAGACCGGGCAATGTTACTGTTACTTCCTTTATTCGTGTTCCTGTAGAGACAGCAGGGGGAAATATCTCCTTATGACCCCTTTAAGGCCGAATTCTTGCTTGAGCATTCTTTTTGCTCCACAAGTAACAAGCAACCAATACAGTGGTGCCTACGGGAAAATAATATTCTATCTCTTCTGGAGCACTGCAGACTTTTTCCATCTTCATCTCATTTCATCCACCCAATGATGACAGAGACTATGGACATCAAATAGCTTCATGCTCATTTCCACATGTGGGAACTGAGAGGTTAAGCTTTTAGTCTGGGGTCATGTAAGTAATGAATGGCACTGCTGTGATTAGTGCTGTGGTAATCTATCAATTACGAGTCGATCTATTGAGCATTTCCTATTTGTTTAGTACTGTAATAAATATTGAAGATTGAGACAGGTTATCAGACAAATCAAAGCTGTGAAACTTCTAGTGCTGAAGTAGAAGCCGTATCAGTGGAGGCAATGAGGATCCCTGCTCACTCTTAACTAAGCCATGACCACAAAAGTTCTCGGGACATTTTTTTTTGTCTTGGCACAACGCCCTGCAGATCATCCGGAGGACTTCATTTCAACCTCCCACTACAGGCAATGTTCTGAAACACTGTTTTCCTGCTCCTTGCTAGAGCTGCTCTCTCAATTCTTCCCACACCTCAGGAAGTTCTGGAGACCGTGTCTCTGACCCATGCCTTGGAGAAAATAGCACTGCCATTTTGATTGGTCATCTTGCCACAGAAAGCAATGGCTTAGAAGTTTCCAGGGCTCTACAACCACCTCCACTTCTTAAACTTCTCAAACCAACTGAGCAAAGAGCAGAGTGTGCCTCCCTCCAGTGTCCAAGGGCAACCCTGCTAAGTAAGTGCATCTGTGAGGCGCACTGCATAACAAACAACCATAAAAATCTCAGCGGAGATCAGCAAAAGTCTCTTATGTTTTGCTCACACGTCTATGAGTTGACAGAGGTTTGGCTAGTGATGGAGGCTGAGCTTGGCTGGGCTTGGGTCCAACCTGTGGTTGGGTTTCAAGCTCCCCCACATGTCTCTCATCTTCCTTGGAAGAGCACTTTCCTGAGGCATGTCCTTTTCATGGCAAAAAGCAGGAGCACAAGAGGGCAAGTCCAATCCCACAAGTGTATCTCAAACCCATGTCCACATCACACCCACACACCTACCATTCGCCAAAGCAAATCACTTGGCCAACTCTAAAGTCAAAGGGTGGGGAAGTACCCCCCATCCACCACGAAGCAATGTAAAAGATGGGCAGGTGTAACACTACTCCAAGGGAATGGCGGATCAGACCAGTCATTTGCTTGCCCTGGTAAGGCAAAGGCCCAGTTCTTCAGGTTGCCCACAATGCCTCACCCCCTAGGTACCTGCCCTTCCAGCAGCACAGAGTTTTGTCTTTGACCTTTGACCTATCCTGCCTTCTCCTTTCCTCCCCAGATTCCATGACACCACCTCAAAAGCAGCTCCTCATTTCTCATGCTGCTTTATTAAAAGCTTTCTGCCAGCCTGGGAAGCTGAGGAATCCCACCTGCATCTAATAGACAATAATTTACTAATGTAACCCAGCACTGTTTGCTTTTTCCCTCAGTCTGTTGCTTGCCTGTTGCATTGTTTTTGGCCAAGTTCCAAAAATCATAATAGGAAAGGGAAAATAGAAACTATTTAAAAGATGATTATCCAAATATCCAAGCCACTCTCCAGGTAATGAATCCATATTGCGGGAGACTAGCATTTGGAACAATAATGTAAGAGGAAAAGAAAATGAAAAATTCCCATTAAAGTAAATAGGTCCTACAAGTCTATCTTTGCGGGCCCACAACATGGAGCCTCATAGATTTAGTTGTTCACACCTCTCCCATATTTTCAGAGCCATTAACCAGGCTGGACTTGTCAGGGTTTCAACAATGTAACTGTTTAGCTATAAATTTCCCTGCCGGCTGGGGCCTGAGGTTTCCAATAATCACAGGCAAAGGCAGAAGTCAAAATAGACAGTGCATGGGTGAAGGGAGGCATGAGGATTTACTGAAGTGGGAGGGCCTGGGGTAGCGTGGATAGAGGGTGAAGGCTGCCAGAAGAAAGGATGCCAAAGGGCAGGGCATGGGACCATGGCGGCTCTGCGTTAGACTGCAAGTAAGGTTTCTGCTTCCTGACAGCACAGACACAAGCCTAAGACCCTGGCTCCTTCCTACACAGCCAACCTGGAAGAACCACAGAAAGAAGAAGCAAGACTGGATTTGGGGAACTAATACAAAACTGTGGGGAAGCCCTTGGTAGACTGAATATGGGTGAGGACCAACTTGACGCAGCGGATGTGAGTGAAGGGATGGAGGAAGCTCCCAAGTTCTGCTCTTGCCATTCCCTTTGGAGGATAATCGCCTGCCTCACTGTGGAAAAGAAGGCAGTGCCATCAGCCCGGTGGTAGGTGGGACAAGGACAGTGCAACACCCTGTGGGGTGACAAACTGATGGAAAAATGTAGACTGGCCAGCTGGCCTTGTACAAATGAAAGTTTCAAAACAGAACGGGCTTACTGTTAGGATGCCCTCTACATTTTCCAACCTATTCTATTCTCTTCCCCCTCCCCTTTCCCTCTCTTCTTCTTTTCTTCTTCTTCTTGTTTCCTCTCCTCCTCCCTGACACCCATACTGGCTGACTCACTAAATTGTTCATGACCCATTAACGAGTTTGAAAAACTTATCCATTGCGATCATTTCCATCCCAGGTTGCTCTCTCAGAACATTTAAGAGAGGATCCTGACCAAAGCTGTGGCCTAATGAAGGGGCAAAAAAATTGGGGTGATGGGCTATAGTTCTCAGGGACTTGGGGCACTCTGTCTTGGAGCTCACCTCTGCCCCTCTTCTAGGAGGTCCATTACTATAGGAAAAAACAATTTTTATATAGAATGTTATATTCAGGCAAATTGTGATTTAAATCTGGGAGCTCAATAGATATATTCTGAAGCATACAAGGCTTTATTTAGCAGGCCTGCTACACAATGAACTATTTAGACAACTCAGGTAAGAAATAAATCCAGGAGATTACTAGAAGAAATACGGGAAATAAAGGGATTTAAATAATTAGTAGAATTTTTGTTGTCTAAAAAATTTAGCAACAAAGGAAAATAAATAAGTGTATCCATAATAACCCAGAACAAAAGTTTCAAACAATATTAACAGAGGAATGGGAGAAAGGCATGGACAGCAAAGAGATATGAGAATGTGCTAACACATCCAACTGGTTCAGGATAAGATTATAGGTGGATGATAGATGATAAATAATAGATAGATGATAGATGGATGGACTACAGATAGATATGAGATACTTATAGGGATAAGTAAATTTAAGTATAGGACAGACAGAGCCTCTCACATTAGCTAAAATTATTTTGCATATATATCAACAATATGTGGTCTGTGAAAAAAATTAAAAGAAAACAGAAAGGTGAAAGGATTAAAAAATATTCAGGGCACATATGAATCAAAGACGGTAAGAGCATCAATTTCAACATCTGACAATGGAATTCAAGACAAAAAATAATATGAAGAACAGTAAAGCAAGAACCATAAAACCATCATCGGGATATATGAACCTCACAATATAGATTCAACATATATAAAGT